>NW_028288835.1:2645104-3357656 GCF_059628265.1 Tinamus guttatus
TCCTTTAATCATTACATTCTCACAGAACATGTGCTTTTCTGCAAGTTTGCCTTCTATCCAGCCACTGTCCCAGAAGAAAAACCCTGTCCTGTGCTCCCTAGTTCCCTAGAGAATGATTTTCTGTATCTGAGATTGCCGACTTTTCCTTACCATGTTTTCAAAACAAGGTGAGCTGCTTCAGAAGAACTAACATCCACCAAACCAGACCCCGAAGTAGCTGTGGATATAACAGACTGATGCCCCAACAGCCTTTACCATCTCCATTACATGTCAAATCCGTTGTGAACATCTAAAAACTGCTCCCCAGAGATATTTATTTATCCCATTTACAGCTGTGTTACAGAAAGTAGAACTACTTAATGCAAAATCCACAGGATATTTCTATATTTAATTACTGTGTTTCAAACCTTGCGTGAGGGCACTTATGTAAAGGACACTCCTTATACAGCTTCGTGCTTCAGCTCAGCAAAATTCACAGGCACAGATTTAACTGCCAAAATCATGGAATAGATCTGGGATCCTGAAGTGGGCAGATACTCACTGCGAGAGGAGGACACTCAGTTTGCAGTGAGCACTGTGAAAGGTCATTTTTCTCAACTTTTTTTTTTTTTTTTTCAGTACTGTAATATCCTATCTGAAAGGCTGATTTTATCCATTTTGTTTAACAAATGCAGCATTACCATTACTTTTTTTTTTTTTTTTTTTTGATATTCGAGGGCGAAATTCTTCTATTCTTCTAGTAACAATTTTTTTCAAATACTTCATAGGTTGTTTCTATGCATCCGAAATAGAAATAAAGCAGTTTTTGCACAAAATAAATGCATTAAAGTTGCAATAAGAAACTCTAAAAGCCTCAAATTAAGAAAACTTATATAATTGGAAGTGAAATTAATTTGCAATGTAATAAGGGAACACCTTACCAGTTAAGCCCATATTTTTCAGCTTTCTTAGTTAACATGCATCTTTTCCCTTGAGATCTCATTACTCCCATTTCTTTCCTCTTTTCTCTGAAAAACACCTATTTCCTATCCCTACAATCCCCTGTATGTCACAGTTAATTTCAATGACCTCCACCTGCCATGGTCATGCCCCAGGAAACTCGGCACCTTCCAGAGATTTGGAATTCCTCGTATCTGGATATAGTAATACGATAGCTTGGTCAGGTCTGTAACTGGGACATATTAAAATGCTGAGCCGCTACATTTAGCAAAAAAATGAAAAAAAAAGAAAGAGAAAAAGATAAAGAAAAAGAAAGATAGAATCTAAATCTGCCTGCAAGTGGTAGACAGCAGTAAAGTATCCAAGTTTGGGATGATCCCACTGACTTTGCGAAATAACTGTCAGTCTTTATCACTGACTGGATGACAGGAGTTGTTTGGTATGACCACTGTTGAGTTAAACTCTGCCTGCAACTTTAAAAAAAATATATATATCTTATGTCATCCCTCCTGCTACATCCATCCTGCTACATATAAATCAATACACACTGGATATGGGCAAGTCACCCTGCATTTTGGGAAGTGATTAATATGAGTTGATGGAACAGTCTGTTATGCAGCTACTTAGATTCATTAATAAATGTCAGACTGAACTTTCCTTAGCAGAAAAGTTAGATTTAACTTTTGACTCTGCTTTGAGCAAGGGCTTAGCCTGGTGACCTCCAGAGGTCCCTTCCAACTTAAATTATACTATGATTTACATAATGCTCTTTAGAATTCTTGCTCAAGTCAGCCTGAGGATGATAGATTGCATAACATCTTCTAAAAATTTGCTGCTCATTCAGTCTTTGAGACATTATATATTGAAATAAAGCTTACAAAGACTTTTTTTTTAACAGCCATGCTGATAATTGTTTCAGGCCATCATTTAAAAGTATCTCAAAATTTTAAAATGGCACAAAGAATAATGGAATAATTCAATGGAGTGCTAGGAACAGTTCAGTAACCCAGACACTCCATTAAAAATAAAAGAAATGAATGTGGTAAATAATAAAGACTGGAGCATACTTAGACCAGTTTGAGTTGCATATTTAAGAGTATTCTGAAATAATTATTCCATAAAATCCCTACAGATATTTAGATGCTCAAAAAAGGGTGTTTTCACCCAATATTTGTATGAAGCATTTTAATTCATAAGAACTGATAAATAACCACATATTTAAACTGTAGGCACTCTCAGTTAATATTAGACTAGTAAAATGTCTAAACAAAAAGTTGCAGACCTACAGACTGAAGTGTGTTGTTAATTTTTTTTTTTTATGAAGAGTATTTTAGTTACATTTAGCCTCCTTTATTAAAGATTACACAGAAATATATACAAATTCTGGCTGTTTTTCAGTGAAAAGACAAACATTGAAAAAGAAGCTCTTTGCCAAGAAAAACTAAAAAAAAATGAAGAGTCCGTCATATATGAAATCTTTGCTGCAAATAGAGATTTATTTTCAGCTTTTTACATTTATTTTTAAATTTATGTTAAATACTGAAAAAAATATTTCACCAAAAGTAAAAAAATGCTGCCTCAGAAATGATATTCCTAAGGGGTAATTCAAGTTGAAAGGATATCTGGAGGTCTCTAGTATGACCTCCTGCTCAAAATATGCTTTATTCTGTTCCCCTTAGCAATCTGCATAAAAATCCTCTAGTATCACTTTGCAGATTATATACCTAGAAGGATAATAACAATCTTGAAAACTCAAGAGCAGAAATAATCTGAAAACCATTCATTTTAGCACATAAAGCTTCCTCTATAACTGCAGAACTAAGCCAAAAATGGTAATAGTTATGCTAATGTCACTCACAATACTCAGTTTGAGCTGTTCCTTTACAAGAAAAGAGTCCTAGACAACATTTTAATACAAATCTGTAGGCTTATCATTAAAGTTTCAAAGAAAGGAAATAAATCCAGCTAAAACGGAATACAAGGCATGTTTACATATGGCTTAAATATACATAAAGAAATGGCATGAAGTTCAAGGTATCTTAATCTGTACAGTCCTCCAAATAGAGCTTGATTCTGACAACATTACTGAAATTGGACCACGCTTCTTACCTATTGCAAATCTGTACTTAGAGAATACAGCTAGTCTGTGTAAGGGTATCATGTTCTCCTCCACAAAAAAATCCCCATATCACTGTATGTAAATGCAGATATTTTAATGTTTCATTTTGAAAAGTTGCATGCATGATGCAAGTTAAAATATTTGAATACATAGACATTTTATGAACATGGTTCATGATACAAAAACTCTCCTAAGTTATTTGAGAGTGCCCTCACTTACACTGTAAAATACCTTAATCATAAAAACCTTATTGTTAAGCTACTTTCAAGATACCCTTTGAAGTGCTATGTTTGAATATTTCATATAGTGAGTTCTTCTCACTTCAGAAACTGCCCTTTGTGCAGGATTTTTATTGTTCACATGATGCAACTTCTCTAAAGTAGACTAATGAGTCAGGCCCAATTTTTTTTAAAGGAACTGGTCCCCTACCAAAAGAGAGTCAAGACAGGAAGCTTCCAACAAAACAAGCAGTCTAAAAGTGTGGCATTGATTTAAAGTTGCCTTTTTCAATACTTAAGAAGCAAAAGAACAAAATATCTTTTGAGTAGAAGCACAGCTCAAGGACATCTGAATCATTTCTTTCTATGAAATAAAATGTTTTTTCCAAATCCAATTCATTGTGTGATATCGCCAAAGAATACAAGCTTTATACATGGAAGTCTTTCATTCAATTTTTCCATTAAAAGGCCTTTCAAATTTTTACTCTTTCTTCCTCTTATTTTTGTTTGCTCGTACACATACAGGACATTTTTAGTCCACTTTAATGGAGAAAAACCTGTGAAAGGAACAGAACGATGTTGCCTTCCAGAAATTTCACGTGCTTTGATGCAACATTTTAATGACAACATTATAATTTTATTCTGAGAGTGATCTGCTTCAATGTTCCCATCACCTCCATTTACTAGAGGCAGATATAAATGAGAAAACACGACTGAGATGAGAAAGCATCTTTTGTGAAGTAGCTTTTTAAAAGTAATGAATTTAATGGGTTAGCTAAGATTATCCATATTGCCTACTATAAATTATTTATTTATGATACTCCAGATGACTTTTAACTACAACTACATGGAAGCTTTGAACACCCGCATACTGATTTACTTTAAAAATACTAAGAAAAAACTCACTCCTAATTTGTAGGAAAAAATATTTATCTTCTCTCCTGGCCAGAGCATTATTATTGACAAAGAAAATAGTTTTCGGTAGCCGGAGTAGAAATGACTGTAATTCAGACTTTCAGCTGGGTGTTAGACAGCAACATCCAATGTGTCAAACAACTGAAACTACAGGAGACACCCGGGCAGACTGTGGCCCACGTGAGGCCTTGCCTCATGTGCACAGCTCCATTGACAAGGAGGGTCAACTCTGCTGACCAAATGCCATGAGGGTTCATGTTCATGTCCATAACAACCCCTATAGTGGTTTCTCCCAAACACAGCATTCCTCCATGTATTTGTACCTCAGAAAATACCCTCTGTGGCCTAGCGTAGTTGTTCTGTGCCCCTCCACAGCCAGGAAATATGGAGTTTAAGAAGGCCGTCGACCTTCCCTCGCACAGGCCTGCTGCATGGTCAGGGCTTGTGGCAGTGCTGTCACTGAATGTGACTGTAGGGGCTGAAGAAAAACAATAAAAAGAACAAGCATGTTATTTTATGACGAGATGGATGACACACAGAAGCAAATGCCTTCACTCAAGTAAATAGACCCTATACAGAAACAAGAAGTGGCTTGGTCCCACACGCATGGTCTTTCTGTTAGGCAGTGTTGATGGAGCAGACCTGCAGATTTATTAGTGGAGACTGCCTTGTTTCTACCCCTGCTTTCCCTCTGGAAGGAGGAGCTTCAAGAGACTGCTTCTCTTCAAATCTTTTCTTCTTCCCTTGGCTTTTCTTCAAATCTTTCCATAAGGCCCCTGGCTGCTCTTTCCTCCATGAAGATCAAGAGATCCAGAACCTGAATGAGTCATTAGCGCTCTGCATCTGCTGCCCAGAAGATGCCGGGGAGATCTTCCTTACACGTAGTCACCTCCATGAGCACCTGGCTGTCACAAGTGCAGACAGTTGGGCAAGTAGCAGGGCTCAGACAGGTCTAGGTAGAACAGCCATCTGCCTGGTGCATAGCCTGGAAGCTCCAATTTGAGGAAGACCTACAGACAACATCCAACAGACAGTCAGATGTTCAATGGAAAAAGCCCAGCTGCACCAGGATAGAGGCTGGCTGAGTGATCCAGACAGCTAGTAACTTAATGCTGTGACCCAGAAGCCCATCCAAATGGTTCCAAATATTTTTATGCCATTGTCATTTTTCTGGTATAGTCCTGGCATCAGAGCCATGAAGGAACTCATGGCTCAAGTTCCAGCCAAATTTGATTTTATGAATGCAAAGTATTTGTCTCCTATAGGGAAGCAAGATTCATGCCCTGAAGGTTGAGATGATTATGCAAGAAGTATGCAAGAGTCTACAAGAAGAAAACAAGAAGAATCTGAAAAATGGCAGAAGAACTAATATACACACAGTCCAAGAATTGTCCACCCATCCATTGTTTGGAGAGCTGATCCTTAATGATCATAATTTTCAAAAATGTTCATGAAAAAATATAAAAACTGAAATTATGTGAGCCATTAAAGGATATTTCTAACTTTAACATGTTAAGAGATTTAGAGACAGATATTACACAGAGAATATAACATGCTTTTATTAGAATAACAACATTCTGTTTGCACCTTGGTTAATGAGGAGAGCAGTTTGTTAGCACTCCGAAAGGAACAAATCAGCACACACAAACTAAATGAAAGCTGAAAGATATTAGAAAATGTGATCATTATTTTAAGTTGACACTGAATCCATGCAGAGGAAAATAGCACACAATCAGGAAAGACAGTTTTGGTGTAGTACTCAACAGATCGTCCTGAAGCTTTTGTAAAGCAGTTATCACAAGCACATATTCTGGGAACAGCTACAAATCTGTGCTAGTGTTAGTACACAGAAAGGCTAATTCTGTTTTACAGCAAATACCAAAAACATATAGCTTTGTACTGACCCTATTATGAAGTCTACAGACTTTCAAAGTACAGCATTTCCATGCTTCACATGGTCACATCAGTGTTGGTCAAATCTGTAACTGTTATTGATAAAGCCACATTGAAAAGTCAGAGATAAATCACTTACTGGGTTCCATTTCTCTTATTTAACAACTACTTTTTATTCTTTTTTTTTTCCCACAACTTCTATTGAATCTCTCTGATATTTTCTCCTACAAAGCTATGAAAATAAGTGGTATTTAAGGAGCTTAAAGGAAAAGGAAGGAAAACAGGTGTGTCAGAAAATGAAAGGGGAGCTTATAACAGATAGACCTGGGAATGGAAAAAAAATATGAGACATATTTTGAAAGAGGAGTTTATAATTGAAAGGAAAGTAGAAAAAGGGTCATGGATTGATTACAAATAGGAAAACAAAAAGCTGAAATGAATCAGATAAATTATCCCCATGGTCTGGATAATAATAGAGTTTACTCTCACTTTAAGTGTCTCAATCAAGAATTTAATTTCACTGCAATTAAATTTTATTTAACCTTTCAGATCAGAAGTCTAATAAACCACAATTAATTTTCTGTGTATGACTGAATGTGTGCAAAATATCAAATAAAAGTAAAATAAATAATTTTGATGTAATTATTATATTTAATAATATTTAAAGATATTTAGAAGTTAGATTTTATAATCAATGAAATAAATACATTCCTCAGGGCTCTAATAGTTTCATAATCTTCTCTTTTTTTGTTCACCCTTTAGTTAGCTATAGGGTAAAGATTATCACCAGTAATTACCTAGGACAGATTTTTATTCTTTACATGCAGTGAAAATTCCTGGTTCTCCCAACAAAATGTTCTGTTAGGTCAGTTGACAAAATGGTCAGTTTGTGCTATTCAAACCAAAAGTTTTGAAATGCATCAAGCATTTTCTGCTGTCTAGTCTACTACTCTACACTATTACGCTCCACAGTAAGACTCAAAATGTGAATATTATTGAGGTATTTTCTTTCATATCCCTCACCAGAATCATTCACTAGATGACACTCTTGTATCATAGTAGGTGTTCCTGTATGTAAGAAATCAGACTGGCTACATACAATGAGAACGTATATTTTAATGAGAGTAATTAAAGATGATGCTTTATTTTGTTATGAAGTGCTGTGGAGAAAACAGCTCTTACACATGAGCTAGTATTAAACTAATATTTAAAAAAAAAATCACTAGAGCAGCCCTTGATAGAAAGGTGCAGACATACAGTCATCTGAAACTGAGTTGTCATTGCTCAAGATAAGAGATGAGAGTTTTACTTCTTTTTTCCCATTAAGTTAGTGTAAATAGTACCCATTTCAAGTATAGTAGCAGATTGAATGTAAGTTACTGTTTTAGTATGTGGCCCCACATAAAGAGCAGACAGCAAACTGAAAAATGCAAGTAACTGTTCCCATCCACAGACATTTTTTGACCTCATTAAATTGAGAGGCTGAAATAATGAATGCCACTACTTTTTCTTCATGGCTTACCTGGGAGGTCAGGTCCTCTGCAGTAACTTGAGAGCTACTTCTGTAGTAGTGGAGTGAACCTTGAGATCACTAAGCAGCCACTAAATTGTTCCCCTAACCTGTATTGATTGCAAGCTGATATCTCAACCCTGTCAATCCCCCTCCAGATTGGGAGACTTGGCCCCACCTCAAGTAAGGACAAATGTGGCATGCTTTCTAGCCTGCTGGACTGTAATATAAATATTTTCTAACTTAGGTAAAATGTCATATTTGTACTAAATGCTAAATGTGACCCACAAAGGTGGAAAGCAAAGATCACGATTTCTTTTTGAAGTGAATTTCTACTGAATCTGCATTCTGTAGTTCACAGGGGCCAGTTTTTGGATTTTAAGACAAGACCTGTGAAAAGGCTTAGATGATTTAAATTTATTTATGTCCAGGACAACGATTCCAGGATTCAAGGGTCTTCAAACCCTTGCTCATAATTTGTCATCTTCATGGCAATACTGAGCAGTTCAAACCTCATCTGACATCTACCTTTAACTGGATTCATCAGGAGTGGGAGCTGCTAATGTTCTCCAGCACTATTATGCTCAGAGCATGTCTAGCTCAGTAACAGTAATGACAATCATACAAAACACAGAAGGATATGCGTGAAAATGATTTTATGAATTACAATAGAGGATTTTACCTCTAATTTCAGATGGATTTAATATTCATTAAATAAGACCCTTAAAAATCTATGAGTTTTCTATATTGTTCTTCATTGCTTTTCACTTTCACTGTCATACTGATTTCTAGATTAAAGGTGCTTCATACAAAATACCCTAAAGAAAATGGTCTATCCTATTTTTGAAGTTATCTAAATAAAGGCAACCTGAAATAATCAAAATGTGCCTTAGTAAAACCACAATACAATGTCTAAGTTATTTGTCTAAGTAGCTAGAATATAATGGTATGTCATTAGCTCTCAGTCTGAACTGAATCATGGTTCTTTCAGCTGCCTGAAGTGGCAAGAAAAACTATCTATAACGACCACATTTGGGTTATATTTCTTATATAAAAGGTATTGGTATCTTAGAACATTTAGGGAGAGGAAAAAAGTAATATTCCACTACCTGTACAAATACTGTCCTGTGAGTAATGAGTCTCTGTCTATGATTTTTTAAAATTTCTTTTCTGATCTTTATGCCCGAAGATTTTTCATGATACCTTATTTGCAGGCCTAAAAAATGTGCTCCCTATGAAGAAATAAGAAATAAAGCTTTTTTTTTTTTTTTTTTTCTCCTTTGAAGGAGACAATAATATTAAATGGATATGAAGAGCCTTTGTCTTTTTTTCTTGGTTACCCCATCGAAATTCCTATGCAACTTGGCTAAAGCTATCCATATCTTGGACAAGTTTCGTATTTAAAACAAGAGTAGAACAAGCACACTGTTTTCCAATCTCTGTAAATGTAGAATAGAGAGAGACTATAGACTGTCTAATAGAATAGAGACTAGAAAATAGATAGAGAGAGGATGGATTGTAGATTATCTCAATAATAATATAATTCTGATCAAGCATACCCAGCTCACCACCTACGATTTCAAGAAATTCAATTCCTCCAGCAACTGTCTTTTTCTGAATCATAAATTTTAGTAGTCAATCAGCCATAGTATGCTTCTCTGATACTGCAACATGGAACAGTCATCTAGCACAAACTCCTGCTCAAAGGAGAGCTAGTTTCAAAATTAAGTTAGGTCGCTTATGGTCTTGGCCAGTCAAATCTGATCCAATCTGATTGGCTGGACAATCAAATTCCTTTGCTGCAACCTGTGACTATTTTCTCTTGCTTTTTCAATGGGAACCTCTGGGAAGAATCTGATCCAGTGGTTTTTGGTTTGTCATTTGTTTGTTCAAACAGCCTACTCATCACCAGGTAGTCAAAGATGGCAATTTAACTATCCCCCTGCTTAGCCTCATCTTCTCCAGCTAAACAAGCCCAATCCTTTTAATCCTTCCTTAAAGTCACATGTTCCAGCCCCAAAAACCATGTAGTGTCCCTCTGCCAGGCTTTCTCCAGTTTGTTGTCATCTTTTCTGTCCAGGAGCCTCCCAAAAAGGGAGCAGTATTCCAACACAGCCTCATCTGATCTGAAAAGAAAGGAATAATTGAACTGCTCTGTGATTTAAAATCATATTTAAAGCTATCCTTGAAGATTTTGCCTAAAAACAATAAATCTGATTTTTAATTGTTCTTTTTATGCTTGATTGAAGAAAATTCTGGTTATGCTATCAAAGAGACAGCACTCAAAAATTCCAGATAAACTTTAGGATGAGTGAATATTAAGGTGTACCTGAGAGCCCTGATTTTTCTGCTCATCCGCTTCTGAGATGAGTGAGAAATATATTTCAGCTCCCTCTGTCTAGTTTATTAATGTTTCCTTTTCTCATAAGATGGAGCTTTTAAGAAAGAAATAGGTTTTGCATTTTAGACTCTTATCCTGACGGTGAATCATATATTTCTCTAGAGACAAACGAATGTCTTTTAGCGAACAAAAGTGTCACAAAATCATGACAACACCACACCACTGAGTCTAGGAACAAACATGTCAAGGTGGTATTTTGGGTCCCAGCCAAGCTGCTGGCTTGTCTCTTGAAACCTAGAACAGTATCACCCAATAAATATTAATTTTACTAAACTACTTTATTTTTTCCCTAGAACTCTACAGAGAATCAGATCTCTTTCTTCTTTCATGTCTCTTTTTCTCCTTTTGTGTAACAGAACAGCCACATGAACTATCTTGCTTTTGTGGCTCCTTCATCTAATACCAATCCTCTATGGTATTCAGATAGAGACATCCTAACTGGCTCTTACTTGACTGTTCCCAACCATGGCCAGTTTTAGTGACATTTTACAAAAAAAAAAAAAAAAAAAAAAAAAAAGCCATGATTAATCAGGTAGATTTTGTGCTTCTCCCAGTATACACTATCAAGCAGAAGATCAAAATAATACTGGTTTTGAATGTTTCCATGCAGATAAAGCAGATTCCTGAATAGCTTGAGTAGGCTTAACTTTTATAATATCAGACTAAATCGTTCCCACTATTAGCCCAATAAAGTTGGCCAGTTTTAATAAACAGGAGCAGATTAATTTCTATGTATTTTTTGATTCCTGCTTATGAAATTAGCAACCTAATTTTCCTTCTAAGAGACAAATCTTACTTTAGCCACGGTCTTCTCATAAGAAATGATGCTAGTGAAAAGCTCATTTAGCGCAGCATGCTCTTTCCACCAGTGCAATGAAAGGACACATCCTTTCATAGGAAAGTTTCATAGGAATAAAGTTGCACGAACCTTATTCAATACATCTCCTAAATAATCTCCTGTCATATATATTTCAATCTCAGGGTCTCCAGAGCTTTGAGCAGGTTATCTTTTTAGCAACCTTCAGTAGTTCTCTCTTGTCCAGTTTCACCCTAAACTGAAAAGAGTTGAGATAAAACACATTCCTGAAAAAAATGCATCTGCAAATATTCCCTTTTGCAAAAAGTACATTCAAACTTTGACATATTAAATCACTTTTAGACTCCTACCACAATGCTCAAGATTAATGTGAGCATTCATGCATGCAAAACTCATGTTTGTAGAGAGTGAGGACAAAATGATTTCGAGCGGAACCAGAGGGAACAGACATTTAAATAACAAAAGGAAAAAGCACAGGTTGTATTTGAAGCATGAGCCTAGTGTTATTCACGATAGGCAAGTCTCTCTCTCAAATTACAGAAGCTGTGCTACCATAAAAAAGTTAATAGGCCTAAGGTTGAACAGAATGTCTTGGATTCTGGAATAATGCAACTTTCTTAAAATGCTGATCCTTTACACTGCCAAAAAGTGGGCCTGTGTTTACATATGAAAAATTGCATTCATATTGTGTATCATGTTTACCTATTTCTACATTTTCCTTCCTTGGTGACAGGGAAGAATATTTAAGTAAATCTGACAATCATTTTCTAATATTAATTAATCCAGAATAAGAGTTAGGCTTGATCTGCTTACAAAAGTTCCTAAATTAAAAGTTGGATCCAGAACTTCAGAAATCTCTCAAGGCTACTCAAAACAGAAATTAATATTTGAATGAAAATCGATTCCTATTCTTTGTGGTTTCCAGTCTATAATGCCCAATTTCAGGCACTTAGGAGTTTGCTCACCTATCTGCACTTCTGTAGATCAACACCATTAACAAAATCTGTCACTTTTTCCCCCAGTGCCAATATCAGCACCTGGTCCTTATTTCTGGAGGACATTTACACACTGACTGCCAGTGGAAAGCAGGCAAACCTGCAGTCATCTTTTACAGAAAGGTATCCATTACCTTTTGTGGGAAAGCTGAAAATGTTAAGCATGGTAAAAGGAGAGACATAGATGGCAGGAGAAATTACTCAAAGCATTATTAATTCCTCCTGCTCCGTTAGGTCAATTAGGTCATATGAACATGTGCTAAGAAATGGGCTTTCTTGCTGACCCTATGCAGTCGTCAGTCAACTCACTTTTTCTAAGTTAATTATACATGTCAAGGATGTTACTTTTATGAATTCAAAGACAGCTCCCAGGTTGACAGTGCAAGCAGATGTCTCAAGCAATGATTCAAAAACCAGCACAAAAAAAATTGTTGCCGATAGCTAGGCACTAAAGCCAGCCCACTCTAAATCTGCTAGCAAAATGAAGGTCTGCAGCACCAAGCTGTGAAAGAGAAAAGCCAAGAGGCATCTACATTTGTTCAAAATAGGGGTGGGGAAAGAGCAGTTTAAGCTATTAAAAAACAGGCAGAGAAGATGTGCTGACAGCCGTATCTCCCCTTTCAACTCCATTGTCAGTAACAAGCAGAAGTGTCAACTGCTCGAGACAAAATTGTACTGACAATTCTCACATTGCGTTTTAGCTTTCTACATTAAATTATGCTGCCCTATAAAGTGTTGATTGCTTAAGAAATTTAGTGATGCTAACTAGACTTAGTAATTCCTAATTATGCTGCTCCCACACTGATGCAGACTTAAATGGCAGGAGCGAGAGCTGCCAAACACACATGAATAATCATAAACATTTTCATGATGAAAACATACATCAGTAATTTACTATATCTGCAAACACGAAATGCTATCTATTTTAATGGCATTTCTAGTTCCAGTCAGTGATTTGAAGTTTGGATGCTACATCATAAATACATAAAACACCTACCAAAAAAATCCCTATTGGGTAAGGCCTTCCTGGGAATTCAAACACAACATTCTTGTATAGGTCTTCACTCCCACTTCTTCTCAGGTGCTATCCTGACATAATTTGCTTCTCCTGTGTCTGAGCATTACCTGATCTTTTATCCCCATGCAATATTTACGGTGTTATGATGCTTCTGAATCCTCTTCTTTGAAAATACATAGCAGATGACCATAAATTAGATAATTTTGTTGTAGCAGTAACTCTATTGGCTAGCAAAATATCAGTTGGCATCTTCATTAAAAATTCACGGATACTCTTGCCTTTGGGACAGAGGGAACTGAATTTAAGATGATCTTCTTTTAGGATGATCCCCCCCACCCCAACACTACACTTCCCATCTGATAGATCTAGACGAGACGATCCGGGCTTCAGAAAGCTGACCAAGAATGATCTAAAGGACACAGTACAAACCATCAATATTTAGGAAGGACAAATACAGGTTTTTCAGGCTCTTCTTCTGCATCGCTTACTACAGCAGGGCTCAGGTATTCTTTTGAAAGCTGATTGCAAATTAATTATGCAATAATAATGCAATTAATACAGATATTTCAGAAGCTATGGCCATTGGGCCACCTGGGACAGCCTGGCAATTCAGAATTTTCTTGATTCTGTTTTTTAAAATGCCAATATCTGCAGCAGGCTAAAAAAGATTCATTAGTTGACACTGTAGCCACAAGACATTCTCAATTTTAGATAAATAATTTAGAATCTGTAGAGTTGCTCAGAGTCTGAATAGACTTTTTGTTATTCCTCCTTTCATAAATTGAACTATTAATTACTATCTCATTAGCTGAAAATGATCAACAGGGAAATAACCCAAGTATCAGATGTTTCTTTTTTATTTCATTAAGTGTCTTAATGTTACAATATTATGTTTCCACCCAGCAGATTCTTTTCCTTTTGTACCAAGGGAGATATACAACATGATTTGTAAATATTAGTAGACTTTGCAATTTAAATAAATTCAGAATAGGAGAAGTAGGATGCCTATAAAAATGTTTTATTAATGTATTGAGAGTCACTGTGTCTTTTTAAAATAGATGAAATAGGTGAAACAAAAACCCCAAGAAAACTAAAATCTTTCAAATAAACGGCCTCTCTTCAGCCTGCCAAGTATCCAAAAAACTGGAAGTCAAAAATGTTGTTTCAAAATGAAAAATGCACAAAGGAGAACAGGCCGGTGCTATAGATCTTTCCATATAAAACTATATGATGAAATTTGTCTGCTGAAAAAGGCTGTCAAATAAACAATCTGGAAAAACAATGAGGTAACTGCAGGTCTTCTCCTCTCATGTGTCATTTGGGACATTTCCATTTTTATCTGAGAGTTCAGCAGGTGTTTTTGCTCAAAATAAGTAGCCTAAAAATGCCTATCTTAGTGTAATGGTCAAGAAAACTGCCCAGAAATACTCCTGTGCCAGCCCTCGCGGTGACGTGCAACCATAACTTCATTAAACTAATTTTCATAAAGTGCTTATGCTGTCCTTGACATCGGTGGTTTAATTTATTTAATCTAGTCACAGGGTTGTTGTGACATTGAATTGGAGCTGAGAGTTTTGCAAAACCCCAGCACGCATAACTGAAGCAATGCTATGAACTGTTAAGCCTTCAGCAATTAACCAGCAATTTCATGTCAAAAAATCCCTGGTACTTCTTGCTTTCTGAGCAAGCTACCAATTATAAACTTGAAAGAAAAATCCTCAACTTGAAGTCAAGTCACATCGGTACCTAGGAAACGTTACGAATTCCCTTCACTTACTAACGTCACCTCTTCCTTTGTGCTTTAATGTCCCAAATTTTCAAAACTCAAGTGAAACACATCCCTCAAGCACTTCCTGAACATGGGTAGGGACCAGTCACATTGCAGCCAGACAAGGACTCCAGGCAGGCAGCACCCTGCGCTGAGCTGCCTAAAATTTATCTGTTCTGGGCAAATGAAATTGGTGGAATCCCTGGCTCCAGGGATGACTCTCATCGCACAGTATTAAAGAGGTTGACTCATTAGATTCGGCACATGTGACTCATGGGAACATCTCACGTACATTTATCAATCACTTCATAGAATCATAGAATCACAGAATGCTGAAGGTTGGCAGGGACCTCTAGAGATCATCTAGTCCAACCCCCTGCACACGCAGGGTCACCTAGAGCACGTGGCACAGGACTGCGTCCAAGCGGGTTTGAAGATCTCCAGAGAAGGAGACTCCACAACCTCTCTGGGCAGCCTGTTCCAGCGCTCTGTCACCCTCACTGTCAAGAAATTTTTCCTTAAGTTCCTGTGGAACTTTTGGTGCTTCAGTTTCAGGCCGTTTCCTCTAGTTCTGTCGGTGGCCACCAGTGAAAAGAGGTCGGCCCCATCCTCCTCACTGCCTCCCTTGAGGTACTTCTAGACACTGCTCAGGTCCCCTCTCAGCCTTCTCTTCTCCAGCTGAACAGGCCCAGCTCCCTCAGCCTCTCCTCATAGGGCAGATGTTCCAGGCCCCTGATCATCCTCGTAGCCCTGCGCTGGACTCTCTCCAGCAGCTCCACATCCCTCTTGTCCTGTGGAGCCCAGAACTGGACACAATACTCCAGATGTGGCCTCCCCAGGGCTGAGCAGAGGGGCAGGATCACTTAACTGAACAGCTATGCTTCCATTGCCAATAACTAAAATCAAATATTACAGTTTATTCCACTTTGGTGAACTTATGTCTAAGAAAAGGTTTTAACACCATGTAAAATCCAAAAAGTAAACAATGGAAATAACAGGACCCATAACATGACAGACTTAATATAACTGAGCACCTGATCTACTCTTTCCAATATTACATTGTCTTACAGTCAACCAATTCTCAGTTTACTTAGTTTACTACATCAGATTATCTGCAAGTGGCAGTAGAACGTATGCTGAAGATTTCAGCTTAATGGGATATTAAAATATTATTTGAAGAAGGCCATAGAAATGAGAAAAAACAAACAAAGCAATCCTTTGGTAGGACTGATTTTTCCATGGATACTTGAAAAACAGAAGAATGGTCCTCAAACTCTATACAGAAAAACTGATAAAAGCTCAAAGTTCACATTTTATCCCTTTTGGCACGTGGTTGTCTCACTTTTCTTTGTGTCTCTTTTACAATAAATCTAGTTCTTTAGGATTGTTCTTTGCCTTTTTCCTCTTGCAGCCTTTTATTTAACAGTAAAAATCCCATAGAAAAGTATTTCTAAGCTAAGCAAAGAGTTTTAAGCCATACAGAAAATGAGATAACATGCCTTCTTTGTATATAGATAAGGATATTATGAATACAGGAGAATATTTTGAATAGTATTATCATCTTTATTTCCAAAAAGGTATTTAAATGGCATCTAACCCGGCCCTGAATCACTAGCTGATCAATATCAGTAATTTCTCCTCACTTGTGAAAAATTTTACCCCTTTTCTTGCTCTCTTTCCTCTATGGTAATCAACAAAAAGTGACAAAAACCATCTAAGGTTTTGTTTGCCTGAAAGATACATATTCTAGCAAATAAATTAGATTATCACCTGTGACAGGAAAATCTTTTCTGACAGTAAAATTTAATAGGTTAATTCTGATTCGGGAGATCAAGTTAGCGTGCCATTAGGTTCTGGTAATACTTTTAGCTTTTGAGAAATAACAAAAGAGGAATTTCCTTATATAAAAAGAGACTGGGGAATTTTGATCAACATAAGTCAATTGATTAGGGAATACTATGCTTGTTCTTTTAGAAAATGTAGACTCAGTCCCAGCGCCGTTTTAGTCCCAGATATTTCAATAGGCCACTTCTTAGGTCAAATTGTAATTAGGTCACCATGGTAACATTGTTGATGGAGGATTTATGTAAATACAAAAGCGTGGTTGGTAAAGCCAATAAGAACTGGTGCATAATATACTAATCGTTACAGCTAGAATATGTTTGGAAAATTAATATGTTCAATAAGATAACAGGGTTATTTAAGGGAATGAATGTTTGGAGATATTTTTGGCAGGAAATCCTTCACCAGACCTTCTCTTTCTGCAGTTAACTTTTTGCAGAATGACCTTATGAGTTATACAACTAGCTAAATTGTAAGTGCCTAATTATGCCTATTAAAATCTGAAACTTATCTTGTCCATTGAATGTTGTGTCACCTGCTTGAGTAAAAATAAGAACTATATTAAAATACATATTGGACTATGGCCAAGTGTCATACAGCAAAAACTGTCTGAAATAGCAAAAGCCAAAAATCTCACCAGAATGACATTAATTATAAGCCCTGCTGTGAAAGCTGACTAAAAAGAAGTCTTGCAGGTATTTTTGCAAGTTACTGTATAAAGCTTAGAAACATTCACCAACCTTATCTCGTGTTAACAAATAGAGAGGGACTTGTAGGAGATGTGAAGGTGGAGGGTAGCCTCGGCTGCAGTGACCATGAGTTGGTGAAGTTCAGGATCCAACGAGGAGGTGGCAGGGCTGTAAGTAGCCTGGCAACCATGGACTTCAGGAGGGCCAACTCCAGCCTCTTCAGAGGCCTCCTCAGAAGAATCCCATGGGCTAGAGCTCTAGAAGGAAGGGGGGCCCAAGAGAGCTGGTCAATTCCTGGCTGCCCTTTAAGGGACACTGCCATTTGTGCTGTGTGTCACCTCAATTTGTCAGTGCAAGTGTAATTTTCAAAGAAGTCACAGCTAACTTAAAATAGACTCCCTCAGTGTATTTGTACATAGTCGAAATTTCCCATTTTAGACATTCCCTTTAAAATACTGAAATTGCAGCCCACTTGCTTGGTCCATTTTGATTCAGAGGATCAAGCAATCAGTGATCTTCATATATTGCTCTGTCTCACCTTAAGCCTTAAGCCTTGACATAGATGCAAAATAAGATCGAGGAACCTGTAAGAGGAGAAGTCTGAGTAAAAGCCACCAGTGTCAGATATGCAGTAAAATAGCAAAGAATTGTGTATAGAGTTTGTCATTCAGATTCTCTTCTGGTCTAGGGCTTTGTTGGCCAAGCTTCACGTTTGTCTCCCACCAATGAAAAGGCAAGGACGACCTGCCAGGTGCTATGTGGACCTGTGAGTTCAGGTCACAACGTACCAAACGTACCAAAATCAGACCCATCACAGTCTAGGATACAGGTCAACAACAATTTATGCTCATATCCTATTTTTCCCTTAACAAGTCATTTTCCAAGCTACTCTGGAAAACATGCAAATAAAGGCTCCTATAATTTTTCCACTATTTGTAAATACAAAGTATATTAGCTTTCTACCTCCAGATACAACCAGTGACATAACTGGACTGTAATGATGGTCTTTCTGTTCTTTGTTTTACTTCCAGTTTTGGGTACCTGCTTCACCTGGCAATACAATGAGTTTTATACTGATGATTTCAGGAGGAAAACAGTTTTTTTCTCAAAGTATTTGATTAGTGTCACTGAAGCTGTAGTAGCACAGGCAATTTGGGGAATTTTTCTTAGCAAGTTCCTAAGAATTGTTTTCTTAATCACAGACAGACCCATTCAGTCCATAGATAGACTAACTTCAAAGGCATCATCAATCACAGTGAAATCACACTAAATAAAAATGAGCTCAAAACTATTTGCAAACCAATGGAAATCATTAATATTGTAATTTTTATTGATACATTTTCCCTAATACTTAGGATACAAGTATTACTCCCACAAACACATCTTGTGGGTTCCTTATGGCTTAAGCAAACCTAACAAACATACTGTAATGTATTACGGATCCATAGATGACAGAGATGCTTGCAGCTCCATCTAATCTATTATTAATGGATTGGGGAAATGGCAAAAAGGAAGGCAGTGAAGAATGATCTTGGCATTCCACTCAGAAACAATTATTTGCCTTTTTAGAAAATTACATTCTTCATATGTTTACAGGCACAGTTCAGCACAGACATCACCTCAGACCACAAGGCCTCACAGTGAGGATTTCAAAACTATCAGGACTATAAAATTAAGAGTTTACACTTTCCTATAAACACTTTTTTTCTTGATTATACTCTGTACAAATCAGCTTTGTCCTGTTGGCTGGACAACATAACCAATTTTTTCTTCTATAAATCTGTATTTCCAATAACACTCGCAAGCTCAAGTACAGATTTCAGTCTGGAAATGAACACACATAAAAGGATGAATTATTGTGGCACCAGTAAAAATATTAATTTTAACTAAACAATAATGCTTAAGACATAATATTCCAATAGTCCTATAGCCTTACAAATCAGAGACTCTGTTTTCTTCCTGTTGAAAAGAAAGGTAAGTTCATTGATTTCACCTTGAATAACTCTTTCCTGGGAAACGGAATGTTTCATTCTGTTCTTTGACAAATATGTGTGGGTTACAGGAATAGCCTTGAAAGCTGAATATAAATATTCATGAGTATGCTGAAAAAATGTCACTTGTAGATTTAAAATGTGGTTTCACAGATTGTTTTACTTACAGTGTCTTCAGCTGAAATTCATCAACAAATACTTTAAGTGCAGAAACCACCTGAAGCTTTGATACATTTTGCATCAGAAGCAAAATGATGACTGACACTGAATTCAGTGGGATTAGGAATGAGGAGAGAAATGACAGGTTTACATGTCACCCCAAAGAGAATTTAGGGACCATTTAAAGCCTTATAGTAAAGAACAAAATCTATTGTTCTTGTTGAAGAAATGACATGGATTTTAATGGGATAAAACTAGCTTGTTTAACATTACTTATAAATCCCTTTGAGGAATAGACGATGTAGTAAGAGACACTGACATATTCTAAATTATAGATTATAGATATTTTCTAAATTTACATATGTAAATCACATATAAAACAGCTTTAGAAGTACACTCTTTAAAAGAACTTTCTACATTACTTCTATAGCCAACCCTTGTCTTCCTTCTCTCTCAACAAGGTTCAACTTGCAGGTTTTTTCTTACCTAAAACAAAGTTAAAAAACAACAGTAATTGACAGAGATAAAAGTTTAAAGTTAAACATAATTTCGCTGCCATCAAAATCAAGATATCAGGGAGGAACGTTTTTATTTCAAGATTTTTTTGAGACACTATTTTGGGATTATACCAAAGATTGATCAAAGTTTAGTGGTTTATTCAAGGTCAGAATGTGCCTGCATCCAATAAGAGCTGTCAGAAAAGGAACCCACTTTAGCTTGTGGCCATACAATCAGTCACTGCATATTGAGCACCATTTTCTTTGAATTTTTTCACATGGAAAGAGTATTGGGGGGGATTTTTCAAGTTAACCCTTAATTGTTGCTTTGCTTCCATTCGTTTTCTCACCTAAAATATCTGTTCTATCAAGCCTTGAATGACTTCCCTTCAAAACACTATGTAAAAGTATTTCCACTTTTATGTAGTCTCCTATACTGACTCCTTTACAGTTGATTCTTCATCTAACTAGTTATTTTATAAGCATTGCCCCTTGCTTTAACAGTTTTTGGAAAAGTGACTCTTGCCTTTCTGGGCTTGGATAGAAAACTCATTCAACTTTGCCAGATAATGACTTTCTTAATCAACATGGATTTATGTTAGCTATAGCATCAATTACGTTTTCATTTTTCTATATAAAATGCACTTTTATTCACTAATAATAGTTATATTGGGAAGTTACAACTATACAGCTCAGAAGAAATATATAGGAACAAAGTTTCTTATATCTAAATGGGGATCATAAAGTTACTTTTAAATTATAACTTTTTAAATGTAAACTTGTCAAATTTGGTGATATTCTTAAAGCTCTTAGAATAAGAAAATGAAAATACTAATGAAATGTATTGCTTCCCACAGGAAACTCACTTAGATGTTTTGTATTTGAAAATTCTTTATTTTATGAAGGTACAGAGGTCCTAAATATCAAGATTTTTCAGTAAATATTGTTAACAAGTAATTATTTTGCTTATGACCTTTTCTACTACCAAAGACACATTTGTAAGAACACACAGTTGAAAGTTCTTCAAACATTTAAGACACATTTACATGTGTGGACATGTATGGAAGCGTTGGCTGGTATCTTTTTCCCAGCTACTTTCTGAAAGCTTTTTATGTCATCCAAGTCTGAAATTTTTGTACTTCTTGCATCAGGACATTGTTTGATATCACAAGAAAAAAAAAAACTCTATTATAGTCAGCCACGGAAGACATATAATAGGGAGCTTAGTACCTACTCCCTTCCTTTCAAACAGATAATCATTGCGACAAATAATATCATAATGAAGAACTTCAAATAGGGACTTATAGAGAAGAAAGAAAGAGCACCTCTCTATCAGTAAGCTACTGATGTAATAAAAATAGCATCATAATGTTTTTCCTACAGAATCCTGTAGATTTCCTACATTTCCATAGAAGCAAAGCCTTGAAAAATCGAATTTCTCCTTCTTCCAAACTTCTGCTCTAAAAATGCACGGACTTGGTGTCTACCTGCTCTCTCCACCCTTGATGATTGTATCAGTCTCATCTTTTCCTTATCCATGTCCAGCAGTACTATCCTTCTGCGCATCGCTCAGTCCTCCCTCTCTGTATTCTCTTTCCCAACAGAAGTTCACAAAGATATTGCACAGCTGGCTTGCAAGATTATAAAATATATATCTCAGAAATACAGGTGCACAAAGGACTCATATTACAGAACATATCTCCTCAGGAGTAAAGATTTACCACAGACTTTGCTCCTCCAGCTCCAGGTGTGAGGCACATTTCTTTGAACTTCTCTCTTTAATATTAACAGAAATCATTGTAAATGACAGGAAAAGAACACTGAAAGAAGACACACGGCTCTACACATTTCTTCCCTGGGGAGGAGATACCAGAACACAGAATCTAAGAAATGTTTTAGTCATTATTTTGAATGATCACCATAGGAAGTGCTTGCATAATGAAGTGATAGAATTTTCTACTCTCTTAATGTTTAAGGGGAAAAAAAGTTCTCATTATTGTCAGCTTTTGATTGGTAGCCAGGAAGAAGCCTCCCTCATCCTTCTTAATACCCATGTAAACATTTTATGAATAATATTCATTACTTTGAGAATTATTATATAATTAACAATCAATTTATCACTAACAGGTAAGAAAGTTCGAGTGAAGTCATTTTGCTGCAATAAGTAGGAGCAGAGAAATTCTTGAAAAGCTACATAATAATGGCTTATGAAATGCTGTGACCTATTTTTATTTTTTCTCAAGTGCTGCTTACTTTTACTCTGAAGTGTGGAAAATTGGAATCATTCCATCTTGCAGAACACTAAATTGATTTCTAAACTTCTAACATATATATATTGTCCAAAATCCTATGGCTCTGTGATTGAAAGTGATATTCCCAAAGCTTAAAAAACTAAGGACAGAAGAGTCACATTTTCTTGCATTAATTGGCAAATGAATAAAGATACAGTTGTTAGATAAGATTGTTAAAAGCATCCTAAGCATCCCAGGATCTTATTTGTTTGGTACAAGCATACTTAACAGTTAAGTTAGTTCTGGGCATTAATAGAATTTTGTTTTTATTAACTGCAATGCTTTTTGTTTTTATGTGACAGCCAAGGATAATAAATCAGTACTTTTGCTCCAAGGTGATTACAAGCACATAAACACAACTTTAAATCAAGTACTACATATCACGACTTTGCAAGCATTAATCTTTTCACATCACTTCTCTGTTAACAACATTCTTTGCATCCCAAATTTAATTTTAGAAAAAAATTAAAAATAAAAACAGATTAGATTTCTAAGAGAGAGATAGATCTCTGAGAAGATCAAACAGCAGATGAGAAGTAAATGAAAAGGTATATTAAAATGATCAAGTACGCATTCAATTTCATTAAACTCGCAGTATCATAATACTGAATTTAGCTTAAGAAATATTGTATATACCTTATCTAAGAAAGTTTTGATCCCTTTTACACTTTTTAATGTGATTGTTCATTGCATCCAAGGTACAAGGCAACTGCTTATTAAGGACATGCTAAATTGATAAAACATTTATTTTAACTCTTTTTTGCAGACGAATAAGATACTGAAAGCCTTTGAACAAACAATGTCTTACTCATAGCACACAATGTTGCATTAATTATTGTACTGTTTGGAAATAAATCTAATCCTGCTGAAAAGCGACCTATTATATTCTTGGCATCATATGAAGATTTTGTGCTACCAAAATAAACTGACCTGTAGCCAAAATAAAATGACTTTCTGTCAGAATCAAACCAGAGATGTTTCATGTGTTAGAAGCCCTTAGAAGCTGTGCCAAGATTGGTTTTAGGAATCACTCTCACGATGGTTCGCATTTGGCATTTAAAAGGAAGAAGAGAGAAGCTTCCTCGAGAAGCGCAGTAAAAGTTAGGGTGTTTCTTGATATCCTTAGCCATGCAAAATTTCTCTATTCATTACAGAAAGTGAAAAATGCCTTTTCATGGAATAGCTTGGTTAATGGAACATTACTGACTTATTCTCACACTCACGATCTATGCAATCAACTGACGAAATATATATAGAAAAAAATATATATATAAAATAAACTCAGACACTGTTTCCCATCACTCTTGTCTGCTGTTCATAAGGTGTTCATTTTGTGTTCTTTGCATTTACCCAGGTTCTTCAGTTTTCATCCAAGTGTAGTTTTGATCTGCACTGCTTTCAGCAATACCAAACACACCAGCAGCACCTGATTGGTAAGTCTCATAAAAACTAGATTTCGTTTGTTTATAAAGGATGCTGAACTTGCAGAGTTTCTACAAAAGTCAGGAAATTCTTTCTCCAGATCCTGTCAAAATTCCTCCAGATCCTGTTCTTCAACTTATGTTGAACCTTTGAACCTCAGTGTATTTTAACAATTACCTACATTTTTGCAACAGCCAGATTGAGTATCTCCTTTCCTGTTAAAAAAAAAAAAAAAAAGAAGAAGAGGAAGGGGGGAATATCCTTTAAAATAAAAAGTAGATGATCATGATATTGAACTAAACAAGGGACTCTTCTTTTAAATGCCATGTGGTGGGTAACCTCATCAAAATTTCCAGAATAAAACCCTATATGAATACATGAAAATATAACCTAGTACTCTTGAAAATTAATCAATTTTCTATGTAGTAACTGTTTTTACTGAAGGAATGACTATCTTAACAACTGTAAAGATCTGATACCAGAAACATTTATGAACTCATGATAAAGTCTCTTTTTTTCCAAGCTCTGTTTTGCAAGCCTTTTATGTGAAATCTCAATATAGAAAATAATATTCTCTGTTTTCTGCCAGGTAACAGGAAAGCATATCAAACAATGCACTGAACAACCCTCTTCCCCCTTTAGAGAAATTGTCATTAGCATAAAGAGATTTGTCTTCTGCTCTCAAAATTACTAAAACAGGCAACTTACTTACTTGAATGATTTTCTTTGGGGAGATTAAATAAATGAGGTAATTTCAAGAGCATTTGTCATAATTTTCAGAGTTAAACAAAGTGATTTCTATTTATTGTGTAAATATTGTAAACACCAAAAGGAGGAGATCTGTGCTGTTTTCAAGATGTTTTAAAACGTCAATATTTCTTTATTAAACTGAGATAAGAGTAGATAAGAGCTATGTGTAGAGAGAGACAATACGGTGAATATGGATTTCTAGCTGCAAAATTAACCCAAAGTTCATTTAACTACGAGGAAGAAACCAAACTCTGGAAGCAATGCATGATTACAGATCTTTCAGGATAGCTATATTTTATGGTACAGTCAAATTTCCTATTTACGGTTTGACCACAGGAATATATTCCATCTCATTTTAGAGCTCCACTTTTCAGTTTCATGCTTTCAGAAATGTTCGCACTAAGATATTACATCTGATCACAAGCAAATATGACCTATTTTTATCACATTTTCTGCTGCTTTTCATTAGTTTATTGTATTTGGGGTTGCTTTCACCAATTACAGTAAAATCTTTTTGGATATCTACTTGATATTAGTTAGAATGGATAAATTATGTTTTCCCACTCCTTTCAGTTTTTATGTCCTGATAAAGTTATTCTCCAAAATATTCTATTCCTATAGAGCAATCTAGGGCAGACAACTGGCATACCCAACACATAACAAAAGGAAGAACACCTATAAAAACACATCAAAATGGAATTAACTAATGATTCCCCCTCAGTACTTCAGGCCTATCTTGCAGAAAAATATGTAACCATGCAATTTTTATTTCATTTACCCAATTTAATTCAGGACCATCCTCTGTGAAAGCCTTGAGACTGCTAAATACATATAATTTAGTCTGATTTTTTTTTTCCGTATGAAATACCCTGTATGTTCTCTTAACTGCTGTGTATCCTCGGTCACACCAGCTATTGCAGTTATTCTCATATATGAGGCAAGAAGCACTCCAGTGCTTTATATCATTGATGTCAATGACTAGCTCACTTTCCCACATGTATAATTGTCAACCATTTCATCTCAGGTTTTGAAAAAAGACTCTGCTATAATTAAATAACTTCCTGGACTGAATTCAGAGGTTTAGTCAATATTTCTGAAATTTAAAATGTAGCTGTTGAATTCTATATGGCACCTGCCACTTCGTGCTTTGAGAAATTTAACAAGAATGCTCAATCTCCTTCAAAAGACATCACCACGGAAAGACAGTGTAGGTGGTAGCCTATATTATCGCATTGCAGCTAATTGCCTCCTGCATGCAGCTCTCCTCCTGGCTTTTTCACATATAGTTATTATTAAAACATTGCATTCTGATAGCACGCAGATGCTCAAACTGAAATCACCAACCTCTTTGTCAGACATGGCGGAAAGCATCCATAAATTATTTACTGTAAATTAAGAATTTGGAGTCTAAACACGCAAAACAGACAATCTCATATAAAGTGAGGAATTGTCACATGGTAGTTAAGGATCATTACAAGTGTTGTCTTTATTAATAAGCACCATATTCAGAAGGAACTGTTTTTAATACTGATTCCTAAATCCTGACCTTCTTTAATGACAAGGAATGAGAATTTTGCAGCTGGCTTCAGAGAGGATTTTATCTTCTGAGTTCAGACTGTGTGTGACCAGATCTGATGTGTTTGATCTTTGATGTGTTTGCCTTAAGGATACTTTGCTTCACAGACTTTCTAAGTTCTTAAGTCTCTAATCTCTCCCATCTTGATTTCTCGTTTCCTTCTTCCTGTCTTGTTTTCTTCTGCGATATGGCTTTAGATGAAACATAATACTGCCTAAATCACTCTTAAGAATAGTCCTCCAAAGGCAGGTTATTGATTCCATCACCATGCTTAGTGACACATAAAAAAAAGTCATACCTGATGATGGTAAAAAATAATAATAAATTACACCTGATGACATGAAGCACATCACTAAATGTTAGAATAAGATGTCATGCTATCCACATGCAGCTGTCACCCTGTGCAGGGAACAAAAAGCCTTAGTCATAGTTTTTTTTCTCCTCATATAAGGTGTATGGGAACAACAATACTAAACACTTTCTGCAATGATATAAATAGAAATGATAAATTTACCAAGCAAAAGGAGGAGTGTCACATATTTTAAACACTGTAAGATTAAAAGCAACAGCTTAGCAAAGCTCAGTTGCAACTTCAGTGTAGGTAGTTTAATTATATAGTCAGGAATTAGATACTATATGCATATATGTGCTTTTAAACTAAATGAGTATACTCTATAAGATATATCCTTTAAAAAAGAAAGCTAATAGCAAATGTATTAAGCAAAAGAAAGAGAAAAAAAATATGCACCAACGTATCATTAGGCAGAGAGAACCTTAACTGTGCTGTTTTCGATTAGACTCATCCAATCAATTGGGCTCAATCATGACACTAAGTTATTCCAGTAGTTTGCCAGATATGAAATATAAACGTAATTCTAAAATATGAATTAATATTTGGTGAACTGAAGAAGATTTCTTTTTAAGGTGGGTGGCTTTGTAAATTAGAGTTACTGTTTATTTGTCAATCCATTGAATTAAAGTTGAAAACAGTTTAGGTAATTAATCATGCTGAAAGTACAACTGCTCAAATAACTGTTCCTCTCAGGCTCTTTCTTCTTACTCACTGGGCATAAACTAATTTCTTAGCTTCAGTGTGCGCTTAGCATTTTACTAAAACCCAAGCATTTGAATAACTGCTTTTCTGAACAGAGGCACACTTAGCATATACTCTGTTGAAATGGAGTAAGCATCAGAATGTCATAAAGCACAAATGCAAGGGCAATGAAACACCCATTGAAATGGGTCGTCATCATATTTTGTGCTCTAAAGGGCCATAGGAGAGAGTGGAGAATTTGCTCCCCAAAATGGCACACTCTCTTCTGGCATTAGCAAGCTGAACGAACCGTTTTCCAGTTTCTGTTTCTAGACTGCACTGCACAATCTATTTATTAGTGAAATACGTGATGACACCTGCCTTTTTAATTTATTTTTTATTATTAGTTTATTTATTTTTCTTTATTTATTATTATCTATTAAAATGATGCATCATAAATCATAACATTTGGGCTTAATTGAGACAAAATGTTCCAAGAGTAGCATTTCAAATGCATTACTGAAAACTTCTGAAGTTCTTTTTCCTTTTGCTATGAAATAAAAGAAAAACTCCAAATACCCCAAACTTTAGCCTAAATTTTATTTTTGTATAATTTTAGTCCCCAGAAATGGAAGGAACCTAGATTTATCTTCCACGAAATAAGATATCGAGTAATTATAGTAGAGACATCTCAGAGTTAAAATACCATTTTAATGATGATTATAAACACAGGTATTTGGTTGATTCCTATTTGCAATATAACGTACTTATTTGATCTTTTGCCTTATCAACTATCTTTGAGTGACTTTACAGACATGCAAAATTTAATTTGTATTATTCCGTTTATCTTCCTTCCTTAGGTTGAATTTATAATTTATAATTCAATTATAAACTCACTGAGTGCCTGTCGTTAATTCTATTCATGCAATGTCTGTCACAGAGTCTGCAATCCTAATCGGGCATCCAATAACAGTTCCACTGAGGATTTAGGTTTTTTGTTCAGCCTTTTATAGTAGTTAATTGTAGTAATGGTTGGTATTTTGTAATAGCTAAATTGTATTCAGGAGTGGATTTTACATCTATGAATAAAAGGAATAGAGAACTTCCTAATTGGGAGAACTTGGGTGTTTTCATGCTTGCTCAATTTAATTTTGGAGTATAGCACACTGACCTTAAAGATACCAAATTACAAAGTAAGAGTATAACAAACACACATGAGAGATCTTATATAAATAAAATTATGCCTTTGCATGTGTGCTGTTTGCTCATCTCTCTCTTTTTCCTAGAATCTGCATACAAAAAACAAGTGAGTGCAGACTCTTCGCCCTTCAAAACTCTGGTGTTTGCTTCTGCTGTGACTCCTATTACTCATTTTTCTTCCTGGGCTATTTCCAAGTTGCCTTCTTGCATTTAGGTTAAGTGCCTGTAGTTATTATTCTCATGACTGCTCCTAAGAGGATATGCTTCATCCCAATCTCTGCTTATGTATTTTCCTGCGGGACAATTCAGCCGCATCCTGCTGTTTCATGTGATGATTTATTCAGTCATTATTCTGCCTATCCCTGCCCCAGTGCTCCTGTTTCACTGAAGCTGTGTGAGTTCACCAGTCTGTGCTGCATCCTAGGCAGCTTGACTAGACTTCCAGGCTACCTCTGGTAGTGCCCGAGGCTCTGCTGGAGCAGCTGGTGCTTTTCTGTGCTCAACTCCTACATGTTTCACTCCTGGCTACACTCAGCTGCAGAAATAAGTTGTGGGACTGTTAGCACTAACTCATTTTATTGCTAATACTTATTTCACTAATAATTCCCACCCTGGTTTAGAAATTGCACACTTTATCATTCTGCAGCACAGGCATTTCTTGCGGTGGGTTGGTGCTCTTTTATTCTACTCTCTGCTTCGGCTTCTTTGAACACCAAATGCAGCTTTCTAAATGGGGACAGAGTGGTCCCAGGCAGGTATTTTATCCACAGACCAACTAATGGCAACAACACCCAGATTTTGAGCAGCCACCTGAAGACAGCCTGCCCATGGGCATAGAATCATAGGATCACAGGATGCTGAAGGTTGGCAGGGACCTCTAGAGATCATCTAGTCCAACCCCCTGCACACGCAGGGTCACCTAGAGCACGTGGCACAGGACTGCGTCCAAGCGGGTTTGAAGATCTCCAGAGAAGGAGACTCCACAACCTCTCTGGGCAGCCTGTTCCAGGGCTCTGGCACCCTCACTGGGAAGAAATTTTTCCTTAAGTTCCTGTGGAACTTTTGGTGTTTCAGTTTGTGGCTGTTTCCTCTAGTTCTGTCGGTGGCCACCAGTGAAAAGAGGCCGGCCCCATCCTCCTCACTGCCTCCCTTGAGGTACTTCTAGACACTGCTCAGGTCCCCTCTCAGCCTTCTCTCCTCCAGCTGAACAGGCCCAGCTCCCTCAGCCTCTCCTCATAGGGCAGATGTTCCAGGCCCCTGATCATCCTCGTAGCCCTGTGCTGGACTCTCTCCAGCAGCTCCACATCCCTCTTGTCCTGTGGAGCCCAGAACTGGACACAATACTCCAGATGTGGCCTCACCAGGGCTGAGCAGAGGGGCAGGATCCCCTCCCTCGACCTGCTGGAGACGCTCTTCTTAACGCACCCCAGGATCCATTGGCCTTCTTGGCCACGAGGGCACCCTGCTGCCTCATGGTCACCTTGTCGTCCACCAGGACACCCAGGTCCCTCTCTGCAGAGCTGCTCTCCAGAAAAGCATGCTATTGCCACGGTGCCTCAGTGGGTTGTAAGAGCTTTGTGGCTACATCGTGCAATTCTGAGGTCTCGTCATAGCATGTCTCCTTAAAAGTTAACCAGATCTGGCGTCAGATTTCTCCAGACTCCTTTAAATTCTGGACCTACTTGACTCTCCTTCACCTGTAATACAAGATCATTCGTTTTCTGCTCATGATGAGAGTTTACTCCTGAAGGTGCTGAATGTCCTATTAATCTATTTCACCTTGCTTGGCAAGGTCTTAGGCTTTGCTAATGCTCCTACAATATGAATCAGCTCTGCCTATACAAATCTCATCCATGAAACCTTCTCCCTATTCAAATCACAAGCAACAGACCACGGACACCACTCCCATTTCCCTTGTGCCAGGCTTCCATTGTGCAGTTTTTTCAAAGCAAAATTAATCTGACTGATAATCAGTGCTTGCTAATGCTTTTACCATTATTCACTCTATTTCATGCTTTGCATAACTATACCAAATTCATGCAATTAGAGTGCAGCGAAATTTTTTAGATTAAATCATTCTTTTTACTATTCTGCTGGAATCATTAATTTAGTCCTCTAACAAATAGAAAGCTGTGCCAAAAACTTATGGAAACAGCATTATATAGCAATATATCCAGATTCTAAATATCTGTTCTTTATTTATTTATTTTCAAGTATACTCAATTGTTTCACAGTTTAACACAAAATGGGCTATTAATTTTTTTTTCATGATTGTATTTTCAAGATTTAATAGCTATTCCTTTTAGATTATTTTAACTTTGAAAACAGAGTCCCGATGAAAACCTGAGCTGAAGGTTTATTGTCTACAACTGTCTATACAAGCAGGCTTAGAAATGTTACAACTACAGTAAAGCACACTGAAAGTTTCTTATTATTCATAAAAATATCTAGCAACCTCTCCACCTAAAACCCTAAGCTGTGGTTAAAACAAAATAAAATTGTACCCCACACCTAGAAACATACAGGTTGTGGATAACAGCAGCCATCATATTTTCGAGACTGGTAATCTTCACCCTGTAAGAAACCATCAAAGGATGAAGAAGAAAAATGAGTCCAGCACTCTTAGTGCAGTTTAATTGTCCCTATAGATTATAAGACAAAAAAAAGTATTGATTAGTCTGTCATGCACCATATATCGCAGGTCATTAGATCTCAGTCCTATTTCTGTATGTTCAAATGCTGTAATTGGTATTTAATCAAGGGAAAAAAATGAGTAAGCTCTTATCTATACACACTCTTATTTGGGTGTAAAAGTCACTTTGGGAAGGGCCTGGGAACAAGGAGGCAGTAACTTCCACCGCAGCAGGATTTCAGGCTGAGCAAGTGCATAGTGTGCTTCTAGCCATGCTGGAGACTTAAAGAGGGTAAATGGATCAATCCTATAGGAATTTAACATAACCACTGTTAAAAAAAAAAAATCTGCCACATTCCACATACAAATTTCTGTGGTTCAGCTAGCAGACGTTAATCTGTTTCTCTGTCGGATTTAAGGGCTTTTTATTAATTGCTATTTGTCCACTATAGACTTATGCAATCTAATAAAGTGCTATCCCAATTTTATTTTAGGTAATCTAAACTGAATGAGCTCAGTTTCTCACAGCAAAAAACTCCCTCTTAGGAATATTTTCTTCACCTGCTGCAATTTTTTGAATATCCTAGAAAAAAAAATATCTCTCTTTTTTTTAAAACAGATTTTAAGACCCCATCAGCCGTTTTCCAGCACACTGAGCTATGGAGAAGAATTTGTAACAAGCTCTACTCTGAGATGCAAAAAAAATATTCAAAGTGGGGATAAGTGGAAAAAACACCTGTAAATTCAGCAAGGTGACAGCTAATTACAAACACCTCAAGAAAGTCAGGCAATCAGCAAAGAGAGCCCATGAGCTCCTTTAAATGTCATTCATCAGCAATGCTTGATTGAAAGCTAACTCTTTCTAGGGTATTAGAAAGTATGCAGAAAAAATGCCATAACTCATCTCCACTGCTGGAGTACACTCCACACAACCATAATATAATTGTAGGCATCTAATTTAGATTATAGATATATCATTCTTTCTTTCATTGGAAGTCAGACTTTCAGAATACTACCTCAAATAAGTATTTTTGTGTGTATGCTTCAATGTTAGAATGATATGAAACCAGACAGCTAGTTGACTGTTAAAGCAAAGAAAAAGTTTCCATTGATTTTGGCAATGGCACTGAATCACTCACAACATAACATAACAAAATAAAGTAAAAAGTTTGGAAAGTTTAATCATCAAACTACACCACAGAGACTCACAAAAGCTCCCTTGAGGTCTAAGGATATACCATCTATGTGTTTTAAAAAATCCTGGATGGAGTGGCAAGCACTCAGTAGAAAATCAGGGCAAATCGTAATTGTCTGTTGGGATCATTTAAACCAAGAATACCAACTATGAATTCCTCTGGTAACATCATTCAATAGTGCTTGACTAATCAAACTGAGAGCCGTATTATTAAAAACAGAAAGGACAAACAAAAGATTGGCATTTTAAAGCAGATCACATTTATGTACTGAACTTCTGATTCATCGACTTCCAAACAAACATTAAACTTTATGAATTTGTTTTTCAGATATGATTATATTATTGATTGTTTTGAACTTTTTGCCACTGAAAAGTCATTATATTCAGAATTCCAGAAACCACGCTCCTAGTTTTGCTTCATAAGATTTGAAAAAATGCATAAAATTTAAAGCTTTTTTTGTTGTTGTTGTTACCTGTGGTAAAACATAAATTGTCACAATCCCTTTTTTTGCCCCATTTGCAGTCTTACTAGATCACCACAGATCAGTCGGTCAGTCCAACCACTGAAGGGCAGGACCTTGTTGTTTCCCTCCTGCTGAGAAGCAGCAGCTCTGCACCATGTGCCTGCACCTCATGAAATCGGATCATGATTTACCACTGCAGAGTGAAATGGATATAAGCAAAACCCAACCCAGCAAAAGATCCCAAAGAGCACGAGCTCCAGAGACAGCCTGAAGACATCCAGGGGAGCTAATTCCTGGGGTTTATTTGGAAAATATCCATTGTTCACTCAGTTTTGCCTGGTCCTTCTTCCCTTCCATAGACTCCCAATACAGCCAGGATTAGTTATGACCACTCTCTCCCAGGCTGCTTCCCTCCAGCTCTGTTTTGGCAGGGAAAAGAGGAGGACAAATCTGGTATATGCACAGGATTTGTGACTGAAGAGCCAGAGGCCTCTATTAGATTTTCCACTCTTGCAGTTTGAAGGAATTGATATTTCTATATCTTATAAACTAGATGTGTTTGTGCTGGCTGTCCTTTTGCAAATAACCTGCATTTTTTCACTGCATCAATATACACAATGAAAACTAATGATCCTGGCCAGGGCATATAACAAAGTTTATTAGAATTAGGAAATATCTTGCAAATATGTACTAAGCCTTCACCATCTCAGCTGGCCTGACTCAAATAATTCTCAAAATCAAAGTAGCATTTAACCTCAAGTTAAACTCAGGCTTGCAACCAAATAAAATAGAATTTCTTTGAGTATGAACTTGCACATAAAATGTTTCATTTCTCATTTACCGCATTTAATATTGCTTTTTAAACTAAGTATTCTAAATATACTGTATGAAAAATACTTTAATTTATTTTTTTGGCCATCATACTTTTATTAATGCCGCTCTATAGCAGTCCAGAAGATATCTGCATAATGTGCTTGTAGAAACTGTGGATCTGAGACAGAAGTTTTGCCACAAAGGATTAATGTTGATATCAATACTTCTGGCAGAATAAACTAGAATAAACTAAATAGCATTATTACATAATGAAACCTAAACATAACTTATATAAAATCATGGTTGAAAAACACCTTGTGGCTTCAGAAAAATATCATTACTGTAAGATAAGGTTTTTTGGTTTTTGTTTTTTCTTTCATAGTTCAGGAGTATCTGAATTTACATATAACTCTTTAGCATAAAAACAATGTTAAGTATACTGTTGTATATACCTAAGTTTTACCTATAACATAACCATTAATAAAGTCAGAAAGAAACGATATAGCTACTCTGCAAAGCAATTTCAAAGGCAATTTCTATGACTTAATAGAATAGCCAAACTGGCTTCTAAAGAGACCATGTACCAATAACGTCCCAATTTTTATTGATGAAAAAATGTCTGAGTTTTCTGGACTGAAATGCTGTGTAACACTACATCAACTGTCTGGGGTAACATAATATCACGAAGCTGAAAAAATATCAAAACCTCAACTGTCCGGGGTAACATAATATCACGAAGCTGAAAAAATATCAAAACCATCTTTGATATACTTTTCTATATCATTGATGCATTAATGTAAAGGACCTATTAGAGATATTGTAGTAGGCTAGATTGAGGAATAAGTCATGAAAACAAGTTCTCTTAAATGCAAATTCCTTGTAATAAGGCTTTAAATTGGGATTAGATATCATTTTAAAAGACGAATTTCAATTTTCAGAGTTATGGTTTGAACATTTTAGCAGAAATCATTTTTTTTCTATACCAGAAGGCAAAGACAAACACAGTGATACTTTTTGACCTTGCAACCCACAATCCTGTGATGTTCCTTTAAAGAGCAGAAAAATATTGCAATGCCTATCTACAAAAGCTTGCACTCAAGGATGAAGAGATTATAGGTATATTTGGAAATATACATGTACACACACACACAAACACACACTTATACATATGCATAAAAGTATATGTAAGAAGATATGTAACAGAGAATCTGTGAATCTGCTTTCATCCAGAATCGTTTTTACGAAAGAAAGGTAAAATCAACTTCAGAAATTACTATCAGAAAGTAAACAAGGAGACAGGGAGCCTATGGATAATACTGGAGATTATAATAAAGATCACGAAATAAAAGGGAGAATATATGTTAATTTGGGTTTGAATTCTTTGCTGCAGAACCACATTGGTATTCTTATGGGAGTTTTGATAAAATGCTTTATATTCCTTCATGAATTCTGAAATTCAAAGCATCTTTCAAAGACATTTCAGATGGAATCTGACAGTGGGCATAACTTGCTTCTGATATGTTCTTTACAATGCTTATTTGCTGTTTTTTCATGAGTACTAGCTAACAGAGATCTTTGTTTCCCAAAGGTATGCAAATGATAGTATATAGTATTATATTATTTTGAAACAGCTTACTATTATGCCATATATGTTTCTGTTTTCAGACTTTTTATCTAGGCTAACTGCCTAGCTACAGTCTCCCATTAGACTGTATTCCTGCTGCTGGTACAAAAACTCTTGATTTATTATCACTAGTAGAGTCTTACTGATACCAGCGTAGACACATGAGCGAGTTGTCAACACGCAAGTTTCATGTTTGCGTAGCAGATGGGATTGTCTTTGTTTTAGTAAAGCATCTTTGGGTTTCCACACACCCAACACGCTGTCAGGTCAGGCCTAATGGTCCCAAGTACAGCAGGGGCAGAACGAAGGGTTGATTATCTCATGACATGCATATTTGAAGAAGACCGGCCTCTTGAGCACTTGTGATTCTACTGCCATCTGTCACCAGTTCCTTAAATCAGAGCTATACTAATGTAACTAGAAATGGAAAGGACTGAGAAAACAAAAGCTACAGGCACTACTGTTCAGCACTACCAGAAAACCAGACAGATCCGCTCTGAAATCACTATGACTTTAAGGATAACTACATTTCTGTAACCATCTTAAATTGGATAGCAATCTCCAGAGAAGTTCACTTTCGCCTTGATCTTCATAAGAACTTTTCTATATCAAATGAATTCAGCAAATAGCAGAAAGCCTCTCACAAAACAGCTTTGCCCCAGGCACATGCTCAGCAGGGAATTTCAAGGACAGTCAACCTATTTCATTTCAAAAACTTGACCGTTGCTCAGCTATGTTTCATTTAGTGGCATTTTATTTCAGCTAGGTTCTTTGAAGGGTTTTCCTTCTCTTTTTAATATACGCTTCAGATATTCTTCAAAAAAGCTCTCTGGAAGATCATGTCATGTTAACTGTAAATTAAAGGAAGTGAATTGGCAGTGCCAAAATAAACTCATTTTATTAAATTAATTTCTAAACACTGGGGAAACTATAAAATAAAGGAGAAAGACCCAGCCAAATCTTCATCTTTAAAAACCCGTCTCAAACTTCCTTAGCAATGAAACACGGTTATCACCACTGCCATGCAGAGGACATACACCACTGCTGCCAAGCTTGGTATCAGGCTGTGTTCATATGTGAAGCACCTAGAAGGTCCCGTGAAGGTGCCAACCTAGGAGTTGGAGAAGAGTTATAAACTCTCAGGGATATGAGAATCTTTGTATCATACAAGCTCTGCTTCCTTACTAGTAAATTTAAATTTAGTGACTTCTTTGTTTCAAATTTTGTACGATATTTAACATATTCACTCTGCCTGGAAATTTTACTACCTTCCATTAAGAGAGAAAAACAATTCATTTCTTAAAACTTAAAATGCTAGAAATCTTAGCACTAACTTTATTTTCACTTGCTCTTGAATACATCTAGAATAAATCTAATAATGGAGTTATCCTGTAGAAGTCAGTAAGTATATTATTTACAAAAGTCATCCCTGTTTCTTTCCAGGACAGATATTTTCCTGATACAAAGTACAAAAGCTTTTATCTAGAAAAGAGCTTATCTACTACAAAAATATCGAAATTTTGAATATCAGAGCTTTTCTTTGCTCCTGCTCATCTTGTAAGGACATTGTGGAATTAAAGTAGTATATTGTCTTTTCTTGTCTTCTGTTTGTTTTCACGTAGCTAGCTTAAAGAAGCTAGCTTTATTTACTCTGGATTGGCTAATATTTTGAATATTATCTCCCTTTGTTCATACATCAGTAGCTACAGATTGCTAGTGAGGAAACACTGAGAATAGCGTGGAGCTACCACATTTACCTCCTGAACAAGGACAGAGGAGTCAGATCCTTCCTCCTCACCCGGCAGGCCAACAAACCCACCAATGCAACAGCAAAGACCTTGAACGAGCACACGTAAAATGCTACTCCATTTGCAACATGAATTTTGAAGATGTTGAGGGCAGGATGTTCAGGGCCTTGCAAACTCCTGGTGTAATTGCTCCAAGCATTGGCAATACCGTCCCTCCGTTTCCTTCCAGCTTTCCCTTACAGGCTTCAGCACACTCGAGCCGCACTAGGCCACCGTTACTACGGCAACCTGTGTGCAAAGCAGCCAGAAACGGTGTTTATTCACCTTATCACACTATGGCTTCAGATCAACCCTGCAAAATGATGCCTTGCAAAAGCAGCACAAGGAGCACATAAGTTTCTTTTAATTTTTTTTCTTTTTTACCCTTAAAAAAAAAGAGTTTTTTTTTTGCTTACGGAACATGGAAATGCAGCTTGCAGAGCGGCCCTGGTGGAAATATTACACTCGGAAAGTAAGAAGTCTTCCGGACAAGTTATCCCTATGCACAGTGGGATGCAGTAACACAGTTCTGTACCCTATATATAATATAAAGTTTCCTTGCCTGATCATGGCATGATGACAACCTAAATTCCCACATAACTGTCGGGCTGTTCTATATTGAGGGTTCTGGGGAAGCTGCACCAAATCCCGTGTTTGGATGTTCCCTCTCCACATATGATTTTAATTTTGGCGACTAGGCTCTCATGTCCCCCAAGACCATTCCTCATGCTCTGTTTTCCTCAAGAATGACGGACATGTACATTTTATTAAAATATTTCTATGATTGGCTTATGATAAATTGATTTCAGAAAGTTAATTCTACTGAGGAGCTACCTAATGAAAATACCAAGTTACTTTTAGTCAGAGAAATAATTTCAAAACCTCTAATGACATTACTTACCCAGAGACTAAGGATCAAGATACAAACCTTACAGATTCTAGTGTTACAGATGCCTTTTCTTTCAAGGATAGTAGGACAGTTCCTTTTCTGAAAATTATACATATTGTTAAGGCCAAAAATTAAAGTACCAAAGCAGTGGAAAGTGGTAAATATTTTCCAGAAAAATCTGTTTAAAGAACTAAATCTCTAGGCAAACTGAAATATCTCCCCTTGAACATCTGATAGGAATGGCTGGCTTTGCCTTGATCATTCTATGTTATACTTTAAACATTTTAAAAACTTGATGTGATCGTAACAATGAATGAGTTATATTCATATGTAACACCAATATAAAACACAGAAACAATCCTTAGAAAGGCTACTACATTTCTGCTACCTCCTTCCTCCATCCAGAAATCTTGTCAGACTGATTTTGGGAGAGTCCTTGCATTCATCTGTGTTTTCTGCTATGTAGCCTCAGAGACTGCAAAATCTACAACTTCATGTACATTTAAAATAATATCAAATTAATCTTTTCTTTTTCCTTTGTATTTTTGAGAACTTTTTGCAGTTGAACTCTGCCACTAATCTCTCTGGTAGGAACAAAACCAAGCTTCACAGCTGATGAATGAAATAGTCGCAAGAGCGAGTTTATTTTTATTTTAAATTATTTACTTGATTATTAATTATCATTGAACAGTAAGTATTCAAAAATGAATGAATGCAAAAGATATTTTCCGAAGTCCTTTTTCAGCTTTCTAATGCCGGAGTGTTAAACTCACCAACATGTACTGTGCCCAAGAGTGTAGTAATATCAGGGAGAAGATTCCACATTGAAAACTTTTATATAACTTAATATTTGTCTAATTTCCATGCATATTCTTTCTGAAAAAAAAATCAACACAGGAGAAATGGAGAAATGCTTAATAGAGAATTTTGTGCAAATAGGAAGGAGGTTAGAAAAGGACATAAATTTGAATTTAATCAAGAAAAATATCTTCAAGATGACTTTTAAAATAAAAAGAATTTCATGTTGCTAGGAATATGAGCAAATTTAATCTAAATATTTCCATTATTGTAAGCATTTCTTATTTAAGGTTCAATTTCAGTAGAAATTTTCCAAACAACACTAAATTGGGCAAAAAACTTTACTCTGGTTCATGGAGCATTTTGGATTTAATATGAAAATAATGAAATTAAAGTAGCAGCATGGAACTGCTTCACAACACTGGGTACACTAAAAGTAATCACAAATAAAGTAAGAAAAGAAAATAGTGCAAAAACAATACAATCAGGAAGTCATTAGGAGAATACTATTTTTGCAAGTAATTTGGGAAAAAAAAAAAAAAGAGAGAGAATTATTTCCCTGGGAATCCACATGCTGGAGAGTAATTTATATTTTGGTGCAAGTATTTAATTATTATTATAGATGGCACATAAGCCTGGAGGATAACAGATAATTATCTCCATAGAATGTAAACTAATATCTGCTTAAGCTGTATCTGCACGTTCTTCTCTTTCTATAAATACCCCAGTGAGAGTAGAAGTTCATTTTTGCAAGCAGAGCTGGCTATTCCAGAGCTTTCACGTTGGAAACCTCCTTCCAAAAGTACACAAGCTGAAAAGGTGCCCATAAGAATAGACCTGAATTTGAGTATTGTCTTGAGTAAACAAAGTATGAAATAAGTAAAACTTATTTCGTAAACTAGTTGAGCTTTTTTTTTAAGCTTTACATTAAAAGACTCACTGGTTGCTGAAGATAAAGCTCCAAGAAAAGCCTTGGATTCAGACAGCCAGGATTCTTCTACAGCTCCTTTCTTGGCCCTTGGCAGTGATATACGTCCCTGGGCGTGGATTATTTTCCCTTTGACAGTCGAGTCACATTGCTAATGTATGGGTCAAGGTCCTCCTATTCATTTACATCTCTCTGCCCATTCTCACTGCTTTCAATAAAACGTGTCATGTGATGCCCAAGGACTGTAAGCTTAACTCATTATTGCAAAAGTGTTTTGGGAAGATTTGCCCAAGATTTCCAAATATGCAACAACTCAGTCATAGCTCGTTTAAGCCCACAGGAAATCCTAGACAAATAAGGGAAGAGGTGCTAGAATTGCTGGTGGAAACGGGTGTTTCCATGATGCAGTAGCTCAAGAAAGCACAAATGATGTTCATCAATTCAGACATTTGGAAGGGAAACAAAATTAAAGATTCAGTTTTGTTCCTGTTAAAGGTAAGTCAAAGTGTAACTGTAGGCTCAGAAAATATGCAATGTTCTACAGACTTAGAGACGGCCAAGGAAATTGCAGTTCTCCTACTTACTTGCAGCCTGGAATATTAATTCCTTGCAAAGTTTGAAGTACGCCCTCAAAAACCAATCCTTTTATACAAGATTATCAACTGAATTAGATGTTTTGCAGAAATTACCTCATCCAGACAGATTATCTAGACTTAAGAAGAAAGGGTTGTTAGAAAATTGCCAAAAAAAAAAAAAAAGACCAAATATAAAATTGATAAAAGAGTTTGGATAAAAAAATACACACACATATCCCCACTGGAGAGAAGCAAAGCTGCACAAATAACAATTTGTCACTTCCCTGAAGAAAAGCAAATGATTGTTTGGGTCCTTACAGGTATATTTTAAAATTTAAAGGTCATAAATCTGACATTTTGGAAATGTACTAGGTCACTACAGAACGATTGCTTTGATCCAAAAATAGATTTGTTCATTTTCAATTTGGGGGGATTTTAGGTTTTAAATTTCAAAATTAAGTATTTGAATTGAAGAATGAGGGCAAATTAATTTAACAGACTTTAAAAGTTAAATTTTTGGTTGTAGAGGATTAGTCTTTTCTAGCAAAACAGTACGGCAATGCTGACATGAATTCACAAAATGCTTGATGCTAATCTTTCGGTCAACATAATCCGTACTTTTCAATCAAAAGAAACTTGACCTCTACAGAGTAATTTGTAAAGTATCAAAGATAAAAATATGATGACGCAACACATATTTTCAGTTTTTGGCTATGACATGATTCAATGCTTATTGAATCCTTTAGGAACTATAAGTCACAGATATGATAGACATTTACTTCTTCATTGTTTCCTTCTCCTAATAAAAAGCAGAATGATGAATGCTCAGACCTTGAGGATATCCCAGAAAATGCTTCATAGCTGACAGTCAAAGCTCTTTCCTAATTCAGAAACAAGGATAGCTTCAAGATAAGATTCAGGATTTTGAATCAAACCAGAAAGATAAAACTTAAATTAGAGAGGACATTCAAGAACTTGGCTTTAGCCTGAAAAAAATCCTGAACGGATTCCTGAAAATATCCAAAAATGTTCCTAAGTACTGGAGAGTGTTTTTTGTATGAAAAGCCAGTTGTACTTCATATACACGAAGTGCAGAATGTGCTCATTCTGCACAGTAGACAACTGGGCAAGAATAAAATACAGAAAAATGGAACAGCCAAATTTAGTAAGAACATTTTCATAAGATATCCCTAATAGAAGCATGGGTAGATAGGTGATAGGAAAGAGAAAATAACCTTCAAATATAAATAAAAACTTCAAATACCCTAATCTTAACCAGCAAATGCTAAATGCTGTTTCAGTTCAGTTTCTTATTGTCATGACTAAAGATTTATTTATATCTCAAAGGTTAGGTAAAATAATTGTTTATAACAGATACCACTGAATATTTTGCTGTCATTACTGCACAGCTAGGCAATACATTTCCTTAAATCTGCTGCCTTGTCACAGTTTGAATCTGTAAGAGTAAGGAATAGCTTTTCTCCCTTTGTACTGTAGCACACACTTATTACATTTTTTATAGAGATAGTATAAAAAAAAAAAACTGAACAAGAACTTCAGAGAAACTGTTTTGATATATGTAGCAATTGCTCCTATGACATTTTTTGTCCTAGAAAAGTTGGAGCATGAATATTTGCTTAAGAAATGTTTACAATCAACTTCAAACATGTTTCAGACAGCGTGAGCAACTCTTTGATACTAATTTCATTTCAAATATATGTGCACGAGCATACTAATTTGGTGCGTGCTCATTTCTCTGACTCTAATCATACTGACTGTGTTTGTTGTTAGCTCCTCAAACATCTTCAGGTAGGTCCCGTCCTTCACCACTGGCAAAAGGAGGTCCTCCTCCAATGCCCAAAGAGGATTCCTTCAGGATGGAAGGATGCCAGGAGATTTTGTTTTTTCCCCTGGGAGCTGCTATTTACTTTTAGCTTTAACAGGCATGCTGAGAATTCAGGCCTTTTAGCTACAGAAATTCATTTTAGCTATGAATGACACCTTTCAAAAAAGCTCAAGAAACAGAAAATTCAATAAATCTGTGCTGTCAGAGTTCATTGTGAGCTTGGTCTCCCCTGAATAATGACTTCATTTTATTTAGAATTTATTTTAGAGTTTCTGCTTGGTACTTTAAAATGTATGTGCCTGACCTTTCAAAACACCATTGGAAAATTAAACTAACCTGGGAGGAGAGAAAGCAAATTCTTCTGGGATTAGTCTCTAGCCCATGGGCTCTACAGTTAGAAAGAATAAGACACACCATGAACAAAATTAATGAAATAACTTTCTCCTGATCAATTCTTTATATGCCTGCACAACCAATCAGAAAATGCCCATTTACATGAGCAAATATAAGTCAAAAAGCAGAATAAGGGGAATAAATTTGTATAAGCTATTTCAGCTCTTTCACAAGTTTTGATGAGAGTTTGTGATGCTATTTCTATTTTTAAGTGCCTGAGAGAAAACCAATGGAGAACCTTCCTAAGTAACTAAATATGTCTATAGGCAAGCAATTCTGTTAATATTCTAATTAATGTTTTTCATCCAGATGTTATCTGGTTGGCTGTGTTGCTTTACCTTACTATATACTCAGAAGACACATATCGAATAAAAGCAGCCAACATACATTTGTTTTCCTAAATATTTTTTAAAATACTTCGTGGACCTTTCAAGAAGTATTTCCTTATATGAAAGTAAAGGAAGGGAAAAGAGAGAAAAAATACCGTGCTGATGAACATTATACGATTCACACAGCTGCTCAGAGCAAATAAGGAGAAATGCCAATGTGCACTTATCAAACATATAGCTAAAGGCACAGGTAGTAAACAGCAGTAGCATTCACCAAAAAAAAAAAATGCACATAAACACTTGCTAATCCTACTTCTAAGATGAGCCACAGTGTCATTTGTGTCACGAGCAGCCGTGTGCTGGTTTAGCAGCAGTGCATTTTTAATGCTATTCAGAGTCTCTGCTATGACTTTTTGTATGGCGTCCAACACAATATTGACTTTCATGGCTGTTCATTAAGCACTCTGCTAATCAATATGGTTAGTAATAGTAATTATGATAAATGAGCATTGCGAGTATTATTTTCACTGCCAAAAGAATCAACAATCACATTTTGTATCTGCGCTAATTGTATTTCCAGCATGGCTGGTAGATAACCAGGACAGAAAAATTGCCTGAAATCTATGTTTAATGAACAAAATCAATTTATATCTGTTTATTCAGGACAGGATGCAAAGGACAGGTCATGGTGGGAGCATCTTCTGATGCAGGTTTTCTTGCTAAGTTTCAGACCAAAGTGAAAACTAGAGCAGAGTATTTTGAAGGAGTCTGGGGATGTTTGGAAGCGCCTATGGCAAGAACATCTGAAGGGAAGCAGCTCTGACAAGAACTTCCTGCACAGACAGTTTTCAAAAGATTGTCAAAAACAGTATTATAGAATCACAAAAAATACACCTGCACTTTCCCCTCCTTAAAAAGGGTCAGTCAAACTATCTCCTAAAATGTATATTTAGTACAACACAGAAACGAGGGGTCTGAAGCAGAGAAAAAAAAGAATATTCAGCATTTAATTTCTAATTTCCAGGGGCAGATTTGTCCTACATGTATAACTATATAGATCTGTGCATTTAAACTCATCTACCCATTTGCAAAATATCATGATAATGTGTAAATGCGTGTTCAAATGTGATTCACCTGCATGTTAAATACACAAACCTTGAAGCCTACAGGAAATTCCTTGGAAAAGCAGGGAGATTTGCCTGAGCTCCTATTACTCTTTAGAATAAGTTCTCTTACTTCAAACATTATTTCAGTTCACCAGCAAGCAATAGTAACATAGCCTTTCTAATGAGTGGTCCCTGGACACATCAAAGATGTTGGAACATGTCAGTGACAACTGTCTAACTATCCTGTCCTACCTATGAATTAATTCTGTGAGACCAGTTAATGAACTGCTGTTCATTAACAAAAAGCAGACCTGGCAATCTAGTGAAAGAGGAGCTGCTGCTTAAGGTGACTGTGTCTGCATGTTGTCAAACTAGGCAACTATTTTTATGAAACATACCTTCTATTTTTGGCAGAATTACAAAGGTTTATTTTCTTTATCAGTATGGGCACTAGATGGCCTGAAACCAGAATCTTTAAGAAAACTACGTTTTCAGTCACACACAGTCACAGTAAAAATTAAGGACGTTATGCTAACAAGTCCTCATTACAAGCAGAAGCTGCAAGCAGGATGTTTTCTATAGGCATGTGTCAGCTACATTTCTAAGTGAAAAAGTGGTCCAGAATTATAGAAGGAGGCATTTCTACCTATTATTGCATAAGTAACAGGAAGTATAAAATATAAACAAATAATTTTCCCCCCATCCTTATTCACTTTTTTTTTTTTTTGAAAACAAAAGGCTTATTTGAAACTGAATTTGAGCTCCTGCTAAGCATCTCATGAAAAAGTATAGCTTACAAAATGGGAAATAAGGAAGAAGGAGGGAAAAAAAAAAAAACTTTTCATTTTAGAGTCCACAAAAACTTCCGCTGCAGGAGAGGGGAAAAAGCACCTAGAACACTTTAGGTAATTCTTAAGTGAATGGACACTCCTGTACTAAGATGTGCAAACAACAACTCACAAAGGCATGACCACGGAGTGGCAACAGCTCATTTATTTCACATTTGGCAAGTCCTGGCAGATAGGAAGTTTCTTCCTCCAGATAAATAATCAAAACAAAGAAGCAGAAACACTGAGATGGAACAGTATGTTCTGGTCCCATTTTTCAGTTTCAGACCTTCCCACAGAACATTTATATAATTTCAGCACGACTACGTCATCCAGCAGAGAAAAAGAAACTAAAAAAGGGATAAAACTTATAGGCTGTCACTAGACTTAGACTAGATGCTGTCACTAACATCTATTTTGAACATGATTCAAGATGGAAAATGTTTGCTTTGTGGTATTTTCATTGCATGAGGTTCATAATACATTGAAATAACATATTGCTCGTTTTAAAAGGATTAAAATGCATCGGAAGAAGAGTGCTTGGGAAACAAGAGTGTCAGGATTTCTATCCCACTTTACAACCTCCTTCCCCTTTCAGTCCACCTTGAAAGTCATCTGCTGAGATATACAAGTCTATCTTAGCAGTCTCCCTTCAGAAACGATGACAAGTCAACAACCAACTGAACGTGTTGAAAACTGGTTTATTGCTTAATAGATGACTTGGACACCTAAGCCGAGTTCCCTTTAATGCAGGGATTTCTCTTTGAGAGCTCTGAGCTTGCTTCTAACATATGCAACAACACATTGTTCAGTATCTATTTAAGGATTCACATCTCAGCATAATGATATTTGGAAGTTTGTACAAGTGCATTGCTATATGTATAGCTACTAGAAAAAATATTTAAATACTTTCATTAGTGTAAAGAATAATATTCAGACTGACTATTAAAAATGTTCCTGTAACAGTAAATAGCTTTTCTCTAACCACTTTAGCTTCTGGATTTTTTCCCCCTTTACGCAGTTATATAAACTACTTATTTGTGAGTAATGAGTTCTCTTAAGAGCATCAAAATCTAAGAAAACCGAGTTTAGGCTTGGAATAAAAATCAGCTTCCTGCAACCTATACTTTGAGATAATCGTTGAAAGAAAATGTAAAGCAAGGCTGAGTCACTCCTCCTAACAGAGGCAATAACAACAACATGCTTTTCTTTCCCTCCTTAAGTCTCTCTACTCTTTTGCAGCCCACAAAAACATTAGGGGAAGTAGACTGTATAACTTTGCATGTACAATGCACGCTGTCTTTCAGTGGATTTAAATGTAAAGTTACGTGATAATAGATTGTACTTTCCAAATCACACTCTGATTTCTGTAGCTTTTGAACACAGCTCCCTTAAAGCCCTAGTAGTAAAGGCCATGTGAAATTTTAAAGACTGAGGGTGCCGCAAGAAAGTAAAAAATATGACAGGAAATGCACTGCCTTCAGCAGCCTCTGCAAAGTCCTACTATGGGCTACTATGGAAAATTGATAAAAAAAAATCTGTTACTTTTATGAAGCAGCTGCTAAGAGCCTGAGGAACACATCTCTCTTAAAATAACACCAAAGAAAGAAAATGGTGAGCAAATACAGGACAGGATGATTCAGAACTATCTGTTCTGAGCATGGGAAACATTTTAAAATAATAATGTGTCCCATAAAGCAGAATATCCAAAATTTGGCCAAATTGAATTCAGCAGATAGAGGTATGAGAGCTGCTGATGAGACATACTGAGACACAAAGACACCTGCAAACTGCTTCCCTCTCCTGATCAGAGGTGGAAGAAACAGGTGGGAATGGCATTTATCAAACTTTGTTGGGAAAGATTGCAATATGAGCTAAAGGAAATACAGATAAAAGTGCTTCCTGTTTTCGGCCAGATGTCCTCCTCTCTAATTCATCACTTCTTGACTTCGTCCTCAAAACTGAGAATTTCAAAGCAATCAAATCAGTGGCTTTGATGATATGGCATGAGTAAGAAACACATGTAGTTGTCTTGGCTTTACTGTCATCTCTGAGACACAGATGTGCTTGCCTAGGAAAGCTAAGAGGGTTCTGAAGATGCTTCCAAGACATTTTAATCAGCTACCAGCTATAGGCAACCAAGGGAAAAGAGGAAAAGAATATGGGTCAATACTGATTTTTTTAACATTAAAAATTGCCATATGAACTGAAGATGAATACTGGAATGTTTTTAAACTTCCACATGAAGAAAAATGGAAATTGGGACTGCAGGGCAGTTTAGTGAAGCTCTTCTGGCAGTGGGTCTGAGTACTGATCAAGTCCTAACACATAAGAACATTTTGAAGGAATCCAGGATAGTTCTCAAGGAGGGAACCATCCAACACTTCATGTTCTTAAGGAAATCACTCTTGCCCAAGATGGATGCTAAACAGGGATCTGCATAAAAACAAACAAAGCAACAAAATGAATAAAACTCTTCAACAGTGCAGTAAAAAGCAGCATTTAGGTATATAATTACATCAATCTACCAAATCTTATTCCTCACAGTTAAAAAAAGAGAAGACATATAACTGGATAATCTACAACAAAATGGCTGGAGCAGGCTTGGACTTTGGCAGAATGACAACGGAAAACAAAATCATTATGACACGAAACTGGGAGGAGTAGCCGATACCCCAGAGGGCTGCGCTGCCATCCGGAGGGACCTGGACAGACTGGACAACTGGGCGGTGAAAAATCTCATGCAATTCAACAAGGCCAAGTGCAAGGTCCTGCACCTGGGGAGGAATAACCCCAGACACCAGAACAGGCTGGGGACCGACCTTGTGGAGAGCAGCTCTGCAGAGAGGGACCTGGGTGTCATGGTGGACGACAAGGTGACCATGAGGCAGCAGGGTGACCTCGTGGCCAAGAAGGCCAAGGGGATCCTGGGGTGCGTTAAGAAGAGCGTCTCCAGCAGGTCGAGGGAGGTGATCCTGCCCCTCTACTCAGCCCTGGTGAGGCCACATCTGGAGTATTGTGTCCAGTTCTGGGCTCCACAGGACAAGAGGGATGTGGAGCTGCTGGAGAGAGTCCAGCGCAGGGCCACAAGGATGATCAGGGGCCTGGAACATCTGCCCTATGAGGAGAGGCTGAGGGAGCTGGGCCTGTTCAGCTGGAGAAGAGAAGGCTGAGAGGGGACCTGAGCAGTGTCTAGAAGTACCTCAAGGGAGGGAGTGCAGAGGACGGTGATGGTCTCTTTTCAGTGGTGGCCACTGATAGGACTAGAGGAAATGGCCAGAAACTGAAACACCAAAAATTCCATAGGAACTTAAGGAAAAATTTCTTAGCAGTGAGGGTGCCAGAGCCCTGGAACAGGCTGCCCAGAGAGGTTGTGGAGTCTCCTTCTCTGGAGATCTTCAAACCCGCTTGGACGCAGTCCTGTGCCACGTGCTCTAGGTGACCCTGCGTGTGCAGGGGGTTGGACTAGATGATCTCTAGAGGTCCCTTCCAACCCTAAGCATTCTATGATTCTATGATTCTATGTATGTAACTACAGCACTTCAAAAACCTGTATTTGTCCATGTATCAGATTGCATTGTCTTACTGACAAATATTTCACCAGAAGAAAAAAAAAAATTCTTTTTCTTTTTTTCTTAATTGAACCTTACTCTGCTATTCAGAGATAGCAACAGTGAAAAAACAAGAGGAGTGTGGCCTCTGGGGAGCAAATGTTAATAAACAAAATGATAACACAGTAAGAAATATAAATTTTTTAATGAAAATATCAGACCTAGGAGAAAAGTTAAGACCATTCTGTACAGATATACCAGAATAAGACTAAAGCCTTTAACATGATTGCCACCAGGCACAAAGAGATATAATGTTCCTCAAAGCAGTTTACCATACATTAAAATATGTATTTAATCAAACCATCTGTGCAAGGAAGCATAGAAAGTAGCCTATAGCAATGGAATGGGAGTCTTAAAAGTAAGTAAAAGAAAAAAGCCATTATTAATTACAGTCTTCAAAGACTATTTAATTTGAAAAAAAAAAAATCAATGCTATAATTTCTTAAGCAGACAAGGCTGATACCAAAAAGAAATGGAAATTCTGACGAATACAAAGAGTTAGAGAAAAATGAATGGGAGACAGCTGTATGAATCAGCCTCTTCTGCCCTGTCACCACCTTGTGAATACCATGCACGTCTTTGATACAATGGAATTGCTGCAAGCAGTTATTCCAGTTATTCCGCTGCTGGAAAAGCGTTCCTGCGGGCTCAACCCCTCAGCAAAGGAAAGAGGAGGAATGGGCACTGCTACAAGCAGAGCGGATATAAAGTAGAGGCTTCACAGATCTGTCTGAAAAGGTCTCATCTGAACAACTAGCAGAGGTTAAAGAAGCCAAGACCCGCAATGTAATGTTCCCAGGACAAAAAGATGTGCTAACAGCAGACAGCCTCGCATTTCATGGGAGAAACTTGGGGCCGTGCAACAAACCTACTCATTTCAGGGCTCTTGAGCAGTTCTCCAAGCAGACAGGAGGAACGAAAAAAAAAGTCAATGAAGAAAACAAACAAAAAACCTCAAAATACAGATGGAATTGAATGAATTTCAACAAAACTTTGCCAACTGAAGAGGTTCTTGTAAATCATCTCAGGTTCAGTGATTTTCAGGTGTGTCCTTTCCACTGGAGAAAGTCTGATAGACATTACCAACATAGTCATCACCTCTTACACCAAGATGCTCAGCTATTCCCAGCACAGAAACTCAGCTTTTGAAAAGTACTTTTTGCAGTTCCAACAACAGGCAAAAAGCTCTCACTATATCTTCTGCTTGCAAGCAATTATAGGGCATAAAAGACATCTCACCTCTGTAATCCTTACAGAGAGAACAACACACGCACTCCTCCGTCCCTTGCTATCTCTGCTCCCTCACAGGCCCCCTGCAGCAGCTTGGCTAAGTACATATTGCAAGCACATGTTTAAACTCCACTGCCTTTCATTAAGTTCAAATTTGTCGAGATGCTGCTGGGAAGAACTGGGGCACCAATGCAGCAGGATATTGCATATTGCAAAGCTACATCCGTCTTCTGTCCCCAGCGTGCTCTGGAGAATCCAGTCACACCACAGAGCAAGAGGCAGAATTTAATCACCTTTTACTCCACTAATTCTGGCTACTGGGGAATGAAGATTGACTTTCCTCATTTTGGATCGTGAGGATCCAGCACGAGTCTGGTGTCACACAGCAGGAGGTGGCATCGAGCACAGAGGAATTTGAGGCACTGCAGCTGTCCTGAGCCACAGTGCTGGCAGCATCAGGAGCACGAACACCCTGCTCAGGAACATGAGTCTCTGCTTCATAAAACCAAAACAATCCTGCTAGGTCCTTCTGCCTGTTGCAATGGGTATTTTATCTCTTGCTGTTTCCCATTTGAAATTTTGCAGGTTTGATTAGAATGGCTTAAGTCTTGCATCTATCACATCTGTCTAAGTACTGATTCCAGTACTTGCGGAGACCATTTAATAAAATGGAGAGGAAGTGGAACACTTAGACTGACATTTTCAGCTTGCTTGCAAGACACTTGAGACAGAAGAGTAACTACTCATGTATTAAGAAGACATCAGCAGAATAAATCAAAATTCTTCTCCTGCAACAGCAAGATAAAAATATCCTAATCCAACTGTTGGACATCTCCTTCAGCATCAGTGAAAGTTCTAGAGACAGCAAACTGAAGCTAAAATACATTATATATAGTGTTAATGCTGATCTTTTACTAGCTAGTATAAGTACTCTGTTAATGTTTTATACTAGTGACTTTTCAAAATATGTTGTCAGTTTTTCAATGTCTTGGTCATTTGACAGGCACTAAACTAGACTACGTCTTCTGTAACTTGTCACAAATGCTCAATTTGACAATGTGCTAAATTTCACCCTATGCTAAGAGAGATAAAAGAGAAACTAGTGCAATACTTATCTCGCATCAGTGAAAATCTGCAGGAAATCAGTTAATTCAGTCAATGAGAGATCTTCATCAGGTCTCAAACTTGCCTGTATAAATCAAGTAGAACGAAGAGCTATATGGCATATACTGAAAGAGATGAAGAATTGTATTTAGTACACAGAAAAAAAAGATTAACAAGAGATAAAAAGGTATATATTTAAAGCTGGAAGTGTGGATTGGAAAAAAGGACAAGGATGCAGATAGAGCCTGAATTTTTGTTTTCATAACAAGCTATTTTCAGTATTGAAGAAGAAAAAATCATTGTGGCAGATTCTCTTATCCTGTTACTTATGAAAGGGTTTCAGATCTGCTAGCTTCAAACGCTGTGCTTTATTCCAGGATAAACATTCGCAGCCTCCCCGTTACCATACCTACACACCACTGCTTTTGTCTCAGCCAGCCAAGATCAAGGCTTATCAGGTGGGTGCATTGGCCTTGTTTCAGTGCTGCAGCAGTAACTCATCTGCCCGAGCACAAAATACATTCTGTTTTAACGGACCTGTCCTTTTGTTCTCCAGTTGCATAAATGTCCTTTGCTTTCTTCATCCTTTTTTTCATTAACGTGCTTAATGATATATAAACATATAGACACACACACATATATCATCCCTGAAACAAGCCTTTGTTGGCAATTATTTGTTCCCAGATGGTAGCTCATCGTAAAGAACTGTTGGTTTCCTGAACAAGTTAAGATAGATAAGATAAATTATGATAAGAGATAACAAGTATCATCTTACAATAGATTAAAAAATATGCAACAGAATATACCTGTGTACAGTTAAATGTATTAAAGATGTTTGTTCTAGAAATATTGTATTACTAACACATGAAAGCCATTTTCAAACAGTATCAGCATGGGGATAATGCAGTAAACAAAAGTTCAAAGTAGCATTCCAGTTAGCAGTTGTATATGAAATGTCCTCAGAGAAAGCAGCAGCAGTCTGCTAATATGGAAATTTAATTATAAAACCTGTCAGATTTTGCATAGACTTTGCTATATTGACTAGTGAATACATCAAACTTGGCTGGAACAATTAGTTCAGAAAACAAAAGCCAGACCCTAACAGCAAACTAAGCAGCCTATTCTTTACTACGTTTTCTGCGAACTCTAATCATTAGCATTTAGGAATCAGTGGTGTCTGATACAAAACATCTTCTGTATTACAGCCTAATTAAAAATGAATTGTCCATTAACACATTAACACTTAGCCTTTAATTGCTCTCAAGAGGTATTTTTGCTTGTTTTTCTCTTTAATTACTTTGTTTTCATCCCTTCCAGGAACAATTAATTGGCAAAATATTTACAATCTATTACAGCAGCAAGACAGATCATTTTCCATATGCTAAGATGTTTTGACTTTAGATATGATAGATAGAAGGACTCCAAGAAACAGTCAGTTCAAATCTATACCTTAATTTAAATTATATTTGATATAAGAGACACGAAATGTAAATAGCCCTGCCATTGGTCATAAGGAAGGATAATTCTCTCAAAACTATAGTGTTACTGAGCCTAGAGACCTTACTTTTAATTCCAGTTGGATGAGTTGTCCTCATATCATCTTTGGTTGTATTATATTCAGTTTTTCTGCTGCAGGTTCAGCTGACAGAGCACCTCATCCCACAAGTAGCTTTGTTTTAATGTACTAGTTACAAGCTAAGGTCATTTTCTTCACACTGAAAAGATTTTATATAAATGTTATATTATTTCATTTTCTGAAAAATAAAAAAGGCCATATTCTTCTTTAATAGAGAATAGAGTCAGTTATATCGAGTAGGATGCTGTCTTTAAATAATTTTCCTGTGATGAAAAATGATACAGAACAAAAATACTTTGTGTTTTCTAGCATGTCTAGCATGATGTGCAGACCTACCAGGTGCTAGTGCTTGCACCTGATATCTAAAATAAGTATATTTAAAAAGCAAAATTCTTATATGTTAGCCATTTAAATGTCATGGTCATGGCAATGAGCCTATGAGATTGTCAAGTGATTATTTGTGACTCTAACATCGTAAGTCAGCACACAATAGATCCATCCAACATGTTTGATGCGCACGCTTGAATCCTACAGAGCGGGACCCACCAGCCTACACATGATGCTTCTTTGGGCTAAGATATGGCTATTTTGTTCATATGTGATAGCTGGAGGGAAGGGAAATTCACTTTGAAGTGTCTAAACCACCATCCAGGTGCCTTTTTGTGACAAGGAGGCGGCGTGCCTAGGGATTGAAGTGAAAGCACATAGAGATGTTTCAGACAGCAAAGCACAACACCATGGTACAGAGGGACTGTAGGAGGCAAAAAATACAAATCCAGGATCTTATTGGGAGTTTGTCTTGGAGAAAACTACAGCAGGAATACTTCAAAACAGAGCTTGGGCAAAAATAGCACAGTCAGGATCCAGTGCTTGAGTTAATTCTCTGGCTTTTTAATTAGTAGTAGTGTAAACCTATCCAGAAACACTTATTTTGGACAAAACTACTGGGTGTTTCATAGAATATGGCAGTAGGTAGATGCTGTATTTTTGAAGTGGAACACCATTCTCAGCTGACAACAAGATGTCCACGCTCAGAGCTTTTACTGAGTTATTGCCAAATCATTATTTCTTCTATTTCTTTCATCATTTGCCACTGTTTCTAGATATCAGTTTATACTTAAAACTAGACTATGCAGCCTAGCAATCCAGCTCCTGTTAGTTAGCAAAGGCTGGTAATAAATGATCATCTGAGTTCTGAGAGAAAACAACAACAAAACTAGTCAATAGAGCTAAGGCTGCTCCATAAACTCTGATTTCTTGCAGCAGTTCAAGTAATAGGCAGGAGTGTAGGGAGATACTGTCATTCTAGAGAGCCACTGGAAGAAAAAATCTTACAGAAACTTAAACTTCACATGGTATAAGAATATCTTTAGTACTGGAAAATTCCTCTAGTAAGTGTATTAGTTAAGATGGCTATTCAGACAGCCTATCTCCTAAAATATCTTGGTACTATGGAAACAGCATCATAAACTTGGTCTTTAGCACTCTCTCTTTTATGTCTATATTAGATCAATCTAATACTAGGGAGGGTATTGCATCCTGGAGAAATGCTAAAGCTGAGCTTATTTTCTTACCAATAACAGGGAAATCCAGTTTTAGAGTTGAATTTGCTGTGCGTAGTTGAAGATAAATTCTTGACCTAATTTACTTGTACAGGTTCTGCTGGCAACTAATGGCTAGGGAATAGGCATATCCACTATATTTTTTAAATTCTACTTTTCAAGTCAAACAAAAAGGCATATTCCCTTCAGGGATTTCTCTTAAGAAGGGTTCCTCTGAGACCTTTATCAAACAAAAAGTGATTTATGTACGAGCTCTTTTACTGAAGAGTTTTAAAATGAAATGCTATCTTTTAACATGTGGGGCGTGTTGCTTTAGTTTAATTATTCACTTGAAGGAATAGTTATAGCAGAGCAAAAGGTTTACAGCTATTTCTGCATGGCCTATCTCTGCTGTCTCCAATGCTGTAAAAGCCATCCTCCTCCTACAAAGCCTTTTTTTTACAAGAGTAGATGTATGACTGTATATTCACACTGTAGATATATATGTATATATATACACACACACACTCACATACATATAGGGGTAGGCTGATGGATAGATAAAAAGAAGTTAGTTTCTAACTGAGAATGCAAAAATATTGCAGATAATAAACCAAAGTTTTTCAGTACTTTCCATAAACATTCATAGTGGTCCATGAGATAGCTGGAGTATTTCAGTTCTGAAAAAGCTGCCTCCTGGGTATGAGCTGATTTTCATGCTGAATTAGCCTATTTCTTTGTTAACCAAATACTAGCTAAAACCAACCTTTTTAAACAGAAATATCTTTAGAGCAAATGCCTTTAATGCATTGTTAAATATCTTGAAGAAACATTAGTAATAATCCAGTATCTCTTCAAACTTAACTTCAGGCAAAAGTCACCTAGTTTGGTAAACAGAAATACATGCATATCCATCTCGTGCTCCAGGAAAGCACAAAAGGAATTTTACTTGGGAAAATAAACAAGTGATTGGAAAAGAAGGTGTTGAAGTGGAACACTGTCAGCACAACAGTCATCACGTATTCCTTCAGCCTGCAAGAGTTAAGCCAAAGATACACATACAGGTTCAGTCTCACATGAGTTACCTCACTTGCATACATAACTGCTTAAATGAGGTATTTTCAACAACCACAGATAAGCCATTTTGATGCATTATTTTGGGCAGAAAAATGGGTGCGGGTGAAGAAAAACAAAGAGTAATATTTAGGTATCCTTATTGGTTAAGGAAACCTAAAACATTTGTTTAAATTTGCAATGACATGGTCTTTGTAACATAAAGAGCTAATGAGCTGTCATAAATAATTTTGTAGATTACAACAATAATTTTTCCCAATTTTCAAAAGCCTGATAAAAAGATGATGTTTCTTCTAAAAAAATGCCTTAGAGCTCATGGAATGTCTTAGAGCTTAGACCATGGAAATGCCTTAGATCTCATGCTTTAGAGCTCATGGAGTATCTTTTGTAATTAATAAGTGACATAGACAAGCAGAAATGCTGTGTATTTTCAGGGGGCAAGTGATCTGTACAGTGACAAGTTTTGCTGGGACTTGTGGTAGTAGCACAAATTATCACCAGCAAAAATGAAGAGCTAAAGCAGAAGGTGAACTTTCCTGACAAAAGATTTAAAAGATATATTTTACAGAAATCTTTATAAACACCTGTGGTTACCTTACTTTCTCATTCATTATTCCTATAAACAGTAGGAAAAGCACAGTCTGCCATTATCTAGCCACACTGATCTTCAGTTACATAATAAACTCCAGAGTTTTCCAATTTTTAATTGAAAGATTTTTAAATGGTCATTTGCTCAGAAATTACAAAGTACATTTTAACATTTGATTCTTTTTTCTTAAGGGACTGATTGGAATATCATTTAAGATCATTTAAATACTGATTATGCCACAGAGTAACATGAGAGAAGTTACTCTAATGTAAACTAAGACACAGAAAATACATTTTATTGTGCAAGGTGAGGTAACGAAGGCAGTTCTTGTCCTAAAATGTTGCTACCTATTTCCAAAGCATTTACCTACATGCATATGTATGTATTTGCAATGTTTGATGACAAAATCTTGCCTGCAAAAAAGCAAGTTCAGTAAGAATTTCAAATGAAAATTCAAGACCATTTGAGAAAATTGTAATGCCATACCAATTCTCCACTATAATTATTTAACGTTTTTAAAATTTAACACCTAAAATTTTCAAGTATCAATCAGACATCAGAGTATCTTAGAAAGTGAAGAAGGCTTCCTAACAGAAAACAACAGAATGAGCAAGATGTCAAGAGAAAACGTAGAAATGCCAAAACTGCAAAGGAAACAGCTCTAGTGGTGAACACAAGATTAAAACATGGCCTTTTCTGTCATTTATGCCCTATATGACCTGCATCATTATCTAACTTGATCTACTGACCCTAATGGCTTAAATGAATAAATTGCTCTGGGTTAAGCATCTCTAATTCTGCATATGTTTTACTCAAAAAAATTCCAACTGAAAAAGTGGCCTCTACATTTGTTTAAAACACAGCTAAATGTAGAAATTCAAGATCCATCCATCTATCCTTCAACTCCATTGGCAGAGATATATCTTAATAAGTTATTTTGTCTTTAGATTTGACAGCTAATGTTGCAATGGCTCAGAAAGCATTATCAGACATTAAAATATTATCCATTTTTTCCTTTGGATTGCTGTTGACATGGTTTTCTTTTTAATTGGAAAAGTCTCTCTAAACTGTCAGTATTAGGCAGCCAAGAGACAGCCTTGTTCTAGGAACCTACAGACAGACCGGTCTGGAATTCGTGGAGAATCTGGAACAGAAGATACAGCTTCAGTACTCTTCATTCCTAAAATCAGTAATAGGACCAGAATCAGGTGTTACTGTTCTTCTCTGCACGGAGATGTGCTTGGGTATATGGATATATGCTAGGTAAAGGTAATTTACATGATCACTGCCATTATTCTTAAGAGAATATATGTAGGCAATATATTTGGATGACTATTGTATTAATTATGGCAAAAATAAAGGGCGTGCATAAATTTCCTTCATTTTACTACTTATATATATCTATCTGTGCAGCAAGTACACCAGAATACACCCCTCTAAGTAGTGTTTCTGGGCAAACAAGCAAGAAACAGTTATACCAATAATCCCTGGAATACATCCATGCTGCTTGAAAGGAATGTCTATATAGACATTAGAGATATCGTTTTGCTTGTTTATGCCAGAGAAAAGGCTTAGCAGATTGAATCGTGTGTGAATGATTGCGATATGCAGCCTTGATGTATAGCACACAGCTATACATAAGCTCCAAGACACTCGAGAGCCTGGAAGGGGTCAGGAAGCTGCTGAAGCTGGGAACATTCCCAGGTCCCTGATCATAGGTGAGGTTCCCAGCTACCATAAAGAAGCCAGGATGAACATTTTAGCTCTCCCACACAAGCAGGATGGCTGCAGCACCAGCGCTACACCCAGCAGCGCAGAGTTAGGAGCCTGCAGTGTTCTCCCTACAGAGCCTAAATCAAAGGAAATGCTGTTAGGAATGATTTTTCATCAGCTCCTTGTTTTTACGTATATTATTTATGCAATGACAATATATTGTCTGGTTTCTGCTGCGCAAAAGGCAGCCCACGCTTCGGTGCAGCAGCGGTGCCAGGTTTAGGTGCCCCCCAGCTGCTCCTTGCTCTCATGCCTGGCTACCAGGAGCTGCAGCTGGCTACCAATGAACCTGCTGGGCAACCTCTGCAGAGAAAACATCAGCCACATGCCTAATATGATATTCAGGCTCACGAAAACCCACTAATTGGTGCTACCTTTCTTATGACACCAAGACAGCTGCTTTCCAGGGCCAGCTCCAGCTGTAACTTACCCAAAGGCAATGGATCAGCTTTCCCATGTACAAAGCAGATGCTCAGTAATGCTTTTCCAGGACAGTATTCCAACAAAATAATGACCTGGGAAATGTTAGTTTATTTCACAGGAGCTATATGAAACCTATTGTACTGAAACAATCAATCCTGACTTTTATGAGTAACAATTTAAAATTGTTACTGGGGGTGGGGGATAAATAGCACAAGTTATTACTGATCACAAACTGTTTCTAATCAGTGTCAAAATACCATATGATTTTTTATTGTAAATATATATGCTCATATACATGATTCATATTTATGCAAATTTAAATTACTTGTTCATAAGTTAACATGAGATTTTGAAGTGACTAATTTTCTTTGAGTCTATTCCATAATCTTTCATGCTGAAAAAAATTAAGATTCCTCATTTAGAATGTGCTGTTGGGTTATTAATTTTCTTCTAACTATACCATTAGAAACGTATGGGCTTTTTTACATCAAGAATCTTAAAATGTAATTACAAGTGATAGATATTTTTGGTAAGAGTAGTTATACGTTATTATTCAAAAGCAACTTTGTTTTTGGAAATCTGAGTCAGAATCATTTCAAAACTATTGCATTTGGGCCATAAATGATACAATAAGACGTTTCTCAGAGCTCAGCTTATGGAAAAGAGTATTTCACGGCTGGTTAAAATCCGTGCAGTTCAGATTCTAGTGTTTCAGCCAAAGAGGTCTTTCTGATTACAAAGTGCTTTGGTCTAGATACAGCCTTGTATGGTCTAAACTTTGGTTTAAACTTTGGTTTAGATACAGTGTTGAAAGAAAAGTCCAAAACTATGCTCATTTAGACCGCATACAAACATACCATGTTCTTGGCTCTGGCTCTACAAAATCCATGTAACTCTGTATTGTGTAAGGTCTCTTTTTATTTATTTATTTAGAAATCTAAAAAAGAAATGGCTGTACAGGGTTGGACTTCTGGTACCTTTTTTGGAGTATTAATGTTTACAATATCTTTTGATCTGGATTGCAGCTTTGAAAAAAAGAAGCTTGGATCCTTTTTGCTACATAAACTGCGGTTCCATTCAAAGGGCTTATTGCAATCCAGCAACCACACAAACATAGTGATCAAATATTTGTTTGCTTAATTTCAGTCATGATATTTATAACAGCAGCATGAGACATGTTGGTTTATTCTTATCATTATTCTTTTAAGATGGTTAAAACACCGTAAAGAGATAAATAATATCAGTCTGACATTAAAAATGATAAGATTTCTTCTTTTTTAGAGCATACTATTACCTGGGCAATAAATTGTGCTAAAAAAATAAAATAAAATACACAAACATGAAGCAAATAACAGACATACCTGTTATTCAGAAGACCTGCATTGATAAAACTGCAATTACTCATAGATGGTCAGGTTAATCAAATTATTGTAGCTTCATTCCACTATAAAGAGAAAATACGACCCTTGAATGCATAAAAATCTCCTGTCCAGAAGTGATAAAATATGGTTGTGTTTTTGTTTTTAGTACATTCACCCAGAAAAGAACTAGTCATTGTAAAATATTGTTCACCATCTAAAGCAAATAAATCTTTTCTAATGAGGCAGTGTGGATACCAAATGGAATAAATAAATGCTAGAGGAATATTTAGTATTTCTAGATTCCCGGGGAAGAAATATATTATTTTGTCCCCAAAAAAGTAATATATTGCATATGACCTTATCATTATATTATTCTGAAAACTTCTGCATTGGAAAAATAATTATTTGGGTTCCCTTAAGACATTTAAATTTATGTCAAGTAAGTGTGTCTTTGCTATTCTCTTTGCTCATTTTTTTCTCTTTTCTACTATCAATATCTTTCCTCAATTCTTATTGCTTCAATGCAAATACACTATATTTATTGGGTTCTCAAATTTATTTAATCAGTCCCTGGAAAAAAAGTTGAAACTGTAAATACAATCTAGTGCTAAGATAAACAGAAAATTGTTTATTGCCCAATGTTTATCAAATCATATTTAATACTATGATTAAAAAATAATTTTTATAATTATAAGGGACAAAAACTCATTAGTTGGGAAAAAACAATCCATTTATTATCCAATATCTAAAATGCCAAGATTTCCACGTATTTATTTCAAATGAGAAAGCTTACTTTTCTGCTGTACGTCTCTTAATGATAGCACCTAAAGCCCTAAACTTTTTAAAGACAGAAACCAAGCTTTTTTCATGGAACTTTACAGAAATCAAAGATAGCATTTTGTTAAGAGAAACCTATTTACATAAACAAAATTTTAGAGCCTGAGTTTCAGCATGTGCCCGTTTGAAATCTTTAGTAGCTGGTTTGATAGAGAAAGGAAAGCACCGCAAATCAAACAGATCAAAAATCTTGATCAATCAAGGAAAATTGGAGTTGATCTTGGAAATAAAGTTTTTATCCTCGAACAAGGTCAAAATGATATCCCAGCAAGAAAGGACAATAATTTTTTCTTCATTTTCCTTCCAAGAATACTCCCAACAAAAAGGGTCCTTTGAATTCACAAAAATCACAGAACAGCTGAGGTTGGAAGGGACCTCTAGGAAGTTGTGGAAGAACAATTCATTTTCAACAACAATTCATTTTAAAATACAAAAAAAGGGAGGAAAATGAGTCAATTATCTCAGAAGAGACATACTAAACTCAAAGGAAACAACAAAGACAGTGTAGCAATGTAATTATCAAAAATTCTTATGACACTGGTAATTGAGGAAAACAAGCTGAGAGTTTCCATTTGAAGAACCATACGTCATCCTTCATGAAGAATGTTAGAGTCACAAATTGAGAGAGGCCACCTGGGGTTAAAAAAAAATAAAACTTTTTTTTTTTAAAAAAAAAGATTGAAGATGATAAAGGACCAATAACCTTCAGTGTGACCAGCAGCAGGGAAGTGGAACTGAGAAAAGCTGCTATATGAGACTCATCTAGGAAGAAAGCAGGCATTTTGGTCTCCCTAAAGACTTAGCTCTACAAGTCAGATTAAAGTCTTCCGTGGTCAAATTATTGGGTTGTTCATCTTCTAGTTTACAAAATGGATTAATGATCAATTGCTTAACAAACATACTGACGACTTTCCGTTGTTTTGCAAACATGAAAGAGAATGTTTATTCTAAAGTAAATTCTGAAAACCTTCAATATCCCCAGTTTCAAAACACATAAACTAACTTGCAAAGGCTGATAAAATTGTTTCCTAGGGTTTTCTTCTTCTACTTTCCCATTTCCAAGTAAAGGTTAATTTGGTTCCAGCAGGAGCTATTTAAAAAATAAATGGGAAAAGAACTTCACACAATAGAATTTTTAATCTCCTGCTGAAAATGATATGAAAACCAAATTTGAAAAAGAGTTCCTTTACAAAGTAGGAACGTTTCTGACTACCAAAGTTTATACTTATCACACTATGTTGTTACCAACCAGGGATCTTTTTTGTTAGATTGTAATAAAGTGGATACAATTTGCTATTGCACAGAAAAAAATAAAGCTTGAATCGAAAAAAACTAGTAACAGTCTGATGTAAAGATTTAGGGTGTCTCATGTAATTATCTGTCTTTCCAATATATTAAATATGAGGTTACTTGCACCAACAACTCTTCCTTTTAGTAATATTTAATCTTTGAATACAAGGAAACTTTCAAGTTTGAGAGAAGACTAAAGATAAGATCTTGGAATATAAGTAAAGAGATTAAAGAACACATTTTTAAAATACTAAATTTGTACCAATATTAGTTTTACACGTGGTTCCTAAATTTAAAGAGAAGGTTAAATTCAAGAAGATATTTCTGCAGTGCAACACTCTGAATATTTAGAATAGTATATAGTGGATAACATAATAAAACATAAAATCTAATTCCACATCACGGGCACAGCTGACTACTCATGGTCTACTCTTAATCCACAACTGCAGTCATTATGGTTATGGAGATGCTGAAATGCTGCAAAGGAGCAATCTATGTAGAAATGGGTTGCACATTAAGAAAGAATACAAGTTATGCAGTATATTGCTTGGCCTGCACTATCATTGCTGGCACTACTTACTAAACCTACTACTTACAGTAATATCCAATAGAGTCTTGCTAGTTATAAAATTTTCCTCTTCTGTTTCAAGAAGTAGAAAAAAAAAAAGTAGTTTAGATTGAATCTGACATTGTCAGTCAAGAAAGGAGCAGACTTTTCATGAGCCTGACCTTTTCCATGCAGTCTGGATGCGCTGGTAATGGCCAGGGTTCAGTTTAGCAGGAGATGTCATGTTTGGCCTTTTCTAACGAGGGATATGCTAGAAGCCTGAAGATGATAAATGGAAAAATAACAAAATTGGAGAGTACAGCAGATAATGCATAGGATATAACAGACAGGAGAAAGAGACCTCAAATCTTAGACCGGAGTAGATAACCTACTTATAACGTAATTATAACGGAATTATATAATTCAGATCCTTGGTCCACTTTGCAGATGGTTTCACGGATAATAGTTCAGGATAGTTTAATTTAGTATGCTATAACTATGAAATTGTGAAAACTATAGCAATTTGAGAGAGAGGGAGAGTTATGAGCCAATCTTTCAGCTTGTTTTCTAGTCAAAGGTTGTCTGATCAAAGCGCTATTACAGAATTTCAGATTGCAAAGACTGTTCTTTCTAGCTGGAGTAGAGTTTGGGGAAATAACCATCTTGGTTTTCAAGCAATTCTCTTCCCTACACAATTTCAAGGGTGTTTGTTTGTTTGTTTGCCTGTTTTCTGACTGACCAACAATAAGAGCAGAAATGATTAAGACATAAGGGAGCTAGGAGCAATCAATGGGCTTTAAAAACTCTGCCCAGAAGGGTATATAGAGTTGAAAGGCTGATAGTAGTCACAGCAATTACAGCAGTAGGCAAATATACATACTTGTGTGCACATAAGATGCTCCCAGACAAGATCTTATGTCCTTTTTTGCCCCTATATACATGATGGTACTGATTTTAGGATATTCTAAGAGCAAGAGTAAAATAAACAAATAAAACTTGGTGGAAACAAGACTGTACAGTCTCATGCACAATCCAGCACAGTAGAGAGACAAAATAAATAAGTGATCTAGGTATCCAGCTACGGGATATTTTCCATACCTACGTTGGCATTTCTAATTTCATTACCTTTTCCTATATCATTGTGAATCATGCTGCCAGCATCGAACCCTCACGTTTGCTCTGCACTTGCCATGCATTTTGGTGCATGCTATAATTTGATCTCTTATCACCTCACCAGTACAAATATTCAAGAGGGACATAAAACCAAAAACTATGTCTCACCCTTGAAGCTCAGCAAGTTGAATGGGAAAGGCTTTGGGGACTATTTTTATACAACTAGGTCATAAATATTTCACTGTGGTACATTTATAACCTTAAAAGAAAAGGGTATAAGGAATTATGCTGTTTGTTAGAGAGGATGTATTTCTTTTTTCTTTGCTTTTTAGAATTTGATTTTTAATTTGCAGTCTACTTGTTCTTTTTACTTCTGAAAAGATGTAAAATATTGAATTTAATACCTTTCAAGAAAACATCTATAAAAGGTTCCTAAGTATTTATACAATAATATATATGTATTTCCCTAAGATGTGTTCTTCTGAGATAAATCTGAAGAAATCTATCCTATTTTTTCATTAAGCATGAATTCCAGATATACATCTTAGTTATTATAACATGGCAATAAATAGACATAATGATAATAAAAAGAGAACATATTAATAAATAAACAATCAAAGAGCTTTTCTGAGATACTTTTTGACTTCTCGGTCTCCTGTAAACTGCTATGTTCTTTTAATCAAGTTTAGAAACATTACTAAAATCTATTCATCTAATTTAATTCAATGCAGTATTTATTATAAGCTTAATATTCGCAATTCAATTCAGTCATCAGTTTTCATCCCTCTGCTCCCTGTAGCTCTTGTACCCTGTTTCCCCTCAGAGGATACTACTTAGGTATAGTGAAGCAGGGTAGCACCAAGACCACCTTGTTCAGGCAAAGACTATGAGAAGTCTTTTGCCTACAGAGATTTATTGTAGTGCTCTACAAGCGCTGGCATGGCCATGTATTGTAAGCTCCTCAGAGACCATAGAAAGAGCATTTCAGAAATAAAATGGGCTTCTTGGAACTTAGGGAGTGAGAATAACTGAGATAAATGGCTACTTCAGAAATCCAGGCTGAAACTTCACTATTTACCGCGTGGAAGGAACTCAAAGCTATCCCGTGCACTTGATCTCAAAACGTTACTGCTATGTTCCTTGATAAAGCATTTAAAAAACAAAATATTTACAAAGATACATACAAAGATATAGTTTGGAAGGAGGTGTTCAAGGGTTCTGTTCTTGGTCCTCTTAGCAGGTGCAGACAGAATAGAAAAAACTACACCTGAAGTTATTCGCTTTTATATTCTATCTTTCAAAAAAATTAATAGAATGCTTCCGTACGAAGCCTGCAAGTTGTCCAATTCTCAGAACTACTGAGAAAAACAGAACTCTATTAGTAGGAAAAAACATGTAAAATATCTGTTATGAGGAACCTTGTTGCCCACAGTAAACATTCCCTTCATCTCACTAGTGTATAAATTAAAAAGAAATAAAGACCAGACATTAGGGCAATGACTACACCTCTGGTTCTACATTGTTATATTGTAGGGGAAAATAATTAAAGCCATTTCTATGTAGCTGAATTAAAAAGGAGTAAGCTGTGCTGTCTGGATGCTGAAACCTTGTAATGGTGGAATGTAACACCTATAAGTCATATAAACTCCAGCAACGCATATTTAAGCACTAGGTATATCAGGTAGGAGCTGATGTGCTCTCAAATACATACATGTGTTCATAAGCTGTGCCAGCATTGCTCATCCATGTGCAAATGCTAGTTCCCAATTTGTTCCAGCTTTGAGCTTCCATTTTTGCACGGCTGCTCACCATCCGTAGCCTCAGAGTAAGACATTTCTCAAAACGAGTGGAGATTATTCATGTGTGCATGAGTAGAGTTGGTGGAGAACTGTAAAGAGAAAAAAAAATGAGTTGCACTAAGGAGGAAACATGATCTTTTATAATGTTCCCGGGAGACTCGAAAAATGTCAGATAAAAACACTTCGGAATAAAATTAACTTTGAAACTTCTACAGAAATAAGTGTTAACCATGTTCATAAATCCGGCTCAGTCTGCACACATAAACTGGGGGGTCATCTTACCTAGACAGCAGGAAATGTATTGATATTCTTAAACCATTTCAAAAGGCTAACATGGTTTAAGGCAGAAGCTGCCAAAATTAGGTAAAATTAGCACTGCTCATCATAGTTGTCTCTTGCATCAAGGATCCTGCATCTCGTGAGCTGCTATGCTGCAAATGAGGGCTTGTTTCTGCTAGAAAGGGTCTTTCAGGGAGTCCTCAGTTTCTGTTTTTCTAAAGCAATATGTGCACACAATCTGGCAACTGTTGGTGAAAATATCTCTTCCTCCGCAACTTCTGCCATCTCAAACTGCAGTCTCATACCTTTCCCAAGCCATGCATTTTGGTAGAATTTCAGAATTTCGTCTTTTTTCCTTTTTGTTACCTGTGGTTAAAAATATTAACTCTAATGCTCCAGATACTGCAGAGCAACCTTGGGCTAATGAAGTGGACTTTGGATAATCAGAATCTATATATATATATATTTCTCTTGGTTTAAATGAGCTCTGAAGTGAGCTTTCAGCTGTGTAAAAACCATAATGCATTTAGGAACTTCCTGAAGCTGTCCTGAAGCTGCCTTTAAGTGTCATAGCTTTGTGCATACATAAACAGAGGGCATTTGTCAATATTAGAGTATTATGGCTTGGGCTTGAAATAAAATTCCTTTGCTAGCTATTTCAGTTTTCATATCTCTTATATCTCTTACTCCTAAGGAGGAAGAAAAAAAGAAGTCATGCAACATTTTCAGGGGTTTCATAAACTAAGTTAACATGAGACATGAAATGGTCAAAGTATCTCAGTGAATTGCATCAGAAACTCTGAGATCAAACTACATCTTAAGAGAAAAAAATCTGTATTAACAGATTTAAAGCAAAAGTACCAAACATCAAACAAATGCTAAAGCTATATTAGCTCACGTTTAAGTCTTCCAGGTTTCTTTTTTTATTCCTTCTAATTGGCAACACAGAGGGCAAAATTAATCTGGACCGAAATATGAGGACAGTGCTAATCTCAGAAAAGCAGAATCCTCCTCTTTAGGGCTAAGAGCATTGCTGAAATGATAAAGCAAATTCTCCTTCATTGACCCTGGATATGGAAGGCTTCCCTCACCAGAGTAATACAAGCTTTTCAATAGCAATAAAATTACTATTTTTACATTAATTTCAATATAATCATAAATAAATTTAATAATACTATATTATTATATTTATTATTTAATAGTTCATGAAATAATAGCATATATAAAAAGACTGAACTAGTATATTTCAAAGTTTTTGAAATGCAAAAGTAAAGAGAATAAATTTACAGATACAGAATATTGATTGAAAGGGTAGGAGGAAAAAAACATTCAGTATTGTTAAAAATTCCCCAAAGACTTAATTAAACAACATAAAACTCATTGACAGGATAATAAATCTCATTTAATTTAGAAAAGAAAACCTATTATAATACAGAAACCATTACGCAGTGACTGTTGACGAAGCATAACAAATTGTGTAAGAGACAGCTGTTGACAATTCAGAAAAGTTATATGAATCTAAAGCAATATTTTAAACTGAATTATCAAGGATACCCCAAATATCTTGGATATTGGAAATACCAGCATTTTACGTTATGTCCTTCTCTGAGGGATGAGCTCTTCAGAAGCAGAGGGAAAGGAGATATTCTCTAAAATCCAGTATCCAGTAATTAGGAAAACTTGGATCTCAAGTCCTAAATACAAGAATTCCATCTCTTTTTTGTCAGGGAAACATACTTGGATTTTTTGTATATTACTTATGCTACATTCTGATGTACTGAGCCCGAGACCATCTTGCAAGAAGCGAGCAGCATGGCATAGTTACAATAAGAAATAGGATGCTGCACTCTGTGCAAACTCTCATGGCTCTAAGTCTTTGCTTATTTCTGCTTTTCCTCTTTAATCTACCCTAAAAGCACTGAAGGAAACGTGATCAAAACTATGTCAAAACAGGACGAGGTTACAGAGTGAGAACTGGAAATTATATGTACAACATTAGAACTCAGAATGAGCAGCCCAGGTCTGCTTCTCTCTCAACATCCCTTGAATTCCTAAGTCTCAAGGGGAAAAACAAGAAACTTAGTTAATGGATTTCTTGGCAATGTATGTTTGTTCTTCCAGGGTAGCATAATATTGCCTTTCTTTTTACTAATAAGTTCTTCCCCTGGGCTCAATTCTAATTAACTAAATGAGGAAAAGGCAGGCAACTTTTGCCTCTTTACAGCATTTTCAATTTAATCTATGAGTATAAACATCAAACCCAGAATATAATGGCTTTATCAGGAAAAGCTAAACTCACCACAATAACACCCAACCTCCAATAAGCCTAGAAATTTGAGTGAGTATAATCACTACCATGCTTAAGCCGTCTTAGCTTTTTCTGCTTTTTAAATTAATATTTTTTCTTTTTCTTCAGAAATAAAGCAAGACTCCAGAACAACTGTGGAGCTTTTGAAGATTTTTCTCTGAAGATTTTCAGTCATGAAAAGCATTCATAAGGTACAACCATTCACACTTAAACAGGTGTAATTCTTCACATGCTTCAGTTATAAAATAGTCACACAAAAGTCTGCCATTACTTATCCCTAATGCATCTTTCTCACAAAAAAATGGCAAAGTTACAGTTCTTTGTTCTCATGCAACTATATTAGAGCAGCATCCATAGGCTACCACAGGAGCTATTGACAGCAGTTATTGATATGCAAAATAACCACCACAAAATAGAACTTGCCAGAAAATTTCTTTCAACATAACTTTGATAGAGCATTTTTCCTCAAAAAACAGCTACCTAGATATCTTTTAAAGAAATCAAATTCCTTGATATTTATTTTGGAAATGCAGAAATATTGTCACGGGTAAAAATTTTCAGTGCTTCTGAGCAAAAAAATACTCAAGCTTCAGTGCCAGTCTAGCTGAAATTTAGCATGGCAGGCGAATATACAGCAATAAGGACAAACTGTGACATCCCATGGCAACCTCTCTTAGGTTAACTTGCGTTCTCAATAGAACCACTCTAATCCACAAGAAATAAGGAATGAGATCCTTAATGTGACATCCTGAGGCAAAGATGAGAACTGGGAATTGGTCAAAAGCAAAGCCTGGCGCAGATGGGCAGCTGTGTTAGAATGCAAATGCAACACTGTGTGGAAAAATCAGGTTTTAATATCACCCTTAAAATAGCCTCACATAAAGATCCTTAAAAGTTGTTTCCCTTGCCTCTATAAGCATGGCTGTACCTACCTAGATTTATATGCAGTGTGTGTGTATATATATATATATGTATATTTTTCCAACTCCTATTACTGGACAGTGAAAAAGGCTAGTCCATTGAATCATCTTTAACTGTTGCACAGTATGAAATAGGATTCTACAGGAATCATAAAAACAGATATACAGACTATAAGAACAGATTGTCCAGTAAATATAGAAATTGGCTAAAACAGCTGTGTCAGACACCTTTGAAATTCATCATACTCTCCTGGCACAAGTCTCAAACATTGCTAAGTAATTTCATTTCATAAACTGCTGAACTTATTGCCAATTTTGAACCCTGCTAGCACATTGTCTTAGTGCTAACAATGTCCAGAGCATTTTAATAATTTCAGTATACCTTTACACAGATGCCAGAGTTTCTGGCCATCAGCGTATCCCAGAAATATTCAGCTTCAAGTTCAGAAATGTGCTGCTCAGTTATCACAGAAAATAAGTATATTTGCTGCAGTATTTTTTGTGTCTTGCTTTCATGCCTAAATGTTCCCCATGCCTCTATTTCAGCAGCAGATTCCTATCCGCTCCATGCCGTTTCCCATGCATCAAAGCACACAATTCTCCCCAAAGCATGCAATTTTTCTCGTGTGTTTGGGGGCAGTAGGAGTTGCTGCAGTGTATTATAAGTACTCATCTGGTTGCAGGGTGCATTCATTTAAGCATTTGATCTTCACGATGACACTAAGCTGCTCACCTGTAAGAAACGGAGATTCCAGAACTCAAAATCAGGGATATCTAACTAGTTTATAATGTATTTGTGCAGGGTAGAGTAAGAGATAAGACTCTGTGACCTAAAAGTACCCATCCAGTCCTACACTCCTGGTCTCCACTGTTCAAAAGGAAGCAAATGTAGTGTGGCAAATATTTTATTCATTACATATCTCTAACCAATTACCTGCAATAATATTCTCATTTCGCAGTCAGTATTTGCACTTAATATATCAGACAAAGATTTCTGCTTACATTGGGTTTACTTTGGGTCACACTTGCAGAAAAGCTGCTATAATTCATGTTTTGAGCTCGGGAAATTTGACAAAAGCCTGGTGTCTCACCCAGCTTAAATGTAAAACACGATTTAAGAAATAATGCCTTATAGCTCCTCTACACTTGATATTGCTTTATATTGGTAGAGCCCATGAGAGAAAAAAATTCCCAAAAGATGAAATTGTCCAGAAATAGCAAAAGGGAAAAATGCCCAGTGCAAAGAACCTTCTGGATTTTATTTTTATTTAAAATTTTTCTATGAAAATTATATTTGCCCGTGCTCTTAATCATAAATCTTTGAAAATTCCTATTAGAGAAACAAAAATAAACTCTATTTGAAAGGTAATTAAACCACACGTGTAAGTTGTCTATTACATGACAAATCCTTACAGAGCTTAAAAAAAAAAAAAAAAAAGAAGCAGGATGACATACTAGCGAATGCAATTTCATAGCTGTTTCAACCTATCAAATTCTATAGTCATAAATGCAAATAGATTACTAGTAAATAGGGTCAACTGTTATGGCAGTAAAATTTATTATTGCTCATGAAGATAGATACTTGCTTTTCAAATATTTGCAGGAAATTTTTGTGGAAACATTTCAAATTTGGAGGTGTGTTTCTCATGAAAAGTTCACAGATGAAAGAAATTTCTTATCTGAATAACAGACCATTTGTGCCAGAGCTTAAAATCAGGACATATTAGGGATGAGATATCGAGCACTGCACTACATTTCAGCTTGTTTGCATCAGCCTGACCATTAGGGCAATGGCCAACAAGCTAAAATCTGGAGAGGAAAGAGAAATAAATATTCCCAGACTGCGGTGCCCAAGGAGCAGAAAACTGAGGCTCTTGCCATTTCAGCACAGGAAGTTTCCCAAGGACAGGATGGAGATGGCAGAATAAATTCCCATAGCACCGATGTGCCAGAACAAGCCCTGCTCTAGCTGCAAGGCTCCTTCTCATGAATTGCCACCTCCTACGCAACACAGGCAACAGACACCTAAATCACAAAGTCTGCCAAAGGAGCCCAACAAATAAAAAAAACTGCTATCAAAACACACTACTTTGAGGTAAGGCAAAGAAAATTATTTTGTCATTTTGTGATTTCAGTTTTATAATTCTCTTCCTTTCCTTTTTCAGCTCTTAAAGGACTTATTACCATATTCTATCCTCTTTTTTAAACCAATTTGATTTGTGAACAAGTCCTCCCTCCTCTCCCTCTCCCTGTCCCCCAAGTTCTTCTACTTATTTGTTTGGATAAAAAAGAAAGGCAATCCTTTGCATATTTTGTGATATCTGAAACTGAACAGATATCATGGTTTGCCTCTCATCAGGTAGCCAACGATAAACCATTTTAGTGCTCTTCAAAGGCATTTCTGGGTCATAAAAAAAGTATACAAAGCATTAACATTTATCTGACCCTCTTTCTTCTGGTTTGTAAATAATAGACAATTTGTAATTACTTGGTATTTTTCATAATTATCTAGACTTTCAGTTCAGCTCCTTTGTTCTGCATTTTTCTTTTTACTTCTTCATTATGTAGTCTTTCTTTTCCAGAATCTACAACTTGTCTACTCTGTGCAGAGATGAACTAAAAAAAAATCAGTAATTTGGAGCTCTACAATCTGTACTTGGCTACTTTTTGCCATTATTGTCTTACTTTAGTGATACTAGAAAGTATGCAATAGGATGAGCACACGGTTTATAGTCTTTTTTCTTTTGAGAACATTGTGAAAATTCACAATAGTGAGTTTTCAATTAATCTATTTCACTAAAATATATCAAATGAAATGCTTTTGCTTGAAACACTCTACGATCAAAAGCATGGGACATTATTTTGCCTAACAGAGACAAAAAGCTGAAATACTCATTCTGAGCTGTTAATGGAGGCTCTTAGTATTCTACTGATGCAAATTTTGCCCTGAGTTTTACCTTTTTCCTCCTCTCCCCAAGGGTTAGTGGTAAAAAAAAAAAAAAGAAAGAAAAAAGAAAAACAAGCAAACACACAAAGAAAAAGGAAAAGCAGCGACAAAAACATTACAAACTTTCAAAAAGCAGTTTTTAGTCAAATTCAGATGGTTCTTTACGTAAATCCACTGTTTGTGAGAGTCAGAAACGCTCTCAGGTTTTCTTCCCCAGTCTTTCTTTTCCTGACACGTGCTGCAGAAGTCCCATGGCCAAATGGGACCATGGCCATTCCTGAAAAACGTAGAAGTGGAGCAAGATGGGGAACATCCATCTTGGTGAGGCAGGGGCAGGACTGCAAATGCAACATTTAAGTTGGGGGGCAGAAAGGGAGAAAGAAGCAGAATCACCATCCAGTCTGGTGGGAGGCTGGAAAGTAAAAAAGGAGGAAGGAGGCGGCCAATATCTTCATTTGAAAGGAAAAAAGACAAAACTTGCAACTGAGCTATGGCAAAGGGAAGGAAGAAAGGCATATTTCCTTCTGTGTTGACTGTGTTGGCATATAATGGCAACCCATTACTATTGATATTGCTTATTCATACAAATCTTACTGAAAAAAATAAAAATAAAGCATGAGATCTCCAAGTCAAAGCTTATTAGGGTTTGGCTTTCCTCCAGTTCCACTCATTTTATTGGTTATTTCAACCTTTTTTCCTGGCCACAAAAGCATATTTGATGGTTCATTGTAAAATGTACAGGCTGAAACACTTTAAACATGTTTGGGCAAGACTTACAGTGCTTTTTCTGAAGCCAGCACTTATATACATGATGTCAGTGAGACTGAAGGACTCCAAATTTGACTTTAAAGCATAGTTATAACCCTGGACAAAGTCCTGAGCCTACAAAATAAGTTGCTTATATTAGGAAGGCATAAGAAAAAAATATTATTTTTTCCTTCTGTTTAATCTCTAAGAAGAATCCTACACTTAGTTTCAAGAATCATTCACTTCCTTTAAAGAGCTAGAGCATTAAAGTCTAGGTGTCTTCCTTTAAAGATGGCAGATCTCTGAAGTTCAGATTTTTTTTTTTTTAAATGCAGTGATATTATATCCATGATTGTGGTAAATTTGTCATTGAGCTATTGCTCTTAGTCTTGTTTAATAGCAACTCTAGAAATAGTGTTTTGCAATTACCAACTGTGAATGCATGGTCTATCTAAATACAGATACCGTCTGAGTTATGTCTTTAATTACATCTGCATAATTAAGAGCTAATCACAGCAGTTTTAAAAGGATCTCTGCATTATTGAATTTTTAATCTTATAACAGTGTTGATATTGAGGTATGTGTTTAACTGCAGCCTGCAAATGTGCTGCTAGCAGATAAGTTATTGCCACATTTTGCATAGGCAAATCTCTCACTTGCTGGAGGATGAACCTCTGAAAATGAATATAATTTGATTATGAGTCAATTCAGTTGCACTGCATACAAGTTACATCATGGATTAGGATCTACTGCTGCTTGAGAGGGGAATTTAGCCCCCAAAAGTGACTAGTCCCCAACTCATGTATTCCTGGCAGAGATATTGGAAAGAAAAAGTGAAGATTTCCCCTAGAAAACAAAAGGTGCAGTAGTTGCAAGATTTGTGTCATAGGAAAACACAACAGTTTCATCTAAAAGCAAATTGTAAATAGCCTAGATTTCATTTTGAAAAAGTGGTAGAGAATCACAAAAAAAAAAAAAAAAAAAAAAACCACTTACACATACACACACACAATCTGTAATTATCTGAAATGAAATCTGACTTGGAAATAATGAAGCTAGAATTTTTGTCTGGCTCCATTAATTTCCAGAGCCTAATATTAAACGTGAATTCTCTGAGCAGCTGATTTTTATTCTCCTCTTATTACTCCAGAACTGACTTTCTTGGTAAGTCAACTGCGTCCTTTTTACACAGAGAGGGAGGCTATATCATGATTTTCTGCTTTATGCCCTGAGCAATAGTGTCATTAGTGTATCCTTCAGTTTATCATAGATATGCAGCAAAAAGAAAGCAAATGTGATCACCCAGCTCTGATACCAAGCTTAGGCTAGATGTGCAACGACACAGTAAATTACACAAACAGCACATTTCCATATTTATTATATCATTTTTACAGTAAGCCTAAAAATAAAACTCTTGTTTTTCTAAATCCAATGTGTTTATTGTTTAGAAATTTTAAATTACAAGCTTTTTTTGTTGTTGTTCTTTACACTCAGAAATTTCAGTAATTCTGTTCCTTTAATCTGTTTTCTTAATTTATCAGTTTTAGTCACCTAAACATTTTAGTAACCTGTATTTTCAGCATTAAAAATATTAAAGTACTCATTCCTTTAATAAAAACAGATATATACATTAAAAGTGAACTTCAGAAGATTATCTCCTACAAGGATGCTTTTTTTTTAAATAGACACAATATTTTATCTAAATATTTTAAACACTCTATTGTACCTTGCCTACAGAAAAATAAACATAATGTCCATGTTGTGTCTCTGTGATAACTACTGTCCACTGAAAACAGGGTAAAAGAATAACAGAAGGTCATATCTGTGGTGTAGTTCAAAGATGCAGTTCTAGGTTTCATATATCTGTAAATTAACCAACTTAGCTTGGATACTAACAGAAAAGTAGCTGCTGCACAAGAGCCTCCAGAAGAACTTCCACAAAAAATGCTCAGCTCAAGTGCTCAGCATCTAACCTGAAACTAAACCAAAATTCTAAAGTTGATCCAGCTTTCAATTGGAGGTTTCTGTTTGAAGTATGCTGCAAGTTATGCATTGAGAGGGAAAACAACAATAACAGAGGTGCTATTAAATCATCCTTGAACATTCAAGCTTCAAGTGAAAAGCATTGATTAGTTTTCTTGAAAGTTAGGACAATGCAGACAGTTATTATCACTACTTCTAATCAATACATGCTGTTGTACAGACCATAGGTCTTTGGGTTGATTTAGATACATTTGGTTGCAGAACACTTTGCTTAGTTTGCTGCTATAAAGCAAAAATTGGCGAAGGCAGCACCGGGGAGCACTGCTGACTTGAGCACCACCTCTTGCCTAGGACCTGGTGGCTATCAGGACACTACCTAAGGAAATAGTAAACCTTCTGTTTTCAGGCTGATAATTTTAGTTACACAGAGAACATGAAATCTGCACACAAGTACAAAAGATATGCAGCCAGAATGAAAATATTACTGAATAATAATAATAAAAAAAGGAGCTCACATTGGTAGGACATAAGAGCACCTACTCACCTCTTTAACTCACTCAATCCATTTCCAGCCCTCCAAAATAGCTAGTGCAAAACTGCCACTGCTGCATCCCTCATGATCGCTGTCACACCAGTAACATGTTAGCCTGTCTTTTTCAATATAAAGACTTCATTTCAACTAACACACATACCAGTTCAAACAGACAAATTTTCCCAAAGAAATATGGTCATTAATGCAATTGGAGAGCCCTTGCAGCCTTCGTACCCTCTGCATGTGTGGATGCTAGTATAGCACTCCAATAGTCTTACTCTTTTGAAAATATTTACTGGCTTGGCTATTCTCCATGACTAAAGCATGACAGCATTCATCAGTTCAAGATTTTATTCATTATTTTCCACCAACTTTCATTTCCTGTTCTTCCATGTTTCATTTTATGTGAAAATTAAATAATCAGCTTAAGAGAGCAATAAAAAATGCTGTCATCCAGGCCCCTCTTTGCCTCCCCTTTTTTTTGGAGGTTGGGTGGGTCACACTTCTTTTGGAATTAGTTTCCCATGGACCTAAATCTGAAGTTCATGGGGTTCATTACCAGTTCACTAAAACACTGCAGTGAGAATAGTCACAAGGACATCCAGTGGTTCATCTAGTCTGCTCTCCTGACGCATTGACTTTCTATTTTATTTCCTTTTACTATTCTTTATGTAGAACATATAAACACTCACAGTACTGAGGGCACGTGTGTGATCAGTGCTGTGGACCTCTGGGAGACCTGAACGTGGAACAAGAGCAGAATATGGAATAGAAACCTGCAATGAAGGTATGAAATACAGAGCACACATCAGAGAAATCTGCCTTGGGAAACAGTGGAAGCCCTGTGATAACACCTATATTCATTTCTACAAGCCTCATTATTCATTCTAATGAAAATAGTAATTATTTCTCCTTCAAAATAAAGATCTACCTATAAAACATTTAAAAATATATTTTAAATTAATATAATTACATTCTCACCTTATAAACCTATTTTTTTCAATATTTTACATGGAAACTGCAGAACATCTGTCAAGGAAATTAGATTGTCCATTTTTGTGATGTAAATTAACTTATAGCCTGGAAAAAAAAATCAATTTGAATATTTTGTTCCACATATTTAAGGAGCAGGATGTGGAAGCAGCATGCAAATAGAGAGATTTAGAAATTATGGAAAGAGAACATTGATTTTTACTATGCTTTCAGTACTACTAAATTCACATCCAACATTTTTTTAAAATTGCGAGCTGGAGACTATTTCAGATTTTGTTTTTCAAATGGAAGTCCATATGACTTTAGACTCATCAGTTAGAATAGTATTCTTGTAAACCATGAGCTATTCACGATATTGTCATTCTCCTCCCTTCCTGCTTCTCATACTGAGAGGTTGAATCCTGTCTTGAAATAACTTTGTGCTATGGAGGTTACTAAAATGGACCTTTTTTTGGACATCCTAAACTCTACACAGTCACCCACTGTGATTGTATAACCCACATGAAAAAATATTGTAAAGCCTGGGCCTTAAAGTAAAGATTTTGGGGCATTCAGAACCAAATAGCACTATGCCTTCCTGTATTTTGTGGAACAACCAAAGATAGCACCCCTGTAAAGAAAAAGTCAAATAAAACACTGAAGTAGTGATGATAAAGAATAGCATTTCTACCTGAGGTAAAATGGAACAGAAATCTTCCTAGATGTCAATATTTTTGAGCTGGAAAATATTGATGTCATCATACAAATCAACATCATGCCTTTGTCTGCAATAGAGAAGGCATTTCTAATCTCTCTCTCAGATACAACATATCTAAAAAAAGGACTTTAGCAAAAAGAAATAAAGATACTGGGGATAAGAAAATCTCCTGAATAAAAACATATTTTGGGTAGAAATGAATAAACAAGGAAAAAAGCAAGATACACAAAAATTACTGGTAAATTTAATAGGAATTGGAAGGTAAGTTTAATAAATGTTTTGTGAAATATCACCTGCAAGCCATAGAGAGTAGCCTATATATACATATATATTTGGTGTATTAATAATATAACAAGATAAGTACAGCTCATGGAAGGAAAGTTTTTGCCCAGTAGTCAAGAAGAGTTAAGAGCTCTATCTTTATTCTAAAGTCACCTATAGTGGGTAAATTCAGATCATTTGACTGGAGCACTTTTTAATGCTCTGAGGAAGCATTAATAACTACCCCTTATGAATTAATAATCATTTAAGTAGAAATTAATTAAATAGAAAAATTTAATGGAGAATTTACATCCTTAGAACTCCCAAGGGCTATCTAAACCTTTCAACTGATTGAAGCCAATAGCCTGACAAGTGAGGTAGATATACGCTTAACATTTAAAATAGACAACCAAATTATGAAGTCATTTAAATATTTAATCACTCAGCAAGTTCAAGTTCTACTGAATAGCTCTTCTAAGTGAAAAGTTAAGATCGCTCTATACCAACAAATTAATCCATAGCAAGGATAAATACATATTCAGACCTTATACAGATGACAAGGACAAGCATCACAAGTGTTTGCAAATAATTGTAACACTGTTTTTTAAAAAAAGAATAATGTTATATGCACTTCAGAAAAAACTACCTGTCTCATGAGAGTTACAAGTATTATCAGTCATTTTCAGTCACTTACCATGTCACTTCTTTAGAGTTTTTATCTTTTCCATTTACATTTATTAACAAACTCTAAGCAAGTAAATCAGTAACTGCTGTGCATTAAATGCTTTGACAAAGCAAATTTCTCCACAGGAATGGAAGCCCAGTGATAGGAAACACATGGCACCTGAGTACAGCAGGTGCTTTGCAGTAGCTAAATCCCTGCAGGAACCAAGATGTCACAGTAAATATCAAACAGTTTTCTCAAAATAGGACTTCATCATCCAAAAAGAAACAATCTGGTTTATCACTTCTCAGGATGCTCCCGAACAGTTCAGATCTTTTTTTGTCATGATACAAATAAGTCCCTCCTTGTAATCTTGTAATTTATCTTCTTGTAACTGCATCTTGTAATTTATTTTCTATTAATTCTGGGTTTTGATGTTACTTTTAGGAGTAGTGCTGGAATTACAACCAAGCCCCAAAAGAACTTTCCCATTGACAAAAGTTACGAATTAGATCTGTGAACTAGATCATACAGTAATAAATATTATATAATTAAAAATACTTTAATACTAAAAAGTACTGAAGCTGCCTATTACCCAGCAAAAGTATTACAGAATTGACCAACAGTTGAATGAAGCATGAAGGTAAATTCATCTGAATCATTCCTTAATTCCTATCCCAGGTAATACCTTCAGGAAACGAACAGGAACAAAATGGGTTCATACAGAAAACAGAAAAATCAAGACCATACTAAGCCTTTCCATTCCCATGATTTTTCTCATCTTCTTCAGGGTGAATAAGGTCTATAAGAAATAGCAAGTATTATAGTCCATTTTGCTGTAATGAGTGAATTATGCATTAACAGTGACATCCAAAGGGAGTTAGCAAAATAAGCAACAAAGTCCATCCGATTTTCACTCTTTAGGATTAGAGTATTTGAAAACTGAACACATATTAGATAGGGCTATGTACAAAAAAAGTCTCAGAAGCTCAGCCCTGTTCTTCACATTTTTATTTTTGTTTCAGATCATATGTATGCACAACACTTGCATTTCTCAGATTTCAGAATTCAGCTGAAGCTGGCCAAATTTCATACTGCTTTTAATGAAATAATGATTACCTGCAAAGGAGCAGCCTCGGTGTCCCATATCAACTGCAACTCATATTGCAGAAAGTCTGGGGAAATCTGCAGACAAATCTGGGAGGCAACTGCTGAGGTTTATGAGCTCAACTGCTTTTGCCCAAGGGCAGGGTGTATTCAGCTAAAGATTGATAATAAAAAGTGAAAACAAAGATTGAAAACACCACTTATTTGTATGGGTAAAAGTTGAGCAGCCCAATATTTTCAGCTTTTATTCCTACCGAGAATTCTTACCTCATTCCAAGCTACATAAACATAACCAGAATTAAGCAGGCCACATACATTTTTATTATGACAGAAGAAGAAGTCACTTTACAGAATCTTTTCTTCACTTTCTTCAGCTTGCTTTTAGAAGGATATAATAGAGAGGAACTTTAACAGGTGGATAATGTCACCCTTCTTTTAGCCAAGGTATGAGATGCACAGAAAGGATGTTGTGGAAATCAGGAAGGGCCTCGCTTGCAATTAACCCAGTATGCACCATAGATTTTGCACTGTTCCAACGAAAAATGGGGAATTATTCACATCTGTAATAGATAAATTCTTTATTTCAGGTTGTATATTTGGTTGCAAGTGCATCAGGATATTTGCTTCCAGCTGTTAAACCACTCTAACTGTTCTCAATGGGTTACTAAAATATCTTTAGCAGCCAAATTAATATCTTCCCTCTCTATGCAAGCCTTCTTCTTGTTAAATCAACAAAAAAAATGCTCCATGTCAGCTTGAAATTTGGTTATTACAGCGGTCTTTAAACTGTTGATTATAGGCATTCACAATGGTTAAAGGTGTTATTTTTCTCTTTTCAGAAGGTTCACAAAGGAACAGAGGTTTGAAACAAAACCATACTAAAATCTGCTCACCGTTTGTTTTAAAGATATTGCATATTTCCAGAAACCCAGGATGAATTTGGTTTTTGTGAGAAATACGTTATTGTAACTTACCTCCTCCCCTATTCCCCGCCTCCCCATTAAGCATCATTTTCTCAAGAAGAAATCAATAATGCAGGAAGTAGGAAAAAAAAAAAAAAAAGAAAGGAAAAACAATTTTCATGTTTGATCCTATTTAATCACCTGTACCAGCTCTTAGCATCACACCGCTCCCCTCCAAAAAAGACCAAAAACAAGCAACCAACCAAAAAACACACACTCTTTGTAGCTGCAAAACTTGTAATGGAAGCAAAAATTGGGGCACAATTTGACTGGTTTGGACACGTAACACCAGAAAACAGTCTTCTGGGGGCTACATACTGAAGCATGCAATTAAAATTAAGAAGTTGGTTTTAAAGAGTGTTTAGAAAAAAAGGGGCATAAAGAAGGTAACTGAAGAGTATTGTTTTTTTTCTTTAAAATATTAATGCATAACCTCCCACAGATTTTACTGAGGATTGGTTATTAAAGCATCTCTGAGAGGCTTAAGTGCCCTCTTTGCTGCCATCTCCTTAGGAAGGATGTCTTTGTTTACCAACCTATTGTCCATCATTGTTACTTTTCATTTTTAAACAAGAATGGGGTGGATGGGGAAGGAATTTGGCTGTCACCTTTTATTCCCTCTTTAGACTACTATCTCCAGGAATTTTTGCTTCCCTACTAGGGAATTCAATAGTGCTATTTCAATACTTACCATTTATTGAAGAGCTTGAAGGATGAACAACTTTCTCCTCACTGTTAACCTGAGGACATATCTTCTTTCTTCCTCACATCGTACATAGTGGCAGATGTTTGGGATGCTTTTCTTCCTGTAAATCACATGTGTCTTTACTCACACTGATGGAAACTTGCAACTCATCAACAGGAAATTTAAAATAGTTATAGACAGATGAAAACTCTACCAAGCATATACTGGTGCACCATATTCCATTTTAGCACTGGATCTGCCAAACACTATCAATCAAACCAAGTGTCAAATCAGGAGTCTCATGATGAGATTCAACGAGTTATCCAAGACAGGGCTCTGCTAGATTATGTAACAACTTATGTGCTTAGCTTTATGTTTCATACTATGAGGCTTCTAGCATAACACTGCTGGCTTCGTTTAGCTGAAGCGTAATTACTAGTTCCAAGTTCAAATTTTGGGAAGAGAACTATTTACCAGTTATTACATACATTGTAGACATTTCTTCTGAACCATTGAAGGAGAATTACATCCCAGAGAATTAAGAATCTTTGAAAACTGAGAACACTCTGTATACCTAAACCAAGAAATATTATTCTGTGCACCAGAAATCAAATCTTGCTACTAGTAAGATGTTTGAAATATTAAAAAAGAAAAAAAGAAAACACCATGCAGAATACCTCCTCTTTTCAATTCAATTTGAAAACATTGCCGTACAAACACATCCATTTAGAACTTGACTTTGCAGTCTGGAAGGTCTCACTGTGCATCTTAGACTAAAAGCAAAATGAGGCTGAAGAGGTCTGAATGATTTATAGTCCTACAAGGATGCTTTTTTTTTTTTTTTTCTTTTTCTAGGTTTCCTGAAATGTAAGTGCATGTTAATGCTGCTGTTAAGATTGCCCCAATGAGCAAACAATTTTAATACCTTATTGATGTCAAGGACAAAAAAAAAAAAAAAAAAAAAGTTATTTAGTTCAACTACCATTAGAATTGTTCAAAAAATTTGTAAAAAACACCCATCTGCAGTAAAGATGCTACTCACTAATAAAACAGTCAAATAGTAGAACATTCACAAAAGTAATAGATGTAAATACGTAATATCTTTCACAAACGTAAATAATCATAGTTTTTAAACCAGGGATTGCACAATAAAGGCTTTATTTCATTTAGTCTTTCAAATGTCACATACACAAATATTGTAAAAGTGAGAATACACAAAAGGCTTAAAACTATCTCCTGAAAAGAACAGTGACACAATAAGTTTTTCATTTCACATCTTCAGTGAGACAGTAGCACTGATCAAAGATTTTAAGATAGATTGAATTCCTGAACTCAGTGTTATGCCTTAACTTTTAAAGGACACTGGAGAGGCCAAATATGTTTGGACTAGAGGAAGTAAATTACAGTTCATAAAATTTTAGTTTGCTTTTTGGTAACTTTCTATTTCAATTTTTCAAATAGTGTGAGGGCAGACCTTAATTAGCTGTCTTCTTTTATTATCATGAAAGAACGTATGCTCCAGTCTTAAAGTAATACTTAAATCTCCAACCAACTTTGCAAAAACATAAAGTTTAAATTTATTTTATATCTTTTTTTCTAATCCTTCTTTTTTCCAAGTCACACAGAAGATGACTTTGCTATTTTAAGGGGACTCATAAGCTGATACTGCAATTTTGAAGACTTTAACCAGTTATGGACTCAGATTTTCTATTTCTATTTAACTGGCCTTCTTTTATTTTTCTTGTAGCATTCTCATAACATTTCTGCCATCATTAATTTATAATGAATTCCAAAGGATGATATAGCTTGAGTTACTACTTATTGAAATAACTTGTTTGAATACTACAGATAAATAGGGGCTTACCCAAGAATGAATTATTGCATAGATTCATTATTGTTTGTTAGTATGTTATAGCTTTTGTGTGCAGGTTGCACTTTCTTAGTACCTAATCCAACAGAAGAGCTCCTTACCAACCATCCCACTGAAATGAAGATGACACAGAACATGAATCAGTTTCATATCTGATTTTGCACTTACTCAGCCTGCTAAAAAACACTTCACCTTTTGACGGATATTGCAAAGTGACTCAGGTTGCAGGACACTTGTGGTGGGTTTCTTCTTCAAAAATATATTACATATCATGACTCCTACCATTATCACCAGATGGATTGCTTTCTTCTTTTCTTTTTCCTGTGTTGTTTGTCTATTGTGAAGAACAAGAGAGTGTCAGCTATCCCTGTTGACCTTTCAATACTGAGCACGATGAAAAGGTAATCTGTAGTATTTCTACAGACTTTTTCCTCTTATCTTTCTGAAAAACTTTGAATCATTCCTAACAATAATTATATAGTAAGAAACACGTCCACTAAATTGGTCTATGTACTGCTAAAAAAAACCACCTTCATGTGGTGCTGGAATTTTCTAAGACATTATATCTCCTTCCAATACAAGGAAGACAACAGCAGAAAAAAAGAAAAAAGTGAAAATGAAATGCAGTCTAAATTTGTCATGTCCCAGGCAAGCCCTCAAAAGCAGGGCATCAGTAAGACACTTCTGCATAGTAAGACTTGTTTTGTTTTTATTTGCAGTTACACTTCTATGACTTTTTTTGTGGAACACCCGAATGGTTTTACTGGTAGAACAAACTAAAAAACGTACTCATTTTACTTGCTCCACAAACAAGTTATTTGATTAGTTTTACCCTACAAATATTTTCAGATATTCCATAAACGACTTTTCATTTTCAGATTTTTCAAACATGCCTGTTCTCCTCTTCTCCTAGATAGGGAGGAGTTTACTGTTGAAAACAAAAAAATCAAAGATGAATGCATGGTATATTAGAATAATATACCTGGGATATTCAATATTGATTGGTAAAATCTCAGCTCTCAAGTTGAAAAATAGTTATATATGCTGAATGTAGTATCTTCTCCAATAGCACAGAGAGAATTTCCTTTCAACCTTACCTATTCAATATAAATAACAAGGCATATATGTTACCAGACACGGTGTGCAGAACAATATTTATACACAATGTCTAAACTTGACCTCTTATTTCTGGTGGTTTCACTTACATGTACCTCGATCAGAGCACCAAAGCAACCAGCTCTCACGGAATATGAGAGCTGCTCTTCTACATCTGTGACTTTACACAAACAACTGTGCTCATAGATGGCCCAATTCCACCCGTTCTTTCTCCACACTTGTGGAGTACCTTAATTATAAGACAGCAATAATAATATGAGATGAAAAGAGGAATAATAGCAATAAGTTTCAACTGGTCTTGAAAAATATTTCATGTCTGACTATGCATTTCAAAGAAATTTTGTAATAGATAGAAGGGGAAAAGATGCTAAGTTCTTAGAATTGAGTATTTCTCAAAAGAGATTTCTGCTATATTCAATAAACTAAAAGTAAATTTCTTCACCTCTTGAGATAGAAGCTAAACCTTGATGTGAAATTCCATGAATTTATATATCCACTTAAATCCAAGATGACTTTGAAATAACAGATCTCTTCAGTGATACAACTTGTGACTACCACTTTCCCCTATTGCCAAGAAAGCTTTCAAAGTCAATGCTAAACTTTGTCCTCAAAATTGTAAGCTCAGTTCAGAAATATAAAATTGCAGTGAAGAGATTCACTGGGCCCACACTTTTCACTGCCAATCTCCTTAGTTCATTTTCTGTTTCCGTTGCTGGTGAAAAAACAGGGCCAAAACTTATTATTCTGAATATAGACTAGTAACGAAAATATCTCATCATCCCGAGAAAAAAGGGTGACTGATGATTTTCCCTGAAAACCGACCCTGAAAAGTAAAAGGGAATAAACTTTGTGCTGTAGATAGTAAGACCAAAGAAATGTCTCTTACAGTCCCTTCCCCAAAGATGAAATTTAGTCTCCCCTTTAGCAAGTGTTACCACTTCCTTGCCATGACTGCTTTTTTATTCTTTATCCTCAACACATTATTTATCTGAGGCTGTTTATGTCAGAATATTCAGAAAAAAAAATCAGGCATTTTATGTTAGTACTGAAGACCAATAATTTTAAGACACAACTCATTCAGCTAGCGTTCCCTTGATTTTTTCTAGACTAATACATCTTTGATATGGAGAAATGAAATACTTCATTACTAAAATATTTTAAAAACATTCTTTGAAGAAGCCTATTGAATAAGCCCTGGCTTTTTAAGGAAGCAATGGGTTATGGAAGCAAAAGCCAATAGTTCTTGTTCTGAGCAGAGCCCTACTTTTTGAGCTTTACTGATTTCATGGGGGCCTACAAATTCACAAGCATTTCAGTCAATCTTATAAAAGTAAAGAAATAAAAGTGAGCTCGGCTGAGTGTGTCCCAGGGAAACACACAGGATTCATCCACAGACACCATCAACATTGGGCAAATATAATCAACATGATCTGCTTCCTCTGGTAGCATGTGAGAGGAAAAATAAGATAAAATCACACAAAAAAACAGCAGGAAGATATTTTTTCTTGGTAAAAACACAGTGAGTGCTCTAAGCAACCAGGTCACAATCCAATTAAAATGATCTGGGAGAATGCAGAATTAATACTAAGTAGGAAAAAAGACAATTTTTGCTTCCTGACCAGAAGAGCAAGCACACAGTATAAGAGCTTAGATGCCAGTGTTTGAAATTTGCAGAATTGCTCCAAAGATGATGAGGAGACAGATGCAGAATTCAGTTTCCTCAACGCTGCATTTTGTTCAGGATCCAACAGACCCTGTGAATTAACAGAAATTCTTGTGTCAATAAAAGGAGAATAAAAGTTTGTCAAATTATATTTTGATTAAAGCACTTAAGAAGCATATTCTTCTAGTTAATGCAGTTTTAAGACTGCATTTAATGCTCTCAACCTAACTATTCCTCATTCCATTCAGGATTTCACTCCTAGTTCAGATCTCGCTAGCTCTGTAAGTATTCAGACTTTACCTATAGATGTTCTTCCTCTGATAATGAGTTCTCTAATCAACTTCAGTATTCCAGAACTTATGTATGAAATGTGATAATTCATGCCTGGTGAATTTGTCCAAGTTTTCATTCAGCTGTTGTCTTCCCAATACACAAAATTTCTGTAAATAGACAGATATACAAGTAAAAGTCATAAAAATACTGTATGTGAAAATGTGGTATTTTAGTAATGTACCTATGATACTCATGTCCAATTTTGCACAATAAATATTTCTGTAAACTACACACCAGCACAGGGCAGAATTATTTCAAATTCCTTAAAAAAACAAATTCTTCTTGGGTAGATATTAAAGACTAAAAATTGTCATACCTTATGCCTATCTTGTATGTGAGCTTAGACTTAGTCAAGCCTCAGGATGTTTAAATTGTTTCCCAGTAGCTCAGCCTGAAGTTTTTATTCCATTTTCCTGGCGTTTTCTGATTTAACATATTCTAGTTGATGCTTTACTTCATGAAATTTAGCAGTTTATTTTCACCTGCTTGATTTTCTTATCATTTGCTGCAGGTGGAATCCAGGCCACATGTAAACAGTTCCGTGGGGATCAAAACCTATTGCCTATGATATACTCTTTGCTCACAGCTAGCACTGCATGGCCATAAATGTTTTAGAATGAACACATAAGTCTTCACCTTGCTGACTCAGTCCTTACTCTTCGGTTTCTGAAACTTCCATTCAATCTACAGTCACCATCACAAAAAAACAAGAAACTCCTTGAAAATTACTGCTAGTAATCTGAAACAAGTATTTAAGTGGACAACATGATGCAGGAAGGCAAGCAGCATGTACATGTCACCATTCAGACAAACAGATCAGAGAAATACGGAGCAAAACTGAGAGTCTTGTACGTTTCCTGGAAGATTTCCAAGCTACTTCAACCATTGCATTCATTTTGTAACCGTGCTGTCTAATTTACGACTTGTTTTCTGGAAATAGACAATATTTTACCAACAAATAAGCAATTATTCATTACTGATTTAAACTATTAAGGCAGGACTAATGAGGAGACTTATCTAATCCCGGTAGATTCTTTTGCTGTTTGAGCTGTGTTGCAGAGCAGAAGATGTGAACGTCAATAAGCCTTAAGCTACTTAGCCCACTACTCCACATGCTGCACAATAAACAACATCTAGTGTGTTTAGATGCTCTGTAGGCACAGGACATCCTCCAGATGGAAGCTCAAAGAACCTTGCTGAACACCATTGGTGAGAATCCTACCGTTTCCTTGATCCGTACCAAACTAAGGAATTAAAAGGCATGGGAATACACAAGTCAAATGTTGCTTTATGCTGTAATTATTAAGACATCATGCACTGAAGCTGTGATATGGATGCACATCCCTCCTGACTGCAAGGATACAAAGTCTCTTTCACTCATCCAAGATTGGAATACACAAGTATCTCCCATACTGAAAACACACACTAGATATAGATTCCCAAGACTGAGTTTCACAAGGAAAATCCTAGCAAATAGGTCACAGTGCATTTTAAAAGCAGAAGCACAGAAGCTTAAACAGGCTAATTATCAGAGCTATCAAGTGCTGCCATTTCTATAACATTTCAATTTTCCAGCCTAATATTTTAACAGTAGCAAGAAAAGAAAAAGAAATTTCTAAGGTGACAGTTCAATTGTGCAGAAAAACTAAGTCATATTATATGAAAACATCCAGTAAAGAATTACTGCTTACTGCTGATTTTTTTCCTTTGTAATTTTAACAGTTTTCCTAGGTGCCAAGAAGCAGTCGATAAAAAGAAGCTTCTGTTCTTGAGCAGCACCTTTGTTCTTTCTAAACCCTAATAACTGTTCCTCAATGCAGTTCGAGTAGAAGACAGGGACAGGATTTAACACGGAGAAGTTTTTATTGCTTGTGTGAGTATAGGTTTAGTTTCGTATGTGACACTCTTTCATATGGAGCTACAAGGTTATGTTAGAAGGAAATCTGCTATATCAAGTATCAAAAAAATCAACTCCGATTTCAGAAACATCAGAGTTGTCAGAGTTGTCCTAGGAAAGTTGCATCCAAAGCTGGAGAACCTTAAAAAAATAAGAATAAGAATAAAAATAAGAATAAAAATAAGAATAAAAATAAAAAATAAATTATTAGGTCCAGTTGTCACTGTTGTGCCTAAACAGCAAGATACAAGACACAGCAAAATCAAAAATTCTCCCACACATATTAGATTCCTTTTGAAGGAAGCCTGGAAGGAAGAAGTAGGGAAACTACAATGTACTTCAGCCCCCCAGGGCTGCCGATCAGAGGGCTCAAGATCTGAGGACTCGAACTGAGGAGCTGCCACAGAATTTAAGGACAGCTGAGAAAGTGTACAAATATGAGACCATTTTTTTAAATTAGGATAATTTAACGCTGAAACAAACTTAGTAATTAATTCTTCATTGCTTGAGGCTTTCACTTTAAAACTGGATTTTAACAGTCATAACAATTAGAAGTCTATGTAAAATTATTTCAAAAATTATTCGGCTCCGGGTGATGCTACAAGTCAGAGGAGATGAAAACAAATTTTAAATCCCCTTGATTTAATCATAATGCTTGTGATATGCTATAATTTATATTATTCCTCACAAAAAAACAGTTTTATCAATATGATGTGTGTGCGCACACACACATTAATGTGTTTTTTAAAAGTAATGACAGGATTCCAAAGAATTTCAAGGCTTAAAAAATGCCACAGTTTAAGATAACCTCATGCTTCTCATGCATGTGTTGTGCAAAAGGAAGAAGAAATCTTTGAAACTAGAAACTACAGAGGGCAGGTAAAGGAAACACTTCCATTGATTTATGCTAGTGGTTAATTAACATGGATTGTGGTCACACATTTGCTTTGCTTTCTTGAAAAGAAGGAAAAATAACATCTTCCAAAGAGAAATTATTTCTGCCCTATTATCATTTGGCAAGAATATAATGGCTCTCCTAGGTGTATGTGATGGAAATAATTGACTTATAATGAATAGAAACATTAACCTCACTGATTATTAGAAACCCTTGATTACTAGAAATCTTTTCAGGGTACTTGCAACAGCTAACAAATGTTAAATGATACTGCCATAAGCTACCTAAGATCTCAGAAGATGTTAAGTCCATACCAGTACTCGGCTACATGTAACAATAGAATTAAAAGCTTAAAAATAGTCTATGGGAAGTTCAGTGCCTGACGCTTTGATGTTTCCAATACAGAGATTTATTTTGAATTATACCAAGGAGATCAAACCTTCAAAGAGTATAAACCACTTCCATTCATCTTAAAATAGCTTTGCATCAGGCCTGTACCCGAGATAAATGCTGAGGCCCCTAAAAGAATATCCTCTTTTAAACTTGTCATTTTAGGTCCATGAGAACCATTGATGCAACGTGCACGGCAATACGAATCACTTGAGTTGATTCAGTTCAGCAAACTTTTCCAATAGTTGCTTTTTTCTTTCATCAGGATAATGACTAAAGACCTTGTCGTTGTGCTGGATGACACACTCAAGTCAGAGCCTTTCTTACTTGTCTTCTAAGCTTGGAACTCTTCAGAGAAAGAAATTCATAGCGACTTCAGAACCCTTGCACATAAGCAAGGTTCATCCTACAAACTCTAGCCAGAGGAACATGGTCAGCCTCAGGCCCTCAGTAAGATCAGCCCATCTATAGGTGAGGAAACATGCAACAAAATTCCATAGGTCATAACTGGGGGGTAAGACCTAACATGCTAAGATGATTTACCCAACAGCCTTGAAGAAGGTTGACAACTCTCGAGGCTTTATGTCATATACTGTGAGAACAAGGCCTGGAGACTGAAGAATTCAACCAAAGCAAGTCCTGCAGAGAGAAAATAATATTTTGTATTTCCTCTTGGATAGTGGTACTGAATCTATACTGTACTTCTTGTAGATCTGGTGCAATAGGTGGCAGATGGCAGTCCTAAAAACAAAGCTGAACATGTGTAAATATAGAGAATATCTTGGAATAAAAACATCTATTAACGTTTTTATTTGTAATGCTGTAAAAGTGAACCAACCTAACCAAAACAGCAAGGAGAGAAAATAACGTGCAGTTAATTTTGTAACTTGGAGCTTCTCAGATAAAGCTCTACAACGAAGAAATTAAGAATAAACATTTTATGCTGTGTGCAGGGCATTAAAAAAGAGCAATTTTCTTTGATATCTATTTAGAAATTTTAGGAAACGCAACTTTATCTTTTCTCACATCTTTCCCTGTAGGTAGCGTTTTATCTTCTACGCTACGTTTCCAATTCCTCTTAAATTATAGATGGTTTAACTTTTAACTATTTCTTTAATAGTGTTGAACTATTCTTTGCAGCTGAATCAGAGATAAAACATGCACAAAAATTTTTACATATGATTCATGACCTATTTCTAAGTGCTCATAAAATCATTTTCAACTCTTGTTAGATTTCAGATTCTCCAAAATACCCCTGGGGGAGTTTTAAGAGCCAGAAGTTCACATTACTGAAGATATCTTTACAAAAAGATTTAAAACTTCTTGAAAAGTTTGCAAGCATTTGGCTTCTCAGTTTCAAAAATAAAAAGGACGGTGTTCAGGAACCAAGAGAGGTGGGTTTTGCTACACAGTTATGAAAAGATTAAGAACCTTTCCAATCTTGAAAGGAGAAGGTCTCCACCTACAAAGGCTCTTAGCTGCATTACACCTTCCAAGAGCAAATTCCTGACCAAGAATTGAACCTTGGAGCTCCCTGGAGTTTTATTTATATCATAGAGAAATGAAATGAGTTTCAAACTGAAGCAGCTTTTTTTCTTCTCTTAGGTCAACTCAGCATAGTATATTAGAATTATTGTTAATGCTCACTTGTGTTCAGTGACATTCCTGAGCTCAGGCAAATTGTGATGCCAATTGTGATATCAAAAAAGCCACTTTCTGTGATTATGACAATAAAATTTACCAGTTGAAAAGTAAAAGTTGACATGAGGTTATGAGGGTGCTTTAAAAGTGAGAGGACAGCATCTACAGCCACTGATCAATTTTAAATGAAACATGTTCAGAACAGCTGAAAGTAGCACAGAACTTCTGAAAAACATTTGGTATGATTTGTTTTAAATTGCTTAAATTTGCAGGTTAGTGCAGCAGTGAATAGCTGCTACCTGGAGGACCCCTGCAGATATTCATTTTCACAGTACTGTATTCCTAGATTACAGCCTTAGTTCAGGGCAGGATTTAATACTTTATCATTTCCTTTAAATATTGGCATCTCAGTAGAACAATAGGAATAAACAAAACCACACAAAAATCATACATTATTTCCCAAACAATGTGTGTGCATTGAGGGGGGAAGAGCTTGATTTTTTTATCAGCATTTTCCAAGCTCATCAACGTATAATTTCTCTAAGAGTTAAAAGATAACAGAAGGCTGACTGATCGCACTCATAAATTTGATACAATCTATGAATGAGAAGATGGTCTATAGCAAATTAGTCATAATATATCACCATTTATAAATGCAATTAGCTATCAGCATTTGTCAGGCCTCATTTGCAAGATCTTCTAAACGTTCAGAAAAATGCAGATAGGCTACAGGACATATCAGAAAACGGTATAAACATCATCATACAATGGAAAGATTTTAATCAAATACTGAACTGTGAGTGATAAGAATACTATCTTGCAAAAATGCAATTACGCATTTGCTTGCACAGAGTTGCCATGTTCAGAAGTCCTTAAATTTAACATGATGGCTATCACGTGCACTTGCTTTCATTGGATCAGTTTTATCAGCAATATTTTTACAGTCTACAGATTCTTAACAGTATAATTTTGCTTACATATGTTGAGTGACAGCTTTAAACTGTCATGGCACAAATGCCAATGTCATTGGCATTCCATTGCTAAGAACTGCAAGTGCACCATATCTATTTTATCTTTAGAGAGGTTGGGAAAGGTGACTTAAAAGAGAAGTTGCCTAACAAAAGAAAGAAGCCATGAAATCATGATCAGTATCTAACTATTACAGGAAAAAAAATTGTTGTAAAAAGTGATGACAGCATGTTCCCAATGGAGATAAAGCATTTCTGAATTAAAAAAAAAAAAAAAAGGAAAAGCGGACAATTAAAAAAGTCACTGAGGCTCACAAATAAAAGCTATTTTTCAAACCATCTCAACCTCTAACCAGGTAACAAGTTAATTTCTATAAGAGCAGGTAAGGCCATCGGAGTTAACAATTTTAGCTCACAACACTGAATACAGAGCTAGTCTAGATGCTCTTAGAGCTGCACTGAATTTATGTTAGCAACCAAGAAATAGCACCTTAGCAAATACACAGCTCTCGTCCAGAGGTGCTGAAAAAGGTGATTTTAGGTAATTTGAAGAAATGCATTAAAAATCACAGCAATAGCACCATGGATATAGGTGTCACAGAACAGAAATTTCTGCACAGAACTGCAGCTGGATGCTTTGAATAGGACCATTCCAGTTCCATACAGAGGAGCCCAGACGGAAACACGTGCAGACACATGGAATGGAGCAGATAAATGTTTGCAAACAACAAAGCCCTGCAAGGCCCTGGCTGTGCCTACCAAGGCTGGAATCCTGTGGAAGAGCTTTGCTGAAGCAGCTGGATTCTACTCCTGCTCCACGATCCTCAGGAAGCCCTTCCATAGGCTTGGGATTGCATTACTCCAGACAGCCTTCCTCCATAGTCATCTTCCTCTCCTTCTTCCCCCTGGAGATGCAAACCATTCCATGTCCTCTCCTGTGCTTATTGGGGAGCATTCAGTGCTTCAGTATTTATTGACCACAGTAAGAGTTATTGCACCTCATTACCTAGCAAGCAATCTTAACAATTTCCTGGGTGAAAAGGCTGTCTAACACTGACTTGTAAGTGATGCTAATACCTACTGCATATTCCTCCAGCTAATATCTGACACTAACAGCAAACAAGGCTTCACCTTAAAATTATCTGTCAGCATAGGAGGACAGAGAGATTATAGAAAGGTCACTGGTTAACAGTCAACACAGACTCATGCTGTCACTGAAAATAATGCTAGATGCACATCTCTGCAATGAAAATCTATTTAGGACCTCGCAGGTAGCACGGCAAAATTGATACACACAAAGATGCAGGTAACAGCCCTACAGATAGGCTTGCACAGCAGGATGCTGCTTGCATAACAAGCACAAAAATGAGACTGAAGTAAGAGATGAAAAGCTGAAACAGATGAAAGATCCCATCACTGAACTGTGCTTGGTGAGGGGGCAAGACCAGGGAGCAATTTGCTTATTAGGGTTTAAAGCTTTTCTGGGAAAATATATTTCTTATCCAGGTCTGTTAGAGTTTAAGTTTCTTTCTATTTACACTTTTTATTTATTTATTTATTTTAAATCAGAAAGTCCTCCTAAATCTCCTGCAGCTGGGGAAGTCCCAAGCGTTGAACGCTTTCATCATGAGGGTCCTTCTACAACTTTCCTAATTCATAGGAAACCTTCAATATTTACAGTAAGCTTTTTAAATGATTCCTCTAATAACTTCAAGGCATCATCACTGCCCTCTGCAGAGCAGCTGGCATCATCCACAGGTTTATATTTAGTTATTACTTGTACAGCTTCACAGGGTAGTTACATGGTACACACGGTTCCTCCACTGCAAAAGCCCCAGGAGCTGCTTATTTAGTGTCTACTAGCTTCTATTTTCCCCCCCCCCCCCTTTTATGCATCTTTTTCTACCACTAAAGAGCTAATTTCATTCTTGTCTTTTACTGTTTCTTAAGGATCATAGTACAAGGTAATACTTCTCTGCTACTCAGATACACCCTCATCTTCTCTGATAAGGAGAAGATTTTTTTTTCCCCCATAACTTTCTTTATCATTTTTCTGCTCTCTGTGCCTTTATTCTTTTACTTACTTGACACAAACAAATGTCTTTGGAAATTTATCTGCAGAGAGTTTCTTTGCTTCCCTTTGGTTTAGTTTTGCCTGTCAAAGATCTTCTCCTAATTTGGATCTCTAATTTGTATTACTCACTGTTGGAAACTGATCACTTCTCTCGAAAGCAAGACCTTCTTTTACTTCTACTTAACTTGCAAAGTGGAACAAGGCTTAAATTCACTTATATTTTGAATATATTTTACTTTGATCACCAATCAAGTTTCCTACTTTGCAAAACTATGGGAATACTGACTCTTGACAAAATCTAAATTGATTAGTTATGTTTTACCTTCAAGCTAGAGGAACGTGGACTGCACTCTACAATCAACCACTTCCCTCACCAAAGGGACAAGAAACTCTTAACAGTAGAGCAAATTTAGAGCATAAATGCTTGGAAAAAGCAGGTACTGATATAATTTATACTGTTCCATCTTGGAGCATAAGAGCATTACAAGGCAAATTTTTATACTGCATGAAAATTCAAAAGGTATTTAAATTAGCCAGATGTACTACCTTATTTTTTTTCCCCCTGGACATTAGATTAACTACTTCATTCCTAGCCTGCAAGTTAGCTTCTGCTTGGAAGAGCCACACTTTTGGATTTAATCACCAAATACGGTAGGAGAATTGGACACAAATTTTGAAAAAAACAATTTTTTTTCTTTAATCCAGTCTTTCCTTTCTATCACTGAAAGTTACACAGTTTCCAGCCTTTTCTTTATGTAGCAGTAGAGTTAGCACTTTTCCTACTACATCTAGTAGATTTTACTCTATATTACTCCCTGAGGTTCAAGCTGACAGCTAATATGCAAACCTAGTTCCTTTGCAGTAGCAAGCAAAATAACTCGAGTCAGGCATAACCTCATTTCTAAAAATAAGGTAATAATAAAATAGTGTAATATTTCCTCCACACTGAGGAATAATAAAGCATGCGATGTTATTTCCCACATGTCCATAAAAACAAAGGAGTACTTTGTGTTCAGAAATCCCCTCTGGAAAGGGTTCTTGCAAGACCTGCTCTTTCTCTACACCCAGCTCTCCAGGTTTTGCTGCTTCTACAACGTAGCTCTGTAGGTATTTATGTTTTCCAGTGTTACTCCTTCCTCTAGACTGGGCATTTGTGCATTTGTGCAGCAATGCAACGAGCCATTGCTGAAGCTGAACAAACTCTTTAGCAAAAGAAAAGGGTTAGTCAGCTTAAACTGGCATTGCCCCCCAAAAAGCCATTGACCAAATTTCAGCCTAGGAGGAGATGGCATCTGCAAGACTTAGAGTCTTGGAGAGGAGAAGAAAGGTTATGAAGAGTTCCTATTGTATGCAACAAACCTTGGCAAAAGAATTCAGCCTTGGTAGTCTTCACACGTGTTATTTCCTGCACCATTTCCAGCAAAATTTGGTAAGGGAGCAAACATAGGAGCAAGCAGGTTGTGCGTGCCCAGCTTGGAAGAAGTGCAAGTCATTTTGCCTTCAAGAAGGGATCCTACCCATCCCAGCACTCATAGCCTGTTCTTTAGACCATAGGAGTAAAACACAGTAAGCTGGATCAATGCACTTATGAATCTAAAAACATACCTGCCTATCACAAATACTTCCAAAAAAAAAAAAAAAAAACTACTGAAATTTTATTTTGAGTTCAAAAAAAATGAATAGGATTTTGATTAGCAGAAAACAGTATCCCCTTATTAAGCACTAAGCTATTGCAATATTTAAGCAGGACTGCAATAATAATTAGCTTTTTCAGCACAATGCTCAATTTTGGCTAGCCTATAAATAGCTTATCTTTTCCATTTCAGAAGGGCTATTCCTTCTAATAATGAAGCAAAAGGCATGTCACGTGTCATCCTAATTATTCTGCACAAAAAAAGCAAATAGTGGAGACAAGTCTAGCAAAAATGAGAGGGTCTGACAGCAATATAAGACCTAGAATAGAGAATAAGTACAAAGGTGCTAAAACAAATAATTTTAAAAGCCTTATGATCAAGCATTTCCTTGAAAAATCTTTCTTCAAATCTGATGTATTCCAAGACATTTATAAAGATTATGCTTGTAAGTTTTCATCTTTAAAAGATGGTGATATACATTTACTATATGAAAGGTGTTGCTTCCCAAAAGAGAATATCTCCAAATGATATTTGTCTGTTCTTATGATATAACATGCCATATAACTTTCTATTTAGATGCATACCAAAATTGCTTAAAATTAAGCCAAACCTTAAAAATTAGATCCCATTACATACGTGGGCCCTCTGTGAATTTGAATCCAGAGTTTAGCAACTCAGTGTGGACGGATGATGACCCCTCTTATGGGTGCCTATAATTAGCTGTCTACTTACTCCAAAGTTCATTTGCATTTTCTTGTCTTCTGTATTAGATATTTATAGCACATCACTGTTCATTAACCTATACAAATAAGAGTGTTTGAAAGGGTTCCAACTACAAAGGCAGTATTCAGGTATTAAAACAAATATCAGCATGTTCACATTTGCAACGTATTTATCTGGTAGTCACCAGAGTTTTCTTAAATTACAAAAATCACCAATTCATTTAACCATAGTGCTTAAATCAAAATAAAATAGCAGCAATGGTCAGAAATCATCTCCTGTCTTCATTAGCCTCCAAGCCTTACAGTAAAGTTTGGGTTTTAGAGGGTTTTTTGAATGGTTGTAAGTAGAGAGAACTCACACACACTCACACGTTTGTACCATTTTTAGGATTGATTCAGACAATTATTCCATATCTGAGGGGTCAGAGAAGGAAGACTGAGTAAAACTTGATTCTGTTTCTGCTGCACCCGAAAAAAATTCTAACAGAATAAAATTCTCCATCCAGTTACATTTAAGTACTCAACAACATTTAGAAGCACGTGGAGTTTTCTTTGGGGCTAAAAAAGTTCTCTTTCCATGTTGAATTTTCTAAGTTTTCTAATCACATATTATAATGTGCCTGTTCTGCTTGATGTCTCTTGGGCTTTTGCTTGATATTACAAAGGAAAACAAGAAAATACCTGTCAAGTAGTGTTCTTAATCATCAAGATTACTTGATCATCAAGAAGTACTGTAATTACATCTGGAAAATATTAAATTGCTTCTTGAATTTAAAAGAATCTTCTTTTGTAATCACAACTTTAAAGGAATTAGAAATGCAATAATTAATGCCAACAGAATTGAGTATGGGAAACAGATTACAGTAGGTAAATTAAATCAATCATTTCAGAAGAGCAGCAGTAAAACTGAATCTCCAGGCTGTCATTTCTTGATCATCATTGACAGTTTGACTGTGCTACTAATTCAGAAAAAAAAGTTGTACTGCTACAATGAAGCTACAGTTTCATCATACTGTTATGTGGATATTATCTATCCACACCCACTTAAACCACCCAGGAAACCACACCTGGAATATTTCTGAGAGAGGACAGCTGGGATGAGAAGGCTGCGGAGCTGTTGACGTGTTGCATGGACTGGGACCAGGAACCACCATGGGAAGAGGCTGGAGGGAGGATCATGGATCCCTTTTTGTAGTTTCCTTTTGTGCCTTTTTTTGCTATCCTGCAGGGAAAACTGGTAACAGAAAACCATGAACATGTTTAGACACTATGACTCTGTAGCCTGCAGAGAGCTTGCTAAGCTGTAGTAAATCAATAATTTGCAAATTATCTCTCTATGTTACATTAGCTCAGAATAACTAGCTCACAAAAGTTGGTGTATGTTTGAATATATACCCCTAAATATGTTTCCTCTTTCATTACATTATAGCTAGTCCAGGGTCAGTCCTGATTATTCTTTGTTTACTTACTTATGGTCTGTGTTCTACTGTGACACTGAAGCAGAACCTCATAACCTCAATGAATTTATCCTTTAAAGTCATAAATCTAGCTAAAATGTGGTTAAGACAGAAGATTAAAAAAAATAGTTGGAAGGTTGGTGGGCTTAGAAATTGGATAGAGAAATAGAAAATAGAGAAAGTTGGGAATCAGTTTTAAATTAAGACACCTGCGTCTCTACACCTAGGTGGTTAACAGCTGGATGCCTTTTCCATGGCAAAGTATGTGTGCAAAGTTTTCATTTGCACCAATATTCAAAGCAAATATTATTTTACTGCTATTACAAAATATGTGAAAAAGCAAACATCTAATTTCCTAGTATTTTCTATGTGTGTGTGTGTGTTTTAAAGTCAGTCTTCTCTCTCAAAGCAATTTTACACTGCTGTCTCCATAGAGCACTACAGGAAGATAAAGTCGTGGAGTTCAGACATGATTTGTATTAACATCCCAGGAAGAAATAAGTCTAAATCCTTTAAATTTCTTTAAAAAATTCTGGGTTAATTTGCCTTTTCTCAGGTCTCGGCTACAGAGGGGCTCAAAGAGACAGCAGAAGGATCTCAGTTTCTGCCTCCCGGTCCTTTGCTTCTCACACCTCTGATCTTTAACAGCTTCCTTAACACAAAGGATAAACAACAAGTGCAAAGGAATACCCAAAGCAGAACTATAAATTAGCTTAGTCAGATTAAAGCAGAGTCTAAATAGGACAGTAACTTGCAAAATTATAAATAGGTATTATCCATTTTATGCCTTTTCAGGGAATCCCTAAGGATTTTGTTGTTTTGTACTACCTATGACAAGTATTCCACAGTTATAGAAAACAGTTTGCAATTGTAGTAGCATTTTATTCTTGATGATTAAGATATTCATAGGTTTGGTTTTCTACTTGTCACAGCGCCTGAAGAATGATCATATCTTCCCAATTAGAATGTAATGCAAACAATAGCCTTGAGACTTAATATAACTATACTTTGATACTTCATATCTATTATCACTCTCATTACTTTTAGCACTTACAGTAAGATATTTTACATTTGGGAAAGGTATACTTGTTTTATTCAGAAAATGCAGAAAAAGCTATTTCCTGATGGAAACCCCGAGTCATTCCTGAGCGTGGGATGGTCTCACAACTGTCTCGGAATAGGTGGCTGCCTTTGTGCTAGCCGTGGAAGGCACCATGCACAACCGCTATTCGGTTACACCTCAGGATGCATAGAGGAAATTCTAGATCAGTGTTTCAGCAACATTTACATAAAATTAAATGCTTCAGATCTACAGAAAAGCAAACCATAGAATCACAGAATGCTTGAGGTTGGCAGGGACCTCTAGAGATCATCTAGTCCAACCCCTGCACACGCAGGGTCACCTAGAGCACGTGGCACAGGACTGCGTCCAAGCGGGTTTGAAGATCTCCAGAGAAGGAGACTCCACAACCTCTCTGGGCAGCCTGTTCCAGGGCTCTGGCACCCTCACTGGGAAGAAATTTTTCCTTAAGTTCCTGTGGAACTTTTGGTGCTTCAGTTTCCGGCTGTTTCCTCTAGTTCTGTCGGTGGCCACCAGTGAAAAGAGGCCGGCCCCATCCTCCTCACTGCCTCCCTTGAGGTACTTCTAGACACTGCTCAGGTCCCCTCTCAGCCTTCTCTTCTCCAGCTGAACAGGCCCAGCTCCCTCAGCCTCTCCTCATAGGGCAGATGTTCCAGGCCCCTCATCATCCTCGTAGCCCTGCGCTGGACTCTCTCCAGCAGCTCCACATCCCTCTTGTCCTGTGGGGCCCAGAACTGGACACAATACTCCAGATGTGGCCTCACCAGGGCTGAGTAGAGGGCAGGATAATATCCTTCCACAGTGATCAAGGATTTTGTTTACAGCAAAGCAAGATTACTCTACTTGCCATTCAATAATACTGAATAAACTTTCAAGTGATCCTGATAAAGAAAGTTCATTGCACACGTCTGCTAAAATTCTGTGTTTTCTCTGAAAAGTTATCAGCAGTACTGCAGAGGCGGCATTATGCCGGTAATAATCCTTTAGTTTGTGTCATTCTCAGCAGTATTTTCCATATTTTCACCTGTCACCACAGCAAATTTTATCACCAACTGTTCTGTGCAGATGCAGTATTGCTTCATTACCTGAGAGACAGCCCATGTGCATTGTTCAATTTAGTATGCAAGAATAATTGACTGCTCCCTTGACTTGCACACGGATGTGGAAAAGAACCTGGAAATAGATAAATACAATGTATGAAAAACCTCTGCTTTCTTCTATTTTTCACCTGTGTGGCAATAGCAGTTATGACCAGCATGAATTCTCAGCTTGATTTAGGTCTCCCCTAGTTCCTTCTTTAGGGAACTAAATACCAGTTAAAAATTATTCTCAGTTACTTTTCCTTAGGGGAGGGGGCTCTTATTGCAATATTCTCAAAGTAAATTGTACAAAGTGTGTCACCCCCTATGAGGAAATGACAGCAATGAGACTTTCATTGCCATTAGTTCCCAGACAACTAATAGAAGAACAATTCTTCCAATCAGGCTCCATCAAGGGAAACAGAAGCAGTCGTTATCTGCCACAGCCAGGCCCACATCCAGCACCGCGTGGTATTTTAGATATTTATATTTGTGGAACAATGAAACGGCACAATAGCACAAATGAGGAGCTGGGCTTAAACACCAGGAACTCAGACTGTTCTAGTCATGCCTTTTAGTATCTATGGACAAGAAGTCTCTGCTGAGAACTCCAGAATAATGACATCGTATTAAGATAGAATAAAGAGTAATTTGGGTTGGAAGGGGCCTCACAAGGTGCTCGGGTCCAACCCTTGCTCAAAGCAGGGCTAATTTGGGGACATCAAGCAGGGTGCAGAGCCGAGCTGGGAACCCCTCCAAGGACGCGGGTTCCACAGCACGAGTTTCCCCCATCCCGCAGCGCCCGCCAGAGTTTTCCTTCAGAAACACACACGGATCCCCAGAACACATCCACAACTCCCTTTATCCCTTTCCTGTCCAACTCCATGAAGCCTCCTTCCTGCTTTCACTAACTCAGGAGCAAACTGGAATTCGAAGCCCATAAAATGTATGCAACTTGCTTCTTCCTAAGTCTTAGAGGCATCCTGTATGCCTCTATTTTCCCCCTTTTCCCATGTTACCATAGGTACACACTCATTTGTAAAGTACAATAGCTTATAGCAACCATATGTGTATCTATGGGTTAAACCTCAACCTTTTGTGCAGTTCTGATCAACTCTGCCCTAGGAGAGGGGCTGTTTTCCCTTCATTTGACTTTCCCCTTTTCCTGGCTCTTCATTCAGCCCATGCCTTCAGCCTACCCTGTACAGTATTCCATGAAGAAATGTTAAATAACACGAGGAAATAAATGAAAGCGTTATAGAAGTGACAGGATTCCTCTAAATCTCTCCAAGTGGGATCAGAAAATGAACATTATATAAATTTATAAGTCGCCCCACTTAAAGATATCTAAAAAGGGAAACAGAGTTTAAATTTGTATAAGCAAACCATCTGCGTACTCCCATGTCACATTTATTAAGAAAAAAATGGTTTTCAGTCAATTAGCAGCATAGGACGGTTAGCAATAATGTTCCTCTTCTGTTCATCTTGGACCACTGAGCAGCGTGACTTGGGTTTTCTTACTCAAACCTGAGCAAATAATACAAATTGCCACCCAGTAGTTGCAAAGCACTATGTGCAAGTATGAAAATTGAGAGCATTTTTTGTTTGCTTGTGTTTCGGGTTTTTGTTTGTTTGTTTTAAAGCTGGGATGCACGTCTTTTCTCCCCAGGTAATTGCATTACATAACCTGCTTTATAGATTTATGATGCTTGTTTTGATCACATCTCCTATATATTCCAACCACTTTGCTCAACAAAACAGCAGCTTCAACCCTTTCTCTGGAATCAGTGCCCTAACTGATTAACTAAGGCAGCTGCTCAGCCCTATGTCATCACTGAATTCCCAGCAAACACCCACTCACTGGTATTTTCAATAGACACCACATTTGGATGCTACTGATAGCCAGAAGGGACTGAGGTGTCGAAGCCTTTCCATCCTTGCGGGCTGCTTAAATACATTAATTCAAAACGCCTAAGTAAATTTTACTGCAACACAGCTGAGAATTTAGGCCAAACAGTTACTCTTGCTGCTAAAGTGTCAGGCAAATTCTTCCAGGCTTCACAGCCCTGGTGACAAAAATAAAAACTGACAATTAAAGATAAAAGCTAACGATAATTCCATCCAATGCTCACTCAAGTATATGGCATTTTATATTCCTTCCCCAAACTGCTCAACTTGTAAATACACCCATTTAACACCCCCAAATATTGCAAGCTTACAGTGTTTTACCAATAGTAGATATCGAACACACAAAATAAGGGTCTAAATCTGTATAAAATACTACTGGCTTCAATTGAAAGAAAACAAAAAACCAGGCAAATGTATTAACTCTAACTTCAAATTAAGATGTTGATTTAAAAATTTTAATGCTATTCTTAAGTCTTCTGCAAGAAGCTGGACACAGCCTGCATTTTTACCCTGTTTGAAGGCTTCACAGTCAATTCTTCAAGCAATTCCAACTCAGTTTTCATGGCTGGTTTTCACTGAATGCAATTAACAGGTCCTTTGATATGGACTATACGCACTAAATGTAGAAGACCCATAAAATTATATTGCTTTGTAAGAGTGTTTTGTGTGCACTCACACATTTACTTTGTATTATGGCTAACTAAAAAGCATTAACAAAATAACCTGTACTTCAATAAGCTTCTATCCAAATACTGCATGCAATCTAATTTTGTATCAGGCTTTGTTATATGTAAAATTCTTAGTACAGGAATAAAAAGAGAGCACCTTAACATAACCAAGATTGTAAGAGTCTAGTCAAAAAATTATTAGCCCAAATGTAAATATTAAAGAAACACAAAGGAGAGGAAGGCTAATATACAAAATATTGTAGCAAAAATACAGCTAAAGGAGAAACACTTCCTAATATCTCCCCTTTTTCTGATGTGCACTTACCTTTCAGCCCTTGTTTCGTTCTGTATAACAGCCAAAATTCTATTCAACACTAATGCCTGCAGTGCTGCTGTTCTGAGAGGAATTTTGCCACTACTGCATATTACATTGCTGCTTGTTATAATATTTGAGAAAGACTTATATTGACTTCTCAGTTGCATGTCCTGTTTAACAGCTGCATTTCCCATGTTATTTACATAATTTCAACATGTGCCTATACTAAATTAGTATAGCAACACACAACTGACCTAAAAGTCCTCAAATACAGTGCCGAATATCTTCATCACTATCAGACAGTATTTATATAAACTCTAATTTGTTGCAAAACATATTTCAACCACTACATAACAGTTTCCAAAAAGCTTTTTATTTGTTAACATCCCAAACTGGTAGACATTATAAAAATAAATCATTATTTAATACTTGGTTATTTTTATCATACTTTTTAAAGCAAAACACAGACTCAAAAAATAATTTCCTGTGCATGTCCAACAAGGCATCAAAACTCTGCACTTTTCCTATTCTTGCAGGAAACTGAAGCATCTCCAAAACACAGGAGTGAGGTCTTGACAGCGTTTCCTTCCTCCCCAAGGACTGGGACTGTCCGTATGGATTTTTTTCCTTATGTAGTAAACCTAGTAAGGCTTAAACTGGGATGCGTTGCTGTCTGGAGGCGGCGGGGGCGGCGGAGGTGGAGGTGGCAGATACGGGTACGACGGGTTGTACATGTTTGGGCCTGTCCACATCATATTGAGGTTTGAAGGTGGAAGATGATGCATTTCATTAACAGACCCAAAACCTGGAGGAGGAGGAGGGAAGGGAGGATAGGCGTACTGCTGCATCATTGGATTTTCCTTTCTGTGAGGTTGTGCAAACACTGGGGACTCCTGATGCATCCTGTTGTCTGCAGGGTACCGGGGCGGAGGTCTTGCCTGTGGTCTCAGGAAGCCCCGAGGTGTTGGCCGAGGAGGAAATGGATCCCTGGATCTGCCGTGGTACCCCCTGGAGTAACCCGGAGCAGGCTGCTGCATCGACTGAGGAAGCCCATTACTCTCACCTGAACAACAAAGAGAAATCTTTCATAGTATTTTGAAATAAAATTAAGTTTAGTCTTCATGAAACTTCCAAGATCCCTCTGCTTTCAGATATAAACATAAGGTTTCATGAGGGATTAGGACCTTGGACTGCTTTATGCATCTAGGCCTCTGGGAAACTCTAAAGTCAAAGTACTACAGTAAATATTCCAGTTTGCTTCTTCCTCCTGTCAAAGCCACTAGCAATGAACTAATTATAATTCACTTAGTATCAGAGCTTTATAAAGATCTAACCAAGGAAGCCTCCAAATAAGCCCAAGGAACACCACATCCCCATGTTCCTTCCTCTTTTTCAATTTAAAGAAATTCTCTAAAAAAAAATAAAAGAAAATAAAAACCTGAAGAATGTAGCCAGAAATTCATAAATAAAACTTTGAAAAATACAAAAGCATTTATTAGCAAGGATAGAGTTTTTTAAAAAAAAAAAGAGAGATTTTTCCCATAGTATTGACTCACTTGCTTCACTTGTTTCCGACCTCAGTTTCTTCCTTACTTGATTTTGAGGCTTCTTTTTCTTTTGCTTTGCTTCTCTTTCTTTTTCATCATCACTGAAATCTAATGCCTGATTAAAAAATGGAAGAGTCATATAAAGACTGCACAAAGAATGTGAGTTCTAGCAATGAATCATTACTTAGGAAAAGATTCCACTATGCAGTTAATTTCTATTAAGACAGCACTTTTCTTTTTCCATTCAAAGAGCTATTGTGCCCAACTAGCTTCTCGCAGTGAAAATCTTTTATCCATTTTTTTGTTTGTTTACTGCCAGAAACAGCAAAGAAGATTTTAGGACATTCAAGTAATTTGTAGAGAGTTCACCAAGGGTTCCATTTGCCTCTCCTCAAGAAGCAGCCTCTATCAAAAACAGTAAATCACTTGATTCTTACCCTAAATAAGATCAAAAAAGTAACAGGGCAGTAGCTGAGGTATCACTGAGGAAACTCGCTAGCTATTCTTAATAAAAATTAAAAAATCGAAATTAAAAAAGCACACGTGACACCTTTGTAAGGCCTATAAATTATCCAAATTGCAGACTAGCTGAATTAAAATAAGGATTATTAGTAAGCTAAAATATTAATAAGACATTAATATTAAACCAATAAACTCAACCTTTTAAAGTACATTAAAAATACACTGCAGAAAATTTCCATTTAAAAACATAAACTTTTCTAAGGACTTCAGTATGCCATCTTGGATGGGCAGAAATAACAAACATATTGAAGACCTATGCTAATCTTATAAAATCTCATAAAATTCACAGAAACTAGCACAGAGATCTCCAAGAGAGCTAGTGCTTTCAGAGACTTCATATATTATTGTCTTTGGATAGGTTGGAAGTAAGTAAAAAGTAAAGTAAAGTAAAGTAAGTAAAAATTGTAAGGAAAAATTACTCAAAGTTTTGCGTTAGAAAATGTATCAGTTTCACAGAAATGTCTCAGTGAAACCACCAGCCCTGGGCTACTTCAGAGAACAACCATAAAAAGTATAGTTAGAGCGTGGTTAAGGAACACTGGAAAAAAGCCTGGAGGTGCCTTGTTAAAATAATTGCTGCTGGTAGGGTAAGAGACAGAGCTGCAGTGAAAGAACAGCAAGGACAGGGGGAAAAAAAAGCAAAAAAAAAAGCCCTATCAGAAGTAAAATTGAGGCAAGCTGTAAATATTGTTACTCGAAGTTGAATACTCAGACTGCCAAACATATTCTTGAAGGACCAGAAGAAGGGAAGATCATAGGACCCTTAAGGTTGGAAGGGACCTTTAGAGATCTTCTAGTCCAACCCCCACTGCACACGATAGACAGACATTAGTCCATCACTGCACTATCAGCCTCACCTTACCTGTTTGGTGTAAAATAGCTGTAAGTCATAAAAATCAGTTAGCTAATTGCAAAGACAAGCAGAAAATAAGACAAGTATGCTCCACGCTGACTGGGAGGCTGACTCAAAGGACAGCTTGATGTCTTTTCCGTGAGTAAAGGCTATACCAAACTCTTGACTGCATAAAAAGTAAGCTTGCTAAGGTAAATTATTACTCTGCACAGACATTTCTTCTATGCGTTTTGTGTAATCAAGACTGAAGAAGCAAATAAGCTATCCTTACCTCAGGTGGTGGTTCTTGGTCATTCTTCCAAGATGCATCTGACCCTTTTTCCCTAAATAGGAAAGATATAACTTAGCTTAACTTCCTCTGCCAAGAAGCAAAGATCTAAAGAATGAGATTTTTTGTCTGCATCACGTAGTAGTATATTCTAGGTCAGAATAACAGACAAGAACTGTCCAGTAAACAGAGCAACTTTTTTCCCCAAGGTATCAAATCTCAAAGCCAAGTTGTCCATTTTAAAGGAAGTTTTAACCTTAAGTCTTCAGAGCATACACCATTTTTACCTAGCTAATACTAAGCTTTGACCAATATTCTCTCAACAGATCTTGCTGGTCCCAGGTTGCCCAAATGAACTGGGATTGCTCAGTGCAACTTTCTTATGCTGCATACGGTCAAAAGATTTCTTAGTCTTCCACTCCTTCATATTCAGAGCACATTTCCAATTAAAAGGGAAAATGAAGTAGTCCAGAAGGATACAACCTGTAACTGCATCTACAGCAAAAGGAAGATCAAAATTAAAATTCTTACTACTTGTACAGTGGGACTGGGTACTGATAAGTAAAAAAATTATGCCCAAGACCTTCAGTAGGTACTCTGGTAACAATTATTTAAACAAATCAGTTACAATCAAGCAATAACAACAAGATCAAAATATGTAACAGCCAGCTCTGGAGAGCCTAGACTCACATGGCCTGGAGGCAAAGACCATCCAAAGAACTTGGGCATCTAGAGGTGCTTTGAGCTTCAACCCCTGTCTGTAAACATGAAGCTCCATCTTCACATATCACTGAGTACCAAAAAGGCACAACCTGTGTGTAATAAGCAACCCACGCTAGCACACAAACCACTCTATATTTTAATTGGAAGAAAATGTTGTGGGGAAGAAAAAGATAAGGACTCTGTTGACTGATTTCTAAGGTGCAAAAAGGTATTTCCCTATGCAACGATGGAGTGCAACACGCCTCTCGTTATGAGAATTTCTTCTCTCCCTCCTTCCTTTTGTTACTTAAGCACAGCAACTGCCTGCCAGAAATACAAAATCACGTGAAAAACTGGCAAAATTGGAATTAACACAGACACCAATATTGCTAGTTCTGGTGAGAAAAATTTTAAAACCAGATAAGCAGATTAGCTCACATGAGTGCAATAAAGGTCTTTTTTAAACCTGTAGGTATTTCAGACAATAACTTGTTGATAATTATAAAATTAATATATAGCAGTCATATAGTCATATGCCCAGTCATATGCTCAATTTCTTAGTCTTTTATCTTTGAGTGGGTCTCTTTTGAAGTGGCACAAGGTACTCACTATTCTTATGTTCTATTTTACCTGGATAGATTATGAGACAACCCCACCAAGATGTTTCTGACCATCACCCTACATTGCTGCTCAAATCCTGTCCCTTTTCCCTGAGTTTAGGGCAGGCAATTTAGCAGATGCAGATAAAATAATTATTCTCCATTTGCACAACAGTTTCATTGATAATTAAAACCCAATTCTGTCCTTGTAACATGAAATAATTACCGCAAATGAACACAAACATATCATCTTCTTCAGGATTTATTGCTATCGAGGTCACTCGGGGGTATTAGACCTGTGGTGAGAAGTCCTGCAGAAGATCTGGCAAGGGGTCAGTGAGAGCAGAGCCCACAAGAGCAGGCCCAGAGTGTGACACACACACGGACCAAGCTCCCATTGGAAGCAGGAGGCGATTTCTAGCTACTTCCCAGCCAGGAGTTTCTCACATTTAGCACAGTGAATACCCAGAAATAGGGTCCTGCAGGATTTTAAGGGCCCTTATGAGCCTCAGGGTGGGGACTGCACCTCAAGAGCCTCTCTGCAGGGTGGGCAGGAGATACCAGCAGTCACAAGATCCTAATGGTGGCCTCACTAAAGCCTAAAAAATCAATAGTGCTATATAACAAGGCCTGGAAAAGCAGTAAAATGAGAGGGAAAAAAGCTCATCTTGCAGAATGCATGCATACACATGTGTCTGGGAGGCCAGGTGGGAAGGAAACATCAATTAATTTTCTTCAGGGAAACTTCCTGGTTACACTTCAGGTAGCATAACACAAAAAGAATACGGGATTATTAATTACTAAACTTTAATACCTTGTAGTTTACAACTATTCTGCACTGTTCTCAAAAACAGCACACTACAAACAAGCTGATTCACTACAAACAAGCTGATTTTAGTGTCAAACCTATTCCCTAGAGTTTCTCACTCATCAAGGGAAAATTAAATTCAGTATTTTATCTGCATTAAAAAAAATATATAGCCATGTTAGAAAAGAAGTCAGACTCACTGTGTTAATTTCTCTGCAAATATATACTGGGTGAAGTCTTGCACTGATGGAGCAAAATACATGCTGTCTTGCACATTAATACATTTCACTTTGATGTGCTCAGAGCTGTTAAACCGCAGTACATAAAAAGGATGTAAAACAGGACCAAATATCTCAAATATCTGAAAAACAAACAAAATTAAGATATATTTAAATAAATTACCTAGAAGATATAATGTCATAAATTTCACTATTGAGCTTTAAAATATTTTGCACTTAATAACAGTGCTTGATATCTCTTTAAACTGCAGCACCAAAGCCACACTGTAGTTCTATAATCTCGTTTTCTTTGCTGTACATTTCCCCAACTACCATTTAAGTCCTTATGTGAAAGAGCAGTGAGTGTATGAGTGGATATCACCTTCACCCATCCAAATGCACCACTTCCATTGCCTGTTTCCTTTATCATGGTAAACTTTTCATTTTGTCAAATCTCTATTCTTCCCTCTCCACTTGAGCTTTCAAGTCTTTTATGCATAGAATAATCTCCTGATTATTTATTCCTCAAAATTCATTGCCACAAGATACCGTCCTGAGAGTTCTCATGCATGTTCCCCAATTACTCCATGTTCTCCATGTAACAGTTCCTTACACAGATAGCTATAGATAGATATATCTATCTATATCCATTTATATGCAGATGGATAGTTCTTTCACTGGAAAATACAATCCCCTTCTCAGCAAATATTGTTCATTCTACTTGCATGTGGCACACACTGGCTTAGCAATGTAACAGCAGCAGAATACAGTTGTGTAAGCTTTCCCCATTTCTCCTGGGAACAGATTCCAAGTTCTCCAATCTTTCCCCCAAATCCTGACAGAAGAGCATAGCCTATTAATATGTCATACATCTGAAGGCAACCATTGCTTTTCCACAAGCCGTCTCATAAAATAGCAAAAACTTACCGCGCCTTTTTCTTTTTTAATTGCAAAATATCACAAAATCCAAGCTACCAATAATTTTAGCCACCAGGTAAAATGACTAGAGATAAAATGAATACACAGAAACAGTCAAAAGCAAAAAGAAAAGCTAAAAATCAAGGAAACACACTTTATAATAGCTGATTTCAAGATTTGTTGGAACATAGAATATTTTTAGTTTTGTCGTGGCTATATATAGCAGTTTTCATGTTTTACACACACCTTGCCTGCTGCTTGTCGATCTTCTTTAAAAATTATGCTGTCTTCATTTACTGGAGGTAGACCTCTCAGAGATTCAATTATTACTACGAGAGAAAAATACATATTTCAATTAGAACTTTCTGCTCTGACAAACAGCAATATGTAGTTAATTGCAGGTAAATAAAAAACATGCACAATTATTTATTAACTAAACTCAAGCAGGCTTCACCTAAAAATTCTTGCACACACCGAACTGCTTACAATTGTAAATTCCTCCAAGTGTCAAGATTTAGACTGGTTTACAGAATTACTTTTCTCCAGTGTAGAAAAAACGAGACAGGATGCTAGAAGTAGAGGAGTCTCAGGTGCATATGTACAGAATATCTGTTTTATTTCCCCAAGCTGTTTCACACTTGAGAGCACCAGAGCAGTAACTATCTTTGACTGTAAGCACACAACTACATTCTGCCTTCTTGATATTCAAAAAAATGTGTATGTATCCCCCAGAAACACAGCATGGAGGGAACTGTTATAGCTTTTCCTTTTAAGTCCTAAGAACCAGAACAAACTTGCAGAAAACACTTGTGGCAGTCCAATCAAAGTAGCTTCTGGTGGTGTTACCCATGTCTGAAGATACACGGTCTGAAGCACATTCCTAAATTTTAAGGTCATATAATTCTCTTGCACTGCATTTGGGTCTAATCTACGACGAATGAAACTATGAGTGGCCAATTAAAAGTCCTATTAAAAGCTCAGGGACAAAACCTTAAGATTTAAGAGACTAACGCACTCACAAAGGGAGACAGAAGTGTGTTCTTGCTGTGATGGATATATAATTTGATATGATTTTACCGAATTCTTTTTCCAGATTTAAAGATTTTACCGAAAAAGTTTTCCAGATTTAAAGTAAAAAGTTTATTCTTTACTGTAATCTTGAGAATAGTTGGTCCTTTTCTTTGTTTTTGCTTACATTTGTTGCTTTAGTCTACAGAAGTATTTCCGAATCCCTTTAAACTCAGCAGGAACTCTGCTTAAAGCTGTCAATATAAAGAACCAGCAGCATCACACTCAAGAAATCTGAATTCAGACTCAGAAGGTTTTTTTGCACCCTTGAGACAGCAACACGCTCACTTGAGCATTCTTAATACCCTTCCACCAAATAAAGTAATTCACACACACTGTCACTATAAGACTGCATTGAAAACAAACAAAATTATGCTTGCTAAATTTGTGTAAAATGAGTAAGAGCAATGAATGCCTCATTTTGCTTCTTGTAATGCACAAATATCGTGACACGTCAAGCTGTGACAATGCTACCACTTAACTTATTGAATTGCATACAAGAGAAGAAGGGAAACTATTTCCTGCTCACCTATAAGACAAAATTTACAAGTAACCAATACACTGCCTGGCTCTCACAAGAGAAATGCCCTAGAAAAAACAAGTAAGGCTCAGAAAATACTCTTCCCTTGAGATGATCATTTATAGCTCCTCCAAGGAGCTACAGGAAACATTCTGCAAACGCAAGTCACTGCAGTCCCATGAAACCTGAGAGAAACATAACCACCTGCAGCATATTTGGCTTATAACTCTGCCCACACTATTCACCCAGCTTCTGCTTTGCCATAACTCATAGCTCAGTCCCAGGACAGATTTCCGATATGCTCAGGTTGTTTAACTTCCAGACTACAACCCACACTCTGCATTTCTCTCTTCTCTTTAAGCACCTTGCAGTAAAACACCACCAAGTTCCATGAAACTCTCATGTGCTGGGCAAAAGTTAACGTTTACAGAAAAATGGAACAAAAAGTCAGTGCCCAGACCACCAGCTTCAGTTTTCTCAAGCCAACTTCAGTCCCATGGATGAGATTAAACCTTATTAAAAATTAACACCATCAGTGAAGTTTTACAAGGCAATTGTTTGTAACACCAGGATTATTTTGTAGTAAAACAAATGTTAACAGCAAAGACTATACGATTTAATTTCTTGGTATCTCACTCAAACTAAATGGTGCTTAACTTCAGAATTACTTTCGATTTCCAATTTTTATTTGGAAAAATTTATTCCAATTTGAAAACAGTTCAGGCAGTATGGAATATTTCAAATAAGCTTAAGGACAAAAATACTAAAAGAAAAATGAACAGCAGTTTCTGCAAAACCTGTTGAAGTCTGAGATCCAGGCAGACCAGCAAGGACCTCTGAGTACCTGCTGCACAGAACCAAGCTTTTATCTACAGCACGTTGCAATCCTCCTCAGCTGCATCAATTATGCTCTCCTATGACTGCTGACACCAGTACCTCATATTTGGTCAAGGTGCCAGATTTGGGATGAACAGAAAAACGTACACAATGCACGAATTACCTAACAAGCAGTGCAAGGCTTTTCTGGTCATCATTAAAGAGCAAGCACGTGGGATTATATTATATTAGAGCTGTGATTTCAGTTATCCACCTCCTACGTCAAACCAGTTAAATCCAGCATGGAGAACTGAAGGCTTCCCAATATATTGTAAATGCTCAAATCCTATTGTTCCTACAAGTAATGCAGCCATCACAATACAAGGTTAAACTGGTGAAAAAATTAGAACACGTGTCCAACTGAATCACGTGCAGTTAGTACTCATAATGCCATACGTTCCTCAAAATGTATTCTTACTAGCCAACTAAAAGAACTCAGTACAGGTATAATTTGTAGTCTATCCATTAAATGGATTCTCATTGAGGAATCTACTATGCTGCTTCTGTACAAGGACAGGGTATCAAATATTTAAGGGCATTATGAAACAGAATGTTGCAGTACCAACACTTTCAGGGATCCGTTAAATGTGCAGTTTAAATAAAGAGGTATAAAAATATATTTAAAGCAGAAAGTAAATATTTCTTGCCTACCTAAGTGTCCGATAATGCTTGAAACTGTTCCAAAGAGCTTCAGCTCAACTTCATCAGGCAGAATTATTGATAAGTCCTCAACAGGAGGCAGTTCCTGAAAATAAGAGGCCAGGTATTCAGAATACAGAATTCAGAATACATCTTCCCCACAGTAAGACATTCATCATTTTGTTCCTGGCATAAATCTGACCATCCTTAAAACCTAGTGGTGTTTTTGAAGATTTAATTAAAAATCTACAGTTTGAAATGTCTGCTTTAGAATAATAGAAAATCCTTACAGCTTTTCTTGACTACAAGATATTTGTGGCTCTAAAAAGAACAATTTGCTGATTACAATACTCATGGCCTATTACTGTTATTACCACTTACACATGTCCATACCTCAGTCTTCCCAGACAATCATCTAGCACTTCAGAACAAACACTTAAGAGTGCTAAAGCCAAAAGGTAACTGTATCCAAGCAATACCTGCTCTTCTGAGCTTTTTCTTAGTCATTTCTCGTATTCTTCTATGAACTTCCTTCAAACTCTAGATATTTTTTTAAATGAGTGAAAGATCTATTCCACACAGAGTAACTGATGAAAAATTACTGTTAACATTAAAGTGTCTTATTACCCTTTTAATCATAATCTATCACAAATGACACATCCACTATCAGATTATCAGTTCAAAAGATTTTTCTTAGTGCTTAATTTTTTGATTATGAGTAATAATGGTGACAATAGTTAAGGAGTATGTCATTTATGAGAAGAAAGAGCAAAATACAGCGTCTTGATGCAAACTAAGGTTCTGATCTGCCATATCTGAAACAGACCATACCTCACTTCAGAGTAAGTGAACATATCAAAAGAGAACACATTTCAAGTTATTAACTATGTTATTCCTGGACCAATGTAAAAAAGAATATTCCATCGCTATTGTTTTGTGATTACTTCAGTACGTTAAGTTGGCTTACTGTAAAAAGGCTTAAAAGATAACACATTTCACTTACTTCAAGTGGCAACTCATCTTTTGGTTTAAAGCTGTAAGATCTGTTATCCTTATCATTTGGGTGATCATCATCTGATATTGCTGAAGGAGAATGCAAGGATGAGGAAGATGTAGTTGATGAGCTATCTGAATCTGTATCACTGTGTAAAGAAAATAATCAAGTTAGAATATTTTCTACATTGCAATTACATAAAAAATTGCTAGATTATATATTACCCAGTCATATTTAAATATCAGATGTATTTTTCTTAAATACATACATTTAAACAGCAACCTTTTCTGAACCTGCAAGTCTTTGGCCAAGATCATAAAAAAAAGCCTTCAGCAGTTCAAGGAAATGCTAAGAACTACAATGACTTGCTTTGGTTCCCACTGCTTCACAGTTGAACAGGGCACATGATCCAAGGGAATCTCTTCAGCAAGTCATCCCCCTTGCTTCCCTATGACTGGTGCCTCCAGAAGTCCAGCATCCCATGGGCACAGCTCCTACTGTCAGACCCATGGGACATGGCCACAGTTTGGGACCATCATTGCCTTGAGGTGAAATGAAACTGGAGTCACAGGATTATCGCTTTAGTACTTAGTAAAACAGGCAAATAAGGACCACAAGATCAACATGCTATCGGCACATTTCCATTTCACACACCACTTAAATGTTGAATACTGGTTATTTTTCTCTTTAAACAAGTACAAGAGAAAAAAATAAAATACCTGCTGCAGCTCAAGACCATTCTTGCTGCATTAACACCCAATATTAGGCTGACGCTAAGCAATAGCCAAAAAAATACTGATTCCAAGGGAAGCACCTTACATTGAACCCCACATCCAGGCTTGCTACTCTCCAGCAATAACACGAAGGGTGTCTTATAACCACCCCAAGACAAAAATGTTGAACAAAACACTAAGCCTGTCATGACTGACCCAACAGAGATGTTCTGCAGGCCAGCAGCACCAAATTCAACCTCTCATTCAAAACTGTATGCCCTCCTGGCCATTATTTTGGAGACTTGTTAATGAAACTGTGGCTCTATCACCGTAGAAGTGTTAGTCAAATATAACAAAAAAATACATCATTTGAAATGATGCTCCATTTGGAGATAACTAACAATCTCCAGTATGTGCTGCCATGCAAAGTTTAAGAAAAACGATGCTAGCCTCTCTTGGTTCTCCCAATCACAACAAAGAGTTGGAAGTGCTACCAGAACAGTAACAAAGATCCAACTGAGTAGCATCTTAAGCTTATTTTGGAAAACGTTAAGCTGAGAACACCGTGAGAGGAACAAACAAACCCTATGGCAAAGTACACCTGGTCTAGACTCAACCCAAGAGCAAAACAACCCCAGATCAGCTTGGGAGGTCCACAGGGTTCTCCCTGCAGCCATTGGAGGTCCCTGCAGACGGGAAGCCACCAGCGCAGGGCGCTGCCATGGGGCAGAAGGGAGACGAGGCCCCGCAGGGCGCTGCGCTGGGGCACGGGGCTCCGCACACCCACCTGCTGTCCGACGAGTCCGACAAGGGGACGGCGGCTGGGAGCCCCCCGGGCCCTGCGGGCAGCGGCTCCTCTGTCCGTGGGGACGTCTCGTGCGGTGGCGACACCCCTTGGGGCAACGGGGTCCCGTCCCGCGGCAGCAGCGGTTCTTCTGATGGCAGCGACATCCCTTGGGGCAACGGGGCCATTTCCCGAGGCGGCAGCTCTCCCGACAGCAGTGCCAGGGCCCCTTCCCGCGGCGGCTCCTCTTCCAACGGCAGCGACGTCCCTTGGGCCAATGGGGCCCCTTCCCGCGGCGGCGGCTCCTCTTCCAACGGCAGCGACGTCCCTTGGGCCAACGGGGCCCCTTCCAGTGGCGGCTCCTCTTCCAAAGGCAGCGACGTCCCTTGGGCCAACGGGGCCCCTTCCAGTGGCGGCTCCTCTTCCAACGGCAGCGACGTCCCTTGGGCCAATGGGGCCCCTTCCAGTGGCAGCGACTCCTCCAATGGCAGCGACGTCCCTTGGGCCAACGGGGCCCCTTCCCGCGGCGGCTCCTCTTCCAACAGCAGCGACGTCCCTTGGGCCAACGGGGCCCCTTCCAGTGGCGGCTCCTCTTCCAACAGCAGCGACGTCCCTTGGGCCAATGGGGCCCTTTCCTGCAGCGGCGGCTCCTCTTCCAACGGCAGCGACGTCCCTTGGGCCAACAGGGCCCCTTCCAGCGGCGGCTCCTCTTCCAACGGCAGCGACGTCCCTTGGGCCAACGGGGCCCCTTCCAGTGGCGGCTCCTCTTCCAACGGCAGCAACATCCCTTGGGCCAACGGGGCCCCTTCCCGCGGCGGCGGCTCCTCTTCCAAAGACAGCGACGACCCTTGGGCCAACAGGGCCCCTTCCCGCGGCGGCGGCTCCTCTTCCAACGGCAGCAACGTCCCTTGGGCCAACGGGGCCCCTTCCAGTGGCGGCTCCTCTCCCAACGGCAGCGACGTCCCTTGGGCCAACGGGGCCCCTTCCCGCGGCGGCGGCTCCTCTTCCAAAGGCAGCGACGTCCCTTCCAACGGGGCCAACGGGGTCGTTTCCCAAGGCAGTGGCTCCTCCGACAGTAGCACCGGGACCCCTTCCCGTGGTGGTGGTTCTTCCAACGGCAGCGACGGGGCCTCTTCCCACGGCGACAGCAATGTCCTTTGGGCCAATGGGGCCCCTTCCCACGGCACCAGCGGCTCTTCCGACGGCAGCGCTGGGGCCCCTTCCCGCGGCTCTTGCGACAGCAGCGACGTCCTTTGGCACAACGGGGCCGTTTCCCGAGGTGGCAGCTCTTCCGACGGCAGCGCCGGGTCCTCTTCCCGCGACGCCGGTACCTCTGCCCGTGGTGGTGGAGCCGGTACCTCTGCTCGTGGTGGCGGCGGGGCCTCCTCACAGAGCAGCGCTGCCTCTTCCCGCCGCAGCGGCGGTGTCGGGGCCTCCTCCCGCGGCGGCGGGGCGGCAGCTTCCCGCGGCGGCGACGGTGCCGGTACCTCTTCCCATAGTGGCGGCGGCGCCGCGGCCTCCTCCCGGAGCGGGGCTGCCTCCACACGCGGCGGCGCCGGGGCCTCCTCCTCCTCCTCCCGCGGCGGGGCCTCCTCCTCCCGTGGCGGCGGCGGGGAGCGGGGCGCTGCCTCGGGCGCCGCCTCGCGCGGGGCCTCCCAGGGGCTCGCGGGCCGCGTGGCGGGCGCGGGGCCGCACTCGAACGGCGCCGCCTCCCGCGGCGCCACCACCTCCATGGCGGGACGCGCCGCACGCGGCTCCCACCGCTTCCGGCGGAGTCACGTGGCTCCCGGCCGGCGTTGCCCGGGCTACGGCCGGGGGGGGGGGGACAGCCACCACGCATGCGTGGCGTGCGAGGGGCGGGGCCCGCTCGTTGCGTCACAGGGGGCGGGGCTCAACGGCCGCCGCGCCTGTGTGGGCGGGGCGGGTGGGAGCGGCCGTTGGAGAGTAACGGACCCGGGTTTCCCGGGATTTAATTCGTTATGGACCCGTCCAACCTCCGACAGACCCATTTACCAAAGCAGAGCAGCCCGCTAAGGCCTGAACATACACGAGTGTTGTTAATCGGTGGCCAAAACATCTTGCCACTGATATATAACCTCTGTAACTAATCATATGTATCCAGCTTGCATCCTCATTGTTAAGTCTTGTTTATCCAAGTCCTGATGCTTCATAAATGTCATGACTCAGTCAAGCTCCGTAAGTTTTGTTTCCCTTAGGTTTGCTTGAAAGACAAAGCTAGAGGTCACTGCTACTCTTTTGCATGAGCCTATTGGGTGTAATGGTCTCATATTTCATAAATACACTGGCAACAGACAGAAGATTAATGTAATTAAAACTTAAGAAGCACTAATAAAAGCTAATATTTATTACAACGCTGCATTCTATCCTGCAAAAACAGATCCTGCCACAGTTCAAAATTAGGCAGAGTTCTTCATTAGGTTAAAATTTTTGCTGACTTATTTATTTGGTTTTCTGGGACTGGAGTGTAAGATTTCCCTGCAATTGAGTGTAACAGCAGCATTTTTGTATTTATCTGTATGAGGAAGCTGGGAAGAGATCAAGTTATTTCCTAAGAAAAAAGTAAAATGATCTGCCTGATAGCTTAGGGCTTAAGTAGCTGAATGATGAGAAAATGAAAATTATTCCTGTGTGCTAAATATAAAATTCTTAATAATGCAAAAGCATATGCAAGTTTCTGCCTAGTACTTCTGCGAGCAAATTAATTCACCTGTCTGATGAATCACGTCTTTCCTGCCTTTTAAAGTGTCTTTCTGCTGCTTAGACGGGTGTGCATAATTGTTTCCCTCATACTTTCATAGCTAAAATGGCACCATTCAAGTGATTAACGCAATGTTTTATTAAATTTCCTTGGATGCAATTTAGGAATCTGTTTTAAACCATAGTCTTATCCTGATACCTCTCCTGAAGTTGAAGGCTGAAAATCACTTGGAGATTTCAGTTTGATGCTTTTTATGTCCTGGTGAGTAGAAAAGCCATGAGTAAAAAAGACAGACATTTCCTAATTATATGTTTGAAATATGAAAATAAATATCATTGTGACATTGAGCATTCTTACATTTATGCTTTTGTAATTATACCCAATGGTATCAGTGATTATGTGCAGTGTAAGAGCAGTGTACTTTACTACAACAAACACAATTCCTGAGCATAAATACTCCAGGGAAGGGAACAAATCACTTAAAAACTTTCCTGAATGGTGAGTTCTGCATGCAGGCTCAGAAAAACAATACTCAGAAGAACAATTTATTTTTGTTACAAGAAGTAGCCTTAAGCTTCACGTGGACTGCAGACACTGCAGAGCAGAGACTTTCATATTATTGATCAAAACGGGGAAAAAAATTACACTCATTCCCACTTCCCATATATTAGACAAATCTTGCATACTAATGTAAATCTATAGGAAAGTCTTGGTCCAAGGGTGATCAGTCCTGCTTGGGTGCTTAGAAAGGGATATTCATTTGGTGGTGATGGCTGTGGTGCCTTCAAACCATTGCACATTCATATTGTTACAGCCCATTTCCAAGCGAAAATGCTCCTCATTTTCCAGTTCAAATAGTTTCATAAAGAGTTTCTCAAATTACTTTATATAGAGTTTCTTTTTTTTTTTTCAGATTCATTGTCCGTATACAACTGCATTACGCATCAACCAAATATAATGTGCTCGGAGCTGGCCTTGGCTTTGCAAATACTGTTCATTTAGCAAAGCCTTTTTTATCCTTCACGTACTGTGAGGGAGGTTAAGGTGCTCACGCTCAGAAGCAGAAGGAAGGAGGGGAAGGAGGCTCACCAGAACTTCCTCTATCACTATTGCTATTCATAATTCATCTATCCAGACAAATCCATATTGTAGCTTGCACAGCTGAAACTCCGTGTTCTGAAACAAGATTAAAATAGGCACATTACAGTACAGAACATTTGTACTCATTTCAAAGCTTCACATAATTGTAGAGAGTTAAGTTATACAAATTCCTTCGTTGTTTCTGTGTATAAAGAGTTGGGCAGGTTATAACTAATGAAAAGAAGCTGTGACTTCTAAGTACAAAAAAAACTTTTCCCCTCAAATGTATTTAAGATGAAGTTTTGTATTTTTCCCAAATTTAAAAATAATAGACCTCTGTCCATCTTTTGATGTACTTTTGATGAACTTTGTCCCCCAAATATAGCCAGTAATTTTCTGATGATTGAGCTGCCCACAGCCAATTTCATCTATTCAAATCCCGTTGGGTTGACTGGTTCACCTCCAGTTACTCTAAGAGTTTGTACCATTTACTAATCGCCTCTTTTATTAGAGTCTGTTACATTCGTATTTTTTCTAGTTATGACTTTGGTTCAATATTTCTAATTATGTCAATGTAGGCATAATTTGGTCAGTTGCCAAACCAACTGCATCCAAGCTGCATTTGTACATGTGACTTATTTATTCTGGTATGAATAAATAGCTCAGAAATTTCAAGCATCTGAATAGCTAAAATCAGCTTGTTGGAGTTGTCAGGAGTCACATGTGTAGTATATTTTCTAAAATAGAGTGTTTTGTACATTTATGCACATTTTTGATGTGCATAAAGTGGCACTGCTGTAGATTTAAGACTGGAAGAAAAGAAAAAGAACAAGGTACGTTTTAATAACCTGATTGGTTATCATAAGTTCTTATGCTTCAGGCACATTTCCTGCAGTCTTGTGTTGAGCTTTCAAGGCTTTCAGAGCATTTTACTGATGTCTCTGGAACCTGGAAGCCTTTTTTTCTCTGTTGGCACGTACCTTTAAGCAACCCATCTCATTTTATCTTCACAGATATTCTTTCTGGTATTCTTTCAGTGCTTGCATAATGTTTTGGGTAGACAGGCGCTCATTAAAACATCAATACTTGACAGACATAAGGCATAAATTTGGTGAAGAAATTAAAGAATATCATCTTTAATCTACTTCTGTAATAACTGAATCAAAAAGATCTTTCTCCCCGTGTTCGTGTGATTTGCCATAGATTTCTGTACATGTGCCACTGCATGTTGTATTTCTTAAATCATCGTTTCATAATCATTCCAATGCAGCATAAGCTGATGCTGCCAGCAAAATAGATGGTGTGGTCCTTCCCCTGTTCCTTGTGCTAGCATTGGTGTTTGTGGAGCCATGGGGAATTGCACAAGGAAAATCATCCAATGAATACTTTTCTTCAAGGAGCTCTACTGGATAGATGAGATCTGCAACACGCTGTCCCTCATATGAGAGCTACAAGCAAATTATTAACCTCATGAGTAAAATTTGTGTCTGTAGGAAGCAGCCTTGCTGGAAACCACCTAATGAAACATGGAATTCATTCTTGGGAGTGATTAAGATGTTTGTGTTCTCAGTGTCTTCAGAGAAAATGAGAAATCCTTTAGATAGAGTCTTCTGATACCAAACCCAGTAAGACACATGGTGGAAATGAATGCAATTCAGAGCACTTAGTTAAGGATTATTCAGAAATAATGGAGTCAGGAAGAGAACAGGAAAGCACCTTTCCCATTAGATGTAGAATTTGTAGCCAGGATGCCGCAGGAACCTGAAGAAAGTGAAAAGAGAAATTAGACTGAGCATATTACACAGGACATTGACTTTGCTATAGGAAATAAATGGCCATTATCATTAGCTCAAGAGTAGCCAGAAGGAGGTCTGTATTCCCATTAGGATTTGCATGTTTGTGCAGCTCCTAATTCCCACTGGAATGCACAAGCACGGATTGCTTCCACTTCTTTCTAGAAATACATACACTTGTGCTTTCTTCATCCTCCATCTATCCTGTGAGTTTCATGTGCCCTCTGCTCTCTTCTCCCATCATACCATGTTCCTTTCCTTCTTGTTTGTCTGCCTTAATCCTTTTTCTTTTTGATAGCAGTAATTTTCTGTTATAGATACAAGGCTCTTTGGGAAACAAGGAACTACGAGAGACCTGGGTCATAAGATCCAGTCTCCAGCAATCTCAGACAATCGTATGATTCATATTTGATCCAGGAGCAGGGCTACATCCACTTCCTGCATTACAAAATAGAAAGTATTTCCTTCTGTTTAATGGACTGTACCATAAGATCAAAAACAATTCCACTGCTTTGCCTCAGAAAGTAAAGCAGACCAGATGAAACGGCCACATCTTAGTACACAGACAGTGGTCTGACATTGCCTCAGAGCCAGACATACTACATATGTGCTGCATCATGTATTCACTCCTATTTCTGTGCAGAATTTCCCTGTCAGAGATACAGGTGCCATAGCCAATAATAAAAAACAATTACTCAATTTCGTGCACTTTACGTTTTTTTCACTATTTCTTCTCAGAACCTTAAGTTCAATCACAAAATTGAAAAGTGCAAAACATTTTTGTTGAGAAAAGGAACGTGATGCCTACACTCTCTGTGGTGTTTTACCCATAAAAATTAGCAGATGCACTTAAAAAAATCAAGTGTGCTATGAAAGACACTTAAGAAATAACTTATAAGTTAAGAAATAGCTTAGTATGTTAAGATTGGATTTTAGTTTGTTTCAGAAAATGGTATATATCTCTTAATGTATTACATCTCTTATTGCTTAGGCTAATTAAAACAGAATGTCTCAGAATTCCATTCATCAGATACTCACCCTAGTGAGTATCCAGGGTTTACCTTTTGAATCTGGGACGTATGCAATAAACTCATATTGCTTTGGTTGTTCAAAATGGATTCAGGTGAAACTAGCAGAGCATTGCTTGCTTTATTGATTAAGCTAAAAAATAGGCATATTCTAGTAGAAGTTATGATTTATGCTCATCCATTTTTTTAAGTCTCTTCAGCTGAGAGGCTTCATACTTTTGGCCCAAGTCATGTCATATTTCTTCAGCTTCTGTTTTCTACCCAGCAGTTACTGTGACTAGGGCTTTAAATACCTGTAGTTATCCGTGCCTCCACCCTGCCTTCCTTTTTCCTTTAAAAATGATACCTTCAGATGCCAGTGCATTTTAAGCATAATCAAGTTTCATCCTTTCAAGTGTGTTTCTCAGATGCAGCTTGTGAAGCGAATGAGAAGACTATTTTGGAGGGATTTGGAAGGACTTGCAATGTGAGATAGCATTTTTAAGCTTTGCTCGTACTTCTGCTCATACACATTTTCTTTCTGTAACAGCTTTCTGAACAGAAGTCTAATAAATCTCTAATCACATTTTTATACCAGTTTGGTTAGTTACCATACCTGTTCACTGTTGTCATTAGTGTTCTGATTAGCGCATCTCTGAGTGGACTCTCTTATTTATAGTTGCTGTGTCCTTTGCCCCTTAGCTAATGTAAAAGTAATACAGGAGAGTTTTCAAAGAGATTTACCAGGAGCAGTGATAGACACAGACTCAAGAAGTCTGCTTGTGATGTGAAATAAAAACATGATAGCGATTTCAGAAAACCTGCTACAAAGCTAGAACTTGAGCCTTGTTACTTACATTCACCTGCATCAGAATCGCTGTTCCTTAAGATAGGATCCTAATTAAGAGTGGGGGCATGGTATCGGTTGTAGCTGCGATAAAAACACTTCAGACTTGCTTTTCTACTTTGAAAAAAGGCAGTTGCCTTAAGTGACAATAGTTGAGGCTGATCATATCTGACAGTTCATTATCTGCTTACGGGTTTAAGTACTTCTTTAAAGATTATCTTATTTTAAAGCTAAAATTCTCCATATAAACTAACATGCTTCCATCAGAAACAGAATTCTGAAAGTGTGGAAAATAAAGTAAAACTTCATGAGAAGTTCAGTCCTTCCAGCTTAGAAGCAATCTGTCATTGCTATCCGATGTGCACTGCCAATATCCAACATCATATTGTGCTGGATACTGACATTAGACTACTTTGTTTTGTCCTGCTTTGTTGGGGGCAAGAGGAGAAAAGTCTTCAGTAGAAGAACAAAATCCCAGCAGAGGTAATGACGCATCATCTGATCTCACCCTTGTGATGAACCTTTTCATAAGTTTAACTCTGTCAATGAGAAAGGTATCGTTCATCTCATGGCCAGAAAGTGACACTCTTGAACTTCCAAAAAACCATGGCTGTCTCTGGTAAAACTAAGAGATGCCTATAATTTCCTTAATTGGATTCGCTTGCTTGGATAACTCAATCTATTCAAAGGAAATACAACCCAGAGCTGCTCATTTGTTTTCTATTCATCAGGGAATGTCTGTTTATTGTGAATCACAGTGAGGAAGGAATATCATTGTATTTTCAAGGGTTTAATGCCAGAGTGGGAAATTACAGATGGTAAACACAAATGATATCTGATCAGGGTCGCACGGAAAATCAGGGAATAAACTTGTTTAGTGCCGGATGGAATTGATTGGAGAATAAGAGGAATTCCTGTCAAGGCATAAGTCACGCTATGTGGCAGAACGGTGAAAGCACTGATTTCAGGAGATGGAGGGAAATGAAGCAAGAGGGATAAGGCAGTTACTTCCATAGAGAAAAAAGGTCACATCCAACACCACAGCAAGCCAATGATTGTGGGAAAGTGTGGCTGAAAGTTGAAAGAGAACCAACAATTGTCAGAGAGAGCACAGCCCAAGAGCATCAGTCGTCAGGCTGACACTGTGACGTGTGTGATATTGACATACAAAGCCCTAGTTTGGGGACAAAACGACTGCAAAGCAGTAACTCCGTTATTTGGAAAAAGAGCAGATGAAAGCAATATTAGGGAATTTGAAGGGGGAGGGAATATAATTGGTTGAGTGATCACATAACAATATCATTGTGAAATTCAAAAATGAATGTAAAGCAGGTATTTGGCAGCTATATTACTTGAGTGCTATCTCTTTTTTTAATCTGTTTCTATTGCACTTAGTCTTACTAACCTTTATACACAAAAAAAGTAAATACAGAGCTCTTGAAGGACATTCACTGAAACAAATAGAAAGCTAGCTGCTCATTTGATTTATTGCTTTATTACCAAATGCATTTAATCATTTCTGCACTCATTTCCTTCTTTGTCATCTGTTCTTATACAATACAGTAAAACTACCCCGTGGTTTTAATTTAAGATCAATAAGCCACACTGTGTGCGTGGGTGAAGGTATTCATGAAGCTGATCATGATCAAATAAATGAATATTATTATTATTAAAATCTTTACAATGTTGCAAAGCTAGCTAATGCAATCATCACTCAGCTATGTATTCCTAGCTGTTTTTTTAATTATAAACCAGTAATCTCGACAATAGGAGTAGATACAAGTATTTTTTATTCAAAATTTTCTCTTTTTCTGCAAAATGTACATTGTGATATTGTTCATGAATCTGCAACAAATAACATATAAAACAGGTTCCAGTAATATCAGTGAATTCAAAAAATCTGGCATTTCATCAAATTGCTGGTAATTCCAGATGGTACAGCCCTATCGGAAGCATGTTCAGAACAAGCTCACCAATTGCAGTAACTTATTCTGAATTAAAATGTTTTCACAGAGAGTGTTTTCTGATCTCCATTTATTTAATGTATACTCTAAATTTGCACCAGCTGACAAACATAAATCATAAAAGGTCAATTACTCTCTAAAGGAAGGCAACTTTGAAAGCTGAGTAGGAATGATTTTGGGGTGCAACAAAGAATAATAAAAAAAGAAAACATATGCATATATATATATATTCGTGGCATATATAAAACATCCCATATCCCTAAAAGCTTAATGAAAAAGATGAGTTAATATTCCTTTAGTGTCTTCTGTTGCTGGGGCAGGTTATAGTGAGCAAACTGCATGACTGCCATTCTCATCTGTTTTCTGCAGGCCCTTTCAAAAGCCTTTTTATAATAATGTCATCTGAGTAACGATACACCTTACCTACAAATTACATGCAGGCTACAATTGATTTTTTGTTAATGTGCAATGCACAATGTCAGTTCACACAGAAAAAGTTCTTTTTAGCAAACTATCAATTAAGTCCTGAATTACTTTTTAGAGCTCTGGCGGTGCTCTGGATTGATGGACCTACCCAGGTCTGGCATTTGCCTTTGCTAAAATTTCCAGCACGTGGAGATAATTTATTAAGAGAGTCCTCGCTAAATATACTTAAATCTCCCACAAGGTCACCAAATTGCTTTTTATCCTTTCTTTCTGTAGATTGCCACCAAATAGGCACAACAAGCCTGATAGCGCTGCTGTCATGGAGGACCCAAACTGCAGTTTGGGAGTTGTGGCCTTTCTCCAGGCTTCCTCGTGGCACTCGGTGTAGGTCACGTTCTCCTGTCCCTCGGCGCTGCGGGAAGCAGGAGGTTTCCTCGGATTTTCCTCAGAAGGCAGAGTGAGGCGGCAGGGAAGTGGAGCTTGAGCTGTCCGAAGGGGATAGCAGGTAATTTAGGATGGGAAACACTGAGGGAGGCCCAAATGTTGAGGCAAAGCCCTTTTTGAGGAGCACACCGAGCACAACTGCCCTCAGTCAGGTCCCCAGGAAGGCAGCCACAGAAGGCACAGAAACAACATAACCTTCTGGTGCGCCTGCCGTTGTCACAACTTAGTTCACTGCGTTATTTTAAACCTTGCTGTTTACTTTTCATTGTGAACTTTCAAATAGGCAAGGCCTTCAACAAGTCTGCTGGATGCAACTGTGTCCTGTGCGAGTTTGTTCGAGATGGAAAACAAAACAAAAAAAACTGACATTTTAACACAGCACTGTGCACAGAGAGCCTTGAAAGTGTTGTTTAAGGCCAAATCAGAGAAAAGAAATGAGTGGCACTGTGTGTATCAGAAATTATTGATGAGTGGGAGAAGGACTCATGGAAAGCCCTTGAGAAAAGAACTGATCTTTGGCCCCTAGAAAGAAAATCTCACTTTCCATCACACAAAGCCTTGAAATGTAATGTTAACTTACATCAGTGGAATTCTAAGAATGGCATGAATTCTTCCAGCAACAAACACTGAAAGTGGGGACTGTGAAATTACACGTACATAGGAATAGGGTTGTGTAGCTCTCTGGGGTGAAGGCTGGAGTTTATGGAAAGCATTACATCTGATAGTGTAATGTGAAACAGTCTATTGGTAATATAGTCACTTTACAGTAGCCTCATATCCCAGCCTTAAACCAAATCTGATTATAGTGGTAACAACTTCTCCCCTCCAGATCAGCTTCCCTACAAAACCATGACATCGTTACTACCTCACCTTACTTCCTAATATGAGGAAGAAGAGGAAAATGGTTGTCAAGGAAAATGTACATCTGCAAAAAGAGCTAGGCCCAACCCTCCCCGACTACATATGTCTGGAAGGAGGTTACAGCCTGCACTGATGTGAGAGGATTCATATCATTCAGCTGGTCTTGTTTCTGGTTTTATAAAATCTGAATTGAAAGGCTGGAAAACGGCAAATAACTGTGGGTTGCTATGAATTTCAGGATTCATTGTTTGGGGATAGGGCTCTTATTTTACATGAGAAACACTGTACATACTTCATGTAAAGTGAAATCATAATATCTTTTCAGAGAAACCTTTTGTTATATTTTAACAAGAAATTAGAGTATGCAATAGTCCCTTGTCATTTTTCTCTTCTGTAGCCTTGGAAATACATGCAGGCAGCAGATGTCTTTTCCTCTACATTTCTTTCTTAAATAAGCTGTTTTCATTGCTTGTAATATATGTAGGAGGGTGAAAGACCTTGAAGTTCCATGGGGTTGTGATTGACAGAGATAATGATATGAACAAGCACAGAAAACTATATTCCACTGTGGCCTAAAATTGAAACAACACTTTTTTCAATTTCTGCTTCTTCTAAGGGGTTGTAATTTTAATATCATATGTATATTAAGCAGTGTTTTTATAGGTAATTAAATACTCAGAGCTACTATATTAATTATTTTTAATGTTGACAGCCTTGAACTTGCCAAAAACATAGTTTCCTTTAGGCATTAAGTAGTAAAGCCTATGCTAACTCTTTTAAAATACACTTTGCTTAGTTTTGAGTTTTCTGCTCAAAATACTTTTGTTTTTTTCTCATACCATTTCTCACTGTATCAGTGAAATTTCCCATCCCATTGCAGACTCTTCGTCACAAAGATTTTTCACACAGAGATTGAAACAAGAAGAAAAAAAAAAAAGTTTGATCCACGACCAGGAGGGATAATCACCCAAATGCTCTGCAAAAATGGCAAAGTTGATACTTTATTATTCCATACAGAATTGAAGTGTTCTTTCTTACGAATATCAAATGAAAGCTCGCACTGTGTTGTAAAAAGGGTACAGAGACTGGCTATGTGATGGTAACACCTGACATTGAGGTACATTTCTTTTAGTTCAAGCACATAATCCCTAAACAACTGCAATGCACTATCATGACATGCTGTCTAACAGCTGAAATGTTAGAATTTGTAGCATTTTCTTTTTTTGCTTTGGTTTGTTTTTCCAATATGTAATATTACTCAGCTGTAAGATCTCAAAATCTGGAAGAGTTTCTGCAGAAAGATTTTTGGAGAAACTACTCTATACACAATGTTTCTGAGTTGTTAAAGGAAAAAAGAAAAATCTCATTACTTGGAGATTATTATTACTATGTCAAAACCTCCTATTTTGACTATATATACTCTCCTAGTCCATTGTAGCATTCCATCAAACCAATTTTCGTAGCCTACCTCTGAAACATGGATTCCCTGTGGCTAGCTTTACACATGGAAAGGCATGGAAGATTGCAAATTGAAAATTCTTGAAAATTCTGCTTGCTGCACTCATACACCAGAATAGCAGGAACATTTTGGGATGTTAGATTCTCTAAAATACCTCATTAAAATAAAATAACATGAGGCATCAGTGCATTAGTCATATTGGCGGTGTTTTATAGATATATATCATGCAGAATATTAACAAATCTACTTTCTACCAGTTAGAAGTTCAAAACAAATTGCACTGAAAACATTTTAGAAAACTAGCTAACTAGATACGCACTATGCCATGTTGACCATGAACTACAACCTGCCTGAAGTTTGCTACATGAAGCTAAGCTCAGTTTTAAAAAACAATATGCTACTCCCAGGGGCAATGAAAAAGCTGAGTGCTTCCATATTCTTCTATTGATACGCTGATTGCATCAGAAAAGCATGGACATGAGCAATCACAGAAGAATGGGAAATACTCTTAACTTTAATTTCTTATTAATGCCAAATTGATATCAAATACAAAATAAATTAATTGGCTGCTTCAGTTCCTATCTGGGAGCTGTGTTGTCAAGCAAAGCATAGAAGTATGTGTTTGTGCACCCGAAATAGGATTTCTTCGTGCAGCCTTGGCCCCAGAAAATAGGTTCACCTCCTTGTAAGCCATTTATTTCATATTAAAATAAGAAACAGAATTGAGAAATTATTGTTATGCTCTTAGGAAATACAGAGGCTCCTTTAAGAAATACAAAGGCCTTACTCCGGTCTTAACACTAGAGTCAGAATTAAGAGATTTGTAAATACTACATTTTTTAAAAGGAATTGCAGCTTCCTGAACTTTCTTTGGAAAAGGAAGGGTAAGAGTGAAAGAAGGGGAAGAAAAGGCAGAAAGAAAAGTTTGCAGAATCAGAAAATTTAATTAAAACTATAGAATGGCTTAATGAGAACTGTTCAACAGCAAAAAAAGTTTTGCCACGTTGTTCTAACTTATTAGAATTAAAGAGGTGAAAGTAGATTAAAAAAAAGAGTGTTCAATGCAATAAGTGCTCAACATAAGAATCTGTATTAGTTTTACCATTACTTAAATTCTAGGGAAAGTGGGCTCTCTAGAGATATGCCCTAAATACTTCCCATCTCAGAGACCAAATTATGGTATCACTCATTTTACACACAAAAAAAGGTTTGTAAAATAGCGGATTAACATTATTTAAATAATTAAAATATTGTAAACCATATTAAGGTATTTTAAATATTCACGCATATATTTGTAAATTCTAGAGCCGTCAGACTTCAGAGGTTAAAGGCAAGAGCAGCTCGGCAATGGCGAGCTAGATTCAGGGAATTCACTGCAGTTACAGTCACAAACTTTAAGTGCCACATTAGGTAATCACATTAATGACAACAGGAACAAAGGACCGTGACAGAATAAATCAAAGCATTCCCAGTAAAATATTTCATAAATAAATCTAAGGTTCCAAATAAATATAGTTTTAAACATCATAACCAGAGGCTTGTACTTACAAAAGCAGATGAAGCTTTTGAAGAGGTGGAGGTCCAGGCAGACCTTCGTTCTGACAACTTAATGCAGTTGTAGCATGTCCTTTCCCAGTGCACCATGAGAGCTTTCCATATGTCAGACATCACCCGCATCACCACAGGAATCACCAACTTTCACACACTTTCCTATCGTTTTCTGCTGCTGATTTGACTCGACGTGGTACTGCTGACATCAAAATTCACCATGATTCACCCACACGTTCATGTCCGAGTTAGTAAAGGCACTTTGTCAGTGCTCGGTTTCAATCATTTCATCTCATGTTCCTTGGAAGCAGCTCCAACAGGCATTTCTGCTGGGCCTGCACCGCTACTTCCATGTTCCTTGAGCACTGCTGGGTTTGCACAGTGCGACTTACCCTGGTCCATGGTACGAAGGCATCCTAAATCTAAAAGAATGAGATGGGACCAAGACCAAGAGCTCTCACACGGGACATGAGCAGAGAGAGCACAGACTGGTGCAGCGTGGCCACGAGCCCCAGACTGTGTCCCCAGGACACAAGCAACCCAGTGCCAACTACTGTTGTCACTGGTTTGAACCAAGCTGCTGAAGATGCAGAAACCCCAAAGAAACTGGGACTGATGCAGGACTAGCTCCTTATCTTCTCAAGTAAAGTCACACTTGGCTTAAATATATATATATATATATAGAGAGAGAGAGAGAGAGGAAAAGTTATATCAGTAATACAACGGTTTCTTTCTACATCCATAGTACATTAGGTGGCTCTGGCACCGAGGCTAGTTATTTAGAGAAAAAGAATTTACTGAATGGGCAAAATAAAAATCAATTGCATAGCCTTTCTCCAAAGATCCAGAAGGCTTATTTCAAAATTATTTAAAGAATATAGCTTCTATTTACAAATTCAACAAAACTGGAAGACCTGTCATTTTTTTCAAATGCTTAAAAGCCAGATGTGTGGCCAATACTGCCCTGTAATCTGTGGAAACACAACCTTGGAAATGCCTTGCAATTGCCCTGTCTTGGTGGATATTGTGTAGGTAACTGGAAGGGCTTATTTCAAAACACTGGCTGTGCTAGCTCTTGCGTGCATTTATTTATGTACCTATAAGTAAAATGAGGATCATTGCTAATGCGTGGTTACCAACATAATCACTGATGAAACAGAGGCAAGCTCCTGCTGTGGACAGCTTGGCTTGAAGCCCTGGTTGCGTTATGAAAACTTAGATGTCATTAAAGTTGATCCATTTTTTTTTCCCCCAGAATTATTATTTCCCTGCTGAGGAAACATCCTCCAGTCTGTAAAACCAGCATATTAACTTAGCAGGAAAAAAAACAATCTTATGACATTTCCATTAGGATGCTAGAAACTGTAAAGAAAAAAACAAATGTGCAAAGATGTTTATTGAGGGAAAGGTAACCGATTTGGAGAACAAAAACTAAAATGTTTTAAGCAAGTTATAAAGAGTTTCATATAATTCCAAATACACACTTTTTGAGAAGATATCTAGGTCCAGCTAGAGTGAAAATCACCTCAAGTGTTGATAAAAATTGCTACTGACCAGGTTTTTTTTTTTTTTTTTGGTAAAATGTTTTAACCCATCAGTCGTAGGCCTGAACTCTTATTTTCATTCACAGAATGAGAGCCTGAGAGGGATAATATTTCACATATAGTCTCTCCTCTGGAACTGCATGGGTGATCATCAGAGCAGCAGCGATCAGGCAAAACAGCCTCAGAGCACAGAAATCCTTGGCTTTTTTTTCCTGAAAAATGTAGTACTTAGTTTCCATCCTAATAAAGAAGGCTTCTCTCTCCAAGATCAAAAAGAGGTTTTTAGTCATGCAGAGCTTTAACTTCTGTAGCGTTTTGAACTTGTATTCTTGCTGACCTTGTACTGCCTGCTGACAAAATAGTCTTGTCAAGATGTTTCCCTGTGTATGAATTAAACTGGATTTAGAAAGCACGTGTTTTTCAAGCAATATGTTTCAGGATAAAAAGCAATTAGGCACCTCAATAAGATGCATGCCTGCCAGAGTGATTTGAAAAATCTATACTTCAAACAGGAAATAATGCAGGATAATAATCATTTCAAAAACGAAATGTAATCAGGCAGAGGGCAGTTAAGATGAATGCAATCTATTTATGGTGGAGGCAGGTGAAACTGTTATATTATCTCCATAAATTCAGCTTTGCTCTTTTTTATGAGTTATTCAAGCTTCCAGAAGTGCTATAAGTCAAGGTAGGAAGACATCCCTGTGGAAGTGCTGTTATAATATCTAGATATGCAAATATTGTCCCTGTGCCTTTCCTAACCTAAGGTTAGTACACCCATGAATTAAAAAGAGTAGATTTTTAATTTACCACTTATTAGTCTAAACAATAGGATATATATCAGGTTAAAATTAATTAAGGAAAGCAGGAGGGATCCACATCGTTAGATCAAAATCTTAACCCTGCCAATGTTCTCTCTTAAATCAGGTTATGGCCAAGTATCAGTTTGCTGTTTTCCATATATCAGTGCAAAGTTACTGCCTCCAAAACAGCATCTCAGGAGAATTTCACATGGCCAAGGCTGCAGCGAGCCTGGTGGAGCTTGCAGTTCTAAGAGGCTGCGTGTGTGTTCAAACAGGATAAGATTTGTGAGGAAATGACCCACATAATTATAATACATAATAATAATAATCAGGAATTGCAACTTTGAAAGAAAAGCAATGGTTATTTTATTTAGACTTTAAGAGGCAGTATATCCCTCTGACAGAACCAATGCACAGTATTGATTCTGGGTGCTTAACCTTAGTTCTTGATGTTCATAATCGGATCATTCATTCCTTTTGAGTTAAAAGGGGGGAAAAAAATGTATCTGGAATTGTCTGCCTGCATCTTGCACTTATAAATACATAAAATATAATTATTCTCCTAAACAGGCCTGATGAACCCAAGTAGTTATTTTCGCTGCACTCAGCAATCAGCTTCCCTGTTGTCTCATGGCATCCGTCAGTATAATGAAACCTGTAGCTTCATGGATCAAGGGAGAAGTGCACCTGCAGCTCCACAGGTACCAGAGCTGCAGGAGGAAGAAAAACAGATTAAGCACACAGATACTATTGCTCTTTACCAACACACCAAGTCTACTGTAGCCAGGGAAACAAATGAGATGAAGAACCCAGTTGCATTATTTTAATAAGCGACATTAGGATTATATAAATAAACATTTAAGTCTGAATGGAAAGGGATATTGTCGAAATCTGTACCTGCCTGAATTCAATTAGGTTGCACATTATACCTGTCCTCCCCGCGTTCTGGTTGCAGCACTAACAGCACCTCGAGGGCCCTCAGCAGCTCGCTGGCAATGCCATTAGTGTCCCCGTTACACTGCTTTTTATTGGAGAGCTCAGTCTCACAATATGCTCTACAGGCTACACTTGGAATAAAGATAATTGAGCGTTGCCAGCTTCCAAATACCAGGAATGGAGGGAAAATTCCGCATTTTGTCCCATCTGTTACATTTCATTCCTTCAACGCATACACATAGCCTGTACATACAATTTCTCCTCGCTTAAAAGGATAGGGGGACAACTTCCAATAGGATAAAACAGAGGATTCCTGCAGCTTGTTGGTGTGGGTTACAAGGCTTACTTATTTCACATAGTACTTGATCTAATTTTCCTTGCTAGCAAATAGAGATTCAATCATTGGTATTGCCAAAGCAATTATTTGTCTTTTAGCTACTTTCAGTTACTTCTGGTGCTTTTGACAGAAGTGTCTGATTTCTAATAGCCATGGAAACTCCTGCTAAAAAGGAAGGAAGGATCCAAATTCAGAGTAAAACCGTGGAAGAATTCTGCTATTGCAGAGGCTAGACATGATTAACACAAGTGGCCTGTTAGTACTTCATCCCTAAAAAAAAGAAAAGAAAAAAGCTATTTTTTAAAAAATCTCATATTGGTGTTTTCTTATTATAGCTTAATAAATAAACAGATCTAAATGATAGTAACAGACATGGCCAAAATGAAAGGAGATCAATTAGCAAGTGATGACTCTGAAGTGTGTTAGTAAAAAGAGTAAGTGATAATAGTAAAATATTCATTATAGTTTGAAAACAGTTCTTCAGAAGTTACCATGATAATAGAATAAATTTTAAAATGCTACCTCTGCACATGGTTCCGCACTACAGGGTTATGTAGATGAAGTTATTAGACTAAAATAGAGTGAGAAAGACTCTTTTATAACATTGGGTACATGTAAAGACATATAAGACCAAATACTCATTTTTATTTTACTGGCTACTGATTGAAAGTATTGTTCCAGTAACAACTGATTGCTGGTGTTGTTAGGCTTTAAAGACAGCACATTCTTCTCTGCATCCAGTCAGTTCCTTGTGCACCCCCAAACACTTTATTTAATAGTAGAAAGCTCACAAATAGCCCCCGAACAGTCCCAAGGAGGCTGTTGCTTTCGGTGAATGATCTACAACATCCAGTCACATCCCTGAAACTAAGCAGAGAGATTCATTTCTGCATGCCAAACTTCAAGGTAAAACCAGCTTTTAAGTGTCTGCAGAACAACATGAAGCTAAAGCTTTTACAGCTGAAGCTAACGAAACTATTGTCAAGAAGAGTGATAAAGTGTTATCTCAATATTCTCTCCCTCTCATTTTTCCTTTTTCCTCCATCCCTTCTATCTCAGTTTTTATTTCATTTTACAGAGTCCAAATCTGAGGAGTAAGCTTGGTACAGTGTGCAGGATTTGGCTGTAAATCAACATTTATTCCTTCATTGTTTATAGGTTACATTAAAAATGAATTAAAAAAGTGTTTAAAAACCCTTGCAATAGCACATGGCAAGTTTTAGTTCATTGCCATAGTGACTAGTGCTTATTTCTCAAGCTACAATAACAACGCTGTCACCCACACATCCCTGGGCTTATTCTTCCTTATATAAACATTTTAACACATAGTGCCACAAAGGGCAGTAGATTTTTGCCTTCTTTTTTGTGTGAAATAACTGAAGAGATTGTGAATAGTATGTGTGGCCAGAATTATTATGGGAAAACGCGTGAAGAGATAAGGAGTCTGCTCAGTGCCTTGAACTCTTGCCAATTGCAAGGGATTTCTCCCTTTCTCTAGCTTCCATCTTAATTTTTTAAAAAGATTTTTAGGGACTTTTTTTTAAATAAAGATACATCACAATATATATATATCACAATTTTCTCTGTTTTTCTGAAGTATTGACCTTTGTCAGCCTTTTTAAAGGCACAAACAGTATTAAAGCTTCTAAAATGAAGATGATCTGAAGGACATAGTACAAGGCCTCTCTTCCACTGCTCTTCTCTGTTCCTCTGGTTATATATATGTGTATATATGTATACACACATATATACATAGCCATGTGCTATGTATATATGTATATACACGCATGTATATATACGCATGTATACACATGCATATATACATGCGTATACATATATTTTTTCCCTGAGTTATTCTCTTCTTTAGAAAGATGAGAATAGCAATTATAGTGCAGATTTTCTGGATCCTTTTGTGTCATTCTTCATTGAATGGTCATAATGGGACTTCTTAGTCCTGTACCATTTAGAAGGTGCTGAATGGGAACAGAATACCAACTATTCAAAGTTTTAGAATTTACAAGCCATCCCTCAAATAACATAATATTTTAATGCCCACAAAGATGGAATGCAACAAAATTTCATGCAGAAAATGCGAAAGTAAACAAACATTTTTCATTTACACTGAAAGGGTTGTAATTTATGGAAAGATTTTATGTAGCATGCAGGATATTATGAGAGCAGGTAACAACTGGATCGCCGCTCTTTTTCAAGAAATAAAACCACAGCAAATATTTGGAACCAAATCATTCACCAAACTGGGCTTTTTTCAGTAAACATAGGGGAGTGGGGAATGGGTTCTGGTGCTTCATTTGATGATTTTCTACTCCAGATTTAAGGTTTTAATTGGGGAAAAAAAAAAAGATTCCTTTTGGTTTTCTTGCCCTGCTTTGCATAGGATTGTCCTAACGGGACTTCATAGGTTCATTGTTCACCCTAGCAGCTCACATTTACTCACCTAACTTGGACACTTGAAAGTATTTCTTTCAGCTACAGAACTTCATAAGTTTATTTATGAAGCTGTTATTTCAAAGGCAGGTCATCTACATGGGCTCCCTGTGCCTTGGGGAACTACATTAAGGCAGCAGAAATCACAGCTATGGCAAGACCTCCTGTCTTGACCCTTCCAGTTATCGCTGGTTTCCTTCATCGTATTTTTACGGTTTGCTTCTCAACACGCACCAACTGGATCACTTCAAGAACTAGCAAACAGATTGGCAAGAATACCTAAACTTCCATTTATTCCATTCCATTTATTTAGTACACTGTAAAAAAAAGTGTGCTTTATCATCTAATAGACACTGTGACAGTTGCTTCAGTGTCCACACTACTTAGGATTTAAAGTTATTCCTTATGCTACAGCTTGGAATTATTTGCACTAACATTAAGCTAATGTGGGTGTGCTAGTGCTGCAATACAGAAATATATGAACATAAAAATCACTGTGCATTATCCCAGACAACCTTGAACTATTCTAGGCAAGCTGAGGAGATGGACTCAAGAACAGCATCATGCCGACATGACTCCCAACAGTTCTCCAGGAATACGCTCCTTTATAGAGACAGCCAGGCCCCTCACTAAGGAAGAGCATTTACTAGGCAGCAAAGTCTACCAAAAACTATGAAAAACTGGTCTCCTCTATGCAAAACTGACTCAGGCAGTCTGCCAGAATGACCAGGACCAAGGGAAGGAGAGGAAAATACATATATATATATTTATATATCAAGGATAGATGAACAAACATATGGAAACAGATGGACACACACACAAACCTCTATCAACTCATCATCAGACAGACCCCCTTTTTTTTTTTCCTCTAAATGACTGGCTTTCCCAGTAAGCTCCATCTCATGTATATTCATTTAATATCATGCACTTTTATCAGGCTCTTTATCTGGTACCATAGGTGGAAATACTTTTGTCCCAGCAGTCTTTGCAGGGGAAGGAATTATCCCTTTTCCTGAGGATTAATCCTTTTTAGTTCCCTAAAGAAAAGGGCCCCAAGACAACCTCTGATATTCTGAATCCAGGTGTCTGCCTGGCTGTGCCCTAGTTTTTGTTGAAAGGACAAAAATTGTTGAGCAGGTTTTCTGATCTAAGTGATTAAGAAACAAAATCAAGCCACATAGCTGATGTGCATTAAAGGCATTAAACAATAAGGCAAAGAATGCATGTCCTGCATTGCAGTGAAGTCCATTTTCCTACGGATTTTATTGGACTCTGCAGCAGGACCTTAATATTCAATAGCGAGTAAATTAAATGTACTACTAGACTACATTTAAAACTCAGTGGCAAAAATTACAAGTTTAAATCAATTCTAAGAGCTTTTTAGAGAGGAATCAACAGGAAAAAAAAATAAGACGCTTGTATGAATGGCTACAGATGAGAATAGTGATGATCAGTTGTTATATCTGAAATGTAAAGGAGCTTTTATTTTCTGCTTGAAATGGGTCATCTGTTTTGTCAGTTGACACCGTTTGTAGCCCAGTTATCTTAATTACCCAGATTCTTACAGACAGAGGTGGCAGTTATTACCCTAGTTAGCTGAAGCATCTTTTCATGACAAGTGGGAACGCAAGGTGGAGCGCTGAAGGTGGGCACCACCACATCCCTCACTAGGCAGGCTGTAACATTCTGAGTTCTCAAAGTGTTCTATGCCTCTACGGACACTTTTGGAACCTAAACAAGGTTTTCAGTCAGTAATATGCACGCAAGAAAGGAGAGACAGCAATTCATGTTGGCTTTCTACTATAGGTCTCCCTGCTCTTGATAGCGTGGGTTATATCACAGGTTAATGCAACAGCCTTGGGGGAAAATCTTGGAGAGAGTCAGTCTGAGTTTCCCAAATCCTTCTGTAAATTCGGCTCTTTTGTTGGCATTCTTAATAAAAAACAGGCTTAGCAAAAGCAAGTAATAAGAATAGTTCAAGGTTTGAGACTAGCAGAAATAAACAAGGATTCAAAGTTTAATTATGTTGGATGGTTCTTTCTCTGTGCTTGCTTGTCTTCACTACTGCTACATTTGCGCACCAAAGGTATCTCAGATGCCTGAGATATTAAGTGCCTAAGTCTTCTAGATGTCTCAAAGTTAAAACTTCAGTGTTTCTGGGTTAGGTTCCACAGTATATATGCTGACCCCAGTATAAACCTTGAATCCTGTAGATACTGTAAATACTGTAATATAAATAATAACTATAATAAGGTGGAAGAACCCCCTGATTCTACAAAATACTAAATTCTCTCTGGAAAACACCAATCAATTCATTCTCCAAAAGCGAGATATGACGGCTCTGGAGGATCCATTTCAAACATTGTATGAATTGAACACAACTATCTTCCATGACCATTATAAATTTCATCTTAAATTTTGCCCAACTAATTCTTTTTATACTGTAAGCAGGAGAGCAAGTGAGTTCATTTTAAGGACAAGACAAAAAAGGAAAGCCAAAGAGGGCAGAGCACCTGGGAATACCCCAGTGTTAGCACAACACTAATAAACATGGGGCATGAAGGACATGCTGCAGCTCCTACTACTCTGCCCTGGTGAAACCCACACTAGAGCCAGGGAAGAAATCCGTTTCAGCTTGGTTATCATATCTGTCTCAAAGTGCATCTGTTTTAACTTAAATAGGTTACGATCCAGCCTCATCGATCAGCCTCAGTATGAAATATTTACATATTCTCTTCATTGATCAGTATCATATATTATGATTCTGCATGCACTTGATGAGACTTGAGTTGAATCATGTTTGATTTCATAGGTCAAGCTGAGCTAAATCAAAGCCCTGCAAGTCAGAACTCTGGCAACGAGCACAAAATTTGGATTCTCAGTGGTTCAACACAATATTTGGTGATCAAAGTATCCTGTACTGATTTAAGCAAGACAGTTGACTTGTTGTCTTGCCTCATAAATCACCAGAAGGTATTTAGAGCAAACTCAGATTTGAGAGCCTGCTGATCGAACGGGATCTTGACCCTGAAAGCACACCAGTGGACTCAAGAGCGTATCTGCCACCTTTAAGGAATAAGGAAAAAGTTATTTATGCCTGCAGCAATCCATTTGTTCCATAGATAATTCATTTCCAGATGCAAAACAAGCAAACAAACAAACACAGTAGATTGACAGGAATACCAGTCTTTGAATCCAAAGATCCACACGGTGTCCCTTTGCACACAGCTGTAGAGTTCATTAGTAAATATGTACTTCCATGATCATTATGTTTCTTGGAACAGGACTAACACAAATATGGTTTTATGTGGGAAAATTGGTTTTGGTTATCAGCAGGTAAGGCTTGAGTCAAAAGACCACCACAGATTCATTCAAGCCCATAAGCACTCCAGGCTCTAAAAAAGGACCAAGTCTTTTCATTTGGCAAAAGCAGCTGTTCCTAAGAGGGTGGCCACCCAAAATGAGAGACCCCAGAGCTAACACCGATAGATTAACAGGCATTTCTCTTACTAAAGAAATTAGACACAGTTTGAATAGTGTTTTTATGTTGCACCAGCAGCCTGTGGACTGTGCATTCCCCATCCCAAGTCATCCCTTCCTTCCCCCTGGGCAAGTTATTTGCGTAACCAGGTGATAAACGGAACCGATTCCCTTGTCCACATCCCGCCTTTGTCCTTAGGTTATTGTGGAGCTGGACGGGGCCGCAACCAAGTTTACCATTCCACAACTTGGGAAGCAGCCGTGCTGTGTAGGTGTGGGAAGGGGGGAAGGTGGAGGACAGGAGCCTGGATCATATCCCAGCAGGGTCGGAGCGACAGGCGGCTCCGCACCGGCACTCCGGGCAGCGGGAATGGGAAGCGTCAGCACAGGGAGCAGCAGGATCGATGCCGAGAGGTGTAGGAGGCTCTGCCCCTGCTTCCAAGGGCCCCTGGAGTCCAAGGGGTCTCTTGTTGCTTGTGTGAGGGCTTTCTAAACAACAGCAGCTCTGAAAATAGGCTTAACTCTAATGAAAATAATCCTATTTGCTCTTGAGTTTTGACTAACCATTAGGCCACAGTAGCAGAGTGGTTCAATATCTAATTGAATACTCCTGCTAGCAGGAGTCCTCACTCAGACTGCTGGAAAGGCAGCAGAGTTTTCAGACTGTCTCAGTTTTGCTGCAGGCCTTTGGTGAAGGGTTTACAAGTGTCAGGACTCTGTCTCTGCTGCCCTGAGCTGAAAACACGAGCTGGGGAGGTGTTTGACTCCAGGGGGAGTGTTAAGGCATCATGTGAAAATATATTCTCTGAATAAAGGTTTGTTTGGCTCTTAATCCAGCTGCAATCACAGTCATTGTACAAACATTTCTAAGAAAACCATCTAAGAAATCAAATGGCAATAGTCAGTGTGCCATGACTGGCACTGTTTTTTAGCAAAAATGTATGAATAATACTTGTACCCTCATTATGCAGTTAGTATTATTGCATATATTATTGCATATATATTCATCAGAAAAACTGCTTCATCTGTAGCTTTTTCCTTAACATACCATACCAAGGAAGGAAAGTGTATTAATGCAATCAAAACTCTTTCAAATGCAGCTGACTTTGGAAATACAAAAAAGTAGTTTGTACTGTCAGCACCTTCACTTGACACAGCAGCCATGTTAAACTGCATTTTGCTATTCAAATTACCATGGATTTAAGCACACACACAATGCAAGAAGAATGTCCTGTACCTTGAGCTAGAAACTAATAATTATGATAAGTTTCTTATCATACATAATCCTAACTAGCAGAATTTGGATTCCATGGATCTATGCATTGCACATGCTTCTTATCCCACCAAATTTGCCCAAGCTCCCCCCTTATTATCCATGTACAAACTAGTATTGCAGTACTGCAGATCTTCCAATAACTTCCATATAACTACCATACCTTTCCTGGCTCAGACATAATAACATATACTCGTCGCTCATATAATGCTACCCAGATGGCTGTTGCCAGATATAGAGGACAAGCACGAGTTTTTCAGGCTTTTCCTTACAGATATAGAGGACAAGCACGAGTTTTTCAGGCTTTTCCTTACTTAGACATTGATAAAATTGTTATCTGCGTAGCTCCCAATCTTCCCAAAACCATATAAGTACAGCAACTATGTCAATTTATTTGTATCTTATATTCAGTATATTTGTAACACCAAGTATATAAACCAACTACACTTTTAATAGATCTAGCTAAATCTGGACAACAGAGTGAAATAAGCAGCAACACTTCAATACAAAAGGTTACTTGGATCTTGTTTAATGGATTATTAAAAACAATACATCACATAATACTTTAGAATTGAAATTCAAGATGCTTGAAGAATAATAAAGATGCTGGAGTAATATAAATAGAAAGTAAACACAAACTGCAACATAATAAAATATGATTGTCAATAGATGTGGTTTAGAAACACACAGTAGTTCATAACTTGAAGATAAAATAGCTACATTGAGAGGTTTTGTTGGAAAAAGAATCAGCTATATTTGGTGGAGAAGTCTCTGATCCTCTAGTTTGTCCCTTCAAATCAGAGAAACACAGTACAAGCAATGTTAAAGGTCTAGCTTATCTTTTTCTTTGTACATAAACAGCAGAAAGCTAAAATGATATTTCAGTGGTATTCAACATATAACTTTACTTCTATTGGGTAGCATATCATATTTCCTATGATAACACTGAGAAAATCCTGCTTAAGAGGACAAATTTATTTAAATAACAAGTACTCAGCCTGCCCAATTCCATCCCATCCTCAGCCAACTTACACCTTATTACTTTTGACAAATCTGTCATCTGAATTAAAATTCAGAGTTCAGAAGCTATTTGAAAGGAAAAGGAGAAAAGGCATTCTAACAGGCATTCTTTCCTTAAGGAACTCTAGGATTCAATATCCTACCCTCATCCCAAATAATGTAAGGTCTATGGGCCTAAAAAACCTGACACCCTTCCCAGAGTGACCTTATTTACACACCTTACCTAAATAAGGGTCTTCTCAACAGTGAGAGAGGAGCTAGCACAGTACCAAACTACTACAAGCAAGACCTGACTCAGGCTCTACCCCTTCACAAAGTTGCTGGCCATTTGAATACATAATTCCCCCCTCAAGAAATACCGACACTTAAATTCAAGTCTATGCATTTGGATTTAAAGGTTCTCCTACCAAATTCTGAAGATATCCTCTTATAAGGCAGCATTTGTAGTGCTCCTGTTTGGGATTGCTACAGCCTCCACTTGGGAGCACTATTGCCAACTAAAATCCCTGCTGCAATTCCTTACTTTATATAGTGATTACGCTGTTCAGGTGTTACCGGTCACTTTCTTTAACAACATGAAAAAAAGGCAATAGTAATAATGCTAAAAAATACCCACACATTTTTGTAATTAAAATCTATAAATAGGCACACCTGACAAGAACCAAAGCTACCTTCAGAATCGCTAGTTCCCTCCTCAGTTTCTGTGAAACAAATCAGTTTAAATCATCAAGCAGTCAGCTTGGAAGATGCAATTCATTTGTAATTGTATCAAGAACATCGATAATAGTAAAACTGAGTGAAGAACCTAATGGAATAATCTTACTATAAGTACCAGCTGAGAATGTCTTTTGGGTATGTCCCTCAGGGTGACTAGGAAGACTGTGGAGTCCAGCTGGCTACAAAAAGTCACTCTTTATGGCCTGCTGCCCTCTCTAGGAAGCAGATATTCAGACATGTACTGCACTGGAGCATCACTTGAAACAGGGACTTTGTCCAAAGCTCACTGAGGTTAACGGGAGGCTTTTCATTAACCTCACCATGTAAGAGCTTTAAGGCTCTTGCACCTAAATAATCATGAATGCGGGAGCTCCCGCCCCGGGCACTGCTCCTGTACTCAAAATTGTCATAAATCAAGGCCCAAGTGAAGTGTCACACATTACAGTCATAATAATAGTGTAGAAATGGAAAAAAGTAAAAAATAAATTAGAAAAGGTATCCCAGTCTTAACCAGTTAAATGCATGAGATGTCACTGGCATCACGTTGCCAGAAACATTTCTACAAATCCTGGATGACATTGCATCCGTATATTCAAACACATACAGAAGAGGATCTTTCAAGAGCATCTTTTCACAGGCCTCTTTTGTTAAGAAACAATAAAAATAGCATAATAAAAATGATATTACTTATGAGCAAAAAATAAACAGATTGTGGAATGAAAAACAGCAGCATGGTGTCAGTGTGAACAAGTACAAAGAAAGACAAGGAGAGCATTACCCATGAAGGCCATGGACAAATGCTCTCCATGTTGCACAGAATGAAAATAAAATGGACTCATGCCGTGGGTGGGTGATGTGGGAAAGCTGTTCTTTATCTATTGTGCCAAAAACATTTTGTTTCCTCGGTCTCAAAATCTAGATGCATCTGAGGTGAAAAATCTTAAAATAGGCTTTCAGAGTCCTGCTTGTCTTTTGTAAAAATACACGTGCCTTTAATGGAAACAGAACTAGGAAACATGGTATTTACACAGCACCTTCTGACCACCGTTTTGCCCTAAAGCCATTTACACATCAATCTGTTGGCCTCAACCATGAAGAAATGACTAAGTTTCACCTTTCGATCTTTTTGTGTGTACTTGACAAACTATATCAATGCTTCAGCTAGGATTTCTGCTTTTTTGGTCTTCTCCAAACTGCAGCTAAGAGATACCTATTTACCTTTATATCTGAAAGTTTGCAGGATTTGTAGCAAATTAGCACTCGGCGCAGGTTTTGAGTCTAAACCGAATCTGATCCGATGTTCAGCATGTGTCTTTGGAAAACATAAGACAGAGTGTGCTGCCAGTTCTGTGCTGAGATGGATATTCTGCATGGACGTAATTCCAATCTACATGGACCTTGTAAGCTTTGTCTTTATATGGAGTGGAAATGCTGAGAAATGTGCCTATTTAGAACAGAATTTTAGTGCAAGTGTTAATTTAAAGCTTAGCTTTAAAGTACAGTCCAGAATGGAGGTGAGTTTTACCACAGACTTGGGCATTTTGCAATATTAGAGCACAAACTCTTATGACTGCTTCTGCAACCCAGTCCTGTGAAGTATGAATTTATGAAGCGAAAGCTTATGAAATGTAAATTGATGGTTTGAACAACACAGAGCTAGGAGGATGGGAGCTCATATTTGCTAGGCCTAACACTAGCCCTGGAAGCCCTTCTCCCCTTAACTCCCTGTATAGGTAATAGAGAAAGACGCTATCAGAGGGCATTAGGAAAATTACCATCCTCTGGATAAAGTTAGCCTTGGTGAATTCTCTTCCAAACCTTCAAAATATCAACTTAATTAGGCTACTAATGCTGTTTTGCACAGACAAAAATATTGAAAAAATATTATTTTTGGCCATGGATGAATTAGATTATAAGCGGTTAGCTCCGGTCATTTTTTCCTCTCTGAAATATCATCCTCATATATTGAATTGATATTGAAATTCCCCAAAAAGATGGGTAGAAGAAAATAGCTTGCTTTGACACAATGTTTAGTAATGACTCAGATATTTATGCTTTCACCTCAAAGGAAACACTCTATTAAATAGCATGAAGAAGACATGATAGAACTATAAGCTGTATATATATTTCACTTGAGAAAGGGCTGCCAATATAACTTCTAATTTGATTATTACTGATTTATTAATCTGTAGCAGTCACAGATATTATTTAAGCCCTTGTCTCCAAGTGTTCAAAATGCTTTAAAAGCACACACATAAAAAATAATAAAAAAAAAACAGTTATTGCCTTTATTCTCTATACGATGGTTAAGTAAAAATCTGTGATCCAAGGAATTAGGAATAGGTCTGAACCAAACCCTTAAAATAAAGTGTTGTCAGGCCCTAGACTTCAGAGCAAAATCTAGAGAAAAGTTCTAGGCTGTTAATTTGTTCCTCTAATAAGCTGAAATCCAAGATCTGATTTTTGGGAAAGCATGTGAGTTCCCAAACCAGAAGCTCACTTTTCTTCAACAGATTTTATGGTGAATGATTAATTTTAGGTAAATTCTTCAGTCTCATTCATCATTTTCCTGAGGTCAGAATGCGAATTTGATAAACAAGGCCAGATGCAAGTATGTGCTCATTTAGAGTCTGAATATAAACTACTAATTATTAATTTGACTTTTAAGAGCCATTAATAATAAATGGTATTTTATTGCAAGGCAACAGAGTCAGAAAATAGGATCCATTGGGCTTTCACACCTTCATCAGGAATGAAATGCAGTCAGCAAAAGCTCCAGTGACTTAGAGGTCCAGTTGTGTTAATTCCTTTTCCTAGTGTAAACTTGATTTTTAAGGTTGAAAAAGGAGCTGGCAAAAACAGATTTATTTTTCTTATCCAACTTTCTCCTTGTCTATCAAAACCAGGTATGATTCAATTATTTGCCTCCTTTCCAGATGTCCTTTTTTTCATAAAGACATGATGTTGTGGATTACAGCACACAGTGACAATGACACAACCAAGAGAGATGCTGAAAAAGCAATATGGGAATACGGAAATGGTTAAGAGGACATATAAATATGCTGGTGTATTATGATTATGCAGGGTTGTTAAATGTCTGTGGTGGATAAAGGGGAAGTTTCAGATGCTGAAATAACTGACAAATGAACCTGATATTAATGTTTATTAAGTAGTTATATTTCTCATTTAATGCTGCAGATTCGACATTAAGTGTGTTGCACGTAAATAAATAAGATACATTATCGATCCCTTGCTACTTTTTTTTCTTTCAGTAAAACTTTTCTACACATCTGAAAGACTAAGAGAAATTTACAAGTTTTGGGGATAGGAATCAGCATGTGCTGAAGCGTGGGGAGTTTGACAAAACATCACGTAGGAAGAACAAACATCAAATCCGAATGCCTGGGAAATGAACAAGAAACGTGAAATCCAGCGGCCTGTGAAGAGATTCCACGTGTGCAGGATGAGAAGCTGTGCTGGAGATCTGAGGGTGAGAAGGAGGATTAGCGTTGTAGCCAGGCGTCCGGTGGGGAAAGCCCTCAGGGGGCTTGAGGATTCCAGGATCAAGTCATGAAAGCAAAGACAAAAATACTGCTCTTGGGGGATGATATCTACGCCCTGCAGATGTCAGGTCAGCCCCTCTAAGACTTCTTTCATCTCTGTCCTCATAAAAATTCCTCTGAAGAGCAACAGTTTAGCTTCCGAGATGCTCCCCACTCATTTTCCTGCTGAACACATCCCTTTTTTTACACCATGGTCACTTCCCCCCTTCCTTCCTGCAGGGAAGGGAGGAGACGTGCAAGAAGCCTCATCCTGGTGGAGCTCCGAGATTATCGTGGCCTCAGGAATACTCCAGTTTGCACCGGCTGACGTGGCCTTGACCTGCTCGGTGGTGAAACCCATCCGATTCACACGTTCTCCACAGGTAGCATGAGATGGTGCCACTTGAAAACAGAGGGGTTACATGATGTGGGACCAATACTTCCAGGAATCATAGAATCATAGAATGCTGAAGGTTGGCAGGGACCTCTAGAGATCATCTAGTCCAACCCCCTGCACACGCAGGGTCACCTAGAGCACGTGGCACAGGACTGCGTCCAAGCGGGTTTGAAGATCTCCAGAGAAGGAGACTCCACAACCTCTCTGGGCAGCCTGTTCCAGGGCTCTGGCACCCTCACTGGGAAGAAATTTTTCCTTAAGTTCCTGTGGAACTTTTGGTGTTTCAATTTGTGGCCATTACCTCTAGTAAAGGAGGAAGGTCAGTATGGGCATAATGCTGCTGTCCTACTGAAGACTTCTTAGGCATATTAGTTTTAGTCTAGTAGATTCCTCTAAATCGGCTCTTGCTTTATCACTTTGCCTACACATTTAATTCAGCCAAATCAAACACTTCCAATAAATTCACTGGCACTTAAGTAATTTTGTCAACTTCTACTGTACTGAAAGATTTTTTTTTAAGGGAAAACATTAATCAGAAAAAGTTAACTTTTTTATAGTGGGAAAAAGAATACTGATTTTTAATAGAAAAGCAAAGGTAGATTTCTATATTATATCTCTTTGTGAAAATGCACACCCCTTTGTATATGAAAATTAACATAAAGTGATAGGGGAACAATTTCAGGAGCCTGTAGTTAAATTATTAGCAAAATGCTCCATAGAGAACCACACAGAAAAGGGAAAGCTCATAAAACATAAAAGGGCAAAGCTCTGAAACAAGGTTATCTCTTTGTAATTCATTTTATATATTATACTTTCCCTCTTTATTCTCAGTCACACTCCTCTTTAAGTAAATTTTCTACCAATAAAGAAATACATGGAATTATAACACACAACACCACATTGCTACTTGAATATTCTACACTATTTATAAGATTGCACAAGGCACAGTTTTTGACTTTTAAATACTGGCAAATCAAGTAATTTGCTTTTCTTAGGCATTTCTCCATACCAAAGTGGAGCATTTAAAATTCACCATCACAGGCTGAGACCTCTTTGCTCAGGTGTGATTGCCATTTATGCTACATTTACATGTGTACCCATTTTAAAGGACCTCCTCTCTACCAGAATGATTCAAAGCAAACTTGCTATATGAAAATAGGGGCTATCTTGTGTTTTTAAAAGCTAGTTATTCAACAAGGCATTGATTGTACAGCAAAGTACACTTTATGACACAGAACCTCAGCTGGCTAATATTGTTGTAGTTCCATTTGCAGCAGTTAAGATATGTGGGTTTCCCTCAGCTGGGGATCTAGTCCTGTATATTTTGTGCAATTAGAGGATATAGATTTTAAGCAATAACACACAGAGCTCTGCTGGGGATATTTGGCAAATATTTCCGCCCTTCAAACCACTATGGAAATTGTGAATTTGAAGCTAATATACCAATTACAACCAAACTAGATCCTCCTTTTAAAATGTGCAAATCTTGATTAAATCATCCATTGTTTTGGAGCTAGTCCAAGTTTATACCACTGCATTTGAACACAGAATTCTATCAGGCTATACGGGAACTAATCACTATGTGTTTCAACCTGTAGACTCTTGATGTAAATCTTAAGCAGAATTTATAGGGTTCACAGGCTTGGCACTGACAGCAAATTTTACCCCAGCAACACTGACTCCTTCTGATGCTGGCAGATGAAAATTAATGTTTTTTTTTTTTTAAAAAAAAAAAAAAAAAAACTAAAAAAGCCTGATTATTAAAATGAGCTATAATCAGTTGGGCTTAAAGGACCATTTGTGCTTTCATTTACCCCGGTGAAACATCAGCGTAATCCCATTGTGCTCTGTGGAATTACTCTAGCTTTTTATTCTCGTAAATGAGAACAGAATTTCTCTCCTAATCCTGTCTTTGAACTTAAGTGATTACAGCCTGAATGGTTTCTATGAGTGAGGCAAATGTGTGTCCCCATTTAACTTATTCTACAGGTTTCACGGAGTCATTTTCATGCGCCTATACTGATTTTAAAGGATTTTACCATAGAGCAAAAGACGGATTAAAAAACAAAAGGCCTCTTCAGAATGTCCTAATTTTATGCACATGGGTATGCTCTGTAATGACAGCCTCTCTGTGGCCCATATTGTTTCTAATGCTCTGAGATGGATACTCCTGAAAAATACTCCTTTGGGAAAAAGTCAGTATAAACCTTTATGCTAAAGTGCATAACTGTACAAAGAAAACAGAACAAAAGATAGCTGATGAAAACCCTAGGTAGCAGCAGCTCCAACTATGTCTTGTAATAAGATTCAGGTAGAACTGCTGTGAACATTAAAGCAGCCAAAGGTGCAAAAATGCACAGCATATAATTTCAAAGTGACAACAATCAAAGTTCATTGAAAAAAAGGAAGAAAAGCTTTATCCATTTTGTACTTGTGACATGATTGTGCTTGTCCTTGAACACACATCACTTGTAATCACGCTTCCAACAGTTCGGCGTAGGATTATTGTCACTTTTTTATATTTTGTCATCGTCATCACTGCTTATTTTTTTGAAAGCAATTGGGCTTGCCTGCTTTAAAGAGGTTTTCGAAACATCTGTGTGCATGGTGGACATGGCTATGGTCTCATAATCCTCCTCGCGGGAGCGCAAGTGACAGAAATGAAATAAAAACTGCAAGTCCCTCTGGAAGTTCTTATTGAGAAACCCGTAGAAGATTGGATTCACACAGGTGGAGATCATGGCTGTGAGGTGGCAAATCAGGAATAACAGATTGTGGCTGCAGGTTGCCACAGGCAGGATTTCGTGATTCCAGTCAAAGACAATATTGAAGATAGTGAGAGGCAGCCAGCAAACTGCAAATGCAACTACTATTGAGATCAGCATGATGTTGATCCTTTTGGTTTCAGAGGATCTGTACTTATTGTCTCTCATCTTGTCCATCATGTTGTTCCTTTTTTTTAATCGTATGTATATCTGCAGAAAATTCAACAGAGAGAAACATGTGGGATGATTTAACCTACAGACACAGACTTTGCAAGGATAAACATCAGACAGAAAGAAGGACAGACCACAAAGGGGAATCTCTCTTACCTTTAAGTAGCAAATAAATATAAAACAAAGCGGTCCAAAGTACTGAATGATCAAGAGAGTCGTGGTATAAGAAAGCCTGGCCGTGTCCAAAGGGAACAGGTCCAAACACACATATTTGTCTTTATATTCATCAAATGTGATGTTTCTGAAGGGTTCATCCGTTAACACGTGGTAAATGAGGAAGGGCAAGGAGGAAGCCGTGGCTAAAATCCATATGGCAGCAATGCCCATGTAGGCATGTCTGTTGTTGGGCCTCCAGCCACGGGGGTTGATGATCAGCTGGTGGCGCTCGATAGCGATGAGGACTAAGGAGAAGACCGAGACGGTGATGGAGGCACATTGCACAAAGGGATTCAACTTGCACATGGCCTCCCCAAAGATCCAGTGGTCCATCAGGGTGTATACAAAGGTAAAGGGAAGACACATGATGGTCACCAGGAGGTCGGAGAAGGACAGGTTGACAATGAGGATGTTGGTAACGTTGCGCATCTCCTTCTGCTTTAGGATAATGATAATCAGGGCCAGATTCCCGGAGACACCCAGGATGATCACAGTCCCATAAGCCAAGGCCAAAGTGAAGACCATGGCCAAAGGCACGTGGCAATCTTCATCTTCAAACTGCAAGAACTGGGAGTTCTTCTCTGAAAAATTCAGGTGCACGGAGCTGTTTCCAGGCGAGACGAGACCCGAAGCGTTCATGTTGCTTCCAGCTTGCTGCCCAGCGGGCCTCATCCAAACCCTTTCCCAGGTTCAAAACGCTCCCGTCAGCCCTTGAGCAGATCCCGTCCGCGCTCCCGCATTTCCCTCGCACGACCTGGAGCGGGGACAGGAGCAGCAGTTGGTTGCTGTTGCTTCAGGGAGCAAAACACCCCCCTACACACGACCCGTTCCTGCCCGTTCCCAGCATTTCCACGGAATGTGGGGCCTGGAGCCTTTCCTCGATCTCTTTCTTAATCCCCTTGCCACAGCTTTAATCTGCAACACTTTGCTTTTGCAAACTGCTCCAAGCGGCGCTGCGTCCCTCCATAGGATAACACGAGGGGAAAAAAAGCAATCTCACTAAAGCAAGTGGGGGATGGAATATTTACCCCCAAAATTGCCCCGCTGCTTTTTACCTAATCCGTGCAGTTTATGCTGAGTGGCCAACTGCCCACAGCAGCACTGGCATCGAGTCTAGGCAAATCAGCAGCTCCGAACACCTCAATCTCAACTAGCAGGGCTGTACAGCAAAGAAAGAACAAAACGAAATGAAAGACAAAAAAAAAGCAAAAACTAAACACTGCAGAAAATGTATTTACCCACGCAACACAAATAGGCACGGCTAGGTAATCTCCCCTGTGTGTGGCCTCTGTTTTTAAAACCAGAGAAACTCAGGTATGTGTGTTCAGGAGGCAAGAAAAAGAGAGGAAATCAAATAATGCGACCCAGCTCCACTCCAACTTGCAGATAGCAGCAGCCGCCCTGAATCTGGAATTTTCCCTCTGCCACCTCTCCCATGAGCTTTATAAAGCTATTGCTCCTTCACCTTAGGCTGTGGCAATGAGAGCAGTGACCCCCCAAATTCACACAAGAGGGTTCTAAACCCAGCCCATATGGCAGTGAACAAAAACGGTGCAAAAGCACATCCCACTATAATTTATTTTATTTCAAGTCACCACAAACGGGGTGGGTATCCTGCATGATTGTATAAATCCCGGTGACAGCAGACGTAAGTCAGCGAAGCCGGGTCATCTTTGGCTGTTACCAAAACCAGCCCTTTTTAACTAGACCTGTGCCAGGGACTAGACCCGTGCCAGGGACTAGCCCTGGAGCTCCTTTGGCGCGGGACAGAGCTCGCAGCTCCCGCTCCATCTCCCCTGGCACAGCTGCAGCACGGGGCACTCGGCTCCGCGCTGGGATTTAACGGGATGCTGCCACAGGGCAGTGCGGGGAGTGGGGAGGAAGCTTCTCCCACAGGCTGCAGCCTCTTCGGCACCAGCAAGGAGTCAGGCCTACATTTCAGCCGCTTGGGTTTTCCTTTCCCTTAGCCCGGCTCTGTTCTTGGTTATTTATTAGACATCAAGCTCAGAAGCAGAAAATACTGATGCTCCTTCTCGTCTCTGCTGTCCCACGGAGCAGAGAGAAAACCTGGACCTCTGCTGGGGAGCAGCTCGGAAAAGCAGCAGCAACAGCAAGTGATGGGAAATCCTCCCTGCCCTCCTCTCCGAAAGCAACAGGGACAGGGGACACCTGGACAGCCCAGGTCCCCCTGTGCCACCAGCTCCCCGAGCAGGAAGGAGAGGGCTCAGGGCTCGGGCTGGGGATGGAGCCTCCGCAGGGGTTTCCATCAAAAGTTTAATGCTGAGGGACCGCACGGGTAAAGCAGAGTGCTGCGAGGTGCCTGGGGATACCCTGCAAAAACTACCAGAGCTCTTCAGAGGGAAGCGCAAGACGGGCTCAGCCCGTGCTCACAGTTTTCCCAAGCACTCCCAGCCTACCCTTGGCTGGGATTTTGCCATCCGCAAGGAAGCATCATCCCGGACCGCACGCAAGCCCACACTTGGCCAGGGAAAGCAGCACGGCACAAACTCACCTCACAGCCGCTCTGAGATCTTCCCTGGGCTTGGTGGATGGAGAGCAAGGAGCAGGGAAAGGTGTTCCTGGTATTCCTGCAGCTCAGATCCTAAAGATCGGTGGGGAAGGCTGGAGACTCCCCCTTAAAGCCGAACTCCACCTCATCCCAGCATCACATGATGGTGTTCTGCTGAGCAGAGCCTGCACATCTCACTGCGAGCGCATCACCTCCACATTACACATCTGGGGGTGCGTTGCCTAGTAATTCAGAGATAAATGCAATTAAATATTGAAACAAAAGAGGAGGGGGAAGAGCACAGAGAAAAGCTCAGGAAGGGAGACAGCTTCAAATTGCTGTCTGGCTGTTTCAGCATTTTGTTTGCAAGTTATTGCCACCTTGTGGCCAAGGATGAGATGATATTAAATAAAACCTTTTCGGAAAGTGGAACAAGACGATTTTAACTACAAGGAGCAAGTTCGAAAGTTCTGCTTTGGCCTTTTAAGCCAGTACAGCTAGCTTATGGCCTGTTTTTTTTTCGTGAACAGTGATGACTAGCTTGATGAGAATTGCTTCTCTCATTAATTTTTTTCCAATTAGAAGTAATGTGAAACTATTTAGAAGTCAAGAAAGCATCAAATCTCCAGAAAACACAACTGTCTGTGTGTCCCTCTGCAGGGGTTTTTCTGATTCATGCCTGCCCATCGGTTCATCACACTGCATGAGCTGCAGAAGGAGACAGGGATTTCTGCAAGCTCATACTCATCACCAGGATATTCCAGGGAGCTGGAAAGAGAACGGGCTCCTGAAAGTAAAGAACAAACCCTCAAAAAATTATGCTGAGCTGGTTAGCCTCAGCCAGCTCTTCCTGTTCACATAAAAATGCAGTTTACAGCAACCAGACTTTTTAATACAGCTCTGCAAACTACTAGCAGCTGTGAGAGCATCGTTTGAGACCTCCACTGTTTAGTGAACATGTTGATAAAAAGTAAAAACTAATTTTATGCCCCCTTCATTCTCTCTCACTTATTAAGAGCTGCAGAAGCTTTACTTATTAGGTGTAAAAAGCAGTGGGTCTGGATCCCAACACAGAAGTCCAAGAGAAACTACTCAGCCAAACTCACATCTATTAAAAAGCACTTTGAAAATGTTATAACTGGCAAAACCTGCAGGCTACATTAAGAAATTGGAATTAGAAAACACTAAGGCCTAAGTCTTCAAGGCTCCAGATTAATTTTTCAAGCGTCAGAATCTCCTGCCTTTTCACCTTCAGGCATACCTGTGCTATACGACAATACTCTGCTATGTCGCTGGCTGCTCTCAAGAGAGGAACCAAGTTAATTATTGCTAAAAAATCAGGTGATTGTAATACTTCTTGCAGAATGAGTTTCAAGGCAAGGTTTCAGAATCTCCCATTGAGTTTCGTATTTATCCTGCATTTCTAGGAGCTCAGCTCGAGGACCCTTAGGCTGCTGTGAGAAAGGAAAATGCAGGCTCTGCACCAGGAGCTTGGGCACTGCTGACATTTTAACAGCAGCAAGCGGGTAGTTACTGCAGGCTGTATATAATGCTGCTCACTTAAAAAAATGTGCAGATTGGTAATATGCACCAGTTTCCATCTGAGCAGAGCAGAGCTGTAAACACAAAGTTCAAAGGTGAAGTGGAAGAACCCAAAAAGGGCACATTTTCATCTGAACCAGTGCTGGTTCAGGACATGGAAACTGAAGATCTTTGCTGATTATGGACAAGGAACTATCCAAGACATTAATGGAAATGAGAATAATTACCCAATATATATATTTTAAGGGTATCTCACAATACCTCTTTCATACTGTAATATATAAATATACTTATCACCTATGGAGATTGAAGACAGGATCCTCTCTGCCACTCCAAGACCCAAGATCATACAGGCATTAGCAGAAGCTCATGGTGTTATTCACCCTGCAAGTCAGGCCTTAAGCAGAGCAGTGGAGCAATGACAGGGGCTGCCCAAGACCAGAGCCTGGTCTCTACAGTGGGTTGGTCCAGGACAGTGGGGACTTGGTAACACAAGTCCTGAATTTTAGCTACAGGGTCATCATCCTCTCATCCCCATGTCTAGCCAACAGATCTAATGAAATCAGGTTTAGGTAGGACTTCTAAAGAGGTATCTGACCTCTAAAAGTCAAAGCTGGTGCTTAAACATCAAGCTAATTCGGTAACTTTGGAGCCTAAGGATTCCTCTAAAGCATAGTGTGCTATAATTCCAGTTTTAACACAAGCATCCTGTCCTGTCGCACTAACGTCTTGCTTTATGTGCTCGCCTTAGATGTGGGAATCTATTGGAGCAATACCAAGCACCTCTGGAGCGCTGCACGTACATGTGAGCACCAAAATAACAAATATAACTAAGAAACGATCATTTTAATGAAGCAAGACACATTGTTTTCAACCTTTTTCCGTGATAGCTCTATGAAATGCATGCTGTGAAGTAACAGCTGCATAGCATGAAGCATGTTCTCAAGAAAACTCAGATTTTAGCAGCTCATTTAGCTATTCTAGGTCCATTCTCAGCATTATTGTATTACAGGTGGAGCACTAAGCTCACAAAAATGTTAAATAATTCCTCCTTTTCTCCTAACCATGACAAGAACACTATAGTAGCAAGATAGCAAAGTCTATTATCTTCTTCCTTCAAATAAATTATTTCAGTTCATCAAAGGCACCCTATGCTGTAAGACTGTTTGTTTGTGGGTGCATGTGTGTTTGTGTGAAGGCACATTTTAAACTGCAAAAAGAGAATAAATGCAATAAACAGAATAAAAGTATTTTAGCTAATGAAATAGAGCAGCAGGAGTAAAAGACAACAGAGCTTCTTTGAAGCAGTAGCATTGAGAAGGGAAAGAAACACAGAAAAAAATATGCCAAGAGACCAGTTGATTAAAATATTCTCTCCTGTAACTCTCAAAAATGTAAAAGAAAAGATGTCATCAGATGAGGCTTTCACTTTCCCTATAATGTATTATCGTGTACTCCAATAATATAAACCCTCTGCAACACTTAAAATCCACAGAGTCAAAGAACACGGTGAGTTGTATGTTGTTTCTTCTGTATACAAGGCAAACTGAAAGGACAAGTGTATTTTGAGTGGAAACACACTCTAAAGGGTATTTCTAATTTTATTTGTGTTGCTTTCATTTTGTAGAAGCGAACTTCAGTAGCACTTCACATAACCCCAGGCATTATAAGGGAATTCGCATTCCTTGGAACTGGATTCTACCACGAACAGACCATTTTGCTGTTGACTGCAATGAGAAGAGCATCAAATTCTCAGTGTGGGTAAGAGCATGTGCATAGGGCAGCAACTGCAGCTCGCCCCAAACCGAGCTACGTGCGAGCGCCCGCGTTGCAAACCCAAATAAACTGCAGGAATATGGTCAATCCACATGCCTAAAATACTGGGGGGAAAAATAGGTTTCCTACAGCTGTAGCCCACCTGCTTTCTATCCACTCGGGTTCCAGGCTGCTAGGTAACACGAGCCCTTCTTGCAGAAAGGACCAGATACCCTCCATCGTGAAGAGCTCAGGCAATGCTGCGTTTTCCGTGGTCCGAGGCTCTTCGCATTCACGTCTGGCTGCTTGATGCTGAAGCTAAGGAGACCCTGAGAAGAGATGTGGCAAATACACATCTAGAGATGCAAAACATAACTGGGATTTTTAACAGCACTTTGTGCATGTGTGGAATGAGCAGTTGGACTGATGTGTGGGGGGAAAAAAAGCAATCAACAGAAATACTCTCAATGGACCCCACAAAATTCCTCACATTATTTTTAGCCATGTCCTTCCATTTTAGATGGTCTTGCTGATAAACAGCCACTCCATTGGCAGTAGACTTCGTAATAACATTAGACTGACTCATGGTAGCCTTTGACTCAGGATGACTGACTGTATGTTCTGGAATTTGGACAATGACTATTTAAACTTTGATTCTTTCAAAGGCATTCTTCCGTTCCCACTAATTTCAGCTGGAGCTTTGAGTCTTTCACAGTTAACCTTTAGATGCTAAATTTTCCAGAAGTATTGAGATAATACTCCCCCAAAAAAGATACTTCTGGGAATACGGTAAGAAAAATGCAAAAATTAATTTATATTCTCACATGTGACAGAGTCCTCTCCTGTATTTTCTGTTGTGCCATTCTCATCCCTCCCTAATACATGGTTTTTCTTCACCACCTCTATCTGAGAAAATACGAAACAGTTGACATGGGGGTTGGCTGTTTGTACCTTTACACAGGTACACTGTAACCCTCAGAGCAATAGGGTGTAAGAACCCACAATTTCTTACACTTGCCCATCTGTGGACTCTCTCAGCAAACGATTTCTTTTAGCTCTGTGTTTTTTAAGTTTTTTTTTTTAAAGAATGTCATTTTTCTGGAATTTTAAGTTTCCACAGAAAGACAGAGTGTCTCTAAGACCTCCTTTTGACCGTACAGAAAACCCCCCTGGAATACAGGGCACCCAGGCTATTCTGTGCCTGGGGAAATGTGACTCCCAGTTCCTTACACAGCTGGTCAGCACGAGGGAAGGTTTCTATCTTCCTGCCACATATTTGTGTGAAAAGCTTTAAAGCCATCAGTGGGAGATGGGAAAACGGCCGCAAAGCCTAAGAACTGCTGCTCGGCCCTGTACAGGTTATTAATTTTGCTCTCCTTTGTGACTAATGGATGGAGACTTAGTGTGACAGGATGGATTGGCACGTCCCTTCCACCCGCTGGCTCCGTGATTCACCAGCAGTGGGTGGCACAGGGCACAGGGAACCCGGGGCGCAGCCTTCCTCATCACCCCGAGCTCATCCTCTGCGCGTGGAGGCTACGCGTTCCTTCAGCCTCTAACCTAAACAGCACAGGTAGCTTTAAAAAAATAGGAAAAAAAAAGATCCTAACTGGACTTTCAGTGCTCCAAAGGTACTTTGTGACACGGTGATGCTGTTCTGTCTTTGTGCGGTGCAGTTTTTTGCAGGCTGGTTGTGTGGACAGCTTCCCTCCAGCCCTGTGTTGGTACCAGGAGTATGAGGAGTGCGTTGGCAAAGAGCAAGGACATTGCGTTTGCGTGTCACTTGGGCTCCTGGTGGCCTGTCACTCGCCTCTCCGGCAGGCCTGTAGTTGGACAGGGATCAATGGGACTTCTTTTGCTGGGAGATAACAGCTGGTGTGAGCAGCAGAGTTTGCCTTTTAACATTTTATTCCATAACATACCCAACAGTTCTTGCACTTTGAAATACTGCTCACTTGCAAACGCCCTGCATTCCCGCTGACGGCCCTGACCAAATTAAAACCACCCCTCAAGTATTCGCCTGTTCACCTCCAGAAAGGAATACAGCCTGGGGAGCCCATTGCTTCCCACTTGTTTTAAAGCATGTTAAAAATTAAAGGGTGTTTGCAAAGAGCCCCTCGCATGTGAATGCTGGCCCAGCCCGGCTCGGCACAGCACGGAAGAGCGCTCGGACCGCTCCTCGACTGCCTGGTTATTTGCAGACTCCTCAACGTCCCACAGCAGCCTCGAGAGCACCTCCCCATTGCGCACCGCCACGCGCTGAATTCCAGCTGAATTCCCTTAAATCCCGGCGAGTGTGGGATTTGTTTACGGTATCATTACATTTCCATGGAAACTCTAGTTGTCGCAGAGCGAAATGCTGAAAGAGGAGGCTCCGAAACGCGCCCGCCGAGCGGATGAAGCCCCGTGCGGGACTGCAGGCGAATGAGCGGGGCCGGCTCCAGCCCCCGGGCTGGGACACGTCTGCTCATCCCGCGCCGCTTCCCTGCTGCCTCCGGAGGATGCCGCCGCTTCCAGCCTTTTCCGTGGGAGCTGCTGTGGGCGCGCGGCCCCGGAGCCCTTTGCGGTGATGGGGACCACGCTGGGCTGCCACCCGCGCCCGGCGCCACCCGCGGCACTCGAGTGGCCTCTCCTCCCTCTGCCGCCGAGATGCTCCACGGAGCTCCGGCCACCTGAGGCGGCCCCGGAGCAGCCGCACGGACCCGCAGCGGGACCGGGAGCGGGAGAAGGAACCGGAGCGGGGCAGGACGCCCAGGTGAGGCGGCCGGCGGGGGCGGGCACGGAATCGGTGCCACGCGATTCTGCGTGGGGCAAACCCAGCTCGCGCTGCAGCAGGTCCCGCTCTCCCATCCCATCCCATCCCATCCCGTCCCGTCCCATCCCGTCCCGTCCCATCCCAACGGAGCCGAGTGCCCTGCTGCATTTTGTGGGCACGGGGTCTCCTGGCGAGCTGCGGAAAACATCCACATCTTCCCCTTTCTTTTCTCTCTTCTTCCTCTGCAAGCTGCGAGCTGCTGCGCCGCTTAGTGCATATTTTAATCATACATTTTAAGTTTTCTTTTTTTGAGAACGAACACCCTCATCACCATTGCACCACATTTCTACGGTTCTGGACAAATAATCTTATTAGCTGATTTTTGCTTATCCTAGGAAGCCATATTCGTGTCTTCCAGGACAACCTTGTAATGCTCCTTATAATTAGCCACCTAAGGAGACATGCTTTTAACATGCATAAAATCCTTCTTCTGTGCTCCTGGAGTATCCTCAGCCTTTTGAAATCTCCAGGGTACTCAGATAAGCTTTTTGCTGCTGCATGTAATGAACAGGAGCCTCTCAAAAGCAGCAGCAGTTGATCTGCGAGGAGAAGGGGGCTCTTCACTGGTGTCCTCTGGCTCAGACATCATCTGTCTTTAATAAGAGCATCATTTATTGAGTAGTAACCGCATAGCTTGGTGCATAACCTTAGTTACAGCCTAACTTCATGCTACCCTATTAAGTTGAGGATGCTGTAAATTATTGGTGTAACTGCTTAGGGTGGTGTACAAGTTAAAAAGAGCATCTCTAACTTCATTTCCCTCCTGTGACCAAGCCAGTGTATGGAGAAGGGAGATTGTGTATTTAAGAGGATTCTCCTGTTTTGCTTCCCCCTAATATATATTTGTCTTTATTTGTATTTTAAGTTAAAGAAAAAAAGAAAAAGGAATAAGATGGCAAATTGTTTGCAGCAGCAGTGAAGATTAACAGTCCTGTGTGGACACTGTTACACAGACTGAGCAGACTAGATGACACAGGCACCAGCCAGTCAGAATTGACTTAATAGGGACTAACACTGTAGAATATACGCTCTTACCCATGAATAAATCCTAATAAAAGTATCTCATCTAACAGGAGGAAATCCTTCTGAAAGCAGATATGTGTGCAAGGGAGCCTGCTAAACTTCTGTGCTTTTGAAAATGTCCCTTTAAATACATTGGGAAGGGAATGAAGAAATATTCAGCCTATTCACCCTCCTAAATGAACTTCTTTTTTTTATATAAAGTAAAGGCTTTTCAGGAAAATAATGAAATGAATCTTAAGAATTTAACTAACACATTGTAGGTGATCTGCTGTCCTTAACTCAGCTAAAACTGAATAAGCATTTAAGATCCCTCTGCTGCTCTCAGGCCTTATATGAACTGCAGTTGAGAACTCCTCTGAAGCATTACTTTGATTACAGTAAGAGCTACAGGATTAAAAGAGTAACATTAAGGTGCATCATAGACAAATGTGGTTTAAGGAGGTGTTTCTTAAAATCTTTCAAGATCATGGTAGATCGGCTGTCATAAATTCCATTTTAATGTAAAAGGCAACCACAAATATCCCTTGTACTTAATGCTCATTGGATTAATCTGATTTTCACAGTAACTTTTCCTATTTACCTTGGATTCCGGCACCAAGCTGCAGTCACTCCTACCTCCTACATCTTCACTTTCCATGCGTGCACCATATGGGAATGAAGGAGACCTAAATTAACGCATTAAAGGCTCACAGGGTGTGAGCTCATGCAGCTGTAACTAAGCAGAGCCTCAGAGAGCGTATGGAGAGGAATATAGAAAGGCAACCTTATTTGCCTTGCAGAAATCATATTGACTGATGGATGGAGAGAGGAAAGCCATCCAACTTCAGATTAATTACATCTGACCTTGTAAACACTCCTAAATGCTCACAAGCGCTGTAGTGGCTACCATCCAGTTTAGCAATACAATTATATTGCTAAATATGAGAACACTTTCAAAAGGGACTGTATTATTCAATTCTATGTCCCACTGTGGGATTCTCAGGAATCTTCATTCCTGTGAAAGTGATATATATTACACCGAGATTGACCCAGTGACAGAGGGAGCTTGAAGAAGTTCCAGAAAATAGAAGCATCAGTTAAAAGGAAACAGGAAAATACATACCAAGAATTGCAGAGGCCTGTGAAATCAGTGATGTGCTAGGACTGGGGACTGAAGATTAGCTGTATGGGGAGGAAATAATATTTGGAGCTTGCTTCCAGAGTGAGCAATTCGTTTCCTATGAGCAAGTGAGCAGGTCTGGACAGCAACAGAGCCACCTTGTAATTTCTGAAACGTGGGGGGAAAGTGTCCAAATCAAAAGACAGCCTGTGGCTACAGGCACATGAACACACTGGAAACCACAAAGCATCAATCGTACCCCCCAAAAAAATAAAAAAAAAGATTTTTCCATGCTGAATAAAGAAAAAAAAGTGTTGCAGCTATTACGTGATTCAGGTATAATTCCATAAGCCTGAAGTAGGCAATTATGTACTTTCTGCAGAGAAGAGCACTCTGGAGTATCTGGACACAGTTTATGTTAACTTAGACTTACAAAACAGAAATAAATTGATTTCAGCTGATTTCACAAGTCACTTCAGTCCTAACGATGTCAAGTCATGCTCACTGGCAGCTAGAAGGACGAGTGGAAAGCTTTCTGCATGCACCTTAAGCGTGTTCTGGATCTTTGGGGGCCTTTTTGTATTGTCTTGCCCAAGACTCCTAAGCCTTAAGCAAATCCGTAGCTAACAGAATCAGAATCGTTAAGGTTGGCAGGGACCTCTAGAGCTCATCTAGTCCAACCCCCTGCACACGCAGGGTCACCTAGAGCACGTGGCACAGGACTGCGTCCAAGCGGGTTTGAAGATCTCCAGAGAAGGAGACTCCACAACCTCTCTGGGCAGCCTGTTCCAGGGCTCTGGCACCCTCACTGGGAAGAAATTTTTCCTTAAGTTCCTGTGGAACTTTTGGTGTTTCAGTTTCCGGCCGTTTCCTCTAGTTCTGTCGGTGGCCACCAGTGAAAAGAGGCCGGCCCCATCCTCCTCAAACAGGTTGGAGGCTCTCGACTTCGAAGCTTCAATACACAATACAAGGTTTTGCATCTCAACATACGGTTGCATACAGTCATGTATATTTATTCAGCTTGGATACTTTTTAAGCAATTTTCCTTTCTGCTTGAGCAGCGGTGTTCACAGTTCCGTTCAACATTATTTTCCAAATTAAGAGAAGATGGTTTGTATAAGCATCATGTTAGGAATTTCACTGTGGAAATGGGCAGTATGGGACAGCAGCCCGTCTATACTGAAATTCTAGCTTCCTGAAAGAAGCTAGAAACCTCCTTTTGAAATTTTCTTCAATTTTTTATCCTTTTTTTTTTTCTAGAAAGATAAGGCATACCACTGCACCTTTTATTGTGTCTCAAAACAACATAAATTTTCCGGTTCTCCCATTTTAGTTTGTTGTCGTGCAATGATTAGGTATCTGCCCAGATGGTGATTGTGAATTTCCTTAGCCAGATCAATGAGCTGCTATTCCCAGGAGTGATGTCCCCAGCTCTAAATGGAGTGCTTTTGTGACTAGCTGCTCGCTCCTCGAAAGGTTGGCAATAGCAAAACATCGTTACGTATGCAAATAGCAAATTTGGCCTATAGCAAAACACAGTTAAAAGCCAGCTTCATAATGCACATCCATAAATTGTAATCACTAGATAAGAGCAGCCAGGTACTGAGGCCTATGTGCTGAATGCCACCTATGAAATTAGCTTGCACTGACCTGCAGTTTTGTAGGATTTGCCTCACACTGCTATTAACTTAATTGCTTTAAGGTGATACAAAATTAAATTATGTTTAATTATATTGATATTAACAGCAGTATCAACTTTCCTTCAGCCTCTAATTAATGCCTTTCTTGTTCTAAGCAGGACTAGAATATGGATTTAGGATTCGAAGACCATAACAACGGGACACCCACCAAGAACACCTCTGCTACCACGAGGAGTTTTTCTGCCTGGGAGGATTATAAGAGCAGTGTTGATGACATACAGTACTTTCTCATTGGGTTATACACGTTTATAAGTCTGGCTGGCTTCATGGGGAATCTCTTTATACTGATGGCTCTGCTGAAACGCAAGCAGAAGACAACAATAAACATCCTGATTGGCAACTTGGCCTTTTCGGACATCTTAGTGGTGCTGTTTTGTTCCCCTTTCACGCTCACGTCTGTCCTGCTGGACCAGTGGATGTTTGGCACGCTGATGTGCCACGTCATGCCCTTCCTCCAATGCGCGTCCGTTCTGGTTTCCACTTTAATGTTAATGTCTATCGCTGTAGTCAGATACCGGATGATAAAACACCCCCTTTCCAGCAATTTAACAGCAAAACAAGGCTACGTCTTAATAGCAATCATTTGGGCCCTTGGCTGTACCATTTGCTCCCCTCTGCCATTTTTCCACAGAGTTGTAGATCTCAGTGAAACCCTCAATTTAGAGGTGCTGGCGGGCAGGTTTCTGTGCATTGAGTCATGGCCTTCTGACTCCTACAGAATTGCCTTTACGATATCCTTGTTACTCATGCAATACATACTGCCTTTGGTATGCCTGACCGCTAGCCACACCAGCGTGTGCAGGAGCGTCGGCTCCCGGCTGTCGAGCGCCGAGAACAAATTTGAGGAAAACGAGATGATCAACCTGACCATCCCGCCGTCCAAGAGCGCCGGCGCTCAGGGACAGCCCTCCAGCCGTTCCAGGTGGAGCTGTGCATTTATCGGGAAGCACCACAAGAGATACAGCAAGAAGACCTCGAGCGTGATGCCGGCTATCCTGAGGAACCACCAGGACTCTCATTTCAGAGAGCTCCCAGAAAGCTCTTGCACGGAAAAGAGCCAGCTCTCTTCATCCAGCAAGTTCATCCCAGGGGTGCCTATCTGTTTTGAGATGAAACCCAAAGAAAATACGGAGATCCAAGACATGATTGCGGTATCCCGATCCATCGTCAGGATTAAGACAAGATCTAGGAGAGTTTTCTGCAGACTGACAGTGTTGATCTTGGTTTTTGCTTTCAGCTGGATGCCTCTTCACCTTTTCCACATTGTAACAGATTTTAATGCCAATCTCATTTCAAACAGACATTTTAAATTAGTGTATTGTATATGCCATTTACTGGGTATGATGTCTTGCTGCTTGAATCCCATCCTATATGGGTTTCTAAACAACAGCATAAAAGCTGATTTATTGTCCCTTATTCCATGTAGCCAAATACCATGATTTTTGAGCCTCAGTATAAAATAAATCAAAAAAAGGCTTTCGACTATACAGACCTGTACAGCTTTACAAACTATATCAGTTAATCTGGCTGGTTATGATTAAAAGCATCTCAGTAAATGGTTAGTTCTAAGGCTGCATGTATGTCTTGCATTGAGCAGAAATATATATTTATATTGTAATATTCTTCCTCTATCTGTTCTCCATTGAAAATTATGCCCAGAGCACAAAACTGGAATACCATTTTCATTGCCTCCAATTCCAGACCTGTACTTTGGAAATATTCAGTGTACAATGAGTAGCAAATGTACAACTCAGACATATCAGTATTAACTACTGTAAGACTATAATAAAATGTATCTTTCACTACGAATTGTTCAGTCTGAGTACCAATCTTGACTGTTTTATAAAGTAAAATAAAATCTTTGTTTCTGGATGTGGTTAGAAAAACATTTTTCCTTAGATAGTTCATACTTTGCAATATCTTTGTGAGATCCTTTGCTGATGCCCGATTTGTCTTATTCCCTGGAATGTTTTTATAGCTAGTTGTTATTGCACTGCTTGTTTCCATCTTGCTGTACTAACCCAGTACAACCTACCTCTAATTTCCTTTAGCCAATTTTTACCCTCTCTCATCATTTGATATATATATTTTTTTCTTTCAGAAAGCAAATCTCACTGTCCTTCCTTGTAGATGAATCAACCTGCTTTGGAGAGCTGCAACAACCTTCAGATATACACGAACACCCACTCACATATGCCTTCTGCCTCTCTTTCCTTTTTATTTTTAACTAGAAAAGTGTTTTCTTTTTTTTGCAAGTTTAAATCACATCCATCTTCCCTGAGGAATCCATATTATAGTTACATAGCACAAATACAAAGAATATATATTCTATTTTTCTCTTGATTACTCTAACTCAATAATTTTCTCCTTGGCCCTCAGGGTTCAATAAATGTACAAAGTCTCTGCTGTAGCTATACCTCTAATCTGAGTTTTAGGCTATAAGACTTTTCCTGAGGTCTACCTGATGAATCTTTCTTGTTCTCCATTAAGATTTCTAATTTGATGGCACTGGAAAAAAGCAGCTTTTGGGAGACTGCAAAACAGGGTGGAAAAGAAGATTAAAAAAAACGGCAAAATAGCAGATAATTTAATGTGAAATAACAGTGTTTAATAGTCACAAGCAAAAAATAACAGGAAAGGATCAGCAAAAATCCTGGAAAACATAAAAGCTTGACAGAGCACCTGAAGTCAGCATTATTAGGCAGCTTTTACATGAGACAGGAAAACCTTATATCAAAAAGTGCAAATAATAAGTACTGTAATAATAAGCTCTCTCAAAAGAACACTTTCTGTTGTGTTTTTATTTAGAGAATCTCCAAGTATTTAACTCTGTTGAACTCCTCTGTGAATTAGTATTTCCCTGCTCCTACAGCACATTTTTAGTAGAGATCTCAAAGGGGTTGAGAAAAAAGGTGATCAAGGCAACTCTCATGTCACACAGGTGCGAAATAACCCTCGAGGTGGTGACCTTGTCCCCTGACAGTCACAGGGGGACTACACACCAATTCCTACAGCTGCACAAGCACAAAAACACATCAAATTAAGGCCAGAACTGCCCGTCTGACCAGGGAGCCAAGCCCTGCTTCAGCTCTGAGACGGCCAAACTCCCTCAGCCATGGCCTTGCTCATGGAAGAGCAACAACAAAGACCACAACACAGTTCATCCAGTCTCGTCTGGGCTTGGGAATAGAATCATAGAATCACAGAATGCTGAAGGTTGGCAGGGACCTCTCGAGGTCATCTAGTCCAACCCCCTGCACACGCAGGGTCACCTAGAGCACGTGGCACAGGACTGCGTCCAAGCGGGTTTGAAGATCTCCAGAGAAGGAGACTCCACAACCTCTCTGGGCAGCCTGTTCCAGGGCTCTGGCACTCTCACCGGTAAGAAATTTTTCCTTAAGTTCCTGTGGAACTTTTGGTGCTTCAGTTTCTGGCCATTACCTCTAGTTCTGTCGGTGGCCACCAGTGAAAAGAGGCCGGTCCCATCCTCCTCACTGCCTCCCTTGAGGTACTTCTAGACACTGCTCAGGTCCCCTCTCAGCCTTCTCTTCTCCAGCTGAACAGGCCCAGCTCCCTCAGCCTCTCCTCATAGGGCAGATGTTCCAGGCCCCTGATCATCCTTGTAGCCCTGCGCTGGACTCTCTCCAGCAGCTCCACATCCCTCTTGTCCTGTGGAGCCCAGAACTGGACACAATACTCCAGATGTGGCCTCACCAGGGCTGAGTAGAGGGGCAGGATCACCTCCCTCGACCTGCTGGAGACGCTCTTCTTAATGCACCCCAGGATCCCATTGGCCTTCTTGGCCACGAGGGCACCCTGCTGCCTCATGGTCACCTTGTTGTCCACCATGACACCCAGGTCCCTCTCTGCAGAGCTGCTCTCCAGAAGGTCGGTCCCCAGCCTGTACTGGTGTCTGGGGTTATTCCTCCCCAGGTGCAGGACCTTGTGCTTGGCCTTGTTGAACTGCATGAGATTTTTCACCGTCCACTTGTCCAGTCTGTCCAGGTCCCTCTGGATGGCAGCGATAATTCAGGACATCAGAGCCTGCAGATGATCGATGTCTCACACAGCTCCTGTACATCCCATTTCCCCTAGTTTCTTCAGATTAAGAGACATACATCGCTCCCTTAACCAGGGCTGTTATAGTAGATGGGGGAAGGCTAGACATTCCCAGTCACATAAAATGAAACTTCTCGAAGATAGACCCTGGAAATAAAGCACTAAAGTCCATACAGTGCCACTGTCTTGGCACGGTACAGATTTTAGTGCTCTTGGGTTTTTAGATGCCTTTTCCAGGGGTGAACTCCTTGGGGAGTCTTTTGAGAAAGGCCTCTGGAAAACTGGCTTGAAAGAGGCCTTTGAATCACACAGAAGGTTTTGGCAGCATTGAAAACAGAAACCAGGCTTCCCTTTTCCCAGGAAAGGAACCAATGTCATCTTTCTCCTCTATATATTTCATTTTAATATTTCTGCATCTCCTAAAATGGAAAACATAAGAGAAATAACTCAGAAGTGTTTCACTACATAACTGCTGTTTTAAGAAAGAATTATGTTAGGTTCCTATCAGGAATACAGCTTAGGAAACGCTTTCTCACATACTGTGTGACCCCGCTCTCTTTTTATACTTCCAGGGATTCCACATAGCCTTACCAAGCTGAGAAATGAAAATTTTTACTTTAATTTGAGAGATGGGAAGCGTCATTGTAAATATACATATATTTATATATATGCCTTGAAATACTTCCTCTCACATCAATACTTAGAAGAATACTTACTTCTTTTTTGAAGGAATTGATAAATTATTTTTACTGCAATATTACAATTCTGGGACGTTTTCTCCCCAAGCTATTTTCTGCTAAGGAGTTTATTACATACCAGTCAGTAATATCTTTGCTTCTGCCATTAAGGTATTTCCCTGAAGCCTAATTCCCAGTAACCCGTTGTTCTTTGTTTCTACTATTGATATGCTTTCCTACTCACTTCCTGGACACTGTTGCCTTCTGAGGGTTATTATCTCCTAAAAACTCTCAGTATGTCATTTGATGGGGAAAAAACAGTACAGAATACAGGATATTGGAGCAATATTTTTAAAAAAATGGCTTTAAGAAAGGTTTTACATAGCTTAATTTAAGAATAATTATAGATAACTCTTGGTAGACAAAAAGGAAAAAAAAAAGAATTAGATCTGAATCCAGAATACATGAATGCAATTCTGCCAAAGTTACAGCAATTTATATCCACTCAAGTCTATGCATTTTCGTGTCAAAGTATATTATTTAACCTTGTTTATACCATGTGATGCAATTAAATAGTATGACAGAATAAGATAGCAGTCACTGCTTCAAGTTGAAAAATCCCTTCTCATTTTACTTAATTTTACCGTTGCTTTCCTTTCTGCTTGCTATTTATTTTTTCCTTGATTTCTTCAAGTACTTTCAGAATTCCAACCGTTACCACCTTCGGCACTTAGGAAGGTGATCAAAACACACAACAAGAAATACTGGAGAGGTGGCATGGATGACTTCCCTCCAGCCTGGTGTTCACAGTAAGTGCTGCATAATCCCACTGATGTTCTCCAGTAGGTCCTACCAGTGCTTGTGGCTACACCAAATTCCTTCCAGACCCCTGCTCGCTTGGGTAATTGGAGAGACACCTTGGAAAAATTTGGTTCTTCTCCTCTGATACGTTCAGCCATGTGCTGCACACAGAGGCTCATTCTTTCCCTACCTCATTTCATCCTCAGAAGGAAGGTGATCACGCTGGAGCTTGGCACTGTCATGCTGCAGGATGGTCCCTCTCAATATTGTGTCTCCCATGATAAAGCTCAAGTAAAAAACCTTAGATCAAAAGATATGTTGATAGATAGATCTCTGTCTAGATCTCTCGATACTTTTAAGTATTATGGGTAGAACTGACACACAGATAGTGATTCACATCAAGATTACATACTACATAAGTCTTATTTAAGTGTACAAGAACAACTTAGGTGGCATATTGAATACATACATTATTTCTTGAAAAGGAGCTAAATTAAAGTGCAAATATTACCTATGTGACATTTACAAATATTTTCTTAAAACTCAGGAGGTACAATGAGTTTAACTGAGATCTCTTTTAGCTTTTCTGTGAAATTGAAATGACTTTGAAGAAGAAAAGAAAGGCAGAAGTGAAAAACCATCCATAGAAACATTAGCTGGCTGTTAGTGGCAAAGGAATCTCCGAGCTACATCCTTCTCCAGTATCCATCCCTGACAACTGGTTTGTGATGGCACCTCTGAACACTGCTCACTCCACATGGGACCAAGGAGCCTATTGCAAATCTTTCCATTCTCAGGATCCTTAAAAAGCTTTGTTTCCATTACATCAAGCAAAAATAACCTAATATAGTATGTTCTTGGTAGGAAATCTTACACAATTCTGACACAAGCTGGAGGGGAGGGAAAATAAAAAACCAAACAACACACAAAAAAAGGATTTTTACACACAGAATAGCACTACAGGCAGGAGGATGCAGTCAAAGCTCTTACCAGAAAGTAATCACACCAGAAAGAAATCATACATCATTTTTAAATACAGTGCAAACTTTGAAATCAGATTTTTGTATTAACTACATTCACTTTTAAAGAGAAAAAATAAAAAATATAGGAATGTCATGAACTTAGTTCATTACAGGCTGATATTAGGAAATATTATAAAAGAAAATATTGTCACAATTCAAACTCAGTTCTTTAGAACAAATTTGAACGGTTCATTTTGTTCTTCTATTCACATTATTAAGACAATCCTTTTAATAATAAGGTTTAAAAATACACCTCTGGGAAATAATGAATAATGATTTGACATTCAAGACTCAAGCAGATTGGCCTTGCTTTTACATCCAGTTAAACTAACGTTTGCTTTGTCTTAGTAGAAGGATCATGTCTACATTACTTGAATGCCACATTAGTCAGAGGTGTTTCAGTGGGGAATATTTATTATTGTCCCTATGAAAAGGATAATGTATCACAAAATTAAGGCTCCTTCTGGTGCAAAATTTCTTCAGTGGAATAATTTGTTATGACCAAACAGTTTTTCAGCTGCTCATCTCTTCAGTCCCAGAGGAACCACAGCGACACAAACCCTATTTGATGAGAGCCAAGAGACTATTAATTGTCATTTTGATTGAGACTATAAACCTGTATTTTTTTTCCTAGTAAGGAAAGAAAAATAACTAAGAAAGTAGAGAAAAACATTGCTGCAGCAAATAATCTTAGTGCTGCTTTGGGCCTTATATCCAGATTTACTTATCTTGAGCCAGATGAGAGTCTTGCTCTGCAAGACTGACTAATAATTCTCTTGTCTTTAACAGAACCTCTACCAAATTAGGGTTCAGTTAGTATTCATAACGATTTGGGCTTTTTAGCCTAAGGATTAAGGAGCAGTGGAAGGGATCAGAATATAATCTAATTTTTTACTATCTATTGATTTTATTATTTTGTGGTGTTAACACAACTGGAAGAATTACAAGCTATTTACTGCAGGAAAATTAAACTCATTTTTATGCAACTACTGGGACCTAATACAGGCAAAACAATTATATATTTAAGACTCCATCAGGCCCAACACATATTTCCTAATGGAAATTATCTGAAGCCTTGATGATAAATTCTCTCAATTAATATCCTAGCATATTAGAGTACTTTTCAGAAAGCATAACCTCATCTGATCTCACCGAAAATCACGATGCCAGCAGATCAGAACTTTATTCCTATTGCAGAATTTCACTGCAATAGGGGATACCTAAGCCCCCTTTTTAAGATCAGCTGAAAATCATGCAAGACCCAGCTGCTACCATCCTGCAGTATAGGGTTTGCTGGGAGTCCTTCCTTCAGAAAAACTGCTCCAAAGCGAGAATCCCAACTCCCTGGTACTTGTTTCCCTTCTTGATCCAAAACAGCACGAACATGGAGACCTTCCAGCAGCTGCTGAGGACATCTGTGTGGGGTTTTTCCAAAGGGATGAGGGATTACTTCCCAGAAGCAGAACAAAGAAAGCTTTGAGTGCTGCACTGGCTGGTTCATGCAGCAGAGCCTGGATTCAGCGGCCTAAATGACATTATGTCAAAAATATTGATACTTGGATATCTCGTGCTATTTTTGTTTATTTTCTTCTATTGAGATAAATTCATTTCAACCCTTTGAAGGGGAAGTTTGGCATGTCCTCTGACCCAAATGACTTAACCTTGAAATGCAACTCCAGTACCAAACTACTCTTTGCTGTTAAGATGTTCCTTCTATTTCTGTGGTTTCACAATAGACCTAATCCTGATAAGGGATTTTTCAAATTACTACCATGAAATAATTAATGAGAGCATCAGTATAAGAAAAGGAACACATCAGTCTCCTTGAAGCTGAACAGATAAAGCTACCCTAAAATACTCTGGAAACACTACAACACATTAAAATGAAATGTTTACATGAAAAGTAAACTTTTCTCCATAGTTCAGGGCTTATCTTTGCTGAAATCCTGTCTTTTTCCGTTAATTATGAAATTATATAAAGAACATGACTATCCTCAGAATTTTATGACCAAAGAACAAAAACAAGCTGAAAAAAAAGCATTTCTTTAAGATAAGACTACACAAGTTAATATTACTTTCCTTGTTTATATTATTAACTGCAGGCACAGTAATAAATTTACTTCTATTCTCCAAGCAAGGACTCCATGGGATAATGCTTATAGTAGACTGTAAGCAGAATTATAGCTGTAATCTACAACAAGCAAGAAGTAAAAAGCAGAGGTTATTTAATGGTCATTAGAAACACAAATGAGAGAGCTTTCTTTTAAAGTGGAAGCAAAGAGAGTATCTGTTGCACTATTTTTGCATTAGCACTCTCCACAATAATCAGATAAGGGCTTTTCTGCCTGTATTTACGAAATAAAAGCTGCAGGGGGGCTTGTTTAGGACCTCTCAGATTGTGCATTATTTAAGTTTATACACAACATAAATTTATCCTTGAAGAAAAGGTTCTTCAGAGGATAGTAAAAAGGAATAAGAAATATGCAAAAAAAACCCATGCTTCCTATTTGAAAACTATTCTTATATCGTAAGAGCAATTGAAAGCATACAGGCAGTTCCCAAAATGGAAGTACTTCCTAAGTGTGGATTTTCCTTGGCGAAGTTAAGGATTGTACACAGTTACTTTGCATGATGGTGGTGGTGTTTACGACGTTGCTTTATAAAGAGACTGAGCAAAAATACAACAGCATTCTTGTTCTTCACATTCTTTACAAAGCATTTAAATAAAGCAGCCTGATTTAAGTTAAGTTTTATGCTTACGGTGGCTGTGGCACACCTGGGAACATAAACTAATCTGTGCAAACCTGCACCTTTTTTATTCCTGGGGGCACCTTTGGGTCTCCAAGCTTCCAACTTCAACAAAACCAGAAGGCTGTAGGAGCTCTCTGCTGGTTAACACACTATCTGCCTCCAGCAGCTGCTTAGCCATCAGAAATCGCATTACGGACCCTCCAAACCATTTAAAAAAATAACGTTTACAGCTTTAAATGCTTATTTCCCCTCTAATTTACTTGTAAGTTTTTACTTCTTGATACTTCAAGATAAAAAAAAAATCCCTCGGAAAGAGGCTCCATTTTTTTTCAAAGATCACCTTACAAACTGCAACAGCAAGTGAAGAAAAACACTTATCAAACCATTAAACTCTACCAACAAATGGTGACAAGCACCAGCACTGTACATAGCAGTGTCATGCAAGTGTCATCATCACCATCATTTGCACAGTTCAAAGCGACATCCCTTTGGAAATAGAGGGCAGATTTTGTCTGAACACTAAAGAATGGGAAACCTTTTCCTACCTGTAGCAGACAAGGAAGAACTTCATCAAGAAGGATGCGCTGAAGTATCCGGGCTTTCCCGCTGCCCTTTGCAAACTCTGCTGATTCTGAATACTCCAAACAGGGTGAAATTCACCTTCCCTGTGGGAACATCACACCTGAATCAATAATACAATATATTTAGTATAAACCCAACACAGTGCTAGAGGACTGCCATTTCAATGGCAGTCTGTCAGTATCTGTAAAACGGGTCACTACAGGTATAATTTGGTTAGCTAAATAAAGCAGATTAATTGCAGAAATGCTGCTAGTGCTGCAATTGTGCTGCAATTAGTGCTGTAATTATTGAACAAAATTTGCATTTTTTGCCCTGCCTATCTGCATATACATGGTAGCTTGATCTACTATAAATAGCACTAACTTTAAGGGCACTGTGTTTCTATTCCATCACACGCAAGAACCCAAAAGTGTTGATTTCAATTCCAATTTATTTCACCCCCTCAAGTTGTGTTCCAAGGTAAACTCCTAATCTGAGAGCCCCAGAAGACAGTTTTGTAGCAAATATCCTCCCATTTCACTGGGAAGTGAGCAAAGGGGAATGACGATAGCCACATGTGTGGGGCAGGAGACTGCTCTCAGCATAGTTTCATGCTTATTTCTCTTACAAGCAATTTTTCAAGCTTAATCCGGTGTTCCCAAAAACCTAAGTATTTAACAATTCTCTCTAAGCAAATAAAAATTATTAGGTGTAGATTTAGAGCCAGTTTTAGACAGAATTTTCAACAAAGTGTGAAACAATTAAGTACTGTAATCCACTGGCTTTCAAGTAGTAAAAGCTAAATGATAGTTAGAGGAAGGAAAAAGACACACACAAAGATCCAGCTGGCAACATATTTATGAAAGTTCACACAAAAATGGTTGCGTATGAGAAAAAAAAATCAACTTTGCAAAACAAAGCTTCATCACCAAAGATTAGTGCAAACAAAAACATTTTTCCAAGAGTGAGCCTCATCAGATAACATTTTTCTTCACGGTTATTATTTTCAATTCTTAACCAGCAGACGTTTGTGATTAATTACTTTGATTGCAGCATCCCACCGAGAACTGGTCAAGTCATTTGGTGCAGCTCCTCAGCTCTGCTATTCCCCTTGCTGCAAACGAAGGGACATTTGCCAGCACAGGCTCTTGTTCTATTGCATTATAAATTGTTTATAAAGATCATTATGACAGGAATGGCAGATTAATTTAGACCCTAGATTTCAGATGATGCCATGCAGTAAAGTTGCATCTCTCTACTCACAGTTTCACTATAAACCAATTGAGACTACAGCATGTCACGTCATTTTGAGCTTCTTCCCATTTCCTTTGGAAAATCAAAGAAAAAAATGAATTAACAATCTAATTGATCTGTTTTGCTTCACTACTTATACAAATTAAATCATTTCCAGATGCTTGTTAGAAGAAATAGCTGTCTGCCAACTAAGGTAGAGTCAGCTAGAAGTATTGGCCTTACCTGTCAGGAAAGAAGAGAAAGATTCCAATTCGCCTACGTGCCTCTGCACTCACCCTGCAATTCATAATTTAATATTAACACTTAATAATTAATGTGAACTGAGTAGATGAGGACTGCAGACAGAATTCCATGTCTCCTTAGGCACACAGTGGGCCATCTACTAGCTCCTATTGTTTTTTTAAAAAAATGTGTGATTTATACAATTTGTAGGTTTCATACTAAACTCCATTTCTGAAAAGCATTCAGATACACAAGTCTGTCAAGCAAATTTCACAGTAAATTCCCCCTCACTCTCCACCCTCAGGAGGGCAGAACTTTATTCAGTATGTCATATAAAGTGATCTAAGACTCCTGTGCCTGTTTCCTTCTCTGCAAGAGAAAAGACAACAATATTGAACACTGTGAAGTACTGCAAGACGTCTGGAAGACAATTGAAGAGCAAGGGGGTCGTGCTGAACAGCAGGCACTCCAAAATGGCCATGGGAACGTTAAAAACAACAAAATTTCAAGTCAAACTTGTGCTACAGCACGAACTAATGCAGTTTGGATGCCTAGTAGTTCAGCAAGCCTGTGAGAGTCAGTATTATGTATATTCGCAATGCAGAAAAAAGGTAAATAAAACCTATTTGATTTCTGATTTTTAAATAAAGTAGATAAAAAACAAAGTGGACTTCCAGCTGTCCCTGCTGGAGCAGGGGGGTTGGACTAGATCATTTCTAGAGGTCTCCTCCAACCTCAAATGCAATTCCATGAAAGTGGGGCTTGAAGTTCCGCAGTTTTCCATGTTCTTGACACATCAGGAACCTTACCAAATGTTTTCAAAGAAGTGTTCATTGTAAATAAATAAAGCTCTATTACATACACAAATATTGCTATTCTGGTTGGGCTCTAGAAGGTTTCTAAACATGAATTTAATTGCAAGGCTCAAAACTTACAGAAAGTAATAGCCTGTTTTTTGGGATTATGGATCTCACTGCAAACTTACTATACAGCTCCACAGGGCACTGTTTGTATCTGCTAGTACTAGACAAACCTTGAAGTGCAGTCCCTGACAAGCTACTAAGCTCGAGCAGGGCTTAATTAACAAACTGGTAATTATGGAGAGAGCAGCAAGGCTTGGATAGCAAATCTGGAGACTTTGCTGGAGGGTGGCACAAGATCCAGTCCTATTTACTGGTCTGTAGCCTCCAGCTTTACCACTCATGGAAACAACTATCTGCTGTGCTGCAGCACTGACTCAGCCCCGCATGACACCCGTTAATGCTGTGCACTTACATTTACAGCTGGAAACGATGACATGCAAAAGATATTTTGTATTTCTGGACGCATAAGTGCCTGTTGTGCTCTTTCAGTTAATGCCACTGTAGCTACGCTTGTTTCTTCTCTTTGGTTTTAATTATCTCCTCCTCAAACAAGGATAAAAAAAAATAGGAGACTCTTTAAAATGAGACTGTAATTAGATTCCCTTAAACAACACTGTTGCTAGAAGTTGTGTTTTATTTTGTTTAAATTTCAAAGACTGTGAATTACTAGGAAATGCAAATATTGGTTATTTCTATATATATACACTCACATAGCAATACTAAACTCTAAAAATAATGGGTCTTTTTCATTTAACTTATGCTTTTTAAAAAAAAATGGGGGAAATGTGAATAATGGGATCAATCAGAAATGATTTGTAGCCCCGTAGCTACCCAAGCAGCCCAATACTGGTGCTGCAAGAGCTGGTGAAGCCTCCCGAGGTCTGACACCTGCTTCCATCTCAGCCAAAGCAAATTTCCAGACTCATCTTGTTCAAAATATTATACTCTACATTTATATGATAGTTACCCAACTACTGCAGCTAGGGCACTAAAGAGGAAGGGGTTGAAAGAAGCCAGTACTCAAAACAGACAAGTATCACTAAAACATTACCTATGGCCATCCAAATTTCATAATTATATAAAACAGATTTTAGCCTGATTTCAATGTTTCTGCGAGACATGAAAACCTGAAATGATCCAATTCATTTTCTAAACTATCAAAGAATTTTTCCTTTTGTTTCCATCTCTATTGTGTAGATAGTGAAAAGAGCTTGATAAATCTAGAAATGGCTTGATAAACTTACTGGGCAGTTGATTCAATTCATTATCAAAGAAGAAAAGGTTACAATATCTTAAGCCTTACGAGGAGAAAAGCTAAGTCATTATAGCATGAATTTTGGTTGTATATCCTCACAAATAGGCACATTTTAAAGGTGATGAGGGGGATTTCTTCACAGTAGTGTCTAGAGTGGCCAGACTTGAATCAAAGCATCATCAGGGGTTCATGTACTCAGGCTGCAAGCAGCTTGTCCAGGTGTATCTGAACTGCCCAGCATTTTAATGCGGCATTTATACAACTGGGGCATGGTATAACATCCTGCTCTATAGTCCCATCTCCATTTTTTTCCTCCAGGAAGGCTCTAAAGGCTCTACTTAGATCCCAGTACATCCAAAGTCTTGAAATTGGAAACCTGCAGCATTCACTTCATGGCTGCTACGTTCTCAGGGACGCTCCAAATACTCAGGACTGCCTATTTGGAAAAAAAAAAAAACTGTTTTACCAAGAGCACATTTTGGGTTGTCATGGAAATACGGGAAAAAAACAGCGGAGGAAACAACTGGAACAAAAGCTGATTTTCCCAATACATTGTAGGGTACTCATACAGATTATGATTTTTGCTCTTTAACTTTTAATGTGTTTAACACACTAAGTCTTATTTTGAATTTTAGAATATCTGTAAGAATATAGGAAACAGGGGAGCCACTTAAAAATCTAAACAAATAAAAGCCCTAATTTTAGAGGTTAGAGAAACTGATAAAATGGTTGACTATGCCAAATAATCGCATTAGTCTAAGAGGCTCTGTCAAAAGGATTAAGTGGCCTCTGCTTCTCTGATTAGTGAAGAGAACCCATTAGGAAGAGCTCAAGTGTAATTAGAAAGAAAAGTTTTTTTTTTTTTTTTTTTTTAAGTTACATCATTTAGAACATTAAGAAATGCAGAAACAGGTAGCATGAAACATAATTAAAAGAGCATGTAAGATTGTTCTTAATAGCTTCATGTGCTGTATAATTTAGAAATAGCAGTAAACCTTGCTGTCACATAATCTGGTATTACGCCTTGTTGATTTCTGTGACTGCTGATGAACTCAGAAAAGGTAGAGGAAGGCCTCTTTAGCTAATTTTCATTTTTCTTTCCTGCATACAAATTGCAACAAATCTTTTAAGTGCCCAAAGACATGGCTTGCTTTATGTTCATGAAAGGGCCCAGATAACTCATGGAAAGTTTTCTATAACCCACGTGAAGAACAAGAATTTCAACGCATATCCCCCTTTTCCCTTAAAGGACTCAGATTTAAATTAAGTCACATTTCTAGGGATACAGTCTCCGTTTTATAGATAAAAATGTCCACATTCTGCATGTGACAGTATATTGCAGATTAAAAACCTGCACAGTCTACCATCTGTAGACTGAAAAATTGGCCTTGCATTGACAGGAATTTAATTTAAAACCAAAACTGACTAAATAAAAAACACTGTATTTAATGAAATCGCAATACCTAAAACACATCTATATTATGCCATGTTAAACAGCATTGTCTTTATGAAACCAGGATTTGATGAACATCAGATATTAGGACACAGCTTCAAGCCAGGGTGGGCATTCTCGGGCTAGCTCAAGTTCAGTCAATGCACTAACCGTGACAGCGCTGAGCTAGCTGCAAACTCATTTATTCTCCTAAGAGTTCACTTAAACAGTCTAGGTTATGTTTCACCTTCAGTGACTTCATCATTCTTGCACAGTTTATTTTTAATATATGAACAATGCCAGGAACAAGACCGGAACAGTTGGATTTACATCTCCACTGCTCTGGGCTGATGTGAACTCTGCATTCGTGAGAGCATATAATTCAGCTTGGATTTACAATAAATATATAGCAACTAAAACAAAGATGCAGAGCTTAAAGCCAGCAGTATATTTATCTTTATGCCTACCACCATATTGTTAAATCCTTCCTTCTTTAAGGTAACAGCACATACAGTAACAAATCATGGATAATAAGATAGGTCAGCTACGAAAGGCAGTTTCCTATTTTTGCCCATACTGATTAATCTTATTGACAGCACAGAATATAAAGAAGTTCTACATAGCAGGGTTTGACTAGATGATGTCAAGAGGTCCCTTCCAACCTTAAGGATTCTACGATTCTATGCATCTTATGATTTAAGTTCTTTACAGACAGATTTCTAACAAAGACAGATGCTGCCAAAGCTGTGGCTAACTGTTCTCACCGGTGTTATGGTTTCCCTGCTCATTATTCTCATCTCTTCTAAACCCAGATGTTAATTGCTTTAACCTTCAGTTGATTTCCATGAACTCAGGAAGTCTGCATTTTGTTAAACTAAGCATGTTCTGCAACTACAATTTTAACCTTTCTCCATTCTAATTAATGTAGCTGTAACACTGTAAATGAGATTTTCATGAGAATTCAGAAATTGATCCAACTGTTACATATTAGCATTTCTGCAAATCTGTTGCATGGTATTGTCATTATATCGGTATCTCCTGTTCAGGATTGTAAGGCTACCATCCCTTAAGTGTTGTATTGTAATTACTGCATTATAATAATTAACCTGATGTTCTACAGTTACAAAAATTTAATAACGATTCTGGTTTGGGATATAAAATAGTTGCTCTGTGCCTTCTAAACTCATTTTGTTTTGCCTCACCGCTGCAAAACATTGCAGCAGAGATTACCACAGTCAGATACCCATCTATATTGATTTACAAAGCGATGAGTGAGGTTAGGCAAAATGCATCAAATTTGGTTTTTCATGTTGCCCCACATGCACACTCTAAACATATGACTTAGGAAAATTTGCACAGCAATTCCCCTACACAAGTGTTGAAGCATTCTGCATATGCTTTGCAGATAGGAAGAATAAAGCCCCAAAGAGCTACCAGCACATCTCTGATAAGAAATCCAGGTGCGCAGCCTAGCAGGAGACGACAGCAGGTTTTATGGCATATTTTGCTCCAGAGCATAACTAAAGCTGCTGGCATTCACTCTAAAGCAGCTCTCTCCAAGCACAAACACTTTAGTTCATCCAGGTACCTAAGAAAACAAAACGCTCCTTGTAGAGCTGAGCACTATTAAAATAGGATTATGCTCTGGCTTGCTAGTAATATTCCTGTCCTATTTAATAGCAAAAGTCTAGACTTATGTAGGTTAAAAAAAAAAAAGGATTTGAAAGTCAGGTCAGGGAGAGACAGTTTTAAGTATACGTTGAGTTAGGTATACAGAAGGTATTGTTATTTCTAGTAAAGCTGGCAATTGCCGTGACATGTTTCAAATTAATACAAAATTCTTAATCATCAAGGACATCTTCAAGTTTTGAAGCCTCTATTCTTCCCTGATGTTAAGGGCAGAGCACCTTATCTCATTATTTTCCTTTACAGGGAAATAAAGTATTTTGTTTTCCCATGCATATCTTCATCATTGCACAATTTTTCCTGACAGGAAAACCACCTTGAAAACAAAACAAAACAAACAAAAACAACAAACACACACACACAATGAGATTAGATCAAAGTTCCTAAATTACAGCAGAAAGTATAAAACCACCCCCAAGATGGTTTTATAGCCCAGGAAAGGCAGAAAGTGGCTCCTCACACCCTGCTGAAACACCCACCTACATCAGAGCATCAGCCCCACTTGGCAAAGGTCTCTAAGTCCCCAAGCTGCCCTTAAACGTGTTCATGACCTCAGGGCCCTTAAATGTGTTCGTGATCCCAGTGTCCTTAAACATGTTCATGACCTCAGGGCCCTTAAATGTACTTAAATGTGTTGCCGACGCGTGGCTCCACCTCGCAGCTCTGTACATGACGCTGCCCTGCACCTGGGCGCTCTCTTCTCCAAAGAGAGGGGTATTTATAGTGGAAACAGGCACCTGGCGAGGCTGGTGCTTTGGTATGGCCTGGCCTGGAGTTTCCGTGGGTTAAGCCGGCCTGGCAGAGCCAGGCTCTGGGTTTGCCCCTGTGAACTTTGGTGACTCCCTCTTCGTGTCACCTCTCCCTCCCGCAGCCCATGCTCTGCTCTCCACGGTGGTGCTTTCCCATTCGCACTGCATTTGTCTCCTGGCGGTTACTTTCCAACAGGGCGCCGAGAGCGAGGCCGTTTTAACAGAATTTTGGCTTTGTTCGCCCTTTTCTTTTAGCGAATTTGGGAAAACAGCCCGCCCGGGCGGCAACGTCTCCCGCCCGGAACTATCGAGGCGCCTCGTGCGCCGCAGCACGGGCCCCTTTCGCGGCGGCACCGGGCGGCGCTGCGGTCGCCATGGTGCGTCCTGCGCGGGGCCTTTTCTCTCTCCCTCTCTCTCTTCCCTCTCCCTCTCCTCCTTCCCTCTCTTTCTCCCCCTTCCTTCCCCGTCCTCCCCCGTCCTCCCTCTTCCCTCCGGCGAGCGGCGGCGGGAGCGCTATGGCCGCGAGCGTGGCGGGGCCTGTGCTTCACTCCGCGGCCGCGGCCTCTCCGCGCGGCTCCGTGTCCTGCGCGCTCTGCTCCTCCGCGGGCTTTAACGTCAAGTACCGCGTGCGGCAGAAACACAGATTCACTGATTCCTGAGTCCCGCGTGTGTGCTCAGCCACATTCCCTATGGACTCCCGTTAAAACTTATTTTACAGGCCTCGTGCTGCAGATTTTCTCTTAAGGCTTTTCACTTTTCAAGCGTTCAAACTCCTCCTCCCCCCAAAAAATCTAAGCTTAAACTTGAGTTAAAGCGTGTTTCAGATTCACAAGTTACTGCCCCCTCCCTGTGCCGCTAAAGAAACAACCAGTTGTTGCCTGGTGTGAGGGAGGACCAGGGATGCAGGGAGACATGAAACATGTTGTACAAATTACCTATCACCTTTGTGAGAAATCCCCGTGCAAATTGAGGACATTTACTGCAAAGTAGTTAGAAGAGGTAATGCTAGATATCCAGTATAGGCCTGCAGGGAGCTCTGAGAGTGGCTCCTGCATAATTTGTCAAAGAGCACTTGTTTTCTGATAATTATGCTACTGCATGGACTGTGTGTAAGTAGTTTGGACAGACTTTGTTGCTCTTTGACATACTGAGGAGGGCAGGATCTAAGTGGTGGAGCTCATATGCTGCTACAGTAAGTCAAGGGCTTTCTGCAAAAAGCTGATTGAGCTTTTAAGTCTTTATGATGGTGCTTGCTCCTAGCTTCCTTCTAACATGTTTTGCTTACCTTTAGTGTCTGATAACATTTTTTATTTCTTTCAGCCGAAATTACTAAAAAACAAAGGAGGAAAGCAAGAGAAAAAAGTCGTCCATCCTTATAGCAGAAAAGCTGCCCAGCTTGCAAGGGAAGCACACAAACAGGAAAAGAAAGAAAAGTGAGTTGACTGACTTTTTACAGAACATACAGATTTTTGTTTTTGTTGCTGGGGTGGTGTAGGTTATGATTATTCTGATACAACCTTAAAATAAGAACAACAAAAAGTCTGTATAACTGCTAGACCATGTGATCTGACAGGCTTATTAAATGAATGACTTATTAAATGAATTTACACGTAGTATGTAGTTCTTCCGGTTACTTTTGGTGTAATCCTTGCAAGTTAGGTTTCTTATTAGAACATTTTGCTTTTTATTACCTGGATGTCGAATGCTATTGATTTAATGTCATTTACTGTCTAACATTGCCCTAGATATTTTGCTGTGCTGTGGGGTGGATCTAAACTCCTCAGATGCTGCTAAGTCTTCTGGAAATGTTCAGAGTGCATGAGTGTCTTGCATGAAACTCCCTACTCAAAGAGAGGGACTGACTTGACTGAGAAGCTTGGTCATCTAGTTTGACTTTCCTCCAGGATTTACTAGGTATCTTGCTGAGGTTCTACCTGCTTGTGCTGAGATCAAACAAAAGAAAGCCCAGAAATCTTCATATGGTGTTTTTTCTAAAGAAGAGAGACTTCTGAATGAAACAGAATAATTAATACCTCTTTGGTGATTTCTGATTTCTTACTGTTCCAAGGCAAAGTTAGTTTTCTGCTTTTTTTTTTTCTCCTTCTCACAGCTGATTTCTATCTAGCACTAAACTAGGTTGGAGAACACAGCTGCAGAACACTGATTTTTGATTTCTTTCTCAGTGCACATCCTTTTTCTCTAGTACACATATTGTACCACTTTTGAAAGTCAGTATAATTTTTTGCTTAGAAAGCTACTGAAGTAGCTGTCTAAAGTAGCTTTAAAGCATTTTTTAATGAAAGTACACTAGTACATGGTTGGAGTCTTCATTTATCTGAAGATGTTACATTGGAGAACTGCTTTATTGAAAGCCAGAAAATGACAATAGCTCCTCAGAGATGTTCCAGCTGGCATGGTTGGGGCTGAATGTTCAGCTCTGTGCAGAGAAAGGCTGCTCTTAGAGGAGGGGAACCCTTCAGTTGCCCTTTCAGGAGAGAGATCCTTCAGTAACACAGCAGTGTCACACCATGCACCCTCAGCAGAGCTACTGCAAGAGTTTATAAGCAGTCTGTGTGGCAGACTGGACAGTCTCCTAAGGTGCAAGAAGTTTTCCCTGCTGCTTCATATTTTGCCTGTGGTCTCTGACTATTGAGTGTAACTAAGATTTTTTTTTTTGTCTGGTGCTTAATTGACAACTTCCAGCACTTATCTCTCTTTTCCTGCCTCATAACTGCCACTCAGAGAGCTTAGTCACAAAAAGATAGTTGACTCATACTTGATGCTTAGCCCTTACATCTGCGGCTTCACCATGAAGAAAAACAAGCATAAGAAAGCTTATTGTGTGAAGGAGTGGGGTATTGATTACTCCTTATGACTTGGTCCACTTCATGAAATCTTCTAGTGTTTGTCCATGTGGGCGAGTTATACTGATACAGGCACCTGTATTGACATGTCCTTGGTGAGAGGGTGTTACCTTTGGTTCCTCTTGTAAGAATTTAAACCAAAGTACTCCCTCTTGAGTAATCCTCTCCCATTTAACCTACCCTTTCTTTCCTCCTTAGAGAAGGCTTTAAAGCATCTATTAGAGGTTGCATAGGCCAATCCGTTTTGTTCCAACTAGAATACCAAATGCATCACTCCTCTCATAATGCATTAATATTGCAGTAGTGAGGTCATCCTTTCCATGAAAAAGAATGAAAAGATCCTGGCAGGTGAACAGTGCTGACGTGTAGTCATTGCATTCAGGAGAAGGAAGCAGCCCAGACCAGTTTGGGTTCCTTTTACCAATCTCTCAGACCTTTCTGCAAAGGGCAGCTTGATCATAAGAAATCTTCTGGTGCACAGTCTCTTCCACATCTGAGACTAATTACAACTGTTTACAAAGACTTTTTTGATGGAAAATGACTTGTGAAAGTTGAAATTTCACAGAAGTGTTTGTTCTTCCACATTACTGCTATATCTAATGACAAGCCTGCTCTTTGACCGTATGATTGGTACATTCTCTGGTGGTCAAGAGGAGAAGCTCCTTCATCATTCCTGCAGCATTTCCTCTCTTGGTTTCATCTGCAGGTCTGATACTTTTTTGACCATGCTTTTTATATCATGGAAGCAATACTTCTTGAATGCTGGGAGAGCTGGAAGCAGTATTCCCATTTTGTGATTTCACCAGCACAGAGTAGAGGGATTAATTTCTCCATAGAGACCCTTTTGTAGCATGGAGGAGTTGATTCTTCAGTTTTTCTTCTAAACTGGGGACCAGGGTCATCAAGTGAATCTAGGAAACTAATTTAATTCAGCTGTGACATTAATTGACAGAAGATGCTGGGATCTTATTCTTGCACTAACCGCTTCTTGAAGGTGTGTGTATTTTGCCTGTTGATGACTGCTCAGTACAAAGACACCATTCGGGTGTAGAAAGCCCTTGAGCAGCTTTTAGTTAGAAAGTGTCTTTGCAGAAATACCAGGAACTGTTTGTTCTCTACACACTTTTCTTAGTACCTGCTAAATACAGTGTTCTTGGCTACTTAGAGTTTAGGCTTGGACAACATTTTTTTTTACTTTTTTATTTGGAGGATGAAAAGAAATCACTACTCAGAAAGCACCTGTATATGTTAAATGAGAAAGGAAATTTTATTGAGCTATAAAATATTTAGAAATCCCTCTTCTCTTCCCCCTGAAAGTCAATAAGAAAAAGGGAAGAGAATCCCTCAAGGAGTTTCAATGCTTCATGCAACACTCGGAAAAAGGAAGGAGAATTCTGCTGAGGTCTTTGATAGCCCTATTGCTCCTCAGTGCAGGTTTGCTGTATGAAATATGACAGTAATAAGAAGCTCATTGCCCAGAAAGACAATATGAAGAGCAGACAGAGCAGTTGATCTGGGAAAGCTGGCCATATCCTCACTTGAAGCACACTTCTTTTTCTTGCCTATATCACTCAGTTCTCCTCAGGGCTCCATCAGCACTCAAATTCCATTATATCCTGGTCAAGATGCTTTTTCTTAATCTACACGTGAATCTTCATTCACTTGGGCAAATAGTTTGCTCTGTTAAATAATAACAGTTAAATAAAAATAGTGAAAACTGTTAAATAATTTGTATGAGATGGTGGTACTTGTTCATTGGTGCTAGTGGAACATTGTTTTGTTTTTGTTTTAGGAAACCAGAACACAGGGCAATATTCCTGCAACCCCTCTTAGCAGCAATGTATCAGCACCAGTCATGTTCTGACTAACTGTTAAAATCTCTCTGTTTTTTGGTAGTTAAAGCCAATTTATTGCAGAATTTCTGATTTTTTTTTCCTTCTTTATTGAGACAGAGTATGACCTTTCTATTGTGCGTATATTGTAAATTATTCAGGAGCTTTCATTGTAAATATATCAGTCTAATATTATCATGCTCTGATAAAGGAAGGCTAAGAGGTTTTTACATTTTCTTGATATGGTGTGAAGTGACCCCTTAGGAGTAAGTGGAAGCTTTTAAATGTCTCCTTGTGGTGCTGTTTATTTTTTATTATTATTTGTTTTTCCCTAACTTTTCTTTAACTTTTCCCCTTATCTGACCTTTTGCTCTCCCTTGAATGGTTATGCTCCTAGTGGTGCTGTTTGCAGCTGTGACACTCTGAGATTGATTCTTGCAGATTCCTTCGGTGGAACCGGGAAAAAAATTATCCTTCTTTAAAAAGACTAAAGGTGGCCTAAGTGCTGATGACAGTGCCACTTTAGAACATTTTGTGTTAAAATACTGATTGCAGATGAAGTATCTAGAAGTAAAAAGACTTGGGCATGTATTGAAGTGAGTGGAAGTCTTGCTCAGCAGCATACTTGTGCTATGCATTTGCTCCTTTATTTTGTATACCTGGGTATCTTCAGCCAGCTTTTGGACTGTCTGCACAGGGAGAAATACTTTTTCTAAAAACTAATCCTCACAGTAGTAATGAACTGACATGTTTGTTTTTTGTCATGTTAGTTTCTAGAAACTAAGATCTTTTGATCTAAGTTTTTACAAGTGAGAGATCTCTGAGCTACCTTTGAGCTACTTCAGTTAATTGCAAAATACTGGTGAAATTCTACAGAGAAAAAAAAGGAATATATTGAAGGAGGATTTTAGTTCTCAGTTGTGTTGAATTTTGCTGGTATTTTTTCTTTGTCAAACAGTGAATAATTGTTATTAAAGACTAGAAAACCCCTTAAATTTACCACAAGTGTTTGGATATATTTACTTAACCAGGCATGGCTAAGGTATTTTTCCAGTGGCAAGTGACCCCCTTATCCCAATAATGTACTATTTTATCCCTGCTTTCTTGAAATTAAATGATGGCCAGCAACTTTCTCTGCTGCCATCTGAATCTAAGAGCTCCAGGACTAAATGCAGGAGTCGTCATATTCACTGCTAGAGACTTTTCAATCCCCAAGAACCTCCCAGTAGGGCAGTTAATCCCAAACTGAATAGGGTACTTCTATGTCCTGGAATTCAAAACACTTTAGTATCCTACCTGTGAATTGAGATGGAATGAGGAGAAAAAAAAAAAAAAAGGATTTTCTTTATCTTTTTTTGTATAGCTGTTAATTTTGGTATCTTAGCACATTAACTTTAGATATTCAGTCATCGCTGTCTTCAGTTATTAAAAGATTATTATTTCTTAGTATGATATTTCCACAAGACATGTCTGATTTGCAAGGATGCAAAGGGCTGTAATAGTTTTTTTTATTCTTTAAGCAAGCTCACCAAATACACCAGCAGAATATTACAAATACTCAATGAAAAGAATTTCTTTATTACAACACAGGTCTTTCATGAAAACTCCTTTTGCTGTTTTCTAAGAAAAGTGTTATATCCTGTTCTCATCCTGATCTTCTATTTAATTTCTTACAAGAAAGTATTTAAATTAGACAAAATTTCAGATGGTAGTTATAACCAAAAAAATGAATTTTTGCATGAGTTCGAATAAGGTGTACAATTTGACAAATATTTATATTTGAAATTTTATCTTGACTTTTATCTTGGATTCAGAATGATTTTTTGAGAAAGAAAATTATTTGCACAGCACTAATTCTTGATTATTTTGTTTTTTCTTTGCTAGGTTGAAGACTGAAAAAGCTCTACGTCTGAGTATCATTGGTGAGTGGGGACTTCTGTTACTGAGCACAGCACTTTTTATCACAGAACTTAGGTTTTACCAACTTCATAGGTACTCCAGTTATAATCCAGTTATAATTATAACTCCAGTTATATTTTTTTTCTATAATCTGTCTCCATAATCTTAATGTAGATTTTGCAGAGTTGTTAAGATACTTGACATATTTACTTATGCAGGATCGAGCTTGGAGCTCAGAGTACAGCCTAATTTTTGGCAGTGTATATGACCCCTGAGCAACATAAAGGAATGTCTGCCATTGAAAGAGCTTGTCCAGAGTGGACACCAGTAATATTTTAGACACTAACTTCCAATAGTTTAAAGGAAAAAGGTAATAGCTTTTTCTTTCCTTCTTTTTTAATACTAAAGGGAAACATAAAATACATCTGCAATGATTACCTTTTAAGATGTTCCTATTACAGCCACTTTTAAATCAGATGCACAACATGTAATTAAGCCAAATTTCTGTAAAGCTATTCAGAAATCCTGAGAAATGGGAGTTCATTTCAAAAACTTTGAAAAACTTTAAATGTTCCAGAGTGATAATATAATCATTAATGTTCACTTTATTCTTGTAGGAGAAAAGTTACAGTGGTTTCAAAGTCACCTTGACCCCAGTAAGACTGAATACACGAAGAAGGATGTTGGTGAACTAATTGAAAAGTAAGATGGGGGCTAAAAATGGGATAAAAAGCTTGATTTGTCTTTAAAAAATAAGATTCTTAAATAAGATCTCTAAAACAATAGTGAATCGGAGGAGCGCATTTTAAATTTATTATTAAAAGTATCAAGTAGTTAATTATGTCAAGATTGCAGACAGTTATGTAATAAGATGTGTACACATGATGAGAAAATTAAACAGTACTCAGGTCAGTTGAAATTTTAGGTCAGGAAATAACAGAATTGCTTTGTACGGAGCCAGTTTTGCTGTTTATGTGCTGCAGAAAATAGGTAACTATGGCCTGCCACCATTTTGGACCTGCCAACTACGTGATGTGATGGATAAGGAATCCTCTTTCCTGAATCCTCATTCACTGGCCTGTCATTCCACTTTCAGAACTTTGGGAGTGTTTCTGTACTGCTAGCGAACCCTATAACCTGCCAGTCACTTCTGGTGGAACTGCAAAGGCAGTAAAAAACTTGCATTTTTTTGTATTCAGTTTTCTCTGTAGGAGCTGATGGATAATATATGCCAAGGAAGAAATTTACTTTAGAAAACCCTGCTGAGATCGTGAAGTTCAGTGCTTAGAAGACAGGAAAATTTAGATCTAACATTGTTGTCTCCAGGAAGTGAGTTATGGTCATGTAGGAGTCTGATTAAAACGTCTGAATAAAAAAAAAGGTATAAAAATAATTGTTGATGTGGATCACCTTCTGCTTCTGTATGTCCTGAATACAGCTTCTGAATACAGTTTTGAACTGAATACACTTTTGAAGATTAATATAACATTTCAAACCTGAGGAATGTATCTTGGACTTGCTCAAAAATCAGAAAATAAGCACAATCAAAGTGGTTCTGTTCTCCAAAAATCTTGTATGACTATTCCTAGCATAAATGTGTTTCATTTCTTTCAGTTACATGGGCCGATTTAACGCGGAGTTGGAGCAGATAGAGCTGCAGAACAGCATTAAAGGCAGACAAGGAAGGCAGCACGGCTCTCGGGAAGCAGTCATCAGGCAGACCATGGAACGGGAAAGGCAGCTCTACGACGGCTATGGAATAGGTACAGAAAGGCATTGGAAATAATCCAGGAGGCACAACGTTGCCCTTTGTTCACAAGTCCATAACCTAACTAAATTTCTAGGCCTTGTTTTTATTTTTCTCTCCTCAGAAGAAACTGGTTGGGAATTCTTGGGTTGATTCAGGGATGAGTTGGGGGAGGGAAAGAAAGATGCACCCATAGGTTCTGACCCATATGTTTCTGCTTTGCTTTCTGGCAGTTCTGCATCTTTGCTTGCATTGTTTCTTTAGTGCAGGTAGCAGTATAGATTTTTTGAACCTGAAGTGAGATTTAACAAAGAAAATTTGTGTTATGTTGTATTTCGTCTCCCCCCTCCTTCCCAAATGGATTTTGCCAATAAAAAAGAATGGATGTCTCTAAAAATGTTCCTAGGGGTACTTAATACTTTCATGTACTGCAGAAGATGAGCTCTGTATGACTTCATTCATGATGGAAATTCATCTTGTTTTCTTAAAAGTGTGGGGGGACATCATAGGAAGAGAGAGGTGATTGCCTCAAAACTGCCCCGTGGTAGCAGATCTCCTTTCTGATTTTGCTTTTACGTTTTAACTTGTCAACTTTTTCCTATTGCTTTGTAGAAAAAATGTCAAAAACAATAGGACTAGATAAAAAGATGCCAGATATACAAGCACAACACAAATAAAGGAGAATGTATATTCTGAAGCTGTAATAGTATTAGTAAGTAAAGCCTTCAGAGAGCAGGGTGCAACTTCACATATTAAATACCCAAATCATTTATTGTTACTGCAGCTGCTGCAGGTTTTGCTCTCTGTCTAGGACGTGCTATTCATTCAGATAATAGTTGCTGCTAAATACTGTAATTAGGGATGGGGAATAAATGGAAATCAGCTGGAAACTGCTTTTCTGCTCTTGCTAGTTACTGCTGGAAGCTTCAGTGTGGGGAGCTCTTCTAACTGACTCCAGCACTGAGGGATTTATTTCTCTTCTTGAGCAGGGTTGCTTCTTGCTTGCATACATATTGTTATGAAGCGACTGCATGGTACGGATTGTCTGCATTCAAGAAAGCTTTAAAGATTGTGTATGGCAACAGATGGATGCAAATGGCAATGGAGATAACTACTGATTGTTATGCAAATGCATAGTGGATTGTAGTCATTTAGAAAATGTATATTACCAATAGAGGAACATACAGTCTATCTGTGAGGGTGTGGAGCTGGCAGTTACTTACCACTTCCTTACTTCTTAAGTGTAGTTAAACTAATTTTACTGCTGTTTTTCTTCATGACGTTGTCATTTGCATTTTTTAATGGTCTCCGTAGCAAAGCTCTTGAGAGGGAATCCTGGGCGTTGAAAAGCTGTGTGTGCCTTTGGAGATCAGCATGGAGCTCAGCTGAAATGCATCACAACTCCTTCATCAAAAAAATCCTGCATTTTTGGTGCTTGGTTTTTAATTACCTTTCGTGTTCTCACAGAAGCCTAGTGTAAAATGACCTTTAAAGCTAAACGTCCCCATTTCATTAGTTGATTCTTGAGGTTTCAGGATGTAAGGAAGTTCATTTTAATTGTAAATGATACATCTGTGATGTATCAGCTAACGTGCTGTTCTGTGCTGTTTGCTACCTGCCGTTTTCTGCAGCGGTCACTATCGTGCAACTGAATTGCTCTTTTGTAAAGAGCAGCCAGGGCTTCCAACATCCTTTTCCCTGTTCAACTTCAGCCTCCGATACCATCTGTTGAGCTGACTGCGGGTGTTGCTCTCTCTGGCAGTTCTAATGGACATGATCGTGCTGCTTAAAATCTGTTCTAGGCCAGAAACATTTCAGTCCACGTTTGGCTTTGGGTAAATCCGTGCAAATCCCGGTGCTTTGGGAGAGAGATGAGGTTAGTGCCACAGCAGCCTGTGCTCTGGAAGGACAGAAACCATCTCAGCAAGAGGTCCCAGGACGTGCTGCAAGCAGAGCTCCAGGAGGGCTCTGGGGGTGGCATCAGCCCCTCTGCCCCTTGATTCTCTCTTGAGGCCATCTAGTCCACGCTGGGCACAGCAGCAGGGCCGTGTGGGCCCAGGCTGCTCCATCCCAGCACTGAGAAAGGTCCTTTTTCCATCTCTAGGTGAGATGCCACCTTCCTGCACCTTAATGTTTTTAAAGCAAAGGAAAAATTTCACAAGTAGCTGCAAAAAAAAAAAAAGGAGCTTGTGCATGCCAAGGAAATACTATTGAGCACCACAAGGGTGTTCCCACCTTTACTTAAGCAGTGAGAGGTCTTTCTGTCTTGGACTTCCCTTAACACAAATCCTCATCGTTTTTGTCTCTCCGAAATAAAACGTGCAGCCCTGTTGTTCACGTTTCTGCCTTTGGAAGGAGGCTTTGGATGACACCACAAACCTAACGGGATTTAATTTCACTCCTTTTAGAAATCCCAGACCTTGTCAACACCAAGCACCTCAGGCTTTTCAGGTAAGCTTTCATTGTCATTACTTCATCATTGTGCAGAGCTCTATTTCTGAGGTTGGCATGTTATAACTTCTTGCTTTTAATAAAAATAATTTGTGTAAGAATTATGAAGAACTTTCTTGTTTGAAAAAGCAGTTTACATATGATATTTTGGTGTTTTTGGCACTATTTCTATTTTTGGCGTTTCTTAGCTGTTACAGGTTAAACTGGCTGATGACAGATAAACTATCCACTATTTTAGAGAACTTAGTTATTATTCTACTTCCGTAACTTAAGCTGTTTTATTTTTGCTATTTTTAGAGACTATTTTTATCTAATTGTCAGCTCCAGCTAACTGATTTTTACTGAAAGGATTCACTGTTGATATTTAAAAGATGCATTTAATGTAAGATTTTCTATTTAACATAAGATCTTCATAAATGAAATTTCAGATGGTAATCACAGGATATGGTGACTTAAGTTATAAGTAACTGACTATATAAATAAGTAGAGTCAGGCCTTACCATGATATGGGTAAAAATGCCTATTAAATTTTCTAGCCTTCTAATATACGACGCCAAGCCCAGGTGTAATGCAGTCTGCAGCAGTGCTTGTGTTTATAGACTGAATAAAAATGACGAGAGAACTGACAATTTATATCCACTTAAGGAAGCTGAAGCTAAGGGGCTTGCACCTGGTTCCTGCAGGAACTGGCAGGCCCTGCTGCTGGAATCGGTGCCCCCTCTTGCTGGCAGCTCTAGTGAATGAGATGATGCTTAAAAGGAGAGAGGAAAGGCCTGAGTGCTGAGGGCACAGGGTGCTGAACACTGACCACGGGCGCTGCCACAGGGTGCTGAGATGAAGGCACAAACCCCGGCGCAGAGGCCTCTGGCTGCTGCGGGGTTATGAACATCCCATTGACTTTTTGTACTGAGACACCTGCTGGAAATGTTCTTGTTTTATCATCTCGGTAGAGCCCAAACAAGTCTGTCCATCTCATAATCGGTAAATATTGTCCTTGCCCCTGAGAAACGTTACCCTCAGCACCTTGTGATCAGCAAGTATTAACGGAGTCCTAGAGCTGACGTGGTATCTGGGTGATTCCTTCTGCCATTATGCAGCCTTTCCAAGTGAGATGCTCAGCGTGTGAATTAAACTTCCCTAGTGCTTTGTGTATTCCTGAAGTCAGTTAGATGAGATGCCAGCAGTTAGTTAACCATAACCCAGAGCAGAGGGCTAGCGTGCAGATAAGGAAACGTAGCCAAGCTGCTTTCTTACTGCGTGCAAGACGGGGGCTTTAGTCTGTCCAGCCTAACTCAGCTGGCCTAAAGAGGATAGAAATAATGGGTGTGAATAAAGTCAGTTATATATATATTTTTTAACCAAAATGTCAAATCTGAGAGAATTTAAATTCTTCATAGAAGTTAGAAATGAGAGCTGCTGCAGTGAGTGCACAAGGTGCAAACGTTGGAGGCCACGTGTGCTGCAGCAGAACTGAGAGTGTAACTTAGAAAAGCAGCCTCACCTTGGGTTGGTGTCGCTGGAGAAGAGGGGAAGCAGCTCTGCTGCTCTCTTGCTGTCCACCTTGGTGACTGCCTTCTGTAACATCTCTTTTTCCTTGAAGAGAATGGGATGGTGACCTGAAGAAACTGCCAAACATTAAAATGAGGAAGTTCTCGGCTAAGGATGCTGCTTGCAGCCACCCGGAGGTGGCAGATGTGGAATCTAAAGAAGAACTGAGTAAAGCAGAAGACATGGCTTAATGGGCGCCAGCGGATTCAAAGCAGCTAAGGGAACTGTAAGGAACCTATTTTAATAAGCACTGGGAACAAGAATAAAGCTGGTGTTTCCAATTATATGTGCAAAGGCTTTTACGGTTGCATTTTTAATTGTCTCACTGTGTACCTGTGTTAAGAGAGCAAACTTCCAGCAAGCAGTTAGGAAAAACTTGAGAATGTAAGTAAAGCCTAAACTCCTGTGTGTGTTTTTGCCTCTCACATTATACCTGTCAGGCTGCAGGCTCCTAAGCTGAGGAGGAAATCACAGTTTGTATCTGGAAATGCAGAATGGAGCACTGCCTCTTTGTGGCTGTAGAGCATTCACACATGATTCGGGCAGAAGTAACTTTTGGTAGGAAGCCTTTGCCTTTTCCTTTCAGGAGGAGAACACGAGTGTCACTTACTGTGAAGCGGTAGCCTTGAAACAGCAGCCTGAGCTGGTGCCAGCTCTGCCCATTGCTCGTGGCAGCGCCGGGGGTACCTCGAGGCACACGCGGTTTTGGGAGAGGGGCAGAGCTGCCTGTCACAGAGCAGACACCTCGGCCCCAGGAAACACCTTCCTCTTGGGTGAAAATGGGTGTTCACGTAGTTACTAACAGCCTGTAGGTGTTGGGGGCAGATGGAGCAGCCGCAGTTGGAATCTCTACTAATAAGCCTGGGAATAACTGTTCCCCATCGATGATCTTCATGTGCCTGAGCCTCCATACAGCTCTGTGTGGTGCACAAGAAAGCCTTCTCAGGGTAAGTATATATAGATATGTGTGTGTGTCTGAGTGTTACTTATGTGGTTGAGGGGATAGTTGAAATATTTTAAATTATTTGACTACCTTGTTGATCTGATGTATAGCTAGGGAAGAAAAAACAGCATCTAGGTGTGAACTAATTCTGATTGAATTATAGGAATAATTGCTGTGTAGCTGCCAGTGTTTGTTTCAGTTTACAAAGTGGCCTGAAGCTGATAATGCCCAAGACCAGCTCGCCAGAAAAGCGTGTTTCGTTTTGTTCTGTTCCAGAACACCAATGGTGGCAAGGGGAAAGAAGAAACCCACAGCTTGATTTTTTTTTGTTTGTTTTGTTTTGTACTTATTTTTAATTTTCATGATGCGAATTTTGCCAGAGCATTCTTCCCAGCGTAAAAGCTCTATCTTACCTATACTTTTTTAATGCATTCTTCTGATTTTTCCCCAGCTCTTGAAATGTAATAAACTCTAGAGGTAAAGAGGCACTTGAAGGGGATTCTCTAAAGCCTGAACTTTCTTCTAGACTGATTTGTTTTGACTGCATTCTTCGGGCTTCCTGTAAGTAGCAATCTTACTTTTGAGAGCCATTAAGCTTTTGCTGGTGTCTTTTTTTCTGAGTTTATTAAAATAAAAGCCATCTCTATCTTGGTACTTTTCACTCCTGTGCCATTCGTGAACCATTATTAAAGATGCTAGAACGTGTTCATATGTGAAACATATGCATACATGATATAATAATCCATACACAACATTACTTCACTATAGCCTTATATCTTCAAATTAAGATACGTGTGTAAGTCTAAAGGCATTTTAACTATATGGTAATTCTGAAGACAGACAGACCCATGTAGTTACCACACTTAAACATGAGTCTGATCCTTCGTTCGCTGGGCACTGAGTGCAGATTATTGTGTTTTTGTGTAATTACCCTCGAGCTGTTTAAAAACAGAAGGAGTGCAGGGATGAACCTAGTGCAGGTTTCAGCTCTCCGAGTGTCCCTGAGATGGCACCTCCATGGCATGAGCCAGACGGACACCTCGGGTGTGAAGCAGAGCTCCCTGGGGACAACATCCGCCGTGGGGACCTCAGCGCCACCGCGAGGACACCGGGACTGCCCTGGGGACAGGGTCATGTAGCCAATGTAGGAGGCTGAGGCGAAATGACAAACAGAGATCACTACGTAGATCACTTCTTTTGGGTCATTTCTTTAATACAAATACATTTTTTTCCACAACAAATAAGCAAGATAGATCATTGCTGTTACCCTTTCCTTCTGTCATTCAATACAGATTCACCCACAGAAACATGTAATTTTTCTTTTGCAAAAGAGAAGGGAGTTAAACAAGAAACACAAACTTGTAGTTCCAAATATTACACACAGTAAAATCTTCTTCATCATAGAGTCACTTCCATTGCAGCATTAGCAATCAGAAACAATTTGTTCTGGTGATGGGGAGATACTGTTCTTGTTTTACAGGACTGGCACCGCTGCGGCTCCTCGTAATGCTACGGACAGTCCCCGCTGGGACGCCTCGGCCAGCTGCACATAGTCATAATGCTGATAAGAAGGGAAGGACAGATGCACGCGGAGAGCATCTGGTGTAAACATCTCTCTCACCTTAGACCACGTTTACGTCCACCTACCTGCGTTAAAGCTTGGCTTTAGGCTGCTACATTCTGCTCGCGGTGCGTTTGCCTGGGTACCCCGTGGCTACACAATACGGATCCCTGTTAGCTCCACCATTACACGCTCCATCAGAAGGGCTCAGCAGGGGCCTCGGGCTCTTCAGGCCGCTGCTTTTGCTCTGTGCAGCAGCGCAGGGCCGGGCTCCGCGCGTGCAGCCCTGCGGGACGGTGGCAGCCCTGGCCTGGGGTGGCAACGTCCCGGCCAGCAGGAAGGTCCCAGCAGCCCCAGGCCATCCCCGGGGTGACACTGAACGCCTCGAGGCCGCTCCGGGCCTTCCGGAGCCCCTTGCTGCTGCTCCCGGCAGGCCCGACCTTGCCTTGCTGCTTTGGCCACCAATAAATACTTCAAAGGGAGGGGGAGGTTTCAACTGAGGTCTTTTCTCCATTCTTAAATTCAACTGGAAGCTCAGTTGCGCAAGTGCCAAAATAGTGTTGTGACGTTGAAGCTGTTGGTCTGAAATGTTTTGGCAAGTTGTGTGTTCTGTTGCTGACACTGCAGTATATTTTACAAAATACACGTGCAGGAGTCTTGGATGCCACCGATTTGCTTTCAGACACCTCAAGCGTTCCTTCTTTGATTTGAAATTTATACTTGTTCAAGAAAAACAACAGTATGAGTGAGGCCAGTAAACTTTTGAAATAGGGGATAAAGTGCTTTCTACGGGATCATGGTGCTGCAGCAAGTTAAGGAACAAGCAGACCAAAGAAGGGAATAGTTTTGTTTAAATGAACATCAAATTGTCAGTAAGAAACCTGCTGTTTCAGAAACATTTTCATTACCTTCCATGATGTTATTCCTGGTCAGTCAATTTTCCTGTGATTCAGTTGGGTTTGTTGTAAATATCTGTTGAAACATTTAAATGTCCCTGCTAATTACACTTTTAGAAAGCCATGCCTTTGTGGAATATTTTAAGTACCTGCAGTCACTGGGCATTTCCTGGTGCTGTCATGGCTTGCTGATGACCTTCTGAAGCTTCTTCCACAATTCCAAACACAGAATTGATTGGGCTGCTCTTGTAGCACAAAGGAGAAGCTGTTACAGTTCTACTTACGCAATTGGATAATTGCAAAGTTATTTTATATGAAAAGCAAATGTCATTATTTGAAAAGACTTGAGCATTAATCCAACCCAGCTGGAGGGACCGAGGACAAATGCTAACAGGCTCCTCGGGCCTATTCAAGCACCAGGACTTTACTCCACACTTGTAGCCAAATGGCAGGCGCTCGTCACAGCCAGGTGACGTTGCCAGTGCCACAACGAAGGGACACTGCGACCCGGGAGCAGATAGAAATGCTGCTTCGGGTTGTGCTCAGGCTTAGAGCCAGGATAAACATGTCGACGAGGGAACACTTAATATATAAATTCCAGTACCCGTTGGGCCCAACATCCTCAATAATTCTGTTATTTATTTTCAGAAAACGGGGTGTCGAATGAGTCAATTTATCCTCAGAAACTGTAAGACTTCTCTGCAAGACTCTGCCAGCTATGGCAGATGCCCCTGCGCATGAACCAGGGGTGTCCCTGGTCACCTTTCTCTGGCTCTTTCGCTGCGGGTTCCTTGCCTTCCCCGCCGCCCCTTGGCCCCCTGCACGGTCAGAACGGAGCCTCCAGCTCTTTTGGCTCCGTGCAGGTTCCAGCCCTGTCCCGGCCTGCACGGAGCAGCTCCGAGCGGCTGCTGGCACCAGGTCCTGATGGGCGGCACCACAGGTAGGAGAAACCAATCACAAAATTGGTTTGTTACATAGTTCACCCTGTCGGACACGGTTTTATATCTACATTCATTTATCTATTGCACTTTTTAATGCTATTCACGCCTCATTTTTACATGAGATGCTTAAAACAAAAAAACTGCTGAACTGCTCCATCCCTAACACCTCAAGTTTGCCATTGTACAGAGAGAAACCATTTACTTTTCAGTCAGTTCAGGGAAATAAAAACTAAAATTCTCTTACTAGTTATGTTCTCTTACACCTATGCTTCTGTCTCATGAAAAAAAAAAAAAAAAAAAAAAAAAAAAAGCTTCCATCTTCCCTATTTGTTTTTGTTTTATAGACCTTTAATGCCATTCCATTTCAATTTATGTGCTTCTGCAGCAAACGGCCTTTTTAGCTTATAGCGTCACTTTAAAACTTTATATACTAAGTTTATGAAGGAGAATTCGAATTCGCTTTTACAAAGTCAAATAAACAGGCGAGCTGCTGTTCCAGATGGGTATCTCCAAATCCTCTCCCTCCCCCTGCTCTTTTTTCTCTTTCCTCCCACCCAGCAGCTGTAGTTTAGGAAGTGCTGTAGGTCCCAGAGGCAGGAGGTTGTACTGCTTGGAATCCCTTCCTCTCACAAACTCAGACATACTCAAAAACAACGGTCCCCTCAAGTGCTTCAAACACCCTGGGCTGCAGCTCTGTGTGTGTCTGTCCGGTTAACACACAGGACGGGCCTGGTGGTGTTTGGAGGAGAATCTTTGAGAAGATAACGAGTAAATACGACCCTTAGTAGTAACAAACAGATGAGAGGGTTTTGTTTTCTGTAAACAAAATGGTTAGGTCTGTTCTACTTTCCCAGCTCTCCTTTTTTTTCAAAAAAAAAAGAAAAGTCCCCTTGTCACATTGGTTTGGCAGTGTCTGTTGAACTTGTTCTCTATTGCACTTCCTACACTTGCACTCTCACTACACTTGGCTGACTAGCAGAGAAACTACTTCACAAATGGTCACGTTCCATAGAGCGCCGGGCTGCTCTGCTGGCCCCGTCTCCGTGCCGCGGCTCTGGTGTTCGTGGTGCTTTGTTTGTTTCTGGTTTTGAACTGAAAAGCAGAACGCGCAGTCCCTCCCGCTCCCGCTGCGCATCGCTCGTTCCGCAGGGCGCAGGCGCCGGCCCCGTCACACCGGCAGGACCTCGGGCGTCATCTCGGCGGCCGCCGAGCTGGTACCTGTGTGTGCCCCGGGCACGAGCACGGCCTCCCTGGCGTCCGGGAGCTTCTCCTCCAGCTTCTTGGCCGTGTCCGGGCAGTTCTGCACGAAGATGACGCGGTTGTAGGCCTTGAGGCGGCGCCACAGCTGCACGTACACCTTGCACTGCACGTACATGAAGACCAGGCCGCCCGTGAAGCCGATGGCCACCACCACGAGCTTTGTCCAGAAGGGCCACTCGAGGACACCTGCGAGGGAAAGGGATTGCACTCACTAGCACTGTTGGATATAGAGCTGCACACAAAGTTTTAGCGGTACCGGTGCTTCAAGAATGCGCAGGGATCCACAGGCCATCAGGGCAGGAAGGAAGCAGCAAACAGCATCCAAGCCCCATTGGGGTTGGACTAGATGACCTCTAGGGTCCCTTCCAACCTGAAGCATTCTGTGATTCTATGATTCCCCATCTGAAAAGCAGCAGGCCAGCAAGGAAGGGCCATCTGACCCCAAACACCAGCTGACGCCACCACAACCTGGGTAAGAGAGAAAGCCAAGGCCGTGGCAGAAGTGCTAGACTTGATATAGCTGAGAAGTAGAATATTTTGCTGTTCTTTAGTAATATCCCCATAGTCCGTGGTTTGCTTAAGTAAAAACACACGTACCAAGACTGAGATAACAAGATGCTTCACAGTATGGCACAGTAAATTTTCATGTTGCTAAAGCAAGGCTTCCTGCAGCCCGTGCAGCACCAACGTTCCCAACGTTATTTATCTGGCCACAGGCTCATGGTGAAGCCAGGGAGTAGCAGATCCAGTCGGAAGATGCTCAGTGATCTGCCTGCCTTGGCCTCTCCGGCCTCGAGCCCACCCGCATCAGAAGAGCAGAATTTATATCCTGGGCTGTAAAAAAGTACGGGGTACATCTGGGCTTGTTTTCCTTTGCATCAATCTTGTATATACAGGGAAATCTACGGATGCCAACATCAAAAAACTACAGAAAAGATCATGAGAACTTGGTACAACATGAATAATGTTAAGACAATTTGCTTTGGTCTAAAAGTAGTCTTACAACTTTAACAGAATAAAATACTCTTGTATTAAGGACATCATTCTAATCCTAAATTAACCCATATAACTGCACTAACATTTTCTAAAGTTAAGAAGCAACTAACACATTGTCTCACTACATTTAGAGATTAAATACAAGGGGCAGACCTTGGTACTTGTGCTTAAGAGGTCAGTTTTTTAAAAGCCTGAATTGGTTTATTGGTTAGATTTGTACACACTTACTTATTTGTGTCAAATGCTTCCACAAGGGAAAAAATAATTCACCTTAAATAGTTTTAAATACTGATTATTAATGTTATGCACTATTACCAGACCGTTAGCATCAGGAGCAGCATCAAATACTCCTCTAACAAGAAGGCACCAAGTTCTGCCCACTTTCTTTCCCGGGTTAACTTCAGAGCGGAGCACTAAGGCAGAGGCCTTCGTCTCTCTACTGCCTAATCCTTAAAGTTAATTCAGATCAAAAAGGTAGAGCTGCTTTTCTTCTCATCTTTAGCACCGTGCTCATCACTATTAGCATTTGAGACCGAATATGCTCAAGTCTCATGTAGATTTTAAGTGGAAACCTGTAGATCAGTATACTTTACCCACACTGTTAAGCATAGTGGAAAAACAAACCTATTTATGCTAAAGATATATTTTCAAGTATAACATATATAGCCCGCAGATTTCCCTCCCAAATACATTTATCATTATTTTAACTTTTCAGATTTTGTAAACAATAAATTAGAATATTTGGGGAATATATGTGTTCACGAGGGTTGTTTTCTGAGTGCCCTCACCTGACATGCTCAATCTGCTAACTCCAAAAAGAAAAATTCAGGCAAGCATGACCCAAGAGCTGGTACTTTGCTAGGCCCTTAAAGTAAAAGCTTTCAAGCAATTTTACAAAGTTTAATCCATTCTTCCATTGGAATGTTCAATTTTATCCTTTTAACTGAATATTTTGAAGCAATAAACCAGTGTTCTGAATTTCATTATACAAAGGACCTTCCCTATCTGAACAGGGCTAAAGCAACTAAACGAAACACATTTTTACTGTTTCTGCTTAGTTAATAGACTTATTCTGCTATAAATTGTACTAGCTGAATAATAAATTACTCCTACGTTAATGAAGTTCCTGTACCCAGTAGGCATAATGAGGCTGAAATCCTGCTTGTGGTATCCGCAGGGACTGCTTTATTACTGGTAATTAAGAAGTAATTTGTTTCTAAAGCTTTTCCAAGATGTTACCTTCCCCCTCTGTGCTCTCCCTGTGTCCCCCCTTTCTGAGTTTTCCTGGGAAACCCGGCTGGAGCCATGGCAGCCACAGGGAGCTTCCATTGGAAAAGGGAGGTTTTGGTTCATTCCCACACCAAACCAAACACACGTGCACGGAGCGCTTGGGTTTTCACTCCTCTTTTAGCCAGACCTTCGGAAACACCCGGATAACGGGAGCCCAAGAGGCTAGTTGGGTCATTGCAGAGGTTTCAGCTGGGCCTCCCCCTGCAGTGGCAGCGTCAACGTGTTCACTACTCCTTCCTTAAACCATCTGACATTTTGCAGGGAGATACTTGAGAAAGTGACTGGTTACACAGCTGTCTCGAAGCCCACCCCTTGCACGATGAGCAGGACTGAAGGAGCTAGATGAAATCCTCACCGTTGTCATTGCCTTGTTTGATTTCCTCCGCCGTCCTGTCGATTAAGACGTACAGCGACCAGACCACGCAGGTGATGGCGATTACGTGGAACGTGACGGAGCAGACGATTTTCCTCCTCTCGCTTGTTGTCATCTGTAGTTTCTCCCACTGCAACAAAAACAATAACAAAGGGATGAAGAAGGACGGAAAACACAATCTTGGCAAATTCTACTAGAAGCTGGCTAGGCCATTCTGTCTTTTTCCACCTAAAAGGCAAGCAGTAGTAGAATTACAAATCCCTTGACTTTGACAGCATCCTGATATTTCAGGATGTGTGGACCTGGTTTGCACTGATTCCCTCAAGGCAGAATTAGGAAGAAGAGTTCTCTTCCATTTCTGCCCGCTCTGAACGGCATCTAAAATCATTTCTTGGCAGTATAGTCATAACAGGTTAATAGACACGTAAGAAGATGTATCTTTTAGCTTAACCCAATGTGCCCTTTTTGTGATGAGAGAACTAAAAACCGGAACATTTTCTTGCAATACTAAACTTTCTCCCCTAAAATGCTCCCCTTGGAAAACAGATGAAAGGATATGGTATTTAAAAGCAAACTGTGCAGCCCGTCGGCTCCCCACCCCGTCTCCATCCCGAATCAGCTTCCCGAAACGTGGCGCTTGCACCGTGCTGCACAAACCACTGGATGGAGGCAGGAGACCGCGCGGCTCCTCCGGCAGCGCCCACGGAGCGAGGTCAAAGGAACGACAGGGAGATCTGAACCCGGTCCGGAAACGGAGCCGTTCCCCGAAACACGGACGGGACTGAACCGCACTAGCCTCATGACCTAAAAAACACCATTTACGTTACCACTTTCATAGACCTGCTGAAACATTTCCCCACCCCAACTACTACTTAGAGTTGCCTCTGGTGTGATATGTGCCTCTACCTGAATTCCTGTACTTCATTTCCTGAAAAGTTTGTGTTTAACCTTGAATAATCTTCATCCTCTTCGAGATTTCCACCTTGCGTTTCAGTTTTGTTTTTTAAAGACCATCTCACTCTGAAACCTAAAGGAAAACAGTTGCTGATTTTAAAACCAGAATTGCAAAATGTGGTCTATCAGGAAAGGGGAAAATAGCCGACCACTTTGCTTTCCTGTAGGAGAGCCTAGAGAACATCCCTGGTATCTGCTTTAGCAGGCCACACCGATAAAGCCTTTCTTCCTAAAGGTAAAAATCTATCTGTAATGTATATAAGAAGGTCCACCCTACACATCAAGCTGAGTGGCCCAGGGTGGCCCAATACAGAAAGAAAAGCTTCACCATGCAAAAAATAAAAATAAAAATAAAGTGTTTACGCTCGTTTCCTCCAGCCGTTCCATATCCACTGCAGGAACGCAAATACACACGTGTTCACACCACAAACTCTCCCTGCTGCAGAGATTCATGCCTGAGATGCTAAATTCAAGGTGAAAGTTAACGGGCTGCTTTGCCATATGCCGTGAAAGTTTGGACTTTTAATTCCCAGACACTTTCAGGAACCTGTTGTTTAAAATTTCCTGCAAGGAGGCCTGGCAGGAATCTAGGAGAGGCATGGCATTGCTAACATGACATATTTTTCCATTCCGACACTTTCCTCCCTCTCCATCTGGCGAAGAAGTGACAGTGAAGGCAGCGTAAGCAGAACCGCAGCTGCCAGGCCCTCTCCCTTACCTGGGGCTAACGTTGCCACGCGGCATCTGCTGTCCCCTTCCACCCGACAGACTTCAACCCAACCTCTACCTTGAAATAATCATGCCTACAAACGAAGCCTAAAATCATCTACCGGGCCTGCGTCGTGCACGCGGTCCAGGAGAAAAGTATCTTCCTTGCGTCGGGATGGGACCGAAGGGCCCAGGCAGGGCCTCTGGAGGAAGCTCTGGAGATGAGCGCCATGAAGCAAGCTTGGTGGTGAAGGCCCTCCAGAGCGCGAGGCCGCAGCGCAGAGCGCATTCCCTGCCGTTTGGGGAGCGTTTTTGCCCCAAAGCACCGAGCAGAGCAGAGGCCCCGGTCCTTGTACCGGGGGTACCGGCAGTTCGGGCCGCACCGCGGCCCAGTCATGGCGACGCCTGGTTGCAGCGGGCAGGAAGGCCCGAGCAGGCCGCGCCGCATCCTCCCGTGTGAGGAGACCCCTCTCCCACGCAAAAAGCTTAAAACTGACCTATAAACTGCTTGGGTACAATTAAATAAATAAAAATAAAGGCACCTAATTCACTTGTATATGTATGTGATATATGTACGTGCAACAATTCACTTGTATATGTATGTGAAATGCATACCCAGGTGTCAGAAGCACTGCACAGTGAAACATTTCTCTTCGGTAAACACCTCATGGCTGGGTTTTTATAAAAATAAACACAGCTCTTCCTTTTTTAAATGACAGCTAAAAGAGCTGGACTTGAGTTGATACGTCAACTGTACATATCAATATATGTACATATCAATATATGTACGTATCAATACATATCAATATGCACTCTTCAGAAACCTACGGAGTTTTACACCATGTATGCCATCAATTAGTTCATCCTTAAAAGGTGCAGAATGAGAGTACGAAGTGATTTGAGCACACCACTTCTTCTAAAATTAAATAGCTGTTTTTGCAGTCTGGAAGTACTATTGAGAATATGAGTCATTTACCAACTACAAGAACTTCAATACCTGCATTCTAATTCCAGCACAGATCTAAATGTAATAATGCCACACTTTGGAAATACAGGATTCGACGGACCTGCTGTCCCTGCCATTCCATGTTATGTCTCGGACAGAAGCCAATAACAGATGCTTCACAGAAAAAAAAGTGCAAGAACCCCCATGACAAGCAATAATGGACTGATCTCTCTATATTGGGAGCTTCTCCATAGCTCTCATCTGCTAGGAATTATTTTACCACAAAATATAGAATGCAAAAGTATTCTACAAAGCTTTTACTTTCCAGGAATCCCCTCTGAATGTTCCCCCAATGTTAATCAATTTTCTGTTCAATAGAGGTCTAAGTGATCAGTCTTTGGCACCATCTCTTTGGTAAATGCTTATTTCTTTTCTTGTCTTTTGTGCAAGTTTTCAGGGGGAAAAAAAAAGGCATCAGAAACTCCTAGTGTGGTAGTTTTAGCCACTATGATATCCTTATCTACAAAAATAATCCTGATATAACCCACAAAACCTGAAAATGAAACATTAAACCACTGATCAGGAAACTCACTGACTCAGTAGAAAATGCCTTAAAATCATAGCCCAGGTCTCTAGGAAAATCAACTTGGACCAAAACCCCAAAACAAATGTACAAACGGAACACCCACAACCTAATGCCAACCCAACACCACAAAGTCCCGCTCACAGTTTCGCTGCTGACATTTCGTTTTGCCACCAAAGCAGACAGGGCTGCTGCATTTTGTGGGTTCCCCTCTCCGGGCAATACGAGAGCAGCTGTGACACTTGCTCAGGCCGGATTTGAGACGGATTGTGCCAGGGTCCAAGTGGCCACAGGAACCTCCTCTACCACAGCAGCCATCTCAACACGTAGTCTCTGCTAGAGCAACCACAACTCAGTGGTCTCTGTCTTTGACCAACACGTAGCAAGGGCTCCCTTTGCACATCGGGGTGTATTTTAGCCTTCAGTGGTGATATGGATGGGGACAAAAAGTTGGAGCAGCATGGGGAAGAGCAGGAAAGTGAGGAACAAGAGCTGCAGAGCGACGTGATGGAGGTCAACATCCCCCTGCACATGAAAACGCTCACTGCTGCCACGTATTCAAGGTGTGTGGTTGGTGGGTTTTTTGGTTCTCACATCATGAGCCTGCTCCTCTCATTTCTATTACCTGATACATTAGAAATTCACTCTTTTCAATATATGAAGTTCCTTCCAGGTCGTAATTGTACCTTGAAGAATAAGAATCCAAAGCCATCTACTGTCAAACTTTTTATGTAGGCTGGTCTAAAGAAACACGTGTTACTGTCTCTACACTTCAAGGGCCTCCATCATCACATCATAGAGAGGACTACAGCAACGTGCAGGGGAAGGAAGGGTACACAGGGAAGTCCAGATGCTCCTGAATGTTGTGAGAAAGAGGGTACAGCTGCATGAGAAGGCGAAGGCCACTTTATTCACATGTTCCTGAATGGAAAGGAGCCATTTCATAGCATTGGATGAACTTCTAGAACATCTTATCTGGCCTTTCAGCTCTTTTTATAACCTTTACATATACGCAACTGCTCTACCAAATCCTTTCCCCCCCTCTATACCTATTAAATTAATAGTACCAGTGATTCTGAACTTTTAATATGGTCATTATTTTCTTCCTGAAGTTTTAAGAGAAACTGACCTGCAGCGTATGGAAGATACAACTCCCCAAATCAGTTTGAATTGTTACAAACACTTTATGTATCCTCGTGAACTGATACTGGGTAGTTATAGATATGTTTTAATTTAACCAGACCTAGACATCCCTTTGCAACTCCATATGCACTGCACACACACGTCTGATCTACCACATTCCCAAGATGTAGAAAAAGGAGCTGACATGCTTCATTATCAATAAATGTGACTTTGGCAACGTGACTGATTTCCCAGTGAACAGCTACTGTTACTGCCTCTGTCTTTCAGTTTTCCCACGAGAGAGACTCCTTTGATCCAATTAAATAACAATGAAATAGAGGAAATTTGTGCTACATTAATTAACACAAACTACAGTGTAGGGCTCTGGTGAAGAGCTGAGGGTGGCTATTCTTTCTGAAAGGCCCCCAACAAATGCCACATATTCTAATTTTGTCACGTATCAATTGCAGCAGATGAATATAGTAAGATTTTAAATTCTTGGAGGTCTGTTTTTTTTTTCTCAAAGTGATTTGAATAAAATGCTGCAGGGGAAATAAGAAGTCAACATTAAAAATCATAAAATATACAGCATAACTCATGCTAATTATCCCCTTTGATCGTAATTTAGATCAAGTATCGTATGTACCATTGCCATGGTCCAGGAGGAGCCCTTTTTTTGCACCAATAAGCAAGCATCAGCTTGTGAACAAAACCTTGGTTCATTCGACATGCAGGTCATATCACAGTTCTCATGTAAAACAAATTTGATGTAAAGAGACGCTGTAAAATTGTACATATTAGTTATGTGAGAGGTTAATAGATGCATTTTCTTTAGCGGTCAAGTCAGTAGCAAGGGATTCTGCTCATTAGTTTCCAAGGCTGAGCTGACCAGCTGCTTGCCTACAACTGTTGAGAGGCTGAGATATAAAAGGCAACACCGAAATGATGAAAATCAGAAAATGAAAATGAAACCTCAATTAATTAAAAAAAAAAAAAAAAGGCAGCACGATGGGGTAGTAAAGAGTCCTCTAAATAAAATGGACATGCAATTTTTGCTGGAAATGCAAGTGGTATCCATGAAACAGTTCAGAACAAAACTATTTGTTTTAGTGACTTGGTTTCCACTGTGAACGCCCAAGCACTGCAGCTCGGTGCCCTCGGATGACTTTGGGGAGCACAAAAGGATTTGTGCCCCTGGAGCTCATATGGACAACATCACTAACACCGTAAGCTGGGCAATCTCCTGAATCCCCTTTATTTTTGTAAATGTTACTGCTCCACAGAAGTAGAAAATTTGGTTACTAGCAGCTAATCAGAAGAGGAAACGGCTTCCATTTCATTTTCTCTAACAAGGCTTCTTTGTTTCTTTAAAAAAAAAAGAAGTTCAGAGATGACAAACCAGAAAAGCATCCTGTTCCCTCTCAGGAAGGCGGCTGGGTCCAACGAGGTCTCACGCAGCAAAATGGCTTGCAATAGCAAGATGACTTTTGGCGAGCCCAGGGGTGTCTCAGGACAGTTTCAGGGTATGAGACACCAGAGGTCAGCATCGCTAGTCAGAAATCCACATAAATTGGAACAGCTCTGTGAGAAAAAGCTGGGCTGAATGGAACAAACAGGGAGCTGGAAAGCTGATGCAGATTCAACCATTAGGAAAAATGTACGATCTACTATTCTTGTTACTGCACAAAATGCAAGAGAGCCTTCCTCTACGAACGACAGCGTGTGATCTATCTGCACATACCTTAGCAGGAATGCTCTGTTACTCCCTCTCAAGCCTCAGGAATAGAACTGGGCGAACAAAGCAGCCCCTCCCATCCTTGAGGCGCCACAATAGGAGATAAACGCTACAGAATTATTTTAACCTTAAAGCTTGAACATAGAGTCTGCCTCGAGCTGTGTGTTATTCCGTAATGACGGAAGAGCCAATAAGAAAGTAACAGCCCCGTGTCTCCGTGCACGCTGCCGAGGTGCCCGGCCTCCCCTACGGCAGCAAGGATTTGGGGCTGGCAATGTTTTGAGACCACAAACTGAAGCACCAAAAGTTCCACAGGAACTTAAGGAAAAAATTTCTTCCCAGTGAGGGTGCCAGAGCCCTGGAACAGGCTGCCCATAGAGGTTGTGGAGTCTCCTTCTCTGGAGATCTTCAAACCCTCTTGGACGCAGTCCTGTGCCACGTGCTCTAGGTGACCCTGCGTGTGCAGGGGTTGGACTAGATGATCTCTAGAGGTCCCTGCCAACCTTCAGCATTCTGTGATTCTATGCAGTTTCCTCCAGGAGGGAAAATTCGGGAGCAGGTTGCCTTGGCAACGCCGTGAAAGCAGAGGGAGACGGGGACCTTGTGCACGTGGAGGCCCGGGAGGCGTTCACCAAACTGGGTTAAAGGACCGAGTCCCGGAGCAAGGCGGTGTTCCCTGACCTTGCAAACCCTGCACTCACAAGGGTTACTCTTGTTAAGGTTGGCACTCATCACACAGGGAAGGGAGCTGAACTCGGCTCTCACACACTGTCTGGAACAGCTGGATTGAAGCAGTGCAAGTGCCAGCTGCTTTGTAAAACAGGCAGCCTATGCAGCGCTACGTCAAGTAGAGGGAACAGAAGGAGACGCGTCCCTGCATCACGGAGCAAAGCCTTAAACCAGGGAGAGAAAGAGGTCTTAAAACACTTGCTTTAGACAGTCCCTTCACTTCCATCTTTCAGCTCTTCAAGAAGCACTTTTGTTCGTTTGTAATCCTTGTTTGTTTGCAGTTTTTTTTTTAGCTGTTTCCATAGGTGACTGATTTCCACTCCACACACCTCTTATAGGAGCCAGCAGGATTATCGATTTCTCAAGATAAAGGGTGCCTTAGAGCTTGGCATTACCCTCTATCCAAAGTTGCTTGGGGCTCCAACCTTAAATCTTACTGGTATACAACCTTTTCTCCGGATCCGATGCTCCTGTTCCAACAGATTGTCTTTAACTCATCACACTGAAACATTTGCTTTCGATTCAATAGGTAAATCAATGCCATCCCAGTCAGCTGAAATCTCCCCTGAACAAAGCAATCCAGCCCCATCAGACACTGAAAGGACTAAACTGGGCTTAGGTTAATTTGGAGAACGTGAAATTTGAATTAATCTCTTCCTTAACTTCTCTCCAGGACTTAAATTTCCTATTCTGGGCATCAGGGAACCACTTATTTCCAACGGGGACTTTATACTGCAACTCTTGCATTGGAGTTGGAGCTGACACTGACACTTCATCTCACTGACTATAAGTTACTTATACTTACTGACTATAAGTTTACTTAAAGTAAATGATACGAAGCTGAGTGAGAGCATTGCTGCCTTCTCCTCTAATGACAGCAGATGGGTAACTAAGAAATCCAAAGAGTTCAAGGGTGTAAAATGCACACGCACAGAGAGATAAACCCTGTATCAGAATTTGATGTGCTATTTATCAGTATATGAATAAATTGATAATACAAGAGCAATAAACACTCAGGAAATATATGCAAATATTCACAATAAACAAGACTAGGTTGCTTTGGTCATTAATATTTATATTGGCTGTGTCTCCTTCTATTTAATAAAACAAAAATAACTCTTTTAACTGCCTTAAGGGAAGGGAAGGAAGTGAGGGCCTGGACTGGTACATAATGCTTTCCTAAATAAAAATAAAATTATTTGTTCATTCTTAATGATGAAGAGCAACTACACGGTAACAATATGCAGTATTGCTTATACCTCATAATTAAAAATTAATTGTAAGCAATTTCAAAGGTAAAAAAATTGGGAGAGAAAAAAAGACCTATCTGACAAGACAGAATAATTTGTTCGGACAATGTATCAAGGGAAAATATCTCACGAGATATCAAAAGCCTTAAACAGACGGCAAAATTTAAATATGAAAAGTATTTGAAGTATAGCGAGACATTGTGAAAAAATCTCAGTTTGAAGCTCTCTATATGTTTTAAGCACCTTTTAATTTGACCTTTTCATCCATTTTATACTCACAATATTCTGTTTCAGCTCCTGTTTCTTCTATGCTTCAATACTAGATTCACAAGATACAAAATGCAGGTGCCACTTTCTCGGGATTACATCATTTTTCATGAAGAAGGGCCTTTCTCAGGGTGCAGCTAGAACCTGCTGGGCTCCACAGAAAACTGACACCAGCTTATTGCCACTTTGTAATTCCCTGTCACACAAAGAATTTATTTTCTAAACAAGGAATTCTGCAATGCATTGCAAATGCTGCAAGGTAAAGCTACAAGTACAACCATTTTATTTTATAAGCATAAATAGCCATAAGGGAGACCAGGTGAAATAAAACAGATGCATTGGACTATACATCCCGTATTTCAAACTGAAGCATTTAATTGATATTAAGTAATTAAACCTGTTCAAATACTCAAAACACTTGCAGTGCCTGTTGAACATCGCTTTAAAAGATTAATTTAGTACAAAATACACTAAAAGGATGAAGGCTTATAGGATGTTGGGGCTTTCAGGCATTCTGCAATTACAGAACTGGTGCATCTAGGCATTTTAACCAAGCTGCCTGGATTTATGCTAGGTTAGCAGGCTGCCTACTGTCGTGGTGGTGCTAAGAGCTGCAGGGCACAAAATCCAAACATGATTTTGTGAGGCAACTCTGGCAGGAATATTAGGGAATAGGAGAGTTAGGGAATACTGAGAGTGCACGGAAGGCTGGAGCGTGCATAAAGATAATTCAACAGTCTATTTAAAAATTGTTTTACAGTTAAATCCTGCTTTTGTGATGCTGGGAAAACATGAGTGTAGATACCTGCAATTAAGTTCTGTGGTCTGTAATTTTTCCCTTCAGGAGAGCAGCAGCTAGAACGCCACAAAGGTATTATGGTGAAATTGTGTATAATAAAGCACTGCGTTGGCAAGGACCAAGCTCTACAATCTTGCATCATAAATATGTTAATATGTATATTAAATACATTAGAATTATATACAAAAATCAAAGTTGGTCAAGAGATGGGAGCCTGTGGATTGCCACTTCAAATCCAGGCCCGATGATCACGGAAACAGCGTCTTCTGTAGGAGCTTGTCCCAAACTTCCATTGTAGGCCAAATTGGTGTCTGGTTATATTAAAAGACATGGGCTCTTATGGAATTAAGAACACAAGTGTCTGCTGGACCCAAGGCCTCCCGACACAGCCTGCAAGTCCCAGAGACCCCGCAGCGATTTGCAAGGGCTGGGGAGAGCTCCAGCTCCACGAGCGGCCGAGGCAGCAGCACTTGGGTCTCTGTGGCCTGCACAGAGCCTGAGCTCTCCAGCAAGGCCCTGGATGGAGATTTCAGACTCGCAGGCTCTGCAAAACTCACACGACCGACCAGCAGGCAAGCAGCGCCTGCTTTCCCTCTGCAGAAGATGAACGTTTTAACAAAACAGCATTTCAATGCTTCTTGTAAGAGCTGTTTAGTTGGAGAGGTACCAGGCAGCTACACTTAGGTGGCTGAGCTCCTTCCAATCCCTCTTTCCGCCCTCACCTTGGCTTTGCAACGGCTCCCAACACGCTTGTTTCCAACACAGCTCCTCGTCACAGGGACCTCCTCCAGAAATTTGTGATACAAGATGATAGTGCACACATGCAGCAGGCACGACACGTTCAGCTTAGTGCAACACCTGAGGGGTGTCATAGTTGAAAGCTACATATGCAAGTAAGATTCCTGATCTTCAGAGATTCTTAAAATTATTTGAAAAAATGTTTCCAGATTTTGGTGTCAGGAATGGGTGCAAATTATAGGACAGGATATGTATTAGATGCTGGGCCCCTTTTATACAGATAAATATCTGTTAGCAATGCATTTGAAGGGGAGAACATGGTCAGCATTTGACTGTCAGAGAGATGAGTTGCATTTGAGAGTGCTTTGAGCAGAATGTAAAACTCTGAGCAGAAACTAAAATATTCTCTCTGAAAGCAAAAGCTCATCCTTAGCATGCCAGAAATCAAAATCATACCTGAGAACCAATGGTGCAAGTTGTGGCTAAAAGGATAAATAAGGTATTAATCATTCGGTAAATAAATAAACAACTTGCAAGCGCTGCATTGCATCTCTAGATCAGTCACTACTGCATTAATTTCTTTCAAAGAAAGAAGAGACACAAATTAAAGTAACTGCTGCTGATATCGAGAGTTACGTGCATTTTTCATTCCTTGTCACCTCGTATGCTATCCATTTTATTTCTGTTTTTAAAGACAATCTATAACTTCACACAGTCAGGATAAGGCTTCTGTGTGAATATTGACATCTGTGCATTTTCTTTAATGGGGAAAATGCCAGTGTATTTGTTAGGTGGAAGACTAAGGCACTATCTGTGTTGACAACAGAAACATGTATAAAGAAAAAATAAACAAACAGAAGATATGCTACAGACAGGAGGTTTTATACAATTATCTCCTTCCTGGCACATTAGCTAGAATTCATCTGCAATTATTAAAAACAGGTTCAATATAATTAAGTTGGTAGTCATAAGGGTTTTATTTACATCTATTTCAATTGCCAATCTGGCAAGGTCTCTGTGGGACCTGAGAACTGTGTCCTTTCCTGTCATAGGCTTCCAATGTCAAATCAATCCCAAGTCTCTCCTCAACAGTGGTTCATCCCAGAGGCTTCACACACATTTCCCTGGAGGAGAAATGAGGAGAGCCGTTTGCTCTCCCTTCTCTGAGCTGCTACCTATGCAAGGCTGACAAAACAAAATGCTTTTTTGCCATCAAAACAGTGCTGCACGTTGCATGCGCATAGAAAATAAGCATACTAGTTATAAGTTGATAGTTTCTACATGCTTTTCAAGACATCTCATATTGAAATGTACTTTGCATCAAATCTTGTCATGTTCTAGGTTGATTAAAACTTAAAAGATGCAACAAAATCTGAACTGGAAGGAGAATGATTTATCAGAGAAAATCTACCAAAGGAATTATTCACTCTGGAAGAAAACAAACCCCACATTTAACAAATTCTTCATCTTCCCTATACTGACAACCCACATACCATTAAATTGATTTATTCTGGAAAACAGTTGAGCGCAGACAACATATATTTGGCTTTCAGGACGCTCGGTCAGCCTGCAGTTTAGATTCCATTAACTTACCTTAGCATATGAGTGATTAATTTGCCTGTAAGTGCCAGAGTTAGAGCAGATACAGCTAATCCGACTGTACTATTTCACAGCTGCCATCCCCACATTGGTGTAGCATTGCTCATAAGCTATGGGCTCAGTGCAAGAACTGCTGTGTGAACTGGCCTGTCTTATTCAGGAGCAAAATAACGGGTGAGATTTCCCTCTCAGGCTTAAAACTGAGAGACCCAGCGGCCAAACGGAGAAGATAAAATCCTAAGGATAAAGAGCCTGTTATTTGTGCAAGTCCATTGCACGCGTGCTGACTCTTTAGCCCAGAAGGTGAATCAGTGATAAGAGCAAAGTGCGGGCCCTACCTTGCGCAGCGGCTTGAGCTTGGTCTCCATGATGAAGTCGTACTTGCAGAGCTCGCAGCAGCGCGTGTCCGAGCTCTTGATCCACTGGTGCAGGCAGGCCTGGTGCACGAAGCGCAGCGTGCCCGTGCAGCGGCACGGCGTGATCAGCGGGCTCTCGTCGTCGCCCTCGCAGTGGCAGATCCTGCCGGGGCGACAGCAAGAGCGGCTCAGGGAGCTTCCCAAGGAGCAAGGAAGGGCCCTGTCCTGTTCACAACACTCAGGGAGCTTCCCGAGGAGCAAGGAAGGGCCCTGTCCTGTTCACGCCGCTCAAGGAGCTTCCCAAGGAGCAAGGAAAGGCCCTGTCCTGTTCACGCCGCTCAAGGAGCTTCCCAAGGAGCAAGGAAGGGCCCTGTCCTGTTCACAACGCTCAGGGAGCTTCCCAAGGAGCAAGGAAAGGCCCTGTCCTGCTCACGCCGCTCAGGGAGCTTCCCGAGGAGCAAGGAAGGGCCCTGTCCTGTTCACAACACTCAGGGAGCTTCCCGAGGAGCAAGGAAGGGCCCTGTCCTGTTCACGCCGCTCAAGGAGCTTCCCAAGGAGCAAGGAAAGGCCCTGTCCTGTTCACGCCGCTCAAGGAGCTTCCCAAGGAGCAAGGAAAGGCCCTGTCCTGTTCACAACGCTCAGGGAGCTTCCCAAGGAGCAAGGAAAGGCCCTGTCCTGTTCACGCCGCTCAGGGAGCTTCCCAAGGAGCAAGGAAAGGCCCTGTCCTGTTCACACCGCTCAGGAAGCTTCCCAAGGAGCAAGGAAGGGCCCTGTCCTGTTCACGCCGCTCTCCCAGGTTCAGATTTGGGGTGCGTAAAAGTACGTGGCCTTTCAGGTGGGGCTGCAGGAACATATTCCTTGTTCCTTTCTGCCACTTGGCAATTTCAGCTAGTTATTTCTCTGTGAATCTGCTAAAGGTGAATGGACAGAAATAATACTGTGTTTCCCTTCTATGCATGACAAAACCTTAAGGACACAAATCTGCGCTCTTCTGTACAGTTAGCGTTGAATAGCTGGTGGTCTGCAAGTAATTTCCATAAAATACACACAGTTAGCAGAATGTAACCCCAAAGTACAAACATCCAGTAGAAAAAGTACAGAACCCTCCTAAGATGCCTCTTTGGGTAAGATGCCTCTTTGGAGCTCTATCATTACAAGTTTGGCTCTTGCAGGGCGATGTGTTTAGCACAGCCTACACACACATGCACAGGCTTCTTGGGAGGCAGCAGCTAAAAAGCCCCGGACCTTCCTCTTCCTCAGCCTTCGTGTCCCTTGGAAGACAAAACCCACGGCTCTAAGCAGAGCCCAAGGCAGGGGCCGGTCCCACGGCAGCTGCAGCCTGGTAATGGGATACAGAGCTTTTCCCGGGAAACACAACCAAAACCCGGCCCTTCGGCTGCCCAGCAGGCAAGGCGGGGGAGAACCGCATCCTCAAAACCTGAGTAAACAGCTCTTTTTCCAATAAATGCATTCCCAGTTGAGAGTTACATAAAAAAAAATCATTTTCTCTTTAAATTAAAGCTGTTTCCCAAAGGGAAACTAGTAGTCTTTGTTCATTTTAAAACAAGCTATCTATAATTTTTTTACAGGCTTTAGCATTTAAGCTATTTAGAAATTAGACAACTAAGCTGGGTACCCGAGAGCCTTTTTTTCTACTACTGCCAGAAGTGTTTTACATTGTTTTAAGAGCTAAAATACAAGCCTAAGACTCCACTGGGATCTTCAAATGAAGTGACACTGCAAATTTGAAAGGAATAGAAGTATTCTCCAGTAGAAACACTTTTACCAAAACACACTATATAAATTGTATGTTCCATTTGTGCTTTCGCTGTGTGGGAATTACTGGCTCCATGTATAAATCAGAGGGTGACATTAAGAACCTACATTATACAAAAGCTCCTACTAAATAATCTAATGGCCTCCTCTAGCTTTCTGCCATGAAGGATGTAATGAGAATAAAATCAAATCCAAAATGGAATTAAGATACAGACAAAATGACTACAGGCACAGCTTTCATTAGCTCAAATGCTCTTTGGGGCACCTTAGTTCTTCATAATTTCTTTATTCAGCACAAATTAGCTTAAAAAAATTGATGCTGCCTAAACACACCGTCAGAGTCTGTAAAGACATGTTAGGTGCCATTGCAGTAGACTGCAGGCTAATGGCTTAAATATCCTTTAAGGATTTGGGCCAGGTAACTTGTGATGTCTCGGTCTTTAGATTATTGCATTTGTTCAAAAGTTTCGGGCCTCTGACTGACATTTTACAGCACTGACTTCATCCTGTGAGTGAAATTTTCAGGAAAAAAAACAAAATCTCATCTACACTTGAAACGAGTTCAATAAAAAAAACACCTCACTCTGTAAGACAAACAAAGCTAAACATATACTGATTTATTTTCAAGCTGTAGCACTGATTAATGAGTCCTAGTTAATAGCTGCAGCTCCAGCTGCTCACACACACTTAGACAAGTTGGGTACTCAGCTCGATGACCTGTGTGTCTGTATGGACATGCACCTACTCATAGACATCAGCGAATGGGTATCTCTTCTTTAAAGAAGCTCACTGTGAAGCTTGAAGAAATAATACTCTAACAATGTACAGTCACTCTTAGGCTTATGTTTCTGCTTTGGAAGAATGTTTTATTACACAGCTAGCATATTTCTCCAGCCCTGAACTGTTTCTATAACCTTCAGCACACAGATTTGTGGAGGAATGGAGGAATTAATGCAAGCACTGAGCGTTTCTCTGACAAAAATCTTTCCTCGTTTATAACACAATAAATTAGCAGAATAACAAAGCACTTGGGAGAAAAAATAAAATTTCTTTAATACTTCTGGGTGCTGTACAGCTCTATCTACATTAGCAAGCAGTGCAGCAAATCTTTCATGAATAAGTGCTAAAAATCTGATGCCCACATCACGTGCATTTTATTGGGAGCTGCTAGAGCAAAGTCTGCTCTCTGAACTGGTTGAAGTTGGATCCTAAGCACATCCTTCAGCCCAGTTTCACTCAAAGGGAATGCCATATTCCAGGCCCCATTCCTGCCCGTGGCCATGCAGTGGGAGCATCCCAGGGTCCGGCATCGAGCGAGCGTCTCGCTCCGGATCTGGCCAGGGAGAGGATTAGCAGCCAGCACAGATTGCAGGGAGCCCCTCGGTTATTTTAGGTGCCAAAAGAGAACGAATCCACAAGTGTGTCCACAAACCGCTGTGGTTGCTGCCTGAGGATCTGCAGAAATTGTTTTCTAGTCCAAAAATGGACGTTCTCGCTTTCTGCTGGTTTCTGTAGTTGTTTGGTTAGGAACCACAGAGAGAACCTAGAGTGAGAGCAAACAATTTATGAAAAACTGACACCAAATTATAAACTCATTAATTAGGAAATATATATATATATCAAGCACTGTCACGGTATAATTCACTGGAAAAAAAAAAACAGTCAAATTTTCTAAGTATGTTCAGCCAGCAACAAGCTGCAGCATGCTGTTTCTCTCGCTTCCATTTTGCAGGCTTGTTTTTTGATCTTGTTTTCCTTTTTTTTTCCCCTACCGTTAAATCATAAAATAATCTAAATGACAAATTGGTCTTCCTCCCCGTTTAAACAGAGTGTGAATGAAGCACATTAATTCTGCATACGGAATGTAATCAATTTGTATACCTCTTCCCTGCCACTCCTGCCCTTCCATTACGCTCTACAGTCAGCTGCCTTTATCTGACTAGAGAAAAACACATTTTCCAAATGTTGCACCACACCAGTATAATTTCCTAACAGTCTGGGTAAAGCTCTCTCTTGATTTCTGTAAACGTGATGAGATTTTATAAGGGACCCAAGAACAAGCTACATTAGCAAAGCCACACTAAATCATTTATTTCATTCAAACTTCTTGTCCTTCTATTAATCTCCCATTATAGGTGATTAATAGCATGTCTAACCAGGCAAAGAGTTATGAGTAATTCCTGCCCCAGCTGCAGCGTCAGGGCTCCTCAAAAGAGGTGTCAGGCAAGACTTGCTGCACCAAACACGGGACTGAAGAACTAAGGACTGCAACTTAAAAATGAATTGAGATTTCCTCCAAGGCATCTAGTGAAAGTCTTTAAATAACAAGATTCCCTATAAAAGCGAGCTGTAAATGCTGAGTAATGGGAGCCTTAAGCAGAGCACTTCCTCTCGCCCAGACTTTCTAGCAGAAAGTGTTGCTCCTTCAGCTGTTTGCATTAAGCAGATGTTAGATAAAGTAAGCTGCTTCGTAAAAAGAAGGGTTTAAAAGTAGCTGCAATGGCAGTTACAAATGAGAACCTTCATTTACCTGACTACATAAAGATCCATTTGTGGAGTTTGGGACAAAAAGTTACTTCTGATGCCATTTTATCACATGGAAAACTGTCTCGTTTAAGTGCAGCTGGTTTCTTTCACTGCAATGAATTCCACTTCAACTAATTACAGTTCAGCATTATCACTGAAGTGACTGGTTCATTTCAAAAAATGGAAATATTTCAATAATATTGAAATAATAAAATACAAAAATATTTAAGACCAAAAACATAACTAGTCAAACAGAAAATATATTTCAATTGTCCTATAATAAATATTGTAAATAAATATATCACAACATTAATTCAGAGTCAATGAATGAGGCACTTATGATATATTAGGTATCAGTGGTAATACTGACTGATTTTTTTTCTCCTCCAAACAGACATGGAACTATATTCTCACAATTCATTTACTTTATGGAGTCTAACACATAACTCTTCCCTTTAGGGAGACTACACTGGTGCAGATCACAGAAGGATATTCCTGGGGTTGTTCTTCAAGGACCCTGTGACTTGGCAGCTTGGAGAATGAAGGATATACGAGGAAAACCTCAGGCAAAGGGCAGCTTAGGGAAAGGGGGATTTATCCTGTATCCTGTATGATTTATAAAGCCTGAATCTCAAACGGTTTGGGTGCCATAACAACTCAGCACTGCCAGGACTTGGGCAGCTCTCCATAACTACAGAACCTGAAATCCTGCCTTAAAATAGGCTCCATTTGTGTTTTTCTGGAGTCTATGTCCTTCATATATAGCCTACTTGAAGTATAGAACAAAAACTGCCCGTCCAAACACACAAAGATGAAAGAACAGGCACCAAGATGAAAGAACTGGCACCAAGGAAAGTTCTAGATCCCATTTCTCTGCTGTCTCCACACAATCCCCTCCACGCAACAGCCATTCGTCTCAGCCAGTTTTGGGACATCAGTTAGAAGGAAGCACTGCCTATGATGAAAAGTTTGAAGAAACACCTCTTGAAGAACATTTCCACACCACAACCTGCTGAATGCAGTTACCGAACTATAGTGAGGCAGCAAACTCCAGTGCTGGAACAAACATATCGGAGAAAAAAAGTCATTTTTTTCATGAAGAAAAACATTTGCTGTATGTGTGCACGCTTCTGAAAGAGCAAAGAAAAAAAAAGAAAAAAAAAAAAAAAAAGGAATTTAATTTCAACAGAAGAAGCAAGATTTTGAATCTGAAGGAAAAAAAAATTCCAGATCATGTGCTAATCCAATTCATCGGTCTCTCCTGACCAACAGGAACTACAGTCTATGCCGAATGGATAGTAACAATTTATACATCTCTTCCTTTTATCCAACTGCCTGCAAAGAGATCAAGATAACTCCTCAGCTGTGAAAATCAGGATATTAGAAAAGGCTGGTAACAACCCTAAGTCGTTTGCCACCACCTGAGCTGCCTTTTTTTAGAAAGCTGCTTTTATTTTTTTTTTTTTAGAAAGCAGCTCAGGTATAGAATCTATATTCATCATCTATTCATCAGCTATATATCTAGTCATCGCCTATACTCAACTGTATCCATTATAGATTGAAATAGGTTTGTTTTAGCTTTTGTAACAGTTTTCCCAACTGTGTTATCATCAGCTGTGATACACCCAGAACAGCCACAAGAAATACAGCATTACCCTGGCACCCCTGAAAAGGGAGAACTGTGAAATTACAACTCCTGACAAATCTGGCACAATTGGCCAAATGATGGAGCTTAGCTCTAGTCACTCTGAGAGCATCTCCACTGAGCCTGGGACACAGAATAGACTGGAGTCTGCTTTCCACTAGGTTTGAGGACTTGGACAGCAGTTAGGGTTAAACTACATGAGACACTAACAAAACTTGAACTTCTCTTTTTTAACCCAGGACAGCTAAGCCCTATACTGAAATAACTTACTTCAGTTTTTGAGTTAATAATAATGAAACGGCCCTATTAAATGCACCGTGCCTACCACAGCGAATATTCAGTGCCTATATGCAGGCCTGCAATTGAAGACAACTCTGAAGATGGGGCTCAGTTATCTCTGCATGGTACACAGACAGACTTCAAATGCTACAAAAATAGAAATCATAGTTATCATGACTGCTGCTTCTTTGCACTTCTGTAAGATTCAGGGGTCCTGAGGCTGAGACGCTGCCTTATTGTGCAAGCTGATGACAAGCAGAGCAAGGGTGGACCTTGCTCTGAAACCACATACCCGAAATGGTCATTCTTATCTCATTAAGGCAATAAGGAGTGCATAGTACTAGCTCTATCTCCTGCTATGAAAAAGCCTTCACATTACCTTTTTGTTTTTAAATTTCATATCTTTGCAGCTTGTTACTAGGTTGGAGCGTGCTGCGAAACTGCACACTGCGGCGCAACCAACTTCCTCCTTCTGCCTCTGTTTACATTTCCATGCAAATTTCTTCCCAGCAAAATGTGAGAAGTTTTCTGTTACTGCACCAAGAAACTACGCCTGATCCTCATTTGCACTTGGTAGATGAGACTCAGCTCTGGCACACAAGTTTTTTAAAAAAGAAATACTTGTTTCAGTTCTGTTAAACTTACTGGATGGTATTACTAAATCAAGCGACTGAAGTCCTAAGATATAACTGAATCAAGTGACTCAAACCCCTTCTGTTTTCTACACCAAATTCACACATTGGCTCAGAGGTGCCACCATTGTCCTCATTTTCAGGGGAAAATGCTCACCTTTGATTACACAAAGACCTTAGGTTGCCAGAGGCCGGTTTTCTTCTAGGCTAGAAAGATACATTTGTCCCTTTTCAAAACTTCCTTGCTACTTATTCTGCTAAAACTTTCCATCGTACATGAGTGGTTCCAGATTAGCAGCCTCTGCACGTGCACGTAATAGAGCAGTGCAAAGCTATGTGCAATTTATGCCTGATTGGAGAGAGCAGAAAGACCATCCATCAGGTTTCTGTGGTAATGGCAACTCTAGAAGACACTGAATCAAGACCATAAATTTATTTCATGTAAATCAATAATAAATGACCAAGAAAGGCCATAGCGGGACTTGATCTGATTGTGCAATAGTGAAAATCTCTGCATCCCATTAGCTATTGGGTCTCCTGCCTCACTCTCTGGCTCTGCTTGGAGATTCAGAACAGTGATACCCTGCCAGAGTGCACAGTGTGTCCATCTTCATGAAGAACAACCTTGCCAAAATACAAACATTTAGTTCCCTTCCCAGGCTACTCTTTTTAAATAAGCGAACTACATCTTCAGATGGAGATATCATGACCTTTCTGTGGAAAACACTTTGGGTTAATTCCTGGGGCCTGCCTGGCGGTTTGTTACAGAGAAGCCGTGACAGAAAGCAGCGCAGAGAAGCACCCCATGACAAGAAACGCCTGTTGGCAACACGAAATCTTTCTCGTGGGACTAACCTGCACACTTCTAAATCATCAGACCAGTCATCACACAACACGGGAGCCTTGTGGGGAGCGTCGGCCGCGCGGGGCCGCGCGCCGGCCAGGACGTCGCTGCCGGAGCCTCCCTCGGCCAGGCCGCCCTTGCCGTCCTCACCGGGCCTGCCGTGAGGCGCGGGCGGCCGCTCGCTGCTGTAGCTCTTCCCTTTGCTTTTTCCACATTTTCTTGAGGAAATCCTTGCTTCCTGAGATGATGCTGAAGAGTGAGTTTCCTTAGGCCTTGGAACCCTCCTCCTGCGGTGGTTTAGAGCAGGATGCTCTGCATCAGGTACCTCTTGCTTCTTTTTCCCCATTGTCCCCAGGGGAACAAGTTCAACAGCGTTACTGTGCGAGGACCCATCCTGGGTACTGCATGACCTACTCCTTCTCCCCCTCCTGGGCATTTTGACTTTTTCTCTTGCTCTCCTCCTAACCTGAGCCCACTGACTCTCATCCGAAGATGATGATGAATCAAACGGAATCCACTTGGATCTTGCAGCCTCGGGATGGAATTTACAGTCCTTCCCCTTTCCTTGCTTTTCTGTATGCTCACCATTGTCTCCAGGCTCTTTTCTCCGCCTAAACCTTCGCTTTACTTGTTTCTTACCAGACTCCCTATTAGCAGGGGTCAGCACCGAAACAGGGGTTGCATGTTCAAGCTCATCTTCTGACAAATCATGCAATGTGGTAGATCTGGACAGAGCGGTAAGCAAAGGAAAGGGATGGAAATGGTAAGGGTAGGTGGAAAGGGAAAAAGAGAGACCACACAAAAAAAGAAGGATGAAAATGAGAGTGTGAAACTTAACAGAAAAACAAGACTGAACAGCAAAACCAGAACCAAAATATAGATCAACATAAAACCAAAATCTGTGTGAATTATGAAGTGTTAAGCAGAAGCAAGAGCAACGTATTATCTAAAAAAGGTAACAACTAACAGACGTCAGACAGATTAAGGATTTTTGCTCTCAGCACGTACCTACAAATGTCCTGAGTAGAAGGGCAGACAGACAGTCGTGACTGACTCCTGGGGGCTGTTCCTGTCGTAGGACTGCTCGCCTGTTGAAATAAGTTAGACAGTTTGGAATCTTTGTCCAAGAAATACATGGCAGATATTTTACTACTTTGCCACATGATGACAAAATTAAAACAACTGCTGCAGCTGTTCATAGCATACTCTTGAACACACGCAAGCTCGCAAAATACAGGAAGCCTAACCAAAAGCAAAACCTATTTGTGGAACCAAAGCTGACTTAACACAGCTTTCGTTTGTTCACGACTACTTTTTATCTCGTTCTTTGAGGAAGCAGCTTTCAGCATTTGAAATTTCATCTGGTTGTGATCTGCTGCAGGGCTCTGAGGGGAAAGGATGTTTTTGTATCAGGCAAAACAAACTCTTTTCACAGTGAGGTGAAGTGCATTTACATTATGCTGAGTGGTGACGAGCACAAAGCAGAGCTACCTGAGAAAATTAAAGCATGTTTTAAAAGGTTTTCAAGACAATCAGATCATATGGAAGTGCTCAGAGGATGAGAAATTGATGAGCCTGAGGAGACCGAAGCGCAGGCTGTGACTCCACAGAGCTGATCACATCCTCCATCAGGAGATAAGAAAAAAAAATACATTTAGTAGGTGTCATTTTGCTTGTAAGGCACTTGTAAACTGTAAGCTCAGCTGCTCAATACTTCCACTAAAACGTACTTTGATGGTGTTGCCAACAAGCCATTTCAATCTGCCTCACAACCCCCTGGCAGCACAGCCCGGTGACATCCAAATTCCCACCGGAGGCCCTGTGGACCCATCGGGATCACTCTGGAGCTCTGTGTCACATTCGGGGGGCGAGGGCTCAATAAATACCCCCCTTTAGACCCTCCTTTAGCTTGTGTCCGTGAGCACCACTACCAAATGGGGACAAAATACCATGAGCTTGAGAGTTCTGCGACACACAGACCATGTGCAGGGGAAGCATCAATAACCCAAGGCAGTTTACAAGACGCTTGCAGTGCAAATAATGCAAAGGTTGTCACCCCAACCTTTTGTACTAAAAAAAAAAAAAAATTTATGCAGAATCCATAATTATTCCCAGCTCACCTTTCACAGGCACATTTCTGTGGTGTCAGCATGAAAATTAAGAATTCATAGCACAAGCAAAAACGGACAAATGCAGCAACCATCTCCTGATGCCTCATTTTAATCCAAGGTTCCTCATATATCTACTGTATTTCAGGTCCAGATCCTTTGGAACCATTAGTCAATACTAGGTGTATTTTTGTTTTTAATGAGAGATCAGCTGGGATTTAGAAACAGTGCTTCTGCATCGGAATCTGCTGATTTCAGGAACTGCAGCACCGCTTCCTCCCTCTCAATTTGCTGCATCGCAACACCAAAAGTGAGTGTTTGCTACCAGTGAGTGTTTACCACCAGCGAATGCAACCTGACAGTCTGAACACCAGAAATGGGGCTGAACGAGCCCCTGTCTCCTGCCCAGCACGGGCTGCACCCCGTGCAGCAGATTGCTGCAGAAAGGGCCGCTGCACTCGGCCTCGTGGCTGGTTCCTCTTTTCCTGCTGGGTTTCTTCCCCCTGCGCCGTGCTCCGGTGTTGGGTGCCTCCGGGGCACGAAGCCGGCCCTCCCTCGGCTCTGCAAGCTCCAGGAACTTCCACATTTTAGGGCTGTAAGAGCAGGAAGTGGCCTAGACCAGTCTTGAGAGCGCTGCAACCAAGCCAAGGCTAAAATAAATCCTCCAAAAAGCTCTGACACTTACTAGCTGGGGTTGGAGACGGACTGAAATCTCATTATTTTCAGATCAAAATTACATTACACGTGCAGTTGCTTATGTCTTGTATATCTCTCTTAGCAGTAAAGAAGCCTGGACGGTTTCAGCCCTCTTCAGCCCAGTTCACTTCCTAGTTCTCCTGCATCCGCATAACGTTGATAGCATCCTGAGCTGCAAGTACCTCAGGGGAAAGTTCATTTTCTGCTGAAACTATTCATCATTTCCATAAAAAAAAATATTTTTTGGTTTGTATAATCCGTATTGGGGCAAATTTGCTATCCAGGCAGGCACAAACCCAGTTAAATCCTCACAAACAGAGCAAGAAGTCCCACCCAGATGAGTCACATTCTCATCCCTGGTGGCGTTTCATTCAGAAAGTTTCTGCAACTTTTAAAGTTTGTTTTCAACTACTTTTAAATCACTTTTAAAGGTAAAATGAACAGAGGGAGGGGGTTCTAAAACGAAGGAAGTTCGTGTTTCTGGTGCTCACTTTATACTGTTGACACTCATTTTCTACTGTTTACCTGTGGAAACAGACAGACTTTTCGTGCCCGATCCAGCTTGATTAATATTGCAGCCCCTACGGCCACGTTCCACACGGACACGCAGGGGCTGCCTCCACGGAGCTGCTTTCACGTGTTTCTTATTCTGCACGAAGGGCAGCGGTACCTCTGCAGCTCAAACAGGAGCCCAGGGACCCAAATACAGCCACCCGCAGCGCTAGCCAGGAGAGCGGCACGTAACATCCATTTTCTATCATTTTTAATCATCTTTATTGCTAGCTTTAGAAACAAAATACCAATTCCTGTAATTTGCATCCAATTTATTTTATAGGCATCGCTGGCAAACCGAAAACTTCGTGATTTGAATATATTCTGCTCATATCAATCCAGATAACAAGCTCTTGAGGGACCGTATATACAAGGGATGTCGGCAGCGGTCCCGAGCACTCAGATCTTGCTGCTGTAACATCCTGCTGACCACACCGAGTGCTTTGAGGTCCTGCATTTCTTGAAATGGGGGAATGAATTTGACTCGGTGGACTCCAATTCCACTTGGCGTGCTGAGTAATGACTTATTTTAAAAATATTCTTCCTTGAATGGGAATCTGTTTCAAACAGCTGGAGTGTACGACTCACTGGAATCAGAAAACTAAACCCGAGCTGCACTAATTTTATGATAGCAAATTATATCAGTAGCATAATTCGACATGTTAATTCAACATAAAGTTGCCTGACAATCCGTTTATGAGCAAGGAGGCTCATTTCACCGTGTCACCGACACAAGGAAGACGCTTGAGGGCTAATGCCAACTCCAGCTGATTGAGGCTGGCATTTCCAAAGCGTTGTTAGCCTGGATTCCCCAGCCACCAGCTCCTGCTGTCTTGGCCACTTCAAATGAACTCTCTTGTCAAGGATATGCAATTCAATTAATAGACATGGCAGGGTATTTTATTCATAATTATTTGCAGTATGTTCAACGGGAGCGGCGAGGATGCTTTTCAGCAGGATACTGCTAAACGCGGCGTTTTTGGCACAACCAGGATAATGACGGAGCAAGGGGACACTGCCACCGCACGCCCGTGTTGCTGGCAGGACACTGCGCCAGGGATAGGGACTGCGGGAAGCCAAACTCCCAAAGAACACAAGAATTTCCTATCTGCACTTAGTGCTCGCTTTGAGGGTGACATTTTGACAAGATTTTCTAGATAACACAAAAAACATGAGTCATCCCTGCCCAGCTGTTGCTTAACGCCACATGTGCAAGCTAGGCCATGAAGATGAGTCAATCTGCCTTCCTTTTAAGAGAAGAGGAGGACTTTATCCAAGAAAAATGCTCATTAAAAGCACGTTTCGCACATGCAAACCGTGCACGAATGGAGCTTAAAGGTTGAAAGCAGCAAAGCAGATGTAACCACTGAAATGGTCTCACAGAGGCACAGAGAGGCCTCTGCCCAGCCTGGACAGTGCTCAAAGCCCACGGGAGCCAGGGGACAGGCTGGGCAAAATCACCAGATTTATGGAAAACATCGGTCTTAATTACACTGTCATTTGGAACAAATTCTGTGGGCAACCAGAAAGTTATCTGGACAAAGAAACTAAGCATGCACATCTCAGGAAAAAGAAAGCAGCAACATTTTTTTACCCTGCCGTGTTTAGTTCTAGCTTTTGCCTTTTATACTTTGATGAACAAAATATTTTTCTACTAACTTGTTTACTTTGCACTGTTGTTTTTTTGTTTGCTTTACAGTAATAGGGCCATAATGAGAGTTAAGCGCTAGGTTAGTCTTCACCTTTGATATTAATGATTCTGTTTATGAGCAAGAGGCATCATTCAGATGACTAAGACAACAGTTACACTCCAATTTTAATGCTGGTTTTATATACATGATATTATTCACCGTAACAGTGCTTTTGAAGAGTGCCATTTTACCCTTTACAAGACTAACAGCTTGTTTGTTCTTGTCTTGCAGTCTTTCTGAAAGCTCTAAGTTTCCACTCAGTTCTGACGAGATACAGTATTATATTTATATTTTTAAAAGCAAAGCCCATTACAGCCAATAAGGGATTTTGCTTTGGAAGAATGGAATGCTTCTACCACCCTAAAACATATAATTGGTGCTCATTATAATTCAGGTACAAAGTTTTACACGTTCTGTCTTGGTGTCAAGCCAAAGATAGAGCTTGCCCATGAAAACTGCTGAGCACGTAACAGCGAATGCGGTTCACGGTGGGTAAATACTTGTCATATATTCACCTCACACTGACGGATAAAAATTAAAGAATATGAAAACACGTATGAAAGAATATTCCTTTTTAATGGAAGAGATGAAATAAGCTTCTATGCTTGAATTCAAATGGACAAAATACAAGGCACACCATTCAAATAGCATGAATTCTGCATCATAACCACATTATTTATAATAATGCTCCTCCACGAAAGTGGTAGACACCTATCTGCATCATTGGTCATTTCAAAGACTCCTTCAAAGCAGGATCTAATTCAAAATCTCAAATTGAGTATTTCAACAACCAGTAAATTTGCCATAAGTATTTAATCTAAAATTTTAGCAAGCACTTCTTGGACATGCTGGTGCCTTTTGGTTTTCATGTATAGCTTATTGAGAGGAGCCTGACCCCAGACAAGAAAACAGCGAAGAAACTGAATGAGGTGGAGGAAGAAAATGCAGTGAAATTCATATGCATGTGTTCCCTTCATATTCTAAATTAAACCAATGAATATTATTATACTGAATATTTCAAAGTGATCAACTCACTTCTTCCTGATGCAACTCAGCTGAGTTTTATTAGATAGATGCTCTGCAGACACATAAATAAGAAGTGCTCTAACACCTGCTCCAGGGTTCTGAGAAGCAATTGAGCCAAAGCAACAAAAAAACAAGAACGATTTGCTTCAAGTCTGAATTTCTCTTCCCTGGAAAATAAACCCAAAGTTCCCTTCGGAGAATTTTAAATCTTACTGCCGAGAGAGCCTCCTTCTCCACGTTGCTCTTGAATCATAATTAACACACAGAAAGATAATTATAACGTGCTAGAAATGTTTCCTCCAGAAAGCATTTTAGCATAACCAGGCAGGCTCACAAGCCCACATAAGCATAACCCCTCTGGGCTGCGTTTCAAACACAATATTTGTTCCACTGGTTAACCACAGTGGAAAGAAATGAATCCACCAGATCCTTATCGTACCAGCTTTCTCCTTAAATTATTCATATCATTTAGGAAGAACATTAAACATTTACTGAGAAAAGACACAGTGCAGAGAAATGATCAGTGGCAAATAGCCAAGAAACAAAGTCTTTAATTTGCTTATATGGTAAATAAGTCTTGACTGAAAACAAACAAAACAAACAGTGTGCCCTAATGCAAAATACGATCTGGAATATCCCAAATGTGACCCTTTATTGGCAGTTCCAGCAGGAAAGGGGACAGGAGGGCCCAGCTGGCGACTCGATGGGGCCCGGGTGCATCTTGCTAGTTTGCCCTCCTGCTCATGTGTCCTCCAATAACACTAAACATTCCATGAGGGGAATTCTGCTTTGCTCCTGCACTACTGAATATTCCTCATGGCAAAATATTTTCTAGTTACAGCTACAGAATCCTATAGTTAGATGAAAATAATTTGAAAATATTCCAGTTTGCCGGATGTTATAATCTCACATGAACAGCCATACCTGGCCATACCTTGCACTTACACTCCTGTGTTACAGAGGACTTGGCACGTAATAATTTATTGAGGTCATGCCTAAGCATTGTAATGTTTCTCCTTTAGCTAAAAGTTGGTTCCTGAAGTTCATATCAGAAACATACACGCAAGAGGAGCAAAGTCTTCACAGCAAATTTCTGCATTGCCCTTGAATATCAAAAGCAAATTGCAAAATTTAAGCATTGATTTTTTTTTCCACTCTAGTAAACATCAGATTTTAAAAACCATAAATTGAAGACGTATGTAGCAATTACTACTTGGTATATAAGAATCAGTAGTTATATATTAATAGTTTCCACATACCTTTGAAATGTTACTTGATCTACTTGTGGAACGCCCTGGGGATTTGTCATTCTGGAAAAGAAAATCAGATATTAAAAATAATGTAATTCAGCTTCTAAGATAAATTTGTACTATTTTTGTAGCTGTGAGCACACTAACTTCTTTTTCTATATTCTTTGTTTCTCAGGGATATATATTAATGCTTTCCTACATGCATGTTAATAAAATCCATCATATCTCCTTATGTCTATCTGCAAAATAATACAGAAGCTGCCAGATAAAACAGGCTCAAGATCTCACTCGATTAACATTCTAGACCAGATGTCTAGTCTGGAATTAAAATTTCTTCTATAATTTCTGGCTCAGAACAGTTTTGCAAAGCAAAATAACTTAGGAATTTGTCAACAAACATTTAGGAATAAACACGTTGCCATTTCTATATGAAAACGACTACTTTGATCTCAACTCCAGTGAACACAACTTAATGAAAAATAGACCCAGTTTCATATTAACTTATTAGTCTACAGGGGAAGTTTCAGGGCTGCTTGTTGCTTCAAATACCCATCGAATCCCTCTCTCTAGATGGCAGGTGGCTGATATTTGGTTCTATCCCCCGGCACCATGAATTATTTGTCCTGCACATGTTTGTGTCTGGCACTACCTCTCCTTCTGCTTTATCTTCACTAGCTCTAAGCAGCACAACATAACTCCAGCCCTCAAAAAAACAGGGGCACCGAACACCCTGACCGTACATTCCGATTTTATTCTGCTATACTGGTTAATTTTCAGGACTTAGACATTCGTGTGCTAGAGCTTCTTCTTTTCCAGGAAGGATTTTCAAAAAAAAAGTCCTCATGATTTATTTATACAGGGCTCATTTATTGTATGTCGTCCTTCAGGTCGCTTTGAAAGGGAATTGAACCAGATGATTCCTACTAAAGTATTCTATGATTCACCTATTAATTCCACGGTGTATTATCCAGGGTAGCTTAGGCTAATATGGTTAATAAATTACTATAGGATTATACTTTCTAGTCAACATTAAATATATACGCTCCCGAATGTCTTCATTTGTATCCATAGAAAATATACTTGGGAAATTATGAATGGGGAGCAGAGTTAGGATACTCCAAACTAAAAATATGCAACCTTTCTACTCCATCACTCGGACCAAAGAAATGTTTTCTGACACGCCGTCCTTTAATAAGTTGTCATTAAAGGTTCATTTTCAGAACAGGTCTCTTTGCTACCCCATGCACACTTCCTATGTTAACTGTTCTCCACCAAGGCACACATCTGCCTTGCTCGATTGCTACAAACTTTGGATCCAACTAACGAAAAATTCCCAGCGTTCACAGCCTGAAAAACAGCGACTCGAGAGCTGGTGGAAGCCAAGAGAAAAAAAAAATTTATCATAATTTCCAAGTGCAGATATTTCAAGGTGATCTTCATTTATCCTGAGGAGCACAAAAATAAAACACTTGAAAAAAGTGTGCATGTATAAATGGAAGATAGAGTTCTTCATTCAAATTTGCTTTCAACCAGATCACTGTTCACAGAACAAAACAGCAAAATTAGGAAAAAAAAATCTCGTGAAATACATCCTTTTTACAGAATGTCCGTGTACTGCTGTTTAAGGCTCACACTTTTTTTTGTTTTGTTTTTTTTTTTTTTACTGTTAGTGAACAGGTAATTGAAAAACATTTTCCTCCATGATTTTGCTAAATCTCTAATAAGAAAAATGCTGAGTTTTGCACGTTCAATATTACTTTATACTTAAAAGGCGACATCCAAAGAACTGAAGGTTCAACCTTTGATCCTTTTTCTTTTTTTCTTGGTGCATCAGGCACATGTACTGTCTTGGCCTTCAGATTATTTCAAACTAGGGTTCATTTTTAAAAATTACCACTTCCCAGCAGGAATTTTTTAATGCTAAAAACTAAAAGTGCTGGGTTTTGGGGGTGAGGGGCAGTTGTTTACTTGCTTGCTTAAGCTGCTAGGTCTTTTTTGACCTTATGCTCCTTTTGTAACTTTTTGTATGCTTTTGTCCCACTATGCCGTATCAAAAAAAAACAACCCTGGTTGTAGTGAAGAGTTAAAAGACCTAAGAAGAATTCCAAGTTTTGCTGCTGCTGTTAGTAAAATACCTCCTGAAAGTTCATTTTGGTGTCAGACAAGGTTCTTTTCAGTGACTCCCTTAAATTTTCAGATGCTCAGAGCTTGTGCCTGCTAAAGGCACATTTCAATGCACTTGATTAGCACGTAGCCGCACTGTGCAATCCCTGTGTTTTCCTAGTTATCTGCTGGTTTTCCCAGTTATCTGCTCCTGGCCATTGCCGGAGCCAGGACAGCAGTGTCTACCACTGCAGCTATTTTTACATTACCTGAGAACTGTTTCCCAGTGTCTCATGTTTGGGCCTATATTATTGAAACAAATACAAGAATGTACATCTTTCTTTATAATATGACTACTTAGAAAACGAATTATTTAGGCTGAAGTACATGAGTCTCCATTAGAAAATGACAATTCCTGTCCAACTGCTTGTTTCTGACAGAGCTATACGGTTTACTGCATATCATTGGGAACATTTTCTACCATGAGAGCAAAGTAAACAATTCACATTGCAATTTAAACCAGAGCAAAAAGCTGAAAATCCTGTTCAAGGTCATCTTTCAGCAGAGGCAGCACGAAATCTAGCATGATGTCTGAGGGCTTTGCTTAATGAATAGAACAGGAAAGACATAAAAAGCGTCATTAAAAATTGCAGTACATCTATGAATGGGGACTCGGGGGACTAGAAATCTAGAAGAAAAGCAATGAAAAATAAAGAAATAAAAATAAAAAGCAGGGAAAGGTAATGGTGGGAGCACTACTAATAAGACTATAAATATGTCCGCAGGGCATAATCTGTCCTTCAGCAGCACAGGGCTGGGTGGGAATCTCTTGCTGGTGATAACACATTAACAGGGAGCAGCGGTTCCTGAAAAGCTTTGATGGGAGGAACTCGAACTCAAGGCACATTTTGGCCCTGAAACTATGTTGGGAAAGAAGCTCATGAATTGACAGTTATCTTTTATTATTTGTGGAATTGTTTTCTAGATGGTTACATATTTTCTCTGGTTTTTTTTCCTATGTTTAAATACTCAGCAGCTGTATAACTCCTAAGTGAATCACACAAATAAATTAAAATCATGCAGCTCTGCAGAGAGGGACCTGGGTGTCCTGGTGGACGACAAGGTGACCATGAGGCAGCAGGGTGCCCTCGTGGCCAAGAAGGCCAATGGGATCCTGGGGTGCATTAAGAAGAGCGTCTCCAGCAGGTCGAGGGAGGGGATCCTGCCCCTCTACTCAGCCCTGATGAGGCCATATCTGGAGTATTTCATCGGTGCTACATGACACGACAGCATGATTGAGCCCTTAGGTTACAGATTGCGAGCCCTGTGAAATTGGATGTATGGGACTAACGTCACCGTATGGCTTTGAGCTGACATTGGTCCTTTCTGTCTCCGTTGCAGCACATGCCCGTTGGGTGTGCTAACTGGAGCACAGGAATGAGACACACAGGTAATGTTGGTAAGGTGTGAACTTCTGGTGAAATGACACTGCCGCGTGTCTGCTGGATGCCTGAGACTACCCAAAGGAGTTCAGAGGGGAGGAGAGAGCTGCTATGGGGATCTGCAGTCCAGGAGACCTGAGCATGGGCGACAGGTCGCATCGAAGAGTGTTCAATCTGGATAGTTTTAAAGATTGGCTTCTTAAGCTTATGAGAGGTATTTGTAGAGGTAGAAAACACATCTAGACGTTAGCTGGGGTTGGCTCCTTTCTGTACAGTGAACTTCTTGCCTCTCCTTTGAAAAGTTGTGGTTCAAGGGTCTGTGTGCTGTAGGAAACTTCACTGAGCTCTGCTGGTGGCACCCGCTGGGTGTGCTCTACTGGGAGCAGTGCTTTGGCAAGGCTGGGTGGCAAGAAGAGGTGATCTACCTGGAGAGCTGCTGGAGAGAGTCCAGCGCAGGGCCACAAGGATGATGAGGGGCCTGGAACATCTGCCCTATGAGGAGAGGCTGAGGGAGCTGGGCCTGTTCAGCTGGAGAAGAGAAGGCTGAGAGGGCACCTGAGCAGTGTCTAGAAGTACCTCAAGGGAGGCAGTGAGGATGATGGGCCCGGCCTCTTTTCACTGGTGGCCACCGACAGAACGAGAGGAAACGGCCGGAAACTGAAACACCAAAAGTTCCACAGGAACTTAAGGAAAAATTTCTTCCCAGTGAGGGTGCCAGAGCCCTGGAACAGGCTGCCCAGAGAGGTTGTGGAGTCTCCTTCTCTGGAGATCTTCAAACCCGCTTGGACGCAGTCCTGTGCCACGTGCTCTAGGTGACCCTGCGTGTGCAGGGGGTTGGACCAGGTGATCTCTAGAGGTCCCTGCCAACCTTCAGCATTCTGTGATTCTATGTCTTCATTTAAAAAAAATGTATGAACTTTGACTGCAGTAATGATTAAACGTACACATTTTAGAAAGCAATTTGCTTCTTCAGCATTTTCCTTTACATGAACACATGCCACCTGGAATGCCAGAACATGCCATATCGCAGACTTAGCATTTTATTACTTAATGCTGCTTCTTGTACTGAGATCTCTAGTAGGGCAGGTTCCTTTGCTTTTGCACCTTACTATATATTAGTCTCACCAGAAATATTGGTAGCATGAACTGTTAATAAGCACGATGGAGATCCCAGAATGTGATTCCGGGTCCTTTTGACCGGAAAACGCTATTTCCAACTGAATGAGGCTCTGAGCACTTTTCATCACAGGCCAGTGTGGGTCAGTGCTATGCTTGCTGCTACAGTGTAAAGCTTTCACAGTGATACTTCTACATCCAATTATATAGACAATTTCCACGGTTCCACGTTCAGCTGCTTTCCCTGTGCTGCGTAGATGTACAAGGACAAGCTGCTATAAAAACAGAATAAATATTATATCAGAAAAAAAGCAAGCAGTGAATCAGCCCTGAAACAGGGCACGTAGACAAAAAACAGCATGTACTGAACACCCAAGACTATATGGAGGGGAAAACACCTTTTTACTTCATATAAGGACAACTCCTTTCAAAGTGAGAAGTCCGCTGTACCACTCCTACCTGGAAGCGAAAAATCCTACAAATCCTTGGAAAAAATTACTAACAAAAGAGGTACCTCATGGGAACTATGTTCAACTCAATAAACGGGTATTACATATCTTGAAGTCGCCTTCGATTCAGAGAAAAGGAGCTAGTCAGAAGCTGTTCTGAGAAAATGGTTCCTGGCGGTGCCTAATACTGATGAGGGAGGTTAAAGGAACAAAGATAAAATACACAAAGACAGGATTGCCAAAAATCAATGAAGAAGAAATGAAATCGGCCTTGTATGACCCATTTTTTTTTCCAAATGTCACTCTCCATCAGAACCTACTAGTCTAACCAGGCTCTAAGTTAGCATAATCTAAGAAAACATTTTAGTTGAAGCTCTGTGATGATAGTGTTTGTTTTGCACCAAGCAAAATATTATCTATATTCTGAGCTTCAGAAGGCACAGATAAATATTAAAGCTCAATATCAACTGCACAATTTTCTAGAAAGGTTTATCTAGTCTCTCTATCCTTTTTTAAAGCAGAAGTAAAACAGCCATGTTTATGCTTTAACAGCTGGAAGGGCATTTGGTATAAACAATGTTGTTTACCATATCATTCTCTTCCCTAGTAATACAGTAACAAAATAAGCCTTGAGTTCATCAAGCCCAGCTCCCTCTCACAATCTTCCCATAACAGTATGTTTGGAAAATAATCAAACTATGGCTAAAAATCTGGACCCTGCTCTAAGTACTTCCTCTATAAAATTACTCCAGAATTCCACTCCTCCTTTGGTGAGGAAACTTGGATCTTGGCTAATCCTGGCTGGCTGACACAGCTCAGTTCAACCCAACCCGTCCTTGGAACTGGACATTTCTGCCTCCCCATGCTCAAGGTTTAATAACCGAGTACGGTTTTACCTTCTTTTTACCTTCTTTGATAAATGCTTTTCTAGGCAAGGAAACACTACCGAGTTATTCAAAGCAAAGAAAATTACTGATTCAAATAAAACCTTCTTTGCCAACTCTTTCTGTGCCGTTTAAGCCCAAAGCCTTGTATTTGTGCTTGAGCCAATGTGCCCTTTCCTTAGGCTTCAGATGTGGCACACTTGCCCATTTTAACTGGCTGGTTTCATTGTGTTGTTCCTATACAGCATCAGTATCCTTGCGGAAAATAGGTACTTAAAGACTTTCTAATCTCTAGATTAGAGATTTTTTTCTTTTTTTTTTTTCTTCTCTTTCCTGTATTTTTATATAGCTAAAGAGCCTTTTGTTATTCAAGTCTCTCTGTGCAACCTGAACACCTTCCTGCATTTTTCACCCCACTTCCCCACTCGCTTATACAGCACCCCCCGAGTGTGGCTTCCTTTTAAATTCACTCCTCCTAAACTAGGTGCTTATTCTCAGTATCTTTAAAGCAATAAACGCACACACACACGTTCAGACATTACATTTAAATCCACAGCCCATCTGGACAAGCCTCCTCCCGACCCGGGACACCGATTTCACGTGGCTTTTCCTCATTTTCGACAGACACATGAGATGTCCACGCACCCCTTCCCAGCCCTGGGTTTCACCTGCTGAATTCATTAGCTGGCTGACAGCTTGTCAGGATTGTTTTTCTAACTGAAGTGATTTCATTCGTCCTTTCCCTCACTTTAACCTTAAGAAAACCCCCCAAGTGTTCAATTCAAGGTTACCCTCTAGCAGCAGTGGTTCGAAATCGTTCCCTGTATGCAAAAACCCCTGTCTAAAACAGCATCTCTCCTTGTTAGCTCAGTAACTGCTTGGGGAAGAAATTCACCAAGCATCACATCGCATAAAAAAGCCACTGTAATTAGCTGCCTTTGCTCTTCACTTTGTACCTTGTGAAACAAAGGCTGCCAAAATAACAGTTCCCAGTAGGATTTTTCCCTCTGACACACACACGATTCCTGTCTTTATCCAAAGCTGACCACAGAGTTCAAAATTACAGGCTGCAAAGACGGATCGTGGCTGACTGAAACCTGCCATCACCTTTTCATTCAAAATCGAGCGGAAAAAAACCAAAGGAAGACTATAATTTAAAAGCCAACAGGTTGGTAATATACAGTTCAGTGACACGCATTGATGGGATTAAGATGGATGAAATACTACATGCAAGTGCAATTAAATTAAAAATGCATAGCGGGATAATATTAATTAAATCTGAAGAAAAGATTACAAAAATTTAAAAAAATAAACAGGAAAAGGTAGATACAAAAGGAAAGCAAGGGAGGGAAAGATAAACAGAGAAAAATATCACTGCTTCTTGCCACCATATCAAAATATAGCACATAGAAAGTAACATTCATGCTGCACATGCATGCATCTAAAAGAGCTAGTCCTTAAGTCAAGAGTAATCTACAGGGAGAGACACTAATTGCAGCGCTTCATTAGTGTTTATTTTCAGAGAACTGTCCCCCAAATACCAGGCTCCAGCCTCCATGACACACAGGGTCTACAGAAGATTTCCTCGTCACATTTACAAGCCAATCTTGGCCAAAAAATGTTCTTGAATCTCAGCAATATTTGCCAACAAAATTCCAGAAAAAAATATGGAGGTTTTTTATTATCATACAGGTGTCTGACTACAGTCTGCTTTATTTCCTTCGAGCATCTCACTGCATTAATCAGAGCACTTTAGTTGTAAGAGGTAGCAGTGTAATTTGTGATAGATTTCCACAGCCAAAACCACCTTCTGCTGCTTGGTTGCTAATGTCTAAATTACCTGGCAATTACAAACGACCCGCATGATTGCGTGATCACTCCATTTGCATTCACTTCTCACTGGAGACTTGCTGGGGGGGATTTTGTGTTTGGCTGTAGTTGATAGATACCTCGCACTTTAAAACTGAAAATGCTATTTTTACACCGTTTTTTTTCCCCCTTTGCATCACTTAGCTATGGAAAAAATCAATAAGAGCACCTTGTGGCCCACCAAGAAAACTGCTTTATAAAGTGTATACCAAATGGTCTGCAAGCCTTACTCTGTCAATCTGTTTTCCTAACACAGTACAGCCAGTTCAGCTTTATTACTTTCACAGAAGTGTGACACTTATATGGCACTGTACTCCTCATTTCAAATGTGGTCCCGTGAAGCAAACCAACTACTTTAATTATCACTTACTTTCACACTGTGTCGCCCTTCTTAAATCTGATTCACGTTTGGAACAAGAAATTGAGAGAGACCCTCTTAAATATGACGTCAGATTAGCATTTTGCTTCTGTGCTGAATGAAAAAGCAACACATTAAACTGCACTGCAGCCTGCTTAAATGGCACTATCATGTGCAGATGGTAATGTAATGTATAATAATACATTGTAGAGATAAGCAGATTCATCTTGGAGAAATATTTAAAAACAGTATTAACCCGAATTCAAATTGTGCTAATTACTCAATTTAAGTTCAAATTGCTAAAACCTGGGCTCACAGAGAATTCCCAAACGCCCAGGAGTCCATCTGCAGCCTTGGGCAGCAATATCACAGTCTTAACGTGAAGTAACTGCTGATTCCCAAAGCACATGAGCATGCACGGAACACCCGTATCCTCTGCAGGAACAGCCCGGGCCTCCCAACACTCATTTAGGACTGGGAACAGATGCTTCCCTCTGCAGCCTGAAGGGATTCAGACCCCTAAGCCTCAAATTGGGGTTGTGGGAATCCAAAGTGCATGGACAGTGTCCTCTGAACTTGCTCTGCATGTGCTTGGGGCAGAGGGGAACAGCTTCCAAAACCATTCTCGACATCAATTAATTTACTGGAGCAGAGAACAAAAGCAAAAAATATAACTCTGTAAAGCATAAAATGAGCTTTGGAAGAAGAAATATATTAGTTTTATCACCTAGGACTGTTACAGCTTTGTTTCAGGCACATTTAAGAACACTGAATTGCTGAAAGTGGAGCAGCAATTAACTTAAACACTAAGACCTCCTCCACCAAAATCCCTTCTTCTGCCTGCCATGTATTTCCATCCCTGATCTCTAAAGTTCTGTCTATTCATTCTATCATGTGCTGACACAGCTTTAGTAAACTCGCCACGATATTTTCTTCACAAAGCTCTCAGTATGTCATGAAATCTGCTTTTCCCCAAACTCCCATTTTTCAGCACCACACTGAACTCGAATTGATGCTAATGCAATTACCAAATACTCCTTTTTTACTCATTAATTTGATGCGAAAGACCCGTCTCTCGTCCCTCGGGATGCTTTCCTCATTATCTGGTCTCTGTAAGCCCTCCTTTGCACAGCCACTTTTGGTGGTCAGTGCACAAATTTGAAGAAATACCCCTAAGAAGCAGTAGATAGGAATTCTCAGGAGTAACTGTGGACCACGTCGCCCAGTTTTTAAACTGTATTATGATATGCATTCACCTTCTGTTAAGGATCAGTACATCCCGAATCTTTAATTGAGAAGCCAAATTAACTTTTTCAGCAGCTACAATTCAGAGGCCGCTTTGTTGTCTGCCAATTATTGTGACCTGCTGGATTCCAGTCAATTAATATCAGAGATGAAAGACTCTAAGTGGCCAAGTACTTGTCTGACAGCCAAACACTTATCAAAGGACAGAAGATTAATTAAATACACAAAGTCAGAGTGCCTCAATTACAACAGAGCTATAAAACATTACTTAATTATATTATGTGCTGCATGGTGACATATCACCACTTTTCATACCATTTATCTGATTACAGGTTTTATGCCCCGCTTGTTCCTTCAATCAGACTTCAGGCAAAAGGGAAAATGGAATGAACCAGCATTTTTCCAAATCCCCTGAAGGATTTCCAGATATCCATATATTTTAAAGTACAGGTGCCACCTTCCATTTTTGCCTCAGGTCAGGCAGCAGGATAAAAACAGTGAAAAGGCAAGTTAAAATGAATTCCAGAGAATATTTTGATATCTGAACCACGTATATTACAGAAAGGGGTACAGCCCAAGCTAGCTGTGCTATGGAAGTAACACTGACCTGGGAGCATAATTTGGTTGAACCTACACTGGCCACAGAATATTAAGTTCTCCTGGTAAAGTACAGATTAGTGGTTTGTAAGAATACGCTGCCAAGTATCTGAATAAAACATGAACAGGTTTACCTGTTTCCTTAAGTCACTGGATTTACACTTGTAGGAATGAGAACAGCACTTTTCTCTATCCCAATGTAAACACAGTGAGTGAATACTGGAGTCAAACAGACTGATATTAATAATTATTCCTGTTTACAGCCGTTTCTCATGTGATATCATCTTCCCTGCAGCCTAGGGCAAAAGCAGTAAAAAAAGCACTTCCATTCCTGGATGCTCCCACTTTCTAACTAATATTTTGCTAATTTTTCAGTTAAAAAAAAATACTAGAAGCAGAGTTGGACAAGGAACAACACTTTTTGACATAACCGAAATGTGCTCGTAAATAAACTAGTACAACCCACAAACAACAACCGGAAATACCTACACGGGATAAAAGCGGGATTAAAACAACTTACGTTGAACCCAGACGACTGCTCTCGTGGAGTACAGCTGAGAAATTAGAAAAGGGTAATTCTGTACCAATAGGCCCAAACGTAAACAGGAGGTGGAGAAGCTACTTCGATCTGAGGATCATCATCTTGAATAAATGAGTGTATCAACCATCGAGTTAGTACGAATCTTCCTACTATTAAGTTTCCAGTTTATGATATCAGATGCCTATTACAGAAATCATTAATTTTATTTACTGGTAAGCCTTGTTCTGTTTGTGTCCCTAAAGTTACTGTGAGTCTTCTAGCACAGATAGACCATTTCAGAAGTTAACAGTAGGGTTTTCTTACTGCATGAGCTCAAACTTATCATTTACTTCTCTCTTTTGGAAAGCTGACTGGATCTTTCAGTTGTATCAGGAATATTTTAAGGTAACAAAGTTCAGGATCTAGTCCACATTTTTCTTCTTTCATCTTCCGAACTATTCAGTATCTTCAGTAGAGGAAGGATGCTGGAGGTGCTGCAATTACATTGGTTTATTCCTGGAACTCACATGCCTACCTATTACTATTACCTATTACCTATTCATTTATTCAGTCAGGGAAAAAGGGGGGGAATTATCACACAGAAGGGGTTTGTTTTTTTCATCATAGCTACATTAATGTTAAAGTAAAAGGGTTAGTCCTAATCTTCCCTTTCCATTTACGACAACGTAAGTCAAAAGAACTGTGTAACACCGCACACACGTCCCAATTAGAGAGTCATACATATTCACAACAGAGACATCCTGCAGGTCTTCTGTTCCCCAGCCGACACGAGCTACACAGTCCTAAAAAACTATGCAGAGATGGACAAGCTCAGCACAGCTTTACTGCCTGCTTCCCTCCCTGAGGATTTTGTGGGAAACGTCTCCGTTGACAGGAGAAACACCAAGTGGGAGAAAAGGAGCAAGTTTGGGGAAAAGAGACCATGGGGAGGCCGTTCAGGAGAGCGTGTAAGCTGTGCTAGTTGGGCAAGGGGGGACTGTGCTGCTGAGAGCACAACTTGTGACTGCAGATAGGACTAATAACAAGTAGGAATATATATATATATATATATATGTATATAAAAGCAATGGCTCTTCCAAGGTACTTGATTAGCTAGAATGTGAAGACATTGTAGGGAGTTGTTAATTCCTCCCAGGCAGCCCTTCACACCTAATAAAACAAAGTCCTTGGCATGATTATCCTCAGCAACCCAAACTAGACAAACTCAGGAAAACTCGGAATTTTATACCTATACACACGCAGCTACATATATATCATGGCTATAAAAATGCAGATGACATTCAGGTGACTCATCCCTGCTCTAAAGCATCCGTCAACACTCTCCGTGCAGCCTGGCACTGTGCCGGGAAGGCCCAAGAGTTGTGACGGATTGACCTGATTAACTGGCACTGTCTGCAGCAATGCAAAGGCTTACTATTTTTAAAAAGTTTTCTAACTAATGGCTAAAATTCGAAGGAGATGCTTTCCTTGCAGATGTCAATATTTCGAAGGAATATGTCTTCTTTATTTTAATTTCGGCAACCAGAATTAATGAAAGCTTTTACAAAGCAACGTTCCTACTGGTAAATAATTTTTGAATGGCAGGAGCATCCTTCTCCCATTCTCCTTTCTTAAGGAAAAAAAAAAAAAAAAAAAAACCTTCCTCACCAATTTTCAGTTGTTGATACTTTTCATGCTGAAGTGCTGAGTTTTAGTTAAATATCCTTACAGCCATTAAAAAAAAAAAAAAAACACAAGGTTTTAACAAAGCTAAAATTACTTTTTTTTTCAAAAAAGGGAGGAATGAACAGGACCTCTCTAACTGATGAAAGCTGCAATCATTACTGAAGCAAACGAGCCACGCTTTCTTGAGAGGGGAAGGAGGCTGCCTGCAAATAAAGCACAAGAAATATTTATTTTGCCAGCTTCTAGTTATACGTAATAATCTTCCATCTGGAGTTCCAAAACTGGGAAAACAGTAAAATTTTGCATTTCAAGCACGGGAACAACTTGGCATGCCTAAAGGCCTTCTTTGAATCCCTGTATAAAGCCGCAGCTCCTGACCAAACCTGCCTCTCCATTTGCTTCTGGCTCAATATTATATTTGTAAGTGTCATAATTTAGTCCTCTCTCAGATCTACAAAAGCACCTTTAGCTCTCAACTAATTTTTTTCTATCGTACAAACCCATCAATCTTGCCAATTATTTCTATAAACAAGCCAAATCAGAGCTTCCACTATTTGAGATGCTCGAGAAAACATTAATACAGAGAAGCGCCTCAGAGATAGGATTATAGATTACATTTTCAGGACTAATTTTTTTACTAAGCATTTAACTGATTATAAGCGCTCAGCGATCAGACAAAGACATTAAGGGATTAAATATATTTTTTCTTTACTTGCTTCCCAAGTGTAGTTTCCTTTAAAATGTGTGCACACACCATCAAATTCCCCGGAACCTATTTTAACTTGGAAGACCCTCAAAAGACCGGGAAAAGCCGGGAAAGGAAAAGACTGGTGAAAACGTCCATGTTGGGTTGACTTTGGCACCTTCTTTGCCGCTCTCGTTTCACAATTAGGACAACGTAAGGCGACGCAATCTCAATATTCCAACCTCAGTCTCAACCAAACTCAGCCGTAAGGTTTGTCACTTGAGAGCTCTTCTTTTTAAGGTTCGTGGGACTGCAGCAAACAAAGTATAAAAATCAGTGGCTACTGTTTACACCGTTTACGCGTAGCCTAACTGGGGAGGATCCCAGAAGTCTTGTCCCGGGCCTCGCTCCTGGCTAAGAGGATCACGGTTACAGTCCCGGCCTATCTGCGCACCTCCTTCCCTGCACTGGCTTCCCGGGGAAATTGGATTACAACATGCTCAGGAGGCCAAATAAAAGGCAGAAGATTGGGTATTAGGCAGATAATGTATGTTAAGCCACTGTGATGTGCAGTATCTAGGAGGCAGAGGGGAAGAGAGGCCTGTTCAGGTGAGGAGCCGCTCGCGGGACGCAGTCACGGCAGCGCTGGCCTCGGAGCCCGTCTCTCACCATGGGATCTTCCACCACAGCCAGCACGAAGCAGCTCTGGCACCGGGAGGAGCGGGAAGGCCTCCCCATGCTCCCTGCGAGACGATCTGTCAGGAAGGAGAATACAGCCCTGCGCTTCGAGCACGGAAACAGAGCGTTTTCCCACCCCTTCTCATCACTTCTGCGCTGCTCTCCAAGCTAAATTCCTGCTCTCCAAGCGTCCCAGCACATGCAACTTGGATTTCATACCTACTGACGTCAGCTTTTCCATGCAGGTTCTACAGGGCACTTTTCCAAGGGTTAAAATCAGCACGTGTTCGTTGGCTCTGCTATGAAACCAGGACGTGAAGCCAAAGTGGAGAGGGAAAAGCTGCACGTCTGTCACCAACCCTTCCCGCAGCCCAGATATCGGCGTATCCGTAATGTCCCCTGCCACTAAAGAAACTGCATTATGATCCCTCAGAATTAATGAAAGCTTTTACAAAGCAACATTCCTACTTGTAAATAATTTTTGAATGGCAGGAGCATTATGATCCCTGCTGTTTATTTAGCTGTTTAATGGAGCCCAGCGTTCACCTGCTAACCCATTAAGACCAGCAGAGTCGGGCCTCCAAGTCACACCCTGAGCTCCAAGGCTGGATATCTGGCAATTAAAAAGCTGCTTTATTAAGGGTAATTTCCTCTTTTACTCTCAGGCACTTTAAACAACATAGAAAGGAAAATAAGAAATACAATAAATAGCTCATTAGATTTTTTTTTTATGATGAAAATAATACAAACTAGGACCATCACTAAAATGGCAGGATTTCTAAGAGCTGCTCATTTCAATAAATTAATGACAGGGCTCAGCCATTAAATTAACTTTAACTGGTATATCGCGTGTTTATTAAGCATGCATTTGCAATGTACTGTAAACTGCCATCTTTGCTGAAGCAACCGGTGCCTAGAAAATCCACTATATGTTATTTAATTAGGGTAGCGCGATGAAAACAAATGCCTTTCCTTGGCACAGGCTTTTCGCAATGGCTTTGCAAATTTATCTATGGCTGCCACACACACACACAGAAATGTTTTCTTATCGAACACTGAACATTTGCCCTCTTTTCCTCTATTTAATCCCAATTGTTTTTTGAGGAGTATCTCTTTGGCATGTGGGCAGTAAGTTTGATGGCACCAGGTTTCAGCACTTCATGCTCTGTTTGGCAAGACGAACGCAGACATAAAAATGAAAGATATGAACACGCTAGATCGTACATATACCCGTTCAAAATGGCACTAATATTATCCCCGTGAAGAGTACTGAGATTTATCCATACTCTTTCACCTCCTTTATAGAGGAAAAAAAAAATCTGTATCTTGGCTAATGAAGCATTAGACAAGATGCTTTTTCTTGCCTGGAAGAAGGTAAATTTTACGTTAAAATATTTACACTGCATTCAGTACCTTTCAATTCTGGGGAAAAAATCTGTACAAATGGAACAAACTCCAAGAGCTTGAGTCACGTCTTGTGATGAAAGGCGTAAGAAACATGCCCTTTGCACCATTACATTGGAGTAAGTTAGAGAGCAAAAAGAGAGGATGAGCAACAATTTGCAAAAAACACAAAAATTTACAATAACCACCTGTCTTCTCCCCAACACATCAAGAGCAGGAAACCTACTAGAACACTTGGAGGATGAGCACCAACTGCTTAAACTGTTACCTTACCCTCCCCTTAGCATTCCCAGTTAGCTGTTATCGAGCTACATGTCTTACCGAGCTGTATGGGCTTCCAGTTTGTCTTTTTTATGGCAACAGACACAACAAATTGGATCATTCTTACACTAGGAAATCTGCTATTTCATATATCAAGATAAAGATAAAATACAACATTCCACGTTACTTAATAGTATGGTTAGATAGGCACTACAGATGACAATATTTCTCAAATTTGAATTTTCACAAGGCGGAAAATTATCTGGGCAGCTGTAAAGCAATGATTTTTAGATGAACTCAGTAGTTATAGCTCCCATCAACTTAAGCTTCTGGAAACTCAACAGTCTGAAAACTGTAAGGACATCATTTTTTTATGTAAATGTGAAAACCTGAAGTATAACAAACCTGTCATAAATTGAGACTGCTTGAAGGTTAGAAGAAAAGAAATAAATCTTTCATATAGGGGAAACCCATGTCATCTGAATCATAAAACCTTAACTAATCTACACTTGGGAAAACTTCCCGTGAGTAAATAGAGTTTGTGTATGAAAAAACAACTTCCAAGGATTTGAGATTAAGCCTTTTGTCCAGAGCTTTTGCAAATCATATTCTTATTCCTCATAAAGTAAGTTCAAAATAAATTAAATAGTAAGTCCTTACTAATGTCTTTAAAATTGTTACAATTTATAAGAAAACTAAATTCTATGATTGACAATAGCTGTGCCAAAAACTCAAATTCTGTATAAAAAGGTTACCAGTACCAGGTAGTGGAACTCAAATTAACTTTGACTATGTTTTAAGCACTATGAAGATCCTTGTCTACCTTCTTCCTAAAGGAAAAATACTGACCAGGAGGCCACTATTAGATCAGGAACAGAAAAATTGTGAAAACAGAAAAACCTGCCTTTACAATGTGAAGGTCAACCAAGACCAGCACAAAGTGCCTAGATATAGAGGTGCCAATGCACGAACACTCACTCACTGGCTGCAGTTACCAGTGCAGGTGGTTGAGACTCCAGTGCACGTTTTTCTGTTTCAGAGCTGTTGGCTTTTCGTGCATGTTAAGGGCTGAGGAAAACTTCAGCTGGAGGGGGATCCTGCTCACCCAAAGAAAGAGGCCACGTGGGGGCATTAGCTCTTAGTTGTCCCAGAGTTGGACACCACTGACCCAAAGCACAGGACTGCAGTAAGGATCAATCTGCCACTGGGGAGCTTAAAACCAACCAACAACAAGAGACACAAGGCAGATACGGAGGGATACACACAGAGATACCCAATTTCACCCTATTCTGATACAGGAATTGTTTTGTTGTTGTTGTCTTGGGGAAGATCTTTTTCCCACTCTGAAAAGTTAAGAGAACATTAACGTTATTTTCTGCTTGGATCCAGTCCTGAAATAACCTGTAAAGAACTCAGCTATTTCTGATGCAACAGGTCACTGCTACATGAGCTAAAGAGGAACTATCATCACAGACTATATCCACTTCTTAAGTTGCTTACCAATGGGCAGGATACTCAAGAATGGGCACTTCTCATCCCAACTTAAACGTCATACGTATAGAAAATTAGTTTATAGTTTTCTATATGATATATATATATAAAACTAGCTTACCTTTTATATATACATAGTAGACTAGTAACTCCCTCCATTTTCCAAGATCCTTAAATGCAGTTCTGTTTATCTTGACCATCAAAAGTTTCAGTAAAGTTTACTCAAATACCTCTACTTGTTACAAACTCCTTTGATAGATTTGCATACACATAAAGAGCAACCGAGTAGAGAAGATTGCCAGATACACTCAGAGCGATGACTCCAGATGCTAAATAGTGGTGTGGGAATATAATTCCACATGCTGTCACCCACGAGAGAGGCAGCAGCAGCAGAATTATGCCATGCCTGCTTCGTGTGCTGAGACTCCTGAGAATTACTAGTCTCAAAACCCTGCGGGGTAGATTAGTGGTATAAAAGGTCATTAGACACAACAGTGAGTTTTATGCTGGAGACTTGAACGAGCCAGACGAACAAGAGGAAAACAAGAGCAAGAGAAAATCAAAAGCAGCTGGTGGGTATTAGCTGCACAGAATTAGCACTGTTAATTCACAGCCCTACAAGATTATGTGTCAATTTTATGATGAAAAGAAATTTAAAGAAAACATATATAAAAAGATACCCAGGCTCTGTGGCTTTTGAGAAAGAGATGGAACTTCTAAAAATATAAACCAACACATCTATTATCTTAGGAGCCTCTTGCCCTCAAACTTTGGCTTTTTCTGTGGGGGAAAAGAGGTATTTATATAATTTCCAAGGTTTTTTTTGCCTTTCATTCTCCTGGGACTGTTGAACACGAGAACTTCAGTTCATCAAGAAGGGACCGATGCTGAAGCTCTTGCGGACAGTTAGTCTGTAGCAGTTGTTAGGAAACTGCAGACAAGGATGGGGCACCGTGCATGGGAGCAGTACTTGATCTTAGCTGTGTTCACTGGAGCCTGTTGGCAGCAAACATCTGAGATCATGGCAGGACCATTAACGCATCCTCCAAGGGCCTTCCTGTCTCTGAGGACCCAGATTCTTTCCATCTTTCCCATGAAATGGAGCTTTCTGGACCTCTGATCCTTCTTGCTGTTTTCCTTTAATTAACCAAGGAATCTCTGAATGCTTTGGAAGGCCCAAACTGCAGCTTGAGGCTTTACCAATGCTGAGTACAGAGGAAGATCTGCTCCTTGGGATGCAGGGAAGGATGCTGTGGTGCTGACAAAAGGGTAATGCAGCTCAAGGACCATGTGTGGTTCTCGTTGCTTTTGTCTACCTCTTTCTCATCCATATTTTCCAAGATAATCCGTTCAAAACATACAAAGCATTCTAGGGGCTCTGTCTAGGGTTTACTACTGAGTTAAATGGTATCATTACAGCACCTGCAGTGTTATTTTCTCTAACATTCATTATATATAGTCTTACATTTCTCCTTTCACTGAATATGGTTTTGAGACTTTGGGAACATTCTGCTGAGTAGTTCAAAATAGAACACTGGCCATTTTTCCAAAAGGGTTATTTTGGGATAACATATTATAAATTACCATATCTAACACTCGGTATTTTTCGGTCATAAACAAAGAGTAACTAACTGGCTTTGAACTGGCCATTTATTTTTTAATGTCATGTAACGTGCAAGCTCCTCGCTGAATTTTCAGCTTTGATCTCTACTAAAGTAAGCAATTAATTTCTGTTGGAAAACTTTACTTCCCAGCAATTTCTTCCTTTCCTAGATTAAGATTTTAATTGCTATGCTTATTAAATTATACATTTGATTTTGTATAGTATTTTAGATAGGCGAGCTTCGATCCAAGAAAGATGAATGTTTTTTGAGAAGCACTGGGGAAACGTTACCATTCCTGTGGTGAGATCACATCTAGAAGAGCAAGGAGACGGGCAGCCGGCTCAGAAAGATTCACTGAGACTGGAATGGGGGCAGCAAGGCCAGAAGAACCATTAGGGAAATCAAAAACCAAGTTTGAGACAGGCCTGAAGAGTTTGACTGGTTTAGCTTCCTAGCAAAATAAAGGTTGCTACCTACTTTCGCAGTGATGAACCAAAATTGGCACAAAATAAGTGGCTATAAAGCATCCACAAATTTAGGTTAGACAGGGAAGATTCCCTATCATTCAAATAATAAGAAAAATATAAAGCAGAGAATAATTTAAGGAGTAATGTCAAAGTTATATCAGCAGGGGACTAGACTCAATGGTGCAGAAATTCCCCTCTGGACATACTTTAGCTCAGAAGGAGCATTTGCTACTTTTCATTAAAGACAGTAACTCATTTTCACCAAGATTGTTGCTTAGTGAGAAACCCATTCTAACTGAACACACATTTTTCTTAAAATAGTCTGCCTTCCACTGAAAACATGATTTTTTAAAAAAAAAATGGAGTAAGACTGTCAACAAAATAATAACAAAAAATGTTTTAAAATTGTTTTCAACAACCTTCAGCTTGGAAATTCCTTTCAAGTGTAAAAAGGCGGTTGCACCTAGCTGACATATGCCATAAAAAACAACGCTATGAAGTATGCAGGCTCAGACATACTACAGGCTACATCATATTTTAATACAATGGAGTAAAAGCAAGAATGCCACAGCAATGCACAGACACGTGGAAAAAATATATGTGAATATAGGATTTTCACATGTCTGTTAGCTGCTCTGTTATATGCATGCACATATATATAGCATTATGCATATTATAAAGCACATAGTCTGCTAAAATGAGAGCTGTTTCAAATGTAAATATTCGATTTTCCATTAGGCACACTTAAGAATTAGGCACATTATTTAGTTTATGTAAAGAAAGTTAAGTTTTCGGTATGGAGACCACATTTTCTAGAACCAGACACTTTATTAAGCACATTCTTCGGAAACATGATACACAACTAGATACTCTATCTAAAATGTAAATCTAGGACTAAATCAAACCTTAGATGCATATTTTTTTCCTACAATTTATTACTTCCTGTACTACTTGCACATAATGCCTTAGTATGAATATTCCTCATTTTAAAGATTATTTTTCCTTGTTTTCTTGATAGCCATGAAAATAATCAACCAAAACACCATTTGCCTAACCTTTAACTCCAGGGTTTCAAAACCTGTCAGAAACCTTATCATTACTGAAAGGATTTTGGCTTTTCCAATTTGACGTTTCTCTTTATTCATATAAAGCCTGTTTCTATTTATGAAAATTTTTTTCTTTTCCAAATATATCTGTGAACTTTTAATCTTGTCTTACTTTTTTTTTTTTGGATCGTTTTACTTATGCTGTGAATATTGCAACAGAATTGAGCTTCAAAAACACGTTTGTGGCAATTAAGGCAATTCTGAGTGTAGATGCCTTATCTTGGATGATGCCTGCGAGTCCCTCACTCCCAAGCAGAGCATCTGCTACATCAGCCCAGAACAGGGGTCCTGGCTGCTGGACCTAAGGAATTCCCACTGCCTTTAACATTATTTTCACGGCTCCCCTGGTGCTGGGATCAAAACAATGTTCACTTCAGGTTGTGCTTCTTCTGCATCCCCCTCATTAAATAGAGCTACCCCTCTCCTCATAAACTGCTCCTGCTGGTCTTTCAAACGTAGTCAGGTCAGCAGAGGAGAACTTGGACAAGCACTTACCAGGTTCTGAAATGCTATTTGGTTGCATTATATTGTCGGTATATTTGGAAACCAAATCGGTCCAATGGCCCTGTAAAGTGATTTTTCTATTTAATTTTGAGAGCGATTACTAGCATTTGTAATAAAGACACATTTTCAAGTTCCCTTTGCAGAATAATTGCTAACAAAACTATTTTATACGAGTAAATATGACATTATTTTAATTTAAAATATTTCTCATGAAAACAAATTGTTTCCAACGCTGACATGACCTTAGTGCTTTGCAAGACGCTTCTTCTCAAACCAGTCTGTAGCTCTATTCATCCTTAGCTTCTCTCTTCAAAGAGAGCTGCTACAAGTGACAACCCTTTCCTACTCCATTGATACAGCCATTCGAATCTTACTCCAGTAAGGTAACACTAATAAGGACAAAATATAAACTGAATTCTGTCCTGCTTATATTTAAATATCACTGATATAGTAAACCTAAAAAAAAAATGGACTAACATCACTTTTCTGAGTGAATTGTACAAATCAGTATTGCTATAAAAATTCTATAAGAAACATCTCAATGCAATCTATGGGAAGATAAATAAAATACTTTTAAGGAAGATTTCACTGGACAACGTTCATCCAATAACAGAATTATAGGTGTTATTCATGGGAAAAGATCTCTTTTCTCCCCGTTTCTGTATACATTTATAGTTTCACAGTTACCAGGTCAGTTGACATGAGAACTTTCTCTCCGCAGAGAACATCATTACCTCAAACTCAGCACCATTGCCATCTTATTGACTTGAAATGTTTTATATGCGAATACCTAAAATGTTGCTAACATCAACATTCATTTTTTCATAAGTACGGCATTATAAGACATTTAAGTTACACATATACCATAAAAATATATCTTAGAATACTGGTAAATATCTAAAATGTACTCTCTGTTTGTCTCGACTCTGATACAGCATTTTGCAGTTGCATTTGATTGATGTAGCTGAGTGCAGTAACTAATAAATAATTAAAAAAACTCAACTAACCTAATAAATCTGCTTTTTGCAAGAGCTCTGATTCACATGCCATAAAACCCAAAACGACGGAGTGCGAAAGCCGCCCGGCTGGTGACAGCAGGACAACGTGGCAGCCTCAGAAGGGAGCCCGTCCTGCTGCAACCAAGCACAATACCAGAATTACAGTCTCCGGCACAGAATCGAGTCCAGCTAATTTCATAGGTCTAATTTCATTAGGAGAAAAGGTGAAGAAAACGACATTTTCCTCTTCCCTATGTGAGCAGAAGCCAGGGGAGCTGCAGGGCAACAGGCAGCACCCTGGACCACCTCCCGTATCTTTTCAGTGCTCATCTTCCTTGGGTTACCAATGAATAAGCAACCACAACATTTTTTTCATCATTTTTATGCATATGCAAGACTGAAATCTGCTCCATGGACATGTACGGTATCATAAGCGTAGCTCCAAGTTCAGATGCAGAACACGAGGGTTTCTATGCTTGTGCATTCTCTCTTCTCTAGGTTCAACACAGCACTTACAGTTATCAACCATGTGCAGTTGCTATTGGTTGTCATTAAGACTTATAATAAAGGAAAAAAAAAATTGAAAAAAATCAGATTCATTCTGGTAGCGACAGGAAAAGCTTTAACACAGAGCCACGCGCTCAGTGGACGGCCTCAGCTGGGATGTTCCACACTGCCTATCGTTTTGGTTTCATTATTTCCAGTTGTAAATTGAAGCCTCCTCTGAAGACATGGCTACATAACTGTAATAAAGTCACTGCGATGCTGGAAATGCAAGAATTAACACAAAGTGCCTGACGATATGTGCATGCTCCTAGTACACCATTCACCAGGAACTGTTGGCCATGTTTCCTTGTCCCACTGCCTCCGACCTCAGCCATACTGCTTGGGCAGGCCTGGGGTCCATGAAATAAAAAAGGCTGACCTAAAATTATTTTACCTTTAGTATAAAAAGCTCATTTCACTTCTTAAAAAAAAAATCTCTGTAGAAAATTCCATCACTCTGCAAATTTCCTTGTCAACTGTTCAGGAAGTAGGCTGAAGTAAAGCAAATGTATGCATTATTTCTATGGATATTTACACGCATTTTATGTATAAATTTGGAAAGCCTCTTCACGTGGGAACGTTGTGCATTTCCAATTATTTGTAAATAATGTAAAACTTGTAACTCAATTTAGCCTCAAATGCTTGAGCATTAGAAAAGGGATGTTATTAAGGTAAGTAATATAAACCTTAACATTTAGGTATGGTGTTATTTTTAAATTACTGAAGTATTACATGACCTTTTGTATAAGGTATTTGATCATGCAGCTGAAAGGATGCATGTAAGCTTTACAAGTATGTAGATGACATTTTCATCTAGAGACATTACCCAACATGCCATTATTTAGCAAATCAACTGGAACCCATTGCCTTGTTTTAACTTGTTATTCTACATATATATTTTTTTTAATATAGTAGCATGTTGAGTAGCTGGTACCTATTACAGTTAGCAAGAAGCTTCACAATTTCAACTTGGAAGTGAGGAACTGAACGCATATTGCAGCATCGTATGCATATAACATTAAAAAATTATGGAGCAATGGTAAAATTATTAAATTCATTAAAATTACATTATTGGTTTCTGTAAAATATTGCCTAGCTAAGTGGCTCAAAGTACTCTGTTCACATATCCTGATGCCCGTCTGACAGAAAATAGCATAAAGCACATTTCACGTTCCTGCCAAGATAAGCTATTTCTCTTAGGCAAAGCCAGGGTATCTCATTTCTGAAGATCCCCCTTAGATATCTTACTTTAAAATACTCTTTGAGGCCACTGGCATAAGACAATAAAAAGATACAGTTAAATATTCACATGACAAACAAAAGGCATAAACAAAACACACAAATGAAAGGGCTGTACAGTTGTGAGGAACAGGCACAGAAGATAACACAATAATATGGAAATAATATGGAAACAACAAAAACTTGGTCATGTGAGTGTAGGCTCATGGCCTATACACTTTTAGCCAAGAAACACATCAATATTATGTCTCCAATGGAAGGATAAATAAGTTAGATCATAAAATAAGGAGGCCACCTGCGGCCCCTGCTTCAGGGATCAAAAATGGCAATCAAATTCCTGTCAGAAGTTCTAATTATTATTTTTCCAGGAAAGAGCACGCGACTCTGCAAGGCCTTTGAACATGAGGCCTCGCTCCTTGGCAGGGTAACCCCGGCGGCTGCATAATTCATGAGGACACATGAAAGCCTCCTTCCCACGTGAGTACGTCACGCAGAAAAACAGCCTGAAAATGAAACCCAGAGCGAGATCCAGCCCAGGCATCCAACAAGCACAAAGCCAAACTCCTAGGGAGCGTTCCAGAGCTCAGAGACGGTGCAGGGCCCAAGCCAGCCCTGTGCCAAAACCTAAACTTTGCTCTTGTTCAATGCCAGGAGTCAAATGTTCTGTGAAAGCTACACAGTGCTGAGCCATCCCCCAATCGGGCCACGTGAGACATTCCAGCTATTTTCAAAAGATCTGTGATCCTTTCACACTGTGGAACTCACAAGAACAGCTCTCAAACACGTGCTTCAGGCACGTTTTTCATAGGAACACAATTCCACGTTGGCAAGTCACAGACGATCTGTTTTCAGGTAGAAACAAGAATCTTCCCCTCTGGATTTGCTCAAACGTAGACACCTCTGTTTATGTCCAATGAGAGAAACTCAACTGCAGAACGGCCAGAACCTGACCTCGGTACAAGACCATAAACTGACATTTTTCCTATACCTATTCAGGAATAACTTGCTTCTGTAAAGACTCTGCCCTGATTCCAAGCACCTTTCTGCCAAAACATTATCAATAAAAAGTATTCTAATTAAATTTCAGTCTGCAACCACCACACGCCCACACTGAGTACCTTCCCCGTTAAAAACACCATTCTGTTTTGGTATCAGAATGCCTCCCTGCGACCTCGAAGCGCCAACATTTCTTATTAGCACTGAACTGCCAGTTCTTTCCTAAAATCCCCCAATCAGCACAAAAACAAGTGCTGGTGATCCAAGAGCAACCTCCACGAAGCTGGAGGCTCCGCTTCGGCATTCCTGGAAGGGAATCCTGGCTTAGCAATCCGACTACTCATCACCACATGCTCAGCTCTCACTGCTGAGGTGTCTGAGCACAGCACGAAGGCTGTGGAGAACAGTGGGATCCGCCAAAATGGAGCAGTTAATGCTGCCTCCTCCTCTTTCAGTTAATTGACTTTTCAGTGCTGAACGTGCTGATGAATTTCCTCCTGCTCCAGCTATTTTGGGAAGGTAACGCAGCGCAAGCTGTAGTGAGGAGCAGCCCTCGCGCTCGTGCGCGTTGCGGGTTCCTTAACCATCTGACAGGCACGGGTGTTTAAAAGCACGTAGCTTAATTTGGTTAATTGTGGCTGTATCGGAGGTTGACAAGGCATTGCTTTGGAGATGGTATCAATCAGTGCTAATGAAACTCGGAGCACTTAAAAAAAAAAACTTTTTTTTTTTTCCTTCACAAAATTCATGCAGTGCTCACAGAATTCTTCAGCAAAAGCAAATACATACTAGGCCCTCAGGGACTCTTCTGATTTTTTTAATTTGGGCTCTGAAGGAGGCAGAAATGAAAATCTTTTTGAAGAATCTCTGTCAGGTTTTACCCTTACTCCATATGCATCTAAATAAGAGCCTGAGGATTTAGTTAATACTACTAAAAAGAAGCAGTTCTTCACACAATCAGTAATCACTGGAACTCCACCAGCAAAGTGGCTGGGTGTTCAAGGTAAATGTTCAGTGCATATTAAAAGGCATGCCATGGGAAAAACAATGAAAGAAAAAGTATTTATTAAGGGCTGGTGAAGAGTCAATGTGATCTCATATGGATCAGGAAGACCTGTGGCTCTTTAGATTACAGGTTGCCCCACAGAAATATTGATATTTACATTATTCTACAGCGTGTTCTGGAAAAGACGTGATAACGGACTGGATGAACCTTTTGGCTTGGCTCCAGTAACCATTTCTGTCTGGGTTAAGTGAAGAGAAAATGTAAAGTACAAGTTTTGAAGTTACATCTTGTCTTTACATTGTTTTGCTTAAGACAACAACAACAACAACAAAAAAATCCAAGAGGGGCAAAGTACTTAGATATTGGAAGCACATTGACTAATCCCAACCTCAGGCAGCATCCTTTAAGGGTAAAAAGTATATTTTATAGTTTATTATATATAACCACCTCATAGAAAACCACTAGATTTACAGCAACGGCAGAGGTAAGGTTACTTGGAATTACAAGCATTTCCGTTATCACCTTCTAGCAGGTGGTATCCTCTTAGTTAAAGAACACATTTACCCATGGAAAAGCGCTCTTTACTAGTGCTATACTACATGCAGGGGGCTCAACTCTCATCTTCGCTCGCTGACCAGTGCTGTGATTCCATGTGATCAATCCTCTAGGAAGCGAGAGGGCTACTCGGAGAAGATGACATTAGTTATGACAAACAAGGGTAGCCAAGTGGGGTCCCCACTCAAAATCAGCCACAAAACTTCCATACTCATCTCTGAACCTTCTGCAATTGATTCCTGGACACACCGGCTTTGCCCAAATCTATTCTGATTTGGAAATTAGTTACAATTTGGCAAATCAGAACAAATATTTTTTCAAATGTATCGTTCTTAAGCTTTGACTAAGAATGAGGCTCATTTCAAAAATGTATTCCCCTTGAAATAGCAAATCCACAATGTTATGTGAGCTGAAGTATACTTAAAATTTATATATAGATGACAAGTTGAGATATAAATCAGTAGAAAGGTGTATTGAAAATCATTCTCTACAAAAATGATTGCATCTTTCTAACAGACATCTAGGCTTAATGATATGAAGACGCTGAGACTTGAAAGACCAAATTCGACAACACTGAGACTTCCTGAGAAGTCCTTTAGAGGCGGCAACAGCAGAAACGCACCTCTGTGAAAGTATTACACTATGGAGAATGGCACAAAACAGCAAAATGCTATAATGGATATATACTAAATGCGATTTTCAAGTTTGCAAAAATTTTAAAGATTTTGGATTTATTTAAAACAACAAGAACTTAAAATCATTTTGAAAACTTAAATCTTAAAAGAAGGTTTTAAGAAACACATTAATATATCTTTTCTAAGGTGAAAAACTTATTCGTCATTGATTGTTCGTTTACTGAAAAATAAATAAATCTGTTATATGACAAAAACCATTCTGTCTTCCAAAGATGAGCCTTACAGAACACAATACAGAAATTCATGTTTCTATGGAAAAAAAAAAAAAACCACACACACACACAAAAAAAAAAAAAACCCAAAAAACAGCTTTATGATTCTATAACTTTAATCACAGCAAGCTACCTCAGGGCACCCAAAGCCAGAGTCTATGATTGGAAGGCTGTTATAAAACATCAATAAACTTTTCTTGTGCAGACACACTACGCACACATGCACTACTGCTGGATCAATTTTTGTTTTTCTCAATTCAATTTTAAAGATAATATATAGGTTAAGTGCATGAGAAAACTTTCAATCTTTACACTCAACTTCTTACACAATACATAAAAAAGGGGGGGCAAAAAGGGGCATTTATTAGTCTGAGAATTCATTTCATGTTGGGGGAGGAGGCGAAAAGAGTATATATGTGAAAGATCTGCTGTCAGTTACACATTGATCCTCTCGTTGCCCATTTAAGAAAAATCATATTTTCTCTCCCCTCTTTACAGGAAACGCAGTTAATGGTGCAGGAAACGTAGTTTAATTTTCATGGATGAGATGTAGATACTACTCTTTTCCCAGAATATTTATAAATTAAGTATTATAGAAAGAAAAATGTAAACTATGTATTTATTCTGTGTTTCTGTAAAGCACAATCAGCACCACACAGCCCCTGGGGTAGTCTGGGGTAGTCTATGGGCCTCCCTGCAGTCACTCAGGCTGGAATATTGTGAAGCAGGGAAGCTGCCATCGGGCCAAGGCAATTGAACAGCTCCTGAAACGCTTCCAGGTAACGTAAACAACTTCACAGTGCTCTTGTGCAGCACAAATTAACATTTCTCGCTTTCCTCATCTGACACCTTTTATTTATGAAACTTATCTACTATGTGGAACGTGCAATTGGATGAGGAGGAACAGAAAAGGACGGAGTGAAAAGTGACAAGGTGGTTTCCACCGCTTCCAAGCGCATTGCAACGTGTGGCATCGATCCAGAGGAGAAGTTCCAGCCCTAAACCTGAAACTACAAGAGCAAGCCTAACTCCTAAAAGGAGCTGTCAACTTGGTTGAGTAGGTACCACTGGTGTGGTGGCCTCCTTAACCGCATTAGTGAACGTTCACTTACAGCTTGGTGGTATCACGAATGCCGTTCAGCAAGTAAGCTGTTGTGGTCGTTTGGAAAAATATGAAATACTGTGCATCAAAGTGGGCATTCTGCTGGCTTCAGGGAGAAACAGAAGCCTCCAAGCTCTTTTAGAGAACAGTCTTCCTACATTCTGCACGGGATGGTATAAAAGCAAATAAATGGTACATGTTATTTTAAATAGAACTGTAATAGGACGTTATACAATGGAATCTATACTATTTATCTCAACTTTTAAAGTGTATCTGATATAAACTGTATGGAAATTCTCAAAATTGGACTATTTTATTTAAATAATGGTGGGAAATAGTGAACATATTCACTTTTTTTTTCTTTTTTTAAGAAGCTCTAATGGATTTAGAAATTGTATTTTATTTACGTGAGAGGCTTGCTACAGTTCTGCAAGCTGGCCAGCATGCTTTTCAACCTATTCCTCTGGGAAAGGTAATTTATAGTAAATCAAAATACGAGCTCGTGATGAGGAAAATGCCAACATCAGGTTTCTGTCTCCCACTGCAGAACAAACGTATACCAGAAAGGTTCTCTTCAATCCACTACACTGCTTTGAATGCAAAAATAGTGTATTTTTTTGTGTCATCCACTGTGATCTAACAAAAAGCAAAATTCTCCATTCTTCTTCCACCTTTTTTAACTTATACTTACCCAATAATTGGTCATAAAAATATGAGTAGCACTCTGACCGACTAAAGGGTTTTAAAAACAAAGAGCTTGCTTGCTTTTAGTTTTTTTAATTAAAAGGTACATTCTGGACACAAATGTACCTTTTTATGTAGACAACTTGATAATAAGTTCTGAATGCCTTGATAAATAGGAAGGTACAAACAGATCCCATTCTGCCTGGCCTTTATGCAGTTAATTACATCCCCAAAACGAACTAAATAGATAGATAATGACAGAATATTGAATTTGTTCATGTATAGAAATAAATGGCTGCTTTTCTTTTTTTTTTTTATCTGCAAGAAACCAATTGCTTTACTTAAGGCTTTGGATTTAGAATAAACATACGAAATGGCTAAGCTAATTGCACAACTCGGGCATCTGAGAAGCTGATAAATAGCACATTTTCAATGAGAGGCACTTGCTGACCAAAGGATTAACTCATGTTCCTGCCCTCCACATGACTGAAGTACCTCTTTCCAAAACATTCTTTTGGATGCAGCATTTAGCTTGCTAAAAAACTACCATACCTAACCCTTGCCCTGCTCACTAATTGCCAAGAACTGCGGTATTAAATATTAAAGAAGAAGCCTTCGGGTCACTTGCATTTTATCATTCACTGCGCAATTCTTTGTCTTTTAATCACATCTTCAGAGCTGCAGGAAAAAAAGTTTTCCAAGAACAACATTTTCATCAGCTATGTTATTCTTCATGTTCTCTGTTTCCACGTTTAGAACAAAGATCTGATCAGCAGCCAGATCATGCAGGGAAGAGGAATGATTTTAGAATTAAAGAACAGAAACTGGAAGCAACACTACTGTTTGTGGCTCCTGTCAATGATGGGGCACATGAAAACTCAGATAAACGTTCCTTAGAACAGGTCTTCAAAAGCAGTGAATTAATGCTGGATATCTTATAGCTTTACATTATATTTTAACATACTTGCATGCTAAAAAGGTAGGAACTTACGGAGTATTTCTTAAAATTCATTTAGCTCAAAGTGCCAGAACAGTGAATATCCAACTTTGCAGATGGTAGAGACTATTGATACTGCTCAACACACTTGCCAGTTCAACTGTGAATGTGCAGTGACAAAAAATACATGGCAAGAAATAAATAAATTTTGTTAAAATATGTGAATTCATATTTGTACTAGATACAAGTCCAAAAGTAGTCAATATCTGTATTTATATAGAATTCTTTTTTCTTATTTGTCTTGTTTTCCGGCTTATCCATCCTTATTTCCACCTCTCCATACCCTGCATGATTAAACAAAATAAAAAAAATAAGTTTTGACTCCTGTTTCTGTTCCCCCAGTCATTTCAAACAATTCCCAGTACTGAAGAATCTTGGTCAGTGAAAGGTTTCTGTAACAGCAGATTTTCTGCTGAATTAGACTTTGTATCTAGAAATCACACTTTGATTCATCACGAAATCTCAGAAACACTCCAGGTATCCTAGGCATATAATTCCAGTTAAATAGTTCCTCTGAAAAGCAGACCATTTAGCTAAAGTACCAAAATAATGATTTAAAGGCAAATTTTAGGTTCACTCCGCTTTTGACTACAGAATCTGATTTTCAGACATACTGGGCATCTCTGGCCATTTAAAGTTACTTAAAGCTACCTCTTAAGAGTGACAACTGTATCTTAGCTTGGCCATGCACAAGTGACAGTCTCCAGGACGGTATCATCTCAGATTTAAATAAAATGCCCTAAAGAAATACCAGCAAAGAAACTGCAGCAAAAATGAATATTTAGTCTCCATAAAATATTCAAACCACCCCATACCACTACTACAGTTCGGCAGGAATTTTATTGCTGTTTTGACAATTTAATAATGATCTATACAGCTATATAATCATTATAAATTGATTAGCTGAATTGGTCATTTCCTGCATTTCGTTTTTAACGAAACACTAACATTAACACTAACACTAACTTACAGATTACAAAGATGAGAAGAAGCAGTTAGCACACTCTGATATACTATTACCCTTAGAAAAAAAGAAAAAGAAAAGAAAAAGAAAAAGCAAACATATTGTAAACTCATGGTTTCATTAATTTTTTTTTGAATTATTTCAGAATCAGGAAATGCTGCAGTCCAAGTTACTAAGAAGAGAATCCGTGTAAATATGAAGACCTAAACTATGTTTCTCCACTGCGTACAAGTCTGAACATTTAATTTGGGTGCAATACTCCCAGATTATCCCCAGAGCAACGAGACCCTCTGGAGAACCTGCCTTGTGATTCCCTTCTGGGGAGGTTTTGGGGCCAACAATCTTCCACAGAAGGAAACTGCCCCACGGGCAGCGGATTTTCATGAGGCCTGCCTGCCATTCTGCACCATACACTGGGTAACAGGAAACAGCTCCCTTGTTTGCTTCAAAAAACTCCTTTTCCTCTTGCTGCGATACCTAGGAATATCTTTTTGGAAGCAGTAATTGTTACTTGGCAGTGGGAACGAATCCTACTGCAGGAACTGCAATAAACTGGTGTAATTGGGGACAACTGAAGCTAATGGGGTTGAAGGCAAAGCTGAAATGCTGGTTGTTACCCTTGTCTGTCAGTGCTCCAAAGTGCTGCTGCCACATACTTCAGGCGTGCAAATGGTGTCCATCTAGGCTTTTAAAGCAAATTATGCATATGCATTTCTGGTTACTGCACTGAGTTGCACAGGCTGTGGCAGTTAGCACAGCAGGGAGCTCATCCTGACATTGCCTCTAGATCTTGCAATTCCGAGTAGCAACGTTCTGCAAAACACAAAGCATGGTGGATTTTTTAAACATCAGCATTCGCAGCTTTCCTTGCTGGAGTTACTCTGATGATAAATGAATAAACAAAGACTTTTCTTTGATGCCTTCTGTCACTGGCCTTCTCTATTACAATGTAGGTGTCCACGGGACTGAAGGCTCTGCTGATCTAAAATGAGAATAACCCATGTCAACTTTTCAAAGGGTTAATGGTTTGGCTCTGCCTGATTTTCTCATTTTCTAGAGCTCATTTTACAAACAGAAGGTGCATATTCATCTGGCCATCCCCCCTTTGCTTAAGTATCTATAAGCCTACACTTCAGCTTTATGCACTTGCAAATAAATCCAGAAATTCTATGGCAAATAAAAAATTGCCATAAAAGTAATTTCGGACCTTTCATCCTATGTGAGCAAGTCTAATGTACTGAGGTATATAACTCTTCAAAACTTAAAAAAAAAAAAAAAAGTTAATACATTTAAAATTTTACACTTAAAAGATACCATTCTTTCTGACGGACACAGACTGTAACTGGACAATTTTGACTCTACAAAGGAAAAATTATGGATAGTTTATATGAAGTGTATTGGCATCAACTTTGTGTATATAGGTTGCGAGGAGAAACAGAGTGGATGAAATATTTTGGGGAAGAAAAAAAGAAGGGATTCAATCTATTCAAACAGCAGGAAGAGTTTTAACAGTTAATCATCAGTTAATTGTCAGTTACTTCTTCAGAATAACTCAGTATCAGCAAATGATTTCCTGCAAATTTTGCAAAAAGGACTGTAAGAGTACATAATTATTTATAGGTACAAAAAATAGATATCATACAAGTTATAAGTCTAAACAAAAACTCACTTTTTAAACTCGATTGATAATAATTTGCTCTCATCCTGCTCATGCAAGCTCTGTCCTGCTGCTGCAGCACTTTGCCCATTGCTGCCCAGGGGTGCTGCAGCTAATTGGCTTTAGGTGGAGGGGAAAATCCCCGAGCTTGGCCTGGGCTGGCTCTGCTAACGAGGCCATGGGCAGCTTAGGGCGAGCGCCTGAATTAGGAAGCAATAAATAGTTAACACAAGAGCCCCTTAAGGGGGTCAGACCACTGCATGTGGCTGGGCCAAGGCCAGGGGAAGGTCTGCAAAGGGAACAAAGAGGGGAAAAAAGGGTCTCTTTGTTCTAGAAATTTGAAGGTGGAAAGTAGTGTCATCGTTCTAAAAACCCAGGTTGTGATGAACATCGGAAAGGGGGAGCTTTTGAAGTTTGGAAACAATATTGGTACAGGGATGAACAGCACAAACCGGTAAGCAGTTTAACTCGGAAAAGGGCTAATGGTTTCTAGCTATCAGGGAAGCAAAGTTTTGGAGCTGCTTTTGAGGAGTAATAGTGTGAAAATAGTGTGAAAAAGTTCCCTTCATGAAACTAGTTCATGAACTAGTTTCTTCTTGAAATAGTGTGAAAAAGTTCCCTTTTTCACACTATTTCAAGAAGAAACTAGTTCATGAAGCTGGTAACAAGGTGCTTACAAATAGTGCAGAAGGAACTGGGATGGCACAGCAATCTAGCCTAGCTTTATGCCCCACAACACTATGGAGTCTATGAAGCCGTTTTGAGTATGAAAGATAACACTGAATCTATGCATATGGAATCTAAAGCCATGTACAAAAAAAAAAAATCCAATACACTGCAATATTAAGCATTTTTCTTTTTTTTTCTTTTTCTTTTTTTTTTTTTTTTTTTTAGGACTGCTCAGAACCAAAGTGGTTTTCTTGCCATCTAACACAGAACACAGAGGCTCCAGAGCGCATTAGAATGAGCTCAATGAAGTCTGTGAATAATTTCATGACAAGATTGAATCTAATAATGAAAAAATGTTTCCAAGAAAACTCAGTTGAGTTTTGATGAAATATTTGGCAGTTTAGTTGGTTTGGATGAAGCTAGAAAATTTATTTTGACCTCCGGGGACATGAATACCAGACATTATTAAACCCTTTTAATTAATTTAAATGTTTTCACGCGTGATTTTCTTTTTGATTTTTTTCTACATAGCTCTTCAGTGTTCCACTAAATTACTTAAGGAAAAAAAATAGTGTACTTTGGTGAGCAATTTGTTAATCATCATAATTTGCTTTCTATTCTATGAGTCTTTCACTATGACAAAATATTTCTTTCCATAAAAATTAAGAAACCGTGTTTGCAATTTTCGGATCCTTTCCTTCTGGGAAAATGGCACTGTGCGATGAATACTTGCTGGGAGCAGGAAGAAGGGGTTTCTAAAAGGCAGGAAAAGTTTATTTAGGAAAGTGTTAGCTGCAGAAATCTTTAAAATCTGTCAACTCCTGTCTTTAAAAAGCAGCATGAAAGCCTTGGTGCTTTTTTTATTGAGTGAATTCATTACCTAGCTGGGAAAGCTAAATCCGCTTTTACTATTATGCAGCTACTACAAATCCACACTTCAGAACTGCATTTACAGCTCGGTGTACTTGCAACAACCCGTCCCCTGCGCCGAGGGGGGATTGCTGTGACTATCAGCAATTCAATCTGACCTACTGACGTAGTAGGTGTCTACACTGCTACATTCAATCCCCTGCAGCACTTGAGAAAATCCCAAACCGTTAGAGCACGAGGATAGTAGAGACACGTGCAGAATATCAGGATTGTTGAACTGGATGGAAACCTGAGCATCAGGAAGCCCTGGTTCCTGAGAAAGCCATTAGCCAAGTTGTGATGGAAGTGCCGTTAGACACGTGCATCTGGCAAAGAGGCAACAGCCTCGAAACAGACCTTCCAGCTCCAGCGAGATTCCCTGGAAAGGAACGGAGCTGAGAGGTTAGCGAGAAATCTCTTATTGTGCTTCTGGGAAGATCCCGAGGGCAGGAACATCAAAATTTGCTGTCTGATACGTAGCTCACTGCAGTTTACATAAAAAGCATAAGGCAGAGGTGAAAAGAAGATGTCATCTATACTCCAAGTTACCTCCCAGCAGAACCACATTTGTCACCTACCACCTATGGAAGCAAAGAGCTGCTGCTTCCTCCTGTAAGAGCTGCTGCCAAGGCAGACCGAACAAACCCCAACGCTCCTGGTTACATTTGAAAATTAATAATGAAATTGGGCCACGTATATTTAGTTGAATATGCTTCGAATAATCAAATTCACTATATTCTGAAAGTTTCAATACAATTTAACAAAAAACAGATAGTGAATCTGTGGTTCTGTGAAGACATAGGCATTTTTTTGCTGCTCCGTAAGTTTTCTGAAGCCTTCATTTACAAATAACAGTTCTTACTCACCTGTGCAGTTCTACTGATGTAAATGGGTTTATTTGAATGAGTAAAAACTGTGGGATTAAAATTCTTATCAATGAGTCACTTATTCAACTCAATATAATTCATGATCAATCCACTGACAAATTTACACAGCCTGAACATCTTCTGTCAGGAGATTTGCATGCAGAAACTCAGCCCGCTAAGCATCACATGAAATATGTATCATTTAAAAATGCCTGTCTCTAACATAAGCACAGACATACATTATGCTTTGTTCCTACTACAGGCAGGAGCAAAGAGCAAACAAGATGATTTGAGGAAGGGAGTAATCGTATTCAGCAGGACCAAATGCCATTGCTTTTGATTAAGAACACAGAGAGTGTAAGTAATTAAAATTAGGACACTGCCTGCTTTTCGTAGGACACAAAGGGCAGTTTTCCACTTAAAGATGCAGGGTATAAAGTCATATACACTAGTCACAGAACATCAATACTGATTTATAGACAGACAGAGCATGCAAGTCAGAGCAGGCCATGCATAACGTAAAAGATGAAAAGTTAGCAAATGCAAATGGTAAAAATCTGTAACATCAAAGGATTCCAAACACGGAGGCAATGCAATAAAAAACAAGTGCTACTTTTCTCTAAGTGACTTCAACACCTGCAAAGTTCACCCGCACATGCCAGCACCACGAAATGCAACTTTTCACTCACCAAAGTAGAGTTATGAGAAGGATCACCTGAGACCTCGGGCGTTCTTGTGCTGTTTGGAAGTCTGTGAGGGTTACGAGCTATCGCTTGGCACCAGCCCAACATTTTCTCCTTCCACTTATCCCTTCTCAATTTCTGAAATTCTGAAAATAATTTAGATTCCCTGAAACATTGACACTTTGAACTCATTGCATGTCTCTGGATGCATGCCTTTAAAAACAGCATTTTAAGTGGTATCTAAACAAGCTGAAAACATTTTTAAAGAACTAATTTAAAGTGCATCAAAGGGTTATGCCATGCAGGTTAGAAGAGAGCTATACACTTACAGCACATCTTAACATGCATTAACACTGTTTCAGAGCAAGAAAATTCAGTGCCTTCTCCAATATTAAATCTTAAGGTGTCACTTGAATTAAGTGCTATGTTAAAGGATTTTTACAATAAGTAACTGTGAGAACAGTATTATTACTAAAGGCATATTATGTTTAGATACCATACCGTACATTCCCCGAAACAAGCAGAAATAGCTCTAAAGCAGTAAAAGATATAGAATACAAATCAGCAGTGTGGAAGCACACCCATATATATTCATAATCATCCCCACGTACACCAAATCACTGGGCTTATATTAAAATTTTAAACTGATAAAGTATGGTGAATAGCAAAAATCAATGCACACACATCAGTAATAATTAGCACATCCTAACGTGCATATCAACTCCTTTAGTTTGTAACAGTAAAAAAACACCTTTTAAGCAACGCAGATATTCTCTAGAAACAGCATTCGTTTCTACTAAGAACCCTTCGTATTTTTAAAATTTCACAATTTAATTTTGCCGATGGAGAGCATAGTTCTTCAGAGCAGAACTTTGCCAACTAATTACAAAAAAAAAATAACCTCAGAGTTGTTTGATTTTTCTTTGCAGTCTCTGAAACAATTAGTAATCCGGTGGTTGATAACAATTCAAATTTAAAGCGTGTGATTCTGTGTTATCCTATAGCATTGTGGAGTATAGTAAATACAAAGATGAAGCTACCAGAGGGACAGACTAGCACTCCAAATGAGAAAACACTAGATACAACAGATCTGAAATGTACAATAATGCTAAAGATCTTACAAGAGAACACAGCACCTATGTGATGTGATTGAATATTATGGCCTTGCGGGGTGGATTTAATTCTCTATAATACTTCTCCATGCAGTGTACACGGTAGTGGTTATGTTTACAGCAGGCTGTAATCTTCCCAGGCAATGATTTGGACCAATTGAAATAATTATGGTTCTATCATTGCCACACATTAACCTTAGCATTTGTGGAGTGAATCAGCTCGTATTTCTCCACACGACCTCCCTGAGCGGAAAGCAGGGGACAACTGGGCCTCAGCCTTTGCTCCACCTCCCTTGCCATGACTTCCAATTTTTCAGTTTCTTAAAATCTTAACAGGAAATACATAGATACACCAGTAAAGCATCAATCCTATAAAGGCTGCCATGTAATTTGGGTGACCCTCTGCAGAGCTAAATTCATTATAAAGTAGCTCAGTTATAGATTTGGGGAAACTCATGCCTCCAGGGCACCAGCACCATCCAAGCAAGGCCTACGCAGTGGGAAGGTAACTGGAGTATTGACAAAACTCACTGCCAGCTCAGCAGCAGTTAGGAGTTTCCCTGGATTAGGGCATCTACTTTCATTGAAAGTTGAAGCATTTCGGTATTTTTGAGCTTTCCAAGCGAGACGAAGCGTTTGGCCCTGCTGCTCCACGATCCGCGGTGACACGGGGGACAGAGGCTGCTGCCACGGCGGCCCTGCTGCTCAGGGAAGGCTGGGGCTCGGCACAGAGGAGCTCGTGCCTTAGGGATGCTCTTCCAGGCCACCAGAGAGAAAAACAGTTGTGGTCCTTTCTTGGCAATAGCAGGCAGCAAGGCCTTAGCAGAACTTCTCACAATTAAAAGAGAAAGACTTCAACCAGGCCGACTTCACTTCTCCAGGGTGAATGCACAGAAACGTGTTTTTGTGAAAGCAAGTTAAGCAAACTTTCCTTCTTCTGCTCTTTTTTTCCTTTCTGATTGCCTCTCTGCCTTTGCCAAACTTTCGGTAGAAATTTCCCTGCATACCTGCAGGTTTCACTGGTACAACAAATTCTTCCAGAGATGCTTTAGTGCAGAGAATTATTGCAAAGTTCAGTGTCTCCAGAGAGCCATGTACTCCTCATGCGTGGGCTGATGAGAGCAAAGCCAGTGTGAGAATGCAATTCTAAACATCACCTATAAGCATACAAGCTGTTACACTGCACATTTTGGGTTTGATCACAGATGAAATCCAAAAATAACTCAGTCTGGAGAATATTCTACAAAGTGCCTCTGCACAGCTGGATCCTCCTGGTATTTAGAACTGACAAAGAACCATAAAACCTCAGGCAACAGCTGTAGCTCTGTATTACAAAGTTAACTGCTTGAAATCCTTACGTGAATTTCCACGTGGTTGACACAGGAACACAGCGTTTTCACAGTTAAAGGGTCTACAGCATCAGCTAGGAAGAAGATGGCATTCTCCTGAATTTCATGTTCACTGCTGCACGGATCCCAGCTGAAAGGAGGGCTTTGAGGACTTCATCAACTCCACATCAAACACCTGAAGAGTCCTCAATTCGACTCCCATGGTTATATTTACCAATAAAATAATTACTCATACTTTTTCATGCGGGTCTGGTTTTACTTGATTAAATAGTTAAATGGACAAAGAAAATGACGGATGGAAGCAGATCTTATACAAGGTTACTACTTAAGAAGTAGGGGTGGATGTGTTAGAATTAACTAGTTAAATGAAATAGTGCATAATATCTCAGAAATTAATGTTCCTTTCATCTGGGGAGAAAAGAAAAGATGATACGAGCTCAATTCAGGAATACAATTAGATTTAGGTACTTAACAAAGGCTGAATTAGGACAAAAATACATGAGATGTTTGTGCTTGTTCAGTCCTTCGCGAGATCTAACAACTAGCATAAAGTAGAAAGAAATTAAAGGCGCAACATGCTGTTCCTTATCTAAGCTCAAGAGTTTTGTTCTCTGCACTCTAAGAGTCCCGACAGCAATCAAAGGGATCGTGTTTGTCCAGGACATCAACACCCTGCATGACTTGGCAAACTGTCAAGATATTCCAGGAGCAGAGCTGCAGGAACATGCAAATATAAATAAGCATCAATTGCTAAGCGTTTGCGAGGGAGGAATACAGTCCCTGTTTTTCTCTACACATCTCATATCTGAATATTATCAAGCTGTGACTTCAAATGAATTATTCCAGTTTAAATATAAATTTTATATTTATGGGCTGGATCCCTGGGAAAAATCCAATAGCTGGCGCTGGTTTTGTGCCACAGGGCAGCCCTAAGTCACCAGCCAGCCCACATTGTCCTACGACTCCCAGCTGCACCAGAGCAACTCGGTGCACCCAGCGTGACAGCTCTGCTCTGCATCTTGGAAAGGAGAGAAGCTCAGCCCCCTTTTAGAAGATTACCTCTACCTTTAAAAAAAAAAAAAAAAGTCCTTTTGAATATCTGGAATCATGCAAATAGTGGTAGCTCTTTAATTAACCATATCCAAATGTGAAAGATTTCAGAAAAACTTTTTTCTTTTTTTCCAGAGAAAGCTCTCAGTGCCAACCGACCTCCAAATCAAGAAGTAATTTTGCAAGAAACAGATGAGACTTGCATTTAATTACTGTAACTTATATTTATAAGGCCTTGTTTGTAGCCTCAGAAGCTATTGAGCTAGTAAAATGTTGGTATCTTTCTGACTAATACTCACAGCAATTAGCTAAAATGTACACAAAATGTGCTCACCACGTTTTTTAAAAAGCGTAGACACCAACAGAAACAAGCACATATGACCCATACAACTGTGCAACCAAACGAGCCTCTAACCCACAGTAGTTTTGCTCATATAGCAACTACATACAAGTCCTCTCTGTTAAGTGGATGCAAGAATCTGAATTCAAACACACACACTCTTGTATTTAGTGACGACTGACTTCAGGAGAAGTGGCACTGCAGGGAACAGGAACAAAATATATGTGTTTGTTTTGTGGGTTAATGTATATTTATCATAACCAAGTTGCTTAAAGCAGTGCTGGGATCAACCCTGAAGGCCTGACTGGTAAACGCAGGTATTAAAGTCATCGTGAGCACTCAGAAGGAGGACTTGCCTTGGGGGAGCCACAGAAATAGTGGGAAAGTAGAATAGGAAGAAAGTTGATGAGAAGATCAAGTGTGGACTAACTTGTAAGGAGTTCTGCAGGCAGCTCTCCGAAATCAGAGACCAAAAGGCAGCATCTTCAGTGGACTTGGCTCCCCCAGTGTCACAAGGGAAGTCTGTCTCGCTCTTCCTCACTCTTCCCTGGCTCCTTTAGACACGAGGGAGGCGTTTTCACAGCGATAGGAAGGCAGTCACCTAAGCGGGCAGAAACGCTGCTGTGTGATGTAGTGCTAACCTGCTCCGGGAGGCTCCCTCTGCATTTAGAAACAAAGTGAAATGAAGTATTTGTTTAAATGAAAAGCTTGAGGATAATAGTTTAGGCTAGTGTACTCGGTGTACTTCCTGCATGTATTCTCCGCTGGCTTTTGAAAGGAAAATATTGCTGTACGTCACTGCTGACTTTTTTTTTTTATCCGAGGTGCTTGCATATGGCATTTATTTGAAGTATATGCTTCATTATTTTGACTACATGCAGTATTTATCCCCCAAACAACTGTAGTATAAAAGCACTACCACTAAGGAGCTCATTAAGGAGTAAATTGCAGGTAAACATTTTGAAAAGATACTAGTATTATAGGGATTCGATTTTTAAAGTTCTGCTTCATTTGTCAAAAACTCCTATAATAGACTAAGTTCAAGCCTAAGTTGATGCCATTTGAGGATATCCTTAAGAATCCCACCAATTTCAGCTTTTAGAGCACCACGTTACCACTTCTCCAATCTTTTGGTACATCTGTAGATTCTGAGTCTGTTCAGCAAAATATCTGCAGTTATTTCACTGAGTTAGCTAGAAACATAACAAACAGAAGGGCTATTTAACCATTCCATGTTATTTTCTTTTTTCATGCCTAATTTGTCCAAGTACATTTGCATTCTAACAGCAGCCAAAGTGGCAAGACTAATTGCTCTCAAGTTGTCACTAGTCTTATATCTATCTAATTAGAAGCCAGTTCAACTTCAGCTGTTTGAGCTGTGCTTCTGTATCTCGGCATTTACTCTGGGCCTACCTTCAAATTTGTCTTCTGGTAATTGTAGTTAAAAATCATCACAGGTTAACATCTACTTTACTTATGTAAGGGAAGAGTTATTTAAGCTGTTACTGCTAATTGCACTAGGCCAGTAGGCCAGTAATTATTTATAACGTAAATAACCGGAATCCCTTTATCCCGAAAAAACCTGATACACCATCTGGCATGATTTCCTGCTGGCAGAGACCAGGTCTTAAATTATGATCCTCATAATACACATCAGAAGGGGGTATGACAGAGGTGCAAACCCAAAGGTAGGAAACAGGATTATCTGCAATAGGATGGTTCAAGTTTAGTGGAAACACTTAATGACTTATTCAACCTTTGTTAAAAAGGAATCCAAATGTTCTGCCTTCAACAGATCTGCTATCAATTTACAATAAAAGTAACTGGGGTCTCAGATCAATTTATTAAATACTATGCCCACTTAATCTTTGATGAACGTTAGACTTCTTCAAAACATTTAGGAGATTTTTCTTTAAAACAAGACATATAATTTCACATTAAAATGTTTTAAGAAATAACTTTCAGAAGAATACCAAATTGCATCTTCCCACTAATTTCAAGTGGTTATTAACAAGAAAATGTCAGCACCTCTGTTCAGAGATGGCTCTCCACTTTCTCTCAACTATCATTCAAGTAAATTATTTCATGTCACAGAATACGTAAAAATTTGTATTGGTGGATATAATTCATCTTAGCTTTTCTCACTTATCAGTAGCAAATTCATTACAAGCACTACTTATTAACAATAAAAGTGAAAAACAGCCAGAAACCAATGCAACAGTAACGTTTCATAAAACTTTCCAAAGAAACAGGGGAACAAGTGACTAACGGTATTGAGAAGTGAACAACTAAAACGTTATATACCTCCAGACCATGATGTGTTAGTAACTGACCCACATCTAGAGTATTGTGTCCAGTTCTGGCCCCACAGTACAAGAGGGATGTGGAGCTGCTGGAGAGAGTCCAGCGCAGGGCTACGAGGATGATCAGGGGCCTGGAACATCTGCCCTGTGAGGAGAGGCTGAGGGAGCTGGGCCTGTTCAGCTGGAGAAGAGAAGGCTGAGAGGGGACCTGAGCAGTGTCTAGAAGTACCTCAAGGGAGGCAGTGAGGAGGATGGGGCCGGCCTCTTTTCACTGGTGGCCACCGACAGAACTAGAGGTAATGGCCACAAACTGAAGCACCAAAAGTTCCACAGGAACTTAAGGAAAAATTTCTCACCAGTGAGGGTGCCAGAGCCCTGGAACAGGCTGCCCAGAGAGGTTGTGGAGTCTCCTTCTCTGGAGATCTTCAAACCCGCTTGGACGCAGTCCTGTGCCACGTGCTCTAGGTGACCCTGCGTGTGCAGGGGGTTGGACTAGATGAGATCTAGAGGTCCCTGCCAACCTTCAGCATTCTATGATTCCATGATTGTTTTCCCCTCAGAATATTGGTTTTGGTTAACAGATGCAGGACACAGAGGTATCATAACCACAGCACTCTGGTTTCAGAAGGCTTAAACTCACACGGTCAATATGCACGTCACAGCCATTGTGGCAAAAAAAATGTCAAGCACACCATATAAAGCATAAGACTAAAGCACCAGCTGCTATATTCCACTTACTCTACATCAGGCCTGCACAATTCCTCCCCCGTGTCACGTCATGACACGCAGAAAGCTCCTTGCTGCTCCTCGCTCCTGCCCTCATGGAGGCTTCGTGAAGGCCGGCGCCACATTCGGGCCCACGACACGTGGCAACACCTCCACCTGACACCTGAGATCCCTTCACCAGGCAAAAGGTAATTTATGGGTTTTTTGCTGAAAATGACACGTAAATGTTGATCCACCATAAGACCAAAATAAATACACCAGGATTGCTGTCACATATACAAAACCTCATTCCGGAAAGTTCTTGTCCCATCTAGTAAAAATCTCCCAGGAACAGCAGCTCAGAATGAAGGCATCAGCCCAAATTCGCTTTTCTGCAGAGTGGTACCCCTACTACAAAAGCAATTATTTTTTTTACAGTTTTACAGAAGATGCCATGAAGTCCTTAGAGTTATAAAGGTATCCAAAAAAAAAAAAAAAAAAAAAAGGACAAAAGAAAAAAACCCTGAAGTAGAAACGACACTGGAAGTAAAATATGTTCACAGTATCAAAAGTGTGAAAATTACAGATTCTCTTCACTACTGACAGCATATTTTAAAAAAATGGGGACTTGTGCCATTGTGGATAGATCTTAAGAGAAGTGCTGAAAAGTGCATTTTACCTGCTCAGAGGCTGATAAAATAATCAAGGGGTACAGATGATTAGAATAACAAGCACGTCCTTTGAAAACTACAGGACTTTACCTACTAAGTCTTCTTCTGTGCAGTTACCACAATCACACCAGAAAATGATATCTGCATGATATATCTGCATGAATGATAAATGTTAATACAACACTATATAGACACACTTTATTGACAACTATTAATCAATCTAAGCAACTTCTCAGGTCAACTGAAAGCTACCAGAGACCTACACTCATAGCATTAGAATACACTAGACAAGGCATAAAATATTTTATAGTCATTGATTTTTGTTTTTCCTCCTAAGCAGAAAAATGTCTGAAATACAATTTCTATCATAAAGCAATTTGTATACAGCAGTAGGAATTTTGTGTTCCAAAATTTAAATCTATCAAGATACTATTAGGAGACAAACTGCAGCATTTTCAATGAAGCATCAATTTAAATTTCCCGCCAATCTGGGTTCACTGCTCAGTATTTATTTGTGGAGAATAAATAATTTCTCCTTCACTCATCAAGCAGAAGATCAACATGTTAAATATTCTTCTGAAAATGAAGCAGCTGGTCCATTTTCTGGTTTGAGTTATCTATCCAGAACCGAATCAAAACTACTTGGTAGGTGTCAAGCAAGACAAGTAGATTCTTGTTCTCACAGCAGGGCCCCAGTAGCTTTTTGCTGCTTCTGTATCCTTCAGAGACAACTCTACCTAGGATCTTTAAGACAATTTCAAGCTATTTACCAAAAAAAAAAAAATCCATAAAAAAGTTATTATGGAGCTATTACTATCACATATCTAAATTTCAGATACATGCTTAACCTAATGCTGAATGTCTAGTACATCTAAATATTTACATTACAAAAATCAGTTATATAAAGTCCATTATTATATAAAGTTCAGTTTGCAGCTTAACAGAAAATTACTTAAGTTAGTTTTAGATTAGTTTTAGTTAGCTTTAGAGTTAATTTAGATATTTACCAGACTTAGCAGAGACTGGCCTCAACTCCTCGGCTTCCTGTAGATACTAGAGGTTGCCTAAGCAATTAGTGCTGGGACCACCCTTAGGAAAAAAGCATTAGTAACGTTCCCCAAAATTACTAAGCCACCCACCTTCAGAGTGAGGTAAACTCAAAAGAAAACAGTTAACTACGAGGTAATAGGGAAAAAGGAGCAGAATTTGACTACAAAGGCAAAACTTGCTTCTCACCTTGAAATTCTTTGGGGGAAATCAACAGCACAGTAAACAAAGAGGAGGAATTATTATTTGAGTCCTCCAAGTAATTTAGGTGATAGTAGCTGCTTGAGAAAGACATTTAAGGAGGAAATCATGAGCAAGAGGCAAATACAGGAGTAAATGAACTATTCCACTGTGAAAGGAGGACAGCTTCACCATGTTATATCGGGACCTGCCACTTTAAAGTTATTACTAAGTATCACTTGAAGGAAGCCACTGAAACTGAAAAAAATCAAACGCTAAGTTGAGAAGAAGTACTAAATTTAATACAGCTTGGCATATATGCTTTATAACTAGATTATGCATCTATATAAATGTCTAATCGGAGTATGCCACACACTATGCTCACATACTGTTCGTTCCCTGCTTTGCTTCCATTCACACGTTGGTCGCTCAATGAGCGACAATCAGAAGGAGCAAGGACAGGAGTCACGCGTGCTGCACAGTTTAAAACACTTCTCCAAAGCAAGCATTGAAGTTTCCTCCTAGGCTTTCGTGTGGCATTAATCACCCTACAGAAGTCCCTCAGCTCCTCCAGCACTGTTCACATGGAGGCAGCCAGGGCCTCCCTGCGCCCCGGCAGAGCCCATCTCCAGCCCGAGACCATCAAGACAACTAAATCTGACAGACCTGCTGGCGCATCCCTTCATTATTCTGCCCTGTAAACAGATTATTTGTTTTTTTCCCATTATTCCAGCTAATGAAAAATTGATTACCAGTTGCCAAAGTCTAGGTAAATTACTTTTGCATCTTCACAACCCTTTATTATTATTTTTTTAAACATGCTTTTATGGCGTACTTCTGCATGACTTATGCAATGAACGACTTTCGCTGAGACTGGATGGAGTCAACCTTAGGAAGGACAATGTCTCCTCTCTCTTTTCTTCTTTCACTGTAAAAAAATATATTAACCTTTCCCTTTTCAAGGTATTTGCATTATTATTACTCCATTCCCTTTAAACCTGCGATATCTGCAAAGTTTACTTGTGAAATCTTGAGTAGATGTGTCATTTTGTTGTTCATCTCTGCAGCAGCTGGTAGACTTGCAGGAGATAATTTAGTGTTGTGCGAGTTTCAATATGCCTCATTCCCACCATACCCACGTCTTCAGGCCGCCTTTGTCCCTTAGGGCTTTGCAAAGTGTCATTAAGAGATCCTACCTGGGCTGTCAGGAATCGTCTAGGAACCAACTAGAAATGAAGGTTTATGGGCTTGAATTAATTAATTCTTGGCTTTGGACCAAAATCTTTCGTGCAGACTCTCAATATTATGCACCTTCCTCAGCTCCGTAGTCCCAGTAGATCTCCAAATTCTTAATTGGCTTTGCTCCCTCTGAACAGTTTTGCACAGCATGAGGAACATATGGGCTTGTGTATTTAAAAAGGCTCTCTAAGAGTCTGAAGAAATGAAAAAACTCATATTTCAAGATCATGCTTCACATAATTAAGCAAATCCATATTATTTGGTTTGAGAATTGGCTCAGTAAAATCTGTCATTCCCAGAATTTCAAGGATTGTGCACATGCAAGTAGGGCATTTTAGTAATACGCCCATGGGAATACAGCTGGTGATTTTACAACAACTTTTGAAGGAAAATGAAGTGTAGACTTCATCACCTCTATCACATCCTGCAATTTATGTTTCACATACAAGACGCACATCTGCTCCAGAAATTAGAAAGAAAAAAAAAAGAACAAAAAGTTTGTCAAGAAACTTCTCAGCTTAGCCAGATAAACAGAGTCGGTGAGCAATCTCATTAGTCTCTAGCTGCAGTAAGATTTGAAGAAATTCTTAATATCATAGAATTTCTGAGGAAGTTTTCAGTTCTGCACTAGAAACATATAGAATAGCTGTACTTTTAAGGGGCTTGCTCTTTTGAGGCAGCCTTCATTATCTGAAACAGCTACCTCAGGAGCAGGAACTTAATTTATACCCATCACTCTTTTCTTGAAATCCTTTGGCCCAGTTTTTAAATAAATAAGTAATTGAAAGATGGCCTTTTGTGGCATATTTTTGAACAAATTCAAAGCCAACTGAGGGAGAGGAAGATTTGGCAGGAAAGTCCATCTTCAGTGAGGAGAAAGTTAGATTTGAAATCAAGACCAAGTTGAAATCTGGCCTGGCAAATAAATACTTTGCCAAGAGAACCTGCTTTAAAAGAATGCGAAGAAGTAAATGTGCTCCCTCGAGGCAGATGCTGACTGTTTTCTCCCGCACTCATAACTGTGTATGTGTATATGCACATATATAGTAGGAGGAAAGATGCACCTCAGCGCAATGGATGGACACGACACAAGGGCCAAGGAAAGAAGAACGTTTCTAATGAAGGAAGATGCAGTAATCAGGGCTTGTGGGGAACCTCTTTTCTGGGCAGTCTTAGCAATAGCACATTTCTGTAAGGCAAATTCTTACAAATACAAGAGTTATAACCGTGCTTTAATACTTCAGTGATTTATAGATTGCTAAAACCTAAGTTCCACATTGGGATGTGTTGCCCAACACCATGTAAAGAACAGGGAAACCCTAAAGTCGAGGACGAGATACACAAACACTGACAAATCCCAACGGAAAAGGCGTTTGCTTCCTCGGAGAGGGACCGGGTTTGGTGGGTGCCTCCGCGTCCCGTTACGGCTCTTTCTGCAGGATTAACTCAGCACTTTCATAGCAGGAGGGGAACATGCAGCGCGCTCGAGACCTGAAACGGCACCGTGTAACTGCCTTTCTGCCCCTCTTCCCATGTTCCACTACGGAGAACGCTGAGACGACAGGGAACGCTGCGCGATATTATGAAGTTAAATATTAGGAGGTTTAGGTAGGCAGTGATTCGTTGTTGTTAGTCACAATAAAAGTAGCCTCAGTGTTTCTTTTTGTTTGTCTGTTTTCAGTGATTTGCAACAAAATGCTGAATACAAACATTTTTCAAATGCAAACACTGCTATTTCAGCTTTTTTTCATGTACCGTCCAAAAAGATCACAAGCTACAAAATGTTCTGTCTTGCCATCTTCGCAGTTCCACCTTTTTTCCCCACCAAGAACAGTCAGGAATTCAGCAAATAGATATTAATTGCACACAGAGAATAGTATCAAACCTATTTTTCTATTTCTTCCTGTGTTGTAACAGCACTGTTAGAAGTAATAAATAGGAATAAAAAGCGTAACATCTCTACGTGAAGACAGTATTTGTATTTCTTTAGCTATGCAACAAGCAGATCTTCAAAGTGACTTCAATGGGATCTCATATCCTTTTTGCTGTTGTGCAGATCCATAACATACTACTTAATTGTATAGTCAAAAAACATTATTTCTGAATAGGAAATAGCCCTGTTAACACCTGAGCACGTCCAGAACATACTAAACATTCTGAAAAATATCTCAAGTGGAATTTCACACACCTTGTTGCAAAGGAACTCATTTCCAAGGGCCAAACTCTTTCTGCTTCAATTACAAAAATAATTGAAAACTATCAAAACTCTCCATAAATTGCCTGGTATCTTTGATATCTCCTCCTTACCTGTGGAAAACAAACCACCACCACAAAAAACTCATCAAAAACAGATGTATAAGTAAATGTCTGATTGCCTTTAAATCACATATTACACTCTCTAATCTAAATGTGGTCTTGGAGAATATCTTTCACCTCCAAGAAACAAGCAACTCCTATTGAAAACCCCTCTTAAATACAGTATTGCACATACAAGACAAATATTGGATGGACGTATCAGCTCCTCAGTTGCGAAAGTCAGTAATGTTTATATTATATACAAACATTATATATATAATATTATATATATATTATATATAAGCAGTAATGTTTATTATGCCACGAGAAACAAGCTGGAGTCCATCACTTCTCCCTAGAAAGACTCTTAATGACAAAGGCTTCCATGGAACTAGCACGATCAAAAGCTGGAAAGGGTTAATGCTGATCAAACAAACCGTTTCCAAACCTACATGCAATTTTTACTTTTAACGCCAGGTCGTGGTCCTTGTATTCTATGCAAAAATTGTCATATCAGAAGCCTATCCTTTAAATGAAAAACAGCAGATACAAAAGTTAGTCCCATTCTAAATCCAGCACAATCCATTAGCAAGAAGCTAAAGCAAAAGGAGACAGCACTTGCAGAGTCCTAGGTCTGTCAGACACTAAAATAGCCAGTATTGAACCTTAAACAAATAAAAATAGAAAATAAAATAAATATTTTCCACTAAGCCACAGAAAGGGTATATTCACACATTCCTGACAGGATTCCACTCAGAGACATGATGCTCACACAGGGAGAAAGGCTTTTTAAAAAAATACACAGCTAGTAACAGCTGTCACATAATTTACTTGTAATGCACAGTTTATTTTTAACACACAACTCGGAAGAACTCTACTCATATAATTTAGGAGGGCTTTGATGAATGTCAACTTAAATTTTTCTCTCTCCTTCACTAATATTATTTGCATGCTAATGTAATACTTGACAACATACAGGCATGTACATATGGGGCCTTACACATTCAATAATACCTCTCCCATGCACCTCAGTCTTTGCCCAAAACCTTGCCTCTTTTCTTTCCCCCTCTGTGAGAAAACATGGAATTATGGAATTATGATTCCCTGTTTTCTGTCCTGTCTGCAAGGGAGGGTGGGGAATCCAGCCGGCCACCACACCTCTCCCCTTCTTGCAGGACCTGAAGGCAGTGGGAAAACTGCATCTGCCCCTAATAAGGTATGTCCAAAGGAGGGAATCATATTTGCAGGAATAGTGGTATCTTTTAGGAGTCTTTTAAGAAAGAAAAGGCAACACCAGGTATCTGTATATCTCCTATGGCTTAACAATGGCCTTGCTGTGCGATGCTGTTAAAATGGGCATTATGTAAGTACACTAATGGGGATAAGAGGGTTGCCTGACCTCCCAGGATAATTATATCTGATCTAGTTTCTTGGAAATATTCTACCGCAGACCAATTAGAACAGCTTCTTACTGTTTTTCCTGCTTACAAAATCCTTTCAATACGCCGCCTCCATCCTCACCTAACTCTTCCACAAAGCAGCAAATGCATTTCAAAGGATCTTTGAAATGAAGAACCTTCTTGGCCTTCTGATAAACTTTACTCTCTCCTTATTCACTCTATTCACACTTTCTTGTTGTAAAAATCGTGCAGCCCTGAAGAAAAGCATGTATATCTTGAATGTTTTCACACTTGGAGAATGTACTGAATTCACACTGCTACTTTCTAAAGAGAAAGCAAAACACAAATACAATCTCTGGCTTTACTACAGGGAAATATGAAGTTTCTCCAGATTAATACAGGGACACCACAAACTGAGATTTTTAATGGAATTCAGTGCCTAAAACTCAGAGCATTTAAAGGTACCTGGGCACCAAAATGTTCAGCCCATGGGAACACAAGTCTCAGCAGGTTCTGAAATAGGATACAGTTCAGCAGGCAATAAGTCCACCGATACCTTAATGCTCCACATTTACAGGTCCCATTTATTGTTTTTACTGCTTTGTGATTCTGCCGTCTTATTTCAGGTCTGGATTTGGCTTCATTCCTGGCTATGAGGCAACAAATAAGGGTCCGGATCAGCGCAGAGCCCAGCGTGATGCCAACCTCAGCCTTCCCAAGGCAGGACTCGGGGGAGCCTGCAGACCAGCAGGACTCCATAGGGACTTCACAAGCACCTTTCTGCTCCGTGGCTTTGCTCATACAGTCATCAAGAGCCAGGGCTCTGCTCGCCTCATTTTGAGGAGAAAACAGCTGCTTTCACTGCTGGGCTATGAGCAGCAGAGTGAGGAGCAGGTGCCCACCAAGGCCACAACGCAGGTGACGAGGCACTTGGCAAGCAGCAGTGCTTGAGGCACTGAAGCAACGTTAGCAATTGCACACACTGCATTTAAGGCAATAGTCATGAAACAACTGCAATGTATTGACTATAATTAATATTTTACAGAAGCTGGGATATTACTGGGAAGAGTACACACTGTGGACTACGACTGCTAAATCAAAATGGAATTTGAAACTCTTAGTTATGCTTCTTTTCCTGTTCAAACCAAAAGCTCTGCATTCAAGGAATGCTCTTCCCAATTTCAATTTATTACCCACTCCGCTGCTCCAGGGACTACTGAAAGGCTCTCTCATCTGGAGCTGACACCTGTGGTAAAATCATACTGCTAATCAGCCAACTTGCAAAGGTATTGCTGCCGCTGAACCCTAAAGATGTTGTTTTGTCCTTTAGCAATAGGTGAAAAGGAAGCCTGCGAGTTAGAATTATCTACTTTTGAAATTAATTAATTACGGTTCACCTTTTGTAATGATTGTTTTTAAACAGATGAATCTTAAGGAAAGAACATAACATTCTTGAACTTGACACCACTAGTTTTCTCAGCTGAAACAGATTTTTTTCAACAACTAGTGAGATTTTATGTTTCTAATGCTTTTAATTGTGGCAGTGGTAACTAGATGATTTAGTAGCAACAAGGTATGATTTATAGCTTGATGCTTGAGAGCGTTTCAGGTTAAAAAAAAAATAAAAGCCCTTACAAAGTAATGGAATAAACTGTAAATTTACCAGGACTAAACCTACGCTTAATATGAGAGTTTGGGATTTTATAGAAACACATTCACATTTAAGAAGAAAAAATGGATCTTTTTATAACTAAGGTATATAAAATTGTGTGGACTGTCATAATAGGTCTGTTTTCCCTTACATCACTTTTTATGAGGAATTGCTTTTTTCCTCATTCTTCATCAAAATCCACTCTGTCTCTGCTTGTATTTATCCCCCTGTGTCTCTGCAAGGACTGCTTGTATTTATCTTTGAATCATTCTAGTTATATACAGCAATAAAGAAATATGGCAAAAAAAGTTTGCTGTATCACCATTCTCTTATTTGCCATTGATTATACCAAAAGAGGACAAACACAGAAAATTTAAGAAACTACACGTTTTGAGTGGAGGCATAATATAGTTATGAAAAAAGCTTAGTAAAAAATGTAATGCCTTCCATTAGTTTCTCACTGAAAAAGAACATTTTTTTCCTTTTCCACTATCTCGTTTTTAGAACCCACCGTAGATTTTTTTGTAATACAGAAATGTCCATATTTATGCATTTACGGCCTGCCTAGACCATTATATATTTCACATAAAACAGATAAACAACATTAAAAGGTCCATGAAACTGCCAAAGCCATCGTCTCTGTTTGTTTATTGCAGTTCTGATCCAGAATAAGAAGGTGCTGCAGGGATTACAGCATTACATTCCCCAGGCAATACAATGAAACCTCTATCACTCTGCCAAATGCGTTTTCCTCAGTTTATCAGGGCTCTAAATCTTGCTGGTTTACCTATCCAAACACATTTTAATTGTTCATTCCTGAACAGCGCCGTGTCCTTTTGCATATCAGAAAGAGAACAAGAGTTTTCTAATTAACAGCAAGAATAGAGAACAAGATAAAGTTTTGTGCCTAACAACAGTGAGATGAATTTAAAATTCGTAGTATTTTCAAAAGATTTTCCAAGGACTGTAGCGTTTTGTGTAAAATAACAGAAAGAAAAGCTTGCGCTCATTGCCTTTATCTGTGCACTTGGAATCTTAATAGGCTTGAGGAATGAGTGAGCAAAATATAATGATGTAATATTTAGGAACATTTTAAAACAATATCCCACACGTCCTCTCCACGTAGCCTAGGCAAACGCAGCCTGTGTTTGATCAGGAGCCTCAGAATCCTTCCTGTTCAAGAAAGGTTTTACAATCTTCAGGTGAAGATTAGAACAGAAGAAGGTGAAGACCAATGTTTTAGAATAGTTTGGGGAGCCTTAACATTGCCCCAAACACAACTGCCTTTATGAGGACACGTGGTTGCAGTTCCCTAATACACTGTACATAAAATTGCACTCATCCTCTAACCCTGAAATAGCTCTTTCTTCACGCAACTCTGGTTTCTCCAAAATTACTCCTTTTTTTTTAATCAAAAGAATTAATAAAATTGGACAGCATTTACTGTTGAGTTTAAAAATACATTTGTTCCATGATGCTCTCACTTCCTAGCTCAAGCTCTCACGTCCTCAAAGAGAAAAATGGTGAATGGAGCAGTGTCATAAAAGGTGAAAAGGCTCTTTTGGAGCTAGGACTGATTGAGAGCTTAGACTCCGATTTGGAGCAGGAAGAAACAGGTAGGATTAATGAATGGTAAATAAAATTTGCAGGTAGTCAGCACTGAAATGTATCAAATCTCAGCACAGGGCTGCTTGAGGGGGGAAAAAAAGATAAAAAGAACAAAAAAGATGTCACACAGAAGATAAAGCGTTGCTTTAAACTACAGTCAGACCAATTTAACCTGTGCACGAGGTTCCTGGATATATATTGCACTTTTGGCAATCAGCTTGGCAAAGTATAATGTAAGAATCAACAGTCCAATAATCAGAAGTTGGGATTTTCCCTTATTTTAATTCAGACACAGAGAGTTAGAAGTATTTTGCTAAGTGACTTGGTTTTACAGATGAAAAGCGATACCTCAAGGTTTTAGGAGACCTTTGTGTGTCCCTTGTGTGCAGCAGCACCGTGACTGGCACTGCAGCTGCCAACAGTGACACCAGAAAAACTATTTCCAGTTATGCCATTATCTACTTATCCAAGCTTGGCTATTTGATGATAAAGCCTACATCAGCTTCAGGGATAAAGCTGATTTTCTCATGTTTCCCCTATAATACCTGGACTGCAGCAATTCACAAGAATAGAGAATTCTATGTTAAGATCTTAAATAAACTCAAAATTTTCCACCCAGGGTGGCTGGTGACAGGTGCCACAAAATCTCTGGAAGTAGGGAAAGCAGCAGTCCTTCCTGAGGTTGTGTTTCCATGCAAGAATGCAAAGTTTCTTCCAAAAGCCACATGGTCTCCCACTTCTGATTGCAGAGAAAAAAAATGAAAAAGCAACGTGTGAAAACATACCAAAAAGTTCTGATTTTCTTTTTTTTAAGTGCTTTGAGCCCAGCTACTTAGCATACTTTTAGCCAACCATTCTTCAGGTTGTGTAAAATAAAAAACATTGCTGAAGGAAATCCTCAAATACTTGCCCAATCAAAAGGATCTTAGAAGTTTCATGAATAAGAAATAGCAGCCTGGAGCCCATAAAACACTAGCAGATATGTTATACATGTAATATTTAACAGCTCTGAATTAAATTCTATCTTTATACTTCCACTCTGCTCTAGCTTATGATTTTAGTTCTTCATTGGCAATATTCTGAAATGTTAAAGGAACAAGGACATCAGTGGTCCAGATGCTTGGCCATATCCAACAAATGCAGAAACAGTAAGTGAATACAATTTCTATTTTAAATAAAGTTAAAGTCTGATAAGATATCTGTGTAAAGGAAGGAAGTTCTGCGAGGCCAAAGCTTTGTAACACCCAAATTTCCATTGGGCCTGTATGAAATACTTGGAAATCTCTATAGCGCTTTATGGATTCCAAATTATTTCCTGCTAAAATCATAGCCCATATTATATACCTGCCAAAATAGCACGAATTAAAGAACTGCAGAGACATAACAGTTTTCCCAGAAATAAATTACAAGGGGAAGGAATCCACAAAGTATAGTGAAATTTACACTACAGTGGCACGCTTCAAAACAGAACAAAAGGCAAGAGCGCTCTGGACCTGGCTACTGATCCTTCATGCAAATATAAATTCAGGCTTATGGATACTCACAGGGAACACGTATAGATTTTCCCTCTTTTAAATGAAAATAAGCTAACCTATTCAAGGAAGGAAATGCCAAAACAATAAACTTAGAGATATATATAAATATACACACACACACGACATGCCATCCCCCAGATGGCAACATGCCATCACCCTTCTGTGCTACAGAGAGGTGTTCACAGAATACTGTTTATAATGGAAATCATTCTGAATGGTTCATAGAGCAAATAATCAGTTTTTCAGTTCCCAGATTCTTTCCCCCTACCGCACCAGCTCTGTTCTACTACTGCATTTAGGCGCTAGAGCAAACTCAGAAAATGGTCTCAATTACAGCCATTGCTTCGGTCTAATGAAGGACCTAAGCAGGCTGTAAAGCTCAAATGAAGGAGAGGTTCACTGAAAAAAAACCCAACAATAACTAATTAAAAATGACGGAAGATGTTGCTTGATTGTTGGGACGTGGGTTGGATTTTTGAACAAAGCTTAGCAGGAACCAGATAGTCTCTATAATATGGCAGTGTTTCCTTTATAAAACCTCTGACTCTGGTTACTCAGAACCGGAGGAGAACGGAGAACATACGAACAAGTCCAAAACTGCAATTTACTGGAACTAGGAGGTGCACGGATGGGATCATAGAGGGCAAGCTTTGTTCTTGAGACCTGCTGGCAGATCTCAGCAGCACCCAAATACACATCCTGGCACATTTTAAGCTCTGCCTACACACGTAAAGAGGGATGTGGCTACCGAGATAGGCAATCTTAAGCTTCAAATCCCTTATGAGCGAGAAGACTGCTTTTAAAACCATTGCTGGTATTTGACACACAGCCAGCACACAGGAACTCGAGTTGGTGGAATATCCTTTTATCATCTTGTTTTCACAGTAAATCCAACGAGTGCACCATGCAGTCAGCAGCACTGGCGTAATCCTGTCGGGAAAAGCACCCTGGAAGAACTGGCCTTGTCCTGCAGCAAGCAATCTCCTATTTCCTCACTGATAACAGAGGAAACGTCTTCTGCTCACAGGAAAATGAAACAGAACCAAAGAACCCAAACTATAACCAGCCTGACCCTTGTTGGGCAAACTTCCCCATTTGCCCCTGCCATGGAATTGCCAGCTCCTAAAAACTGCTCGCTGCACCAAAACCACACGAGTTCCCACGCAGGCCTTGCAAGGTCCCTCCTAAAGAGCCTCTCTTCCAGAGAAGGGCATTTTCCCAAGGCAACACGCACCAGAATTACCGGGGTATCGTTTGTTTTGTGGGCGCTGACATCAACACACCGACCTCCTCCATGCCTTGAAACGCCTGCAGCAGCCACTGCTCTGATTGCACCTTCTGGTGAAGGGTTCAAAGCGGTTACCAAATTAAACTGCACAAAATATTGGGCTTCTCCATGGGAAGAAAAAAAAAATCAATTGCTTTGCTTAATTTAAGGCCTTACAGCAAATGTAAATAAACATGTAAACTTTTTTTTAAACTATGTTTTTACCAATTACAGGCAGGTTTCAAGTACCAACTATCAGTATATACACACCACAGTTGCCATAAAAATCATTTAATAGATACCTATAGCCACTGATGTGGCGCACACACAAGATATTAGTCTTCAAAAATATTTCATCTCCCGCTACTACTTCTTCCCATTGAGAGTATGGAGCTACTACCTCTCCCTCACAAATATCTCACTACCTCCTAAGCTATTTATGACCTTTAAGGTAAACGTCAGAAATAAGTCTATTTGGGTTTTTAAAATAAAAATATCAGGTTCAAGTGCCAAGGACCATACCATGCCCCCATCATGTTGATGTATATGTCAAAATATACATTTAGGGCTCAGCAGAGCTGCAGATCTCGCTGCCCCATGGCACATGAGCTGGCAGAATGGGAAAACGCTCCGGAAAATCGCTCTGCTTCACATCAAATTGGGATCCACGCTGGGGAGGGGATTAGAGAGACTTCGTTAGGCAGATCCACAAACTCGTGTGGCAGCACTTGCTTTTCACAGTCATGGAGAGAAAGAAAATCCCTCTTTGCATTTTATGAGAATCTCTGAAATTCTGGGAAGGGAACTAGTATTCACCATTGCCTCATCACCGTGCTTCCGCTGCTACCCACTGCTTGCTAACATTAATAATGGGATATCAAATACTGTAACAACTTTAACATAAAAGGCAGGCTTTGAGGCCAAGGAAGCCAAGAATAATTACCAAAATAAGCAAGGGATATTCCCATAGAAATGCATCCAAAAGTCAAATTGCAGTTCCAGGGTCTTTTTTTCTTTTCCTTTTCCTTTCAAGAAAATTCTTGCAAGGCAGCTGTGTAAGGGCTGATTAGCTTGTCACTGTCTTATTTCTTTATTAAATATCTTCTACTCCAAAATGATTAAGCAGATTGCATTTTTGCTTCTCACTGATATGAGCTAATTCATAACCCTTTTAAAAACCACATTTACACCTTCCAGTACCCCATTTTGAACAATCAGAGTTGAGCTAAACAGGTACAGTATCCAGAGCATCAGGAAAAAACACAGCTTGGTAGCAAGGCCTCTTTTCTCTGCTGTAAAGTGCCATTTTCCTCGGCTTTTATCAACATAATTCCACCATTCTAGGATGCAACATTCCAGTTCATTTTTCCAGGGCAGCTATGATCTTTACAAACACTAGGCTAGTGCTACTAAGCAAAGTTGGCTAAAATTCATGCCATTACCCTGTCCAATTTTCTCTACTGTATGTAAGCTTCTCTATGCACTCAACTTAAAAGAATAATTCATGTTTGTACACAAGATGATGTAACCAGACGCTATTTGATGAACATCAGCTCATAAAAGGTCCATAAATAAATAAAATCATTACACAGGTATTTCATTTACTATAAAAGAAATATATACTTATATTTCTTTATCCTAAGTTATCAAAGAAAATCCACCAGAAGCCCAGCATATACACAAATATATTCACACAGTCCAAAGGAACTACGCCCCAAGGTCTGTATTTTCTAAATCTTATCAGATCTGGTGTCCCCATGACCTGATTTGATTTTTAGGTCACTGACTTAATTCCCTTTGAATTTGAGCTGTGGTAAACTTTTCTGAAAACATAGACCCAAGTGTTTATCTTCATCATAGAAACACAATTATGTATTAACTCTGCACTTATGATTCTTCTTTAATATTAAGGACGGTTAAATTAATTACTGAAACAACAACAAAATCTACATCATATTGTGACTGCATCTGGCAGTCTATACTTTTGCATTCATTTTTGGCAGCAATCTTTCATTAGTGAAAGAATAAGACAGACAACTTGTTTGGTTAAATCTTTTGCCCCAAACATGTAGTATAAATGAGGGTTAAACTTTCCTAAAATCAGTGGATCCAACCTGTGGAACATTATAGCTGCTTTGGATTGGAGCAGAGCTGCTGTAACAGCTTATTCAGTATCTAAACAGTTCCTCATCATGGAAAATAAACCATGTGGTTTGGTTGTTAGGCAACACAACAGACACGAGGAAATTCTATAGTTAAATTTGATACAAAAATCTGATGTTGATTACAGCTTTTACTATTTAGAAAATTCACTTAAAAATTACAGCCGTAATTTGCATAAATATTTTTGCTTGCACAAAGGATGCTGATTAGGAAGGCTGCCTCTGAAAGCTCCCTCTAGCCGTGGGTATCTTGCTGCTATCCCATTTGTCAGATACCTACGCACTCGTGGCCCTTAATTAATCCCGCACTTAAAAGCCCCTGAACAGCGTGACAGGATTGGTGGCATCACAAGGGCCACGTAGCTGAAGTTCTCGTACTTGAGTCAAACGAGTCTTCCCAATTCACTGCAAACCCTGAAACACTTGGTCATTGCTGCGAGCTCTATGAGCAGACAGGAGCTGAACACTCATTCATAAATTTTAATGTTCTTGTAAGGAAATCATCTAAAACTCCCTCCAATAATAGAGGTCAACACAGAGCTAGCAACTGGAAGACCTCTCAGACACTTCATTTCCAAGTCCTAAGGAGCTCGTTGCTCCCACCGCTCTAGGAGGTCCATGTAACCACCAGAGGACTGGGTTTCTTCACTTAGATCTTACACCTCAAATTGCCTCCTAATGGTAAGAGAGGAAGCAGGTATTTGCACAAACAGGATCAGTAAATAGCAGGAACCCAGAAGAACTGAGAAGACATAAACTCACCAAACAGAAATGCTGAGTACAAGCAAAAAAGTTTCCCTTGTGAGAACCACGTAACGAAGGTGTGTGGGGATGGAGGAGCACATGTATAAGCCTGAGCAAGCTCTCTATGGACAACAACAAGCCTGCTACACCATTCCCAAAACACATCCATAAGAGAAACTCAAGCATCACCAGAATTTACAAGAGCTGATTAGATTATGTGAAAATAACCCTAGTGTTTACCACGTCATCTACAGCATCCAGCAGCTACACGTGGGAGCTTCATTCTGAAGAAATCAGAGCCATAAGAGATGATCCCATATTCGAGCAGGATGGTTCAGCTCTGTCCAGAAGAGGACAGTTTTGCTAACACATTTTAGTGAGCATATTACAAGTTCTTTTTTTTTAATATTAATTGTAGAAGACAAAACGAACTTTTGTAAACTAACTGACCAGGCCAGTTTGCTCTGTTCTCCTACAGAAGCTCCAAAATTTTCAATAAAAATCTTTGTTTTCCAAAATATGAGAGACTTGCAGAAATGAAGTGGGGAAAAAGAAAAAATAGAAAAAAATAAAAAGCATATGAAATGATTGTTATCATCTACAAAACTCCACACTTCCCTCCACCACTCTAAATAAAGTACCAAATTTACCTGACCTCTGTGTGAATGTTACATATATTCTTCAGCTAAATCCAATGATCAAATCAAAACCAAAATGATAGAGAATTTTAAGCTAGGTAACGTCTTATATTTCTGCTTTTCATATCTTCAGACTTAATACAAAAAACACTTCCCACCTGAACTTTAACATTAACCAACCACTGGAAATAAAAAAAAAAAAACACAAAATCTGAAGCTTTGTGTTTCCGTACACAAATCTGTGGACATGATGAACTCTGATGATAACGTTACCACTAAGCAACTTTCTAGGGAAACAGTTTACAAAGGCATCCACATGAAACACAGAAGAATCATGTCACAGCCGAATACTGAGGAAAAAGGCATCACAAAAAGTCTCCCAGTTTACCAATGCTACGATCATGCAAGCTTATTTTAAGTATCAATCAGCTGTTAAATTTATATTTCATGAAAACTAGGTCAGATGAACTACAAAATAAAAGTTTAAACACTGTTTCCCTCAGGGATGAAATTTATTGTCCAATCTGTCAGATAATGCTTAAAAGAAAGATGATGTCTGTTTTCCCAGTAGTTCCTCCTTTTTCCCCCCACCTAGAAACTGTGAACAAAAAGATAGAGCCAAGAAACATATTTGTAAAATGCAGATGTCTATATATGTCCAACATATATTTCTGTACCATCTAGAAACAAGCCATTCGTTTGGGGTGGAAGGGTAGCCTTTCTTTATCTTATTCAATATTTAATGCATGCATCTTAAAAAAAAAAAAAAAGAAAAGAAAAAGAAAACAAAAACCACTTACTTGTAAAAAATAGCATGAAAAACTTACACATATTTCCTAGATTTTTTGCTGCAAACATTAATACAACATGAAATTACAGTTTCTTATTAACTAGTGCAACAAGATCCTATACTTACTGACATAACCGCATTATTGTGCACTTATCAGTAGGTTGAGGGATGAAAAACAAAACGCTGCTGCCTTTTAAATGGCAATAAAGCCTCATGTCAGAGCTCGCAGTGCACATCTGCTATGAAGAGCACATGCACAACATCCGCAGGGCTTAGACGGGGTGTTTTTCGTGTTTGCCTCGTTGTGCTGTTCCAGCACCCACCTGCCTCTTACCTCGGCTTCCTTGCTCTTCTCCTTGCTCCTGCCCATGGAGGTCCTGCCATTGCCGGCGGCCTCCCGCGCCGGCACTACGGAAATCTGCTGCAGGGGCATTTCTAGAGCGCCGCGGCTCGCCGGGGCCTCAGGGGGCGGCCGCGCTCCTCACTGCCCCCGAGCCCACCCGTGCGCCCGCTCATATCCTCGCCGCGCCGCGCTCGGCTCTAGACAAAAAGGGGAAAACACCGTTTGAGAAGCGGCGCGGCACGTGCCGGGCTCTCCCAGCAGCAGCGCCAAGCGGCAGCGAACAAAGGAGGAAGAAATCCGCGAGCGGCGGCATCTCCGCCGCCTCCCCGAGCAGCCGATGCCATCCCCGCGTTACCCGTGGCCGGGAATGCCGCGTCCCGTCGCCGCCGCCGCCGCTCGGGCTCCCCACGCACCGGGCCGCGGAGCTCGGCGGCCTGTTTCTGAGGCACGGCCTCCTCCTTGGAGGGCCCGGGCAGCTCCCCGTGTCCTTCCCGCCGCTCCGGTAAGCGGCTTAGGGCCGGGAGCGGCGTGAGGTGCGGGGTGACGGCCCGGTGAGCGCACACGGCGCCAGCTTAACCCTTCCCGGGCATGGAGCAAAGCAATAGGAGCTCGGCCACGGCGCAGGATCACGGAAAGGGACGAGAAGGAGGCAAAGCTTTAGCCTCCATAGCCCTTTGAAATATTTAGTATTCTTAGGAAATACTAAGAAGTCGAGCAAAATTGGATCCATTTAAAGAATAAAGCAATATCTGTATGAGAACCCAAAACATAAATAATACAGGAATGAAAGCAGACTAAAAGACAAAAGCAGAGCAAACACCTTAATTTGTAGCTGTATGCAGCTGAATTCTACCAAGACGTAAAGGCACTCACCTATCATGCAGCCTCGATACTCTTACAAAGCCACATGGGCAGGATTTAAAGCACTTGGTTCACCCCTGCAGGGTCTGTTTCTCCGTTTGAGTTAGAAGAACTCACAAGAGATTGAACCGACATGAACTAGTCACCGTGTCTGCCCCCTTCCACATCCCTGGCTTGAACTAAGGGACACTGACACACGATACACGAAAGCAGCACAGTAACCTGCACTGAGAGCAGGCAGGCACGTGAGGGTAGGCGTGTGCATGGGGGCGTGTGTGTGTATATATATACATATATATATATATGTATGTATGTTTGCATTAATGAAACAGACTCACAAAACATAAAATGAAGTCTATTCCCATTCGCACACTTCCTTTACACCGTTCAGATTTTACATGTCTATTCCACCTTTACTCTGTGTTGTTACGTTTGAACGACTTCACTTGCGCACGGAAAGATTTTTAAGCAATTTGATCATAAACCCAGAAAAAAAGACAAACCCTTGCTTACTAACACAATTCTAATCCAAAAATATGTTTTAACAGTATCCAAAGACAAGAAATGCCACCCACCAGGCTGGTGAGGTTTAACTGTTAAAAATGTCACTACAATGCAAGGAAGTTCTCATTAGATTAAGGGGAAGTTTTAAAGCTACAGACAAATGGTTCTCCTTCCTCTGAGGCAGGACTGGATTAGGAATCCCTAAATCTGTCTCTGCTTTGTCATGATAATCACTTACCTCTTTCATAAAAACATTAGCGGAAAAACAGTTTTTCTGGGACTTGAAAGGGAGCTTTTCTGTAGTATGTGATTCCATGCCTAATTAAGTTTAAAAAAAAATCACTTCCCTTTTGACACTGTGCCAATATTTCTGCCTTTTAAAGCATCTGAACTTGAGATTCCAGTGAGGGATTTCTAGGTTAACTAGTAATCTCTTTAATCCCACCTATGTCTGTCTCAGTGATCCAGAATAAAGATCTTAAAAAGAACTAAGCACATCACACCCTTTAAGATGAAGAAATCCTGCGCCCCTTTTCCCCCCACAGTGCACCTATATAAGCCATTAACAACTATAAAAGACAAAAAACAAATCTAAAGCAAGGGATAAACATTACCATTAAATACATGCACGAACCCTTGCATTCAGTTTCGGAAAGCTGCATATATCGCATGTACTACACTCCCTTTAGTCTGCTACCTAACCAGGGAGATCTTACACCTTCATAAATAACTGCAACCTATTATCACATTTCCTATAAGCTCCACATATTTTACCTGACCTCTGGGCTGTACCTTGTGTCCTCCAGGTGTTCATAACGCGGGTGTTCATTTTGTTAGTAAGAAACTTTTTATAAATCAGGATAACTCTACCCCTCATTTGTCCCCATCGAGCAAAACAAGGGAGGTGTTGTGGGCATTCCCTGGTGCCCGAATGCGCATGGCTCTCCTGGGCATCCCTGGGCAACCCAGCATTGCTGCCAGGGAGCAGCTCCGGGGCCCTGGCGTTAGCCAGCGTGCGAATGCAACCGAGGCGCTTGCTCCTCACCTGTGCAAACAGCAGCATCACCAGAGGGGAAACTAATGAACAGCTGCAAATCGTTAACAAAAAGGCAATAACGAACATTGTCAACAGCTAGAGAAAGAACAACTAGCTAAAAATGCACGTTACGGAGGTTACATGCTGCAGCGTATTTGCGTATGCGCATGTGTTTATTTACAGACACCCATATAATTGTGTACATAGAGCTCCAAAAACACTGTTTCAGCTATTTCAGAGTAATGAAAACCATGTATTTAACCAGACTGCAGATCCCCCTTGGACGGGGCCACGCGGCTCCGCTGGGAAACTGTATCTTTAGCCAAATAAAATGATAGTAATTTAGTATTCAAACGTTCCCAGTGATCAGGGACTGGATCTCGGGTATCTCGATATCAAACGACTCGTGCTTGGATGCTCATGTATTGGCGATTCTTGTGCTTTTAATGGCAAATACACCTGCCATTCCACCAAACTTCACTTCTTGTTCTGCAAATACACTGATTTGTTTCAGAAAACTCAAAAGTCAACACCGTGAGGGAACATCGTGCTGCAAACCTAAAGGACCCCACTCAGTTACCAGCACTTACCAGCATGTCAGAAGCCTTGAAAAAAGGTAATACGCACACAAACTGCAGGATTTCTTGAAAGACACTGCACACCACAATGCTCTTACAGCCATTTTTGGTTTTATGTTTTTTTCCCCTCAGAACATACTGAAACAATACAAGGAAGTGTCAAAAAGTTCACTCATTGAGCTGCAGCTTAGATGTGATGCAAATGAGATATGAAATGAAAATACAGCAGTAGAATTGAATAAAGGTGAACATGAGATGTTAAAAGCAATTGTCCCGCTACCTCCTAGAGAGTAAAATTAAGAAAACTTCTCAGCATTTCTATATATACACATACCTTTTCCAAACCAATGCTCCCAATAGAACCTAAGTTTGTTTCATCTAAATTAAACCAAACTTACTACTCGCATATCCCACAACAGCGTCCCCGAGAACCAGAGACAATCAAAATAAAAGAAGTTCCACGAACAGGCAGTAATTCGAAAAGCCTGTTTCTCTTACAAGGTAAAGTTATAATGTGGGGGTCGTGTCTAAATGCAACCATACCTCATTTACAAAAAAAAAAAAAAAAAAGTTAATGACAAACTAACTTCTACTCAGAGCTAATAGGCTAGATATTTAACCAATTTAATAGGCTAGGTATTATACCACCTGTGTATGAACACCTTATTAAGAGCCTGTTGCCTGCACACTACTTCACAATTCTAACTGTGCAGCAAAAGGCCAGCGAGTTACTGAGTTATGGGCTCAAAAACAGTACTTTGTAAGAAACCAGTACTACAAAGTAAACAGTAAATATAGACAGTCACCGATAGTTAGGAACTGTTTCTCACTCTTTCCTTGGTCACTTCCTAATGAAACACGTGTAAAAATATTTTTATTGGGATGCCTGAGAGAAGGTGGTTAGCACTGCTTATGACAGAAGCAAGAAGTGCAGCAAGCCATGCAGTCCATCATGTCTGTTGGGTTTTAGTTATTTCTACACACATGAACAGCAGTATATCAGGGGTCCAGTGCTGTTCTGTATGAACGCAGCTACCTAAAATTAACTATATATGTTTAAAAAAGATTATACTTTTTTTTTTAAATAAGCAGTAAGTATTCATTCAGATGCAGAGTTGCAGAGTGCCACATCTGAGATTTACAGCATGAATCGTGCTATATAATAACCATTTGAAAACGAATGAAGACAGACGCACATTTATGCAATCAAAACAAAATCTTACAGCCAGGTCCCTCTGCCTGATTATTAAAGGTTCCCTTTTAGACAGCGTTTCTTGTTTTGGCTAAGCATCAGCTGGTTTGTGAACTCGGTTCCTAGAATGTTTAAGAGCCTGGAAAAAAATGCAAGGAATGTATTAAAGATGCAAATGAAGTAATTGAAAACACTATTATTATACTATTTCTTCTCTGCTTCCTATAAATGCTCATTTCTTATTATAATCTCCCCTTTATTTGTCATCTCCTTCTTTTAAATTTAAAAAGCCATTTCAGCCATTTCCAAACAGCCATTTCCAGCCCATTATCATCTCCAGTCACCCTTTTCTCCATTTTTCCTTCAGAAATAACCTGTGCAGAATTTATCTTTTGGCTAAATATCCATATTCCAAGAACTATGCTTTTTCTAATTTATCAATTCCGTGCAGTAATTACTTTATACTGAAAATAGCTTGATAAAAGAGATCTCCTGTTTTGAGGGAGTTTTCAACCTTATCTCCAGGGCTGCTTGTTGTTGGCTTTGAAACCTCTCCCACTGCTTCAGGGACAGAAAGGGTCACTGTCAATACGATAAGGATCCTATTAAATTACAACAGCATGGAGCTGGAAAAGCTCTATGGAATTTTCAGTTTATAGAGGTAGCAAAATCACTTGGAACTTGTTGGTAGGTTTGAGCCACAAAATCTCCTGGCTTCATAACCTTAGGATGAGTCTATGCGAGTGGGATGCATTATGCTGACCTTAAATGCTATGATGTAGTCTATACTCCCAGCTCTATACATATATATTACCTATGCTATCGACTCCTGAATTATTGCCACCTAACGTGTGATTTATGCTTAGAAGCTGCTCAATTTTATTTGCTTACTCTAAGTTACCGACAAATTAAAGCTCTGCGGAATTTAAATGCCGGTGCTGCTTTGGTGGGAAAATTCTGGGTGTTTTCCGGGTAAAAGGCAAGTCCCCAAGGAAGGGAAGGCCGGCTGCTCCGCCGCAGGTTCACCCCGTCGGCACAACCCCATCGATGCAGGAGGTTAATTAAACCTTTCCTATAAGGTCATTGGCCACGCTTAGAGCCAAGCACATTCCCCAGCTGCAACTCGCCCTGCCGGAGGAGTTTAATGAAGCCCGAGCTGATGGGAAAGGTTGTTCCTCTAACAGACACGGAATTTGATTTAATCCCTGATTAAATAACGATAATTAGGTTTGGAGATGCATGATGCAGCACTCTTGCACACGTAGCCCTGCACAAGCGTTTTCCTCTCCATCCCTCTTCATTCTCTCTGGATAAGGAGAGCGCTAAAGGGCTGGGAAGTGCAAGCCCAAAGGGAAGACATCACTAAAGCAATTGCAAGACACCAAAAGCAGATGCACACAAGCAATGCAGGGGATTCATCTGTCATCAGATTTACTTTGCTCTCATGCTTATGTTGTAACTAGTTATTAAGCAGCACAAAATGAAACATGGAAACAAAACAAAGACCCTAAACTAGCGGAGTGTCTTATGTAGACACTGCCACGTGGATGGGAGGATCACTATCACAACAGAGGTGTTTCAGCTTTAATTATAGTGGAGCCAGATTCAGGAAAAAAAAAATAATAGAAGAATAAAAAAACTTCAACTTTCTTTGCACCTGTTGAAAGATGAAACTGCTGTATTCAAATGTATAAATGGGTTTTGAAAAGGTGCACTAAAATATGAATTACATGGGTTTTTGCAGAGTGCTTTCTTCATCAAGGAATAAAGTGTTTTGTTTTCTAGCTTTTCATGATAATAGGTGTCTAACGGTAAAATCATAGAGGGGAAATGCAAGAAGAAAAGCATGATAAAATCATTTCCTGAAGTAAAAGCATTTTTAAACACAAACAGTGCCAGGCAAACCAAAGCCATTCTCTCCTCATGCTTCTGTAGATTATGTATCTCATATTTCCTCTCTATTTCCTTGAAAACAATTCTATTTCGGTATTAAGCCATGCGTTCGGGTCGCTCACCATCACCTTCCTAAACATCAGGGACGCGTTTGATGGCAGTCACAGCGCTCTTCCCTGGGTGCTTTGGTGGATGCATGATAAAACTTAACGTGCTCTTCTTTCTTTTTCCTTTCAAGACTAAGTGAAAAAACTGAGTGCTGCTCAAAACCACACAAAAGCAACTATTTTTATAGCGAGCTCCCGTGCAACATGAAGATACTATAAAAAGCACTTGGCTCCACAGTCACATAAATACTTAATCCAATCCAAGAAGCCCCATACTAGTTTCGGTGCCTTTATGCTTCACTAACCACTCTGGCTTCTCTGCATGGCTATTTTACCTCTGGAGAGCAAAATTTTCCATCATTTGTCCACATTAATCACCAACAATCAAGACCCAAGTTGCAGCTGTTCTCCAAAACACATTCTGAAGTCATCTTTCCCCAAGAACATTTTTAGAGCAAACAGGAATAACACCTTGCCAAAAACCTGCATTTTTAAGACAGCCCAAAAATGTTTTTGAGAACCTAAAGGGTCAGATTTGTCAATCCTCTGCTTAAAAGCAGTTAAATTCATTATTGGGACTGTATGGGGTAAGATTTACTAGCTGTTCTCTCCCCCATGCTGTAAAGGTGGCCAGTTTCTCTCCACCAGATAATTAAAAGTGGTTATTTTGTATTGCTGAATATCTTACTCCATCTTTTTTTTTTTTTTTTTTTTGACACCAAAACAGTTCTAAAGTTCTCTAGAAATCTTATATGGGGCATCACAGAGCATCTAAAAAACCCTTTATGGCTTCTGGTCGGTAAATGAGCAGTGGCTAGAACAGGGCATCAGAAGACAAAAATCAGAAGCAAAACAAGCTCAAAACAAGCTAATCCACAGCACGGGTCTCCAGCTCTTGACCTACTCCAACCAAGGCAAGACCACATCAAAACATCTCCAAGATTCGCGCTCCTCTCTCCACTGCAAAAGCCAATGAAGGCACGAGCAAAATCCCAGCTTAGGAGCAGGAATTCCACTGCAAAGATCCAAGCTAGGAAGCACAGCACAACTGGGTGACTGCATGGAATGAACATGATAAACAGGAAATGGCCCTTTGCATTTGTATCTTGAGGCTTTATATTTTTCTCCTAAGAAGCTATTTTGAAGGGGGAACTAACGAAAGCATGAACTTACAGACACATTCAGCAATAAACACTGCAAGGCAGGAATAGCTCTTAGTTTTTATTAAAATACTGGATGTTCAAATGTGCAAGAGTGACATCCATCTCAAAATACAAACTGCAGAGCAAAATACAACATACAGATACCAGATTGTGGAGCAAGAGCCCAAAGTGGTGTATAGGAAAAGTATTTTCTCCAATGGAAGAAAAAAAGGGTTTAAAGTAATTAGACAAACACATAGGTGACTATTTAATACCCTTGAATGGGAAGAAAATAATTCAAAACCATCTAGGGAAATCCAACAGCTACTTTGAAGACTTCTATAAAAACGCCTGTGATATAATAATAATCTGCCTTTTTATATTGTTAAGGGAAGGTGGTAAGGTCATTGCACAGATTATGGCACTATTCCAAATGTCACCTGTTCTTCACACAGCTCTTCTTCTAGATAAAGTTCATAAAGCAGTTGAAAAATGCCAAAATTGGCAAGGGAAAATAAATAAGGACTTTGGATAATATCACAAATTATGTTGTGTCAGTATAATAAGCACCAAATTAGGAATAGGTACCAGCTGCAACAGGAAAAAAAAAGAAAACTTGAGAGCAGTAAAATCAACCTTTTCATAATTCTGCACCTAAAGACTGTTCACTTTGGGTATTATTTATTCAAGGCCTAAACATGGGATCAGGCTTTGGATTTTCCGAGGAGTCTAACGCAGTAAAAGCTTTGCTGTTGCTAAGTTTCAAAGGCAATTTGGTGCTGTGCTCCTTGGAAAACCCTCTATGATCCTATTTGACAACTGTATCCCCCTTCTTATCGCATGAGCTGCGTTTGGCCGCCGCCTGTTCCGTTCTGACTGTGTTCCCTTCACCCACACACCAACACTCGGCGCCTTTTGCACTCCGTGACCACCCTGCACCAAGCTCCCCTGCACGCGTCCTATCAAGGAGGGAATGTCGAAAGAAAATGCCAGCCTGGAGATTATTATTCTCAGCCCATGTGTGTTTTGGATATTTTAGACTTTAGGCACTCCAAGCAATTTTTTTTTTTTTTTGTATATATGTCATACTTAGCAAATCAGAAACTTGCTCTTAGAACTTTTAGGCAGAATCAACATAAAAACGCTGTGTAAAAATTACAAAAGAGCACAATAAACTGACTGGTTTCAAAGGCACTTTATAAACATTTCTGCTTCCCACTCCTTGCATAAAATAGCTGATAACTCCCATTCTGCAAATACCAACCTCTCTTCCATTCAGAGACCACATTTCATAGTGCAAACAAGAATGAATATTAGGGTGTTTTTGTGTATTTTTATTGCAACAAACGAAACACACCACCATTATGAATAATTTCAAAATAACATTAAAAAAAGCATACAAGGTACATCCTAGTAGAGTCAGTCTTGCACAATCGACAAAAAGGAGAGAGACTAGAAAGGATGAATGAGCAAAAAATCATGGTAAAGAACCTTGTGAAAGGAAAACCTTGCCACGTAATCTCTCCATTTTTTGAGAAAACTGTCACTGTTTCACAAAGACAGTTGTCACAAGATCACAAATATTCACAGCGAATACTCCCACTCTGTTAGTCTCACTTAAACACTATGGAATCCACACAACCCCTATCCTTGGGAGTACAGATGAAAATGACAGCTTAATTAGGGGTGATGAATGAAGAAGAAAAGTGAATAAAATAATGATACCAAGAAAAAGTAAATTCAGAATTTCATGTCAGATCAGGAACCAGGAAGGGAAGGATGAAACCGTAAGGAAGAATCTTGTGAAAGGATGGGCTCTCCATACACCATGAAATTAGAGGTGAGAATTCAGTTGCGGGTTGAAGTTAAGGCCACAGTGGCAAAAAATAAATAAAAATAAAAATAAAAATAAAAATAAAAATAAAAATAAAAATAAAAATAAAAATAAAAATAAAAATAAGAGAGAGATCGAGGCATTCTGTGGAAAGAGGTATTTCTAGGACATATTAGCAAAATCTAGAAACCTAAGCCTTAGATGGGGCTTATGAGAGCTTATAAAATAATAATTTTTAGTTATTGCTGGCTATGAATGGATCTCTCTAGACCGTTTCACTTGTGCCTCCTCCACAGTTTTCAACACGGCATCATTCCGATTTGTACCAGTTAACACCATTACAGCTGTACCGAAACGCACGTCACAAATGCAATAATTGCTCACAGTGATTCTGCTGGACGGGTCACGGTCATTCAGAAAACTGCCCGAGTTCGTGTCCAAGAACCCACGGTGAAAGTGCACAGGCTCTGGGCGGGCTGCAGGACTCGAGAACTGTCCCCACGTGGTCCTTGGCAGGACCCATCAGCAGCCACATGAGGCATTTTGCAGGGGGCATCGGCTGGAAATTTTAGCTATAGCTGTTTAACTATAATTTATATAATATAAAATTATTATATAGCTAATTATAGCTCTTTAAACACACACGCGCCAACTGTCAGTATTATTTTCCCAATTTGACCACTTGGATTTTTCTCTGCTCTTGCAAACAAAATGGTGTGGTTTGCAAATATCAGTTTTAGACAGTTATAGGACAAACTCTGCAGGTTCCTCAGTAACTTGCTTGACCCAGAGGCTACCCAATACTTAATTGGGGTCTTCCTTACCTATGAGTAAAATGACTTTCTTCCTCCCTCACCAATGAAATTTATTCTTATTTTCCATTTTGCAATTCCCAATACTCCTGTTGTAATTGGCACATTGAATCTGAAAGCTAGAGGGGAACTGTGACATTAGCAAAAGTTCTGCTAAGACTAAATTCTCTATCACAAATACTTGCCGTGAGAAGATCAGAATCTCTCTGCTTTAATAATCCTTTGCATTATGATGCAAACCATGATTTTTGCATTGACACAGAAAATTGGAAAGGGTATAAGCTTTTTCCCCCACTCAACTCACCAAAAAAAAAAAAAAGAGTAAAAAACTCCTTATAGGGATTGCTCACTAAAATGAAAACACACACAGGAGCCATCAGCATTCCCACTGCCCTCTCCTCAGTCTGAGGGTCATTTCTGATGTCTAATTTCTGCTTAACCAAGCCATCTGTCTACAGTCATGGTCACTTACAAAGCAAGAGCTGCACAAAAAGGCTACATTAAAGTCTGCGGAGCACACAAGTCATTCAAAGTCTAAAAATACCTGAGACCTGTCAGAGATCACTGCATAATTCGGAGGCTAGGCACAGCCACTGCAGTGCAAACACACACGCACAAAAGATTAAAGAAGGAAAAGCCAGCATAGACCTCACATCCAAGAAGAACTAGTTGCTGCTGGAGCAAAAGCACCTCTTCACACAGTATCTCTAATTTCCAGCGAAGAAGTTTTTACAACACACAGCAAATAGACTAAATAAGCTGCACTCAAAATAATTATGGATGTGTGGAATTGCCTCCCCCTTTCAAGTCTTAGCAAAGAAATTGTATTTCTTTCCAGGAAACTATTGAGGTGGCAGCAGATATGGAGATTCCTTGGTCCATTTGCAAGGAATGGGGAAGAAAAAAAAAAAAAAAAAAAGTGGTGTCCAGCCCATTCCATGGAAAAATGCTAAAATGCTTGGAATTGTCCTCACTGTCTCTGTGACCACCACAGTCTTCGCTCAGACCGTGTCAGTGAATCATGGCAAGAATGACCCTGTAGATCTGCATTACCCAAGATTCTGGCCCTCAAAATTGTTTTCAAAGCAGGAGGAGTCACCATGCAATGACACCTCAACTCGTGGACAATTTGAAGAAAGAAATCAGTCACTTGGCTACAAACACAACGTTAAAACTGTCTAACCTGCTGCACCAGGTTAAAAGCAGCTCCTCGGGTAGCTTCAGAGGGGAATGTCCCCACAGTGACAGATGTTCTGGAGATGCTGCTGCACTTCTTCCCTCTGTTCAATCCCTCTACGCTGCACCAAGAACTGATAAAGGAGCTGAAATTTTATCTGTTAGGAAGCTGAAAAACAGATTTTTTCATTTGAAGCCGCATAGTATGAGAGGTAGACACGCCACAAAACAACACCGACCGCGTTGTTTAGATGAGAGCCAATAAAACAAGCAACAACAAAGCTACTGAGATTACATTCAAAAACTAACAAATGAGAGCTAAGAGATGCTCATTAGCAGCCTTCTAGTGCCCAGGAGAAATTTAAGCAAAGAGAAGAGTTTCTATTCAAAGAATAGGGTTCAAAGGTAATTTAACATTCAGACAAAAAGATGGAGAAACTGAGACTCCAAGCTATGTCCTAAATAGTTTCAGATAATTATAATGCTATTTTTTTTAATCCAGATTAGGATGACTTTAATATACAGTTACTAGGGACTGGTACTTTCTCAATTTTAGCACTGTTTATTGCATGTATGAGCAATCAGTCTCTTAATTTCCAAGACAGATCCCCAAATTCCCCAGCTCTCCTTATGTCCAAGAGCAGCTAATGAAGACGTGGCTGGTGGCTTACGAATGCTGTGTCTGAATTCAATAGTATCAATTTATAACACAGGTATTCTGAAACTACCTGAGATTACGGAAGTTTACACCTACAGCCAAACCCTGACTGCACACACTCAAACTATCCAAACAGTAAAATATTTTTATTATTTCCCATTATCAAGTTCAACTTGGACAGCTTTTTCCTCACTACTGCCTTCATCTACTGGTGAAACCCTGCTATTAAATATACTAAAAAACACAGAAGTTTCACAGCATCTGTTCCCTTCTTTCACCTTCAGCAAAATTGTGTCTCATTTTAACATGGCATGAAATGATGTCTCTACAAAGTAAATTATATTCAGCAACACCAGGAACAGATGCAGTATTGGTTAGTGTCATCAGCTCCGATGTATCAATTCATATTTCCCAATATATCCACTATAGAAACAATTCTACACAATAAATAATGAAGCAATAGATGACAGACCTTGGCAATAATTCAATTCTCCTTACTCTGCAAGATGGGTTTGTGCAGCTTATGATTAGGAAGATGCTCACAGCTCATGCAAAAATGCTTAAATTATACCTTGTATTCCTCCGAATGCATTCACAGAAGCTGATCAAAAAGCATAAACCAGGTAACACATGAGATTTAAGTTCCAAAAGACAGGAGAAAGCTATGGGAACAAGACAGGAATATTCATCTCTGGTGAGCAGTGAGGGCTATGCAAAACACTCCTTGGAAAGTTCTTACTACTGATTGAGGTCCAATGGTTTTGTCGTTCAAATGGGTTGGTTCCATCTCTTACTAAGTGCCCAGGAGATCCAGCAAGGAAAGCACTTAGAAAAAAATGATTAAGTCTTGTCACAAAGGATCAGCAAACATTCCTTTCATAAAGAGGCATAATTTGGCATTTTGTCTGTGTAAACAGAACATCTGTGTTCTCAAGTTTCTATCAAGTATGATTGGCTATCATATTTAGAAATTGTTGTGTTTCTATAAACACACATAAGTATCCTTCATCCTATTATTTACTTGATACAGAAAAGTGTGAAATACCTAATGATTTGATATTTTAAAAGGACAAGATAGAACTGTAAGTTCAGCCACTAGCCAAACACAGAACAATTGAGCATGGGGAGAAAAGGAGAAAAACATTTCTCTCTTCTCGTTCAGTCACCAGTAATAGAAATTATATAGTCAATCCTCCTTTGAAAAAAAAAATTACAAAATTTATCGTAACGACCCAATTGCCTGCATGATCTACAAATCTCATTAAGTTATATATTACTTATCTGTAATAGCGACAGGCAATTTTACCATACTGATTAATGTGACTGGAACCAGATCTGATCAGATTCCATAAATATATAATAGAAATACTTTAATCAGTATCACAAGTAATTGTTCGAGTGGAATTCACAGAATCCCAGACTGGCTGAGGTTGGCAGGGACCTCTAGGGATCCCCCAGTCCAAGCCCTGCTCCAGCAGGGACACCCAGAGCAGGGGCACAGGGTCCATCCAGGCGGGTTGGAGATCTCCAGAGCAGGAGCCTCCACAGCCTCTCTGGGCAGCCTGTGCCAGGGCTCTGGCACCCTCACACCAAGGAAGTTCTTCCTCACATGGGGGTGGAGCTGCCTGGGGTTCAACTTGTACCCGTTACCCCTTGTCCTGTCACCGGCCACCACAGAGAAGAGCCTGGCCCCATCCTCCCTACAACCACCAGTCAGGTACTTGCACATGTTGCTCAGGTCCCTCTCGGCCTTCTCTTCTCCAGACTAAACAGGCCCCGCTCCCTTAATCTTTCCTCATACAATAGATGCTCCAGGCCCTTAATCATCTTTGTGGCCCTACTGTGGACCCTCTCTAGAAGCTCAATGTCCTTCTTGTACTGGGGAGCCCAGAACTGCACCCAATACTCCAGGTGCGGCCTCACCAGAGCTGAATTATCCCTAACCAAAAAGGCTGACACTGAGAAGTGGAAAAAAAAATCAAGTTTGAAGCCGTTAGATCTCTCTCTTCAAGCAACTTTGGCTCACAAGGTGTAGTACTCCATTTCTTCCCCAAGTTGTCTTTTCCTCCAATTGTACAAAAACCATGGTCAAATATATCAATTACGAAATCAGCTACAGCCCTGAGATGGAAACTGTATACAGGCTGTTTTGAGGTGTAGAGGAAGTGAAGGACACTATCACACAGGTACCAGTGAGGATGTTTAGCACCCATCTGTAGAGATTTTCATCAACTTGCAATAACCCAGTCTACTCATCTGTGAAAAGACAAGCATCATCACAGCTTCATTAACTTATTGACCACCGATTCCAAAGCGAATTCTGACAAAAAGGAGCAGGAATTGCTCATTCGCAGGCCTGCAAGCAAGGTTTGATTGGTTATATAAGGCATGTTATTCCTTGGGGCCTGCACATTGCACCAGTCAGCAGCCACTCCAAGCAAACTACCTTATTCTTCTTTCCTTGGGCTCTCATTCTTTTTGAAGCGTGTTGCTAGAGTGAGCTAGACTTAATGCAGCAGGTACAACACACACACACAAAAAAGCAATTTCTCCAGAGTCCTTATTTACTCACTAACAAGGCAAGACAGTACTGAAGAAAAAATAACTTGAAGAAAAACTCTGATGAGCCTCAAGTGAAAGTTCTGGCTTTAGCTTTGACCCAGACTGATGTCAATCATAAAAAATTACTATTGTTTATCTAATGAGAGCTTGCAAGCATCCTTCTGGTCAGAATTGCCCATAAAGAATTTTCTGTATAAATTGCCAACAATATCCTTAGCCTTCTAAAATTCTCCCGCTCAAAGCTGCACAAATAAACCATTTAGGAAGACATTATGGTCCTGCTCGCATTTCACTACTTAGATACCAGAAGCAGAAGTCTAATGTGCTCCTCTTTACAGTGCTGCTGCACATAACCCAGCTGAACAAAAGCTGCAAAGTGAGTTTATTAGTAATTTGATGGAAGGTGTCGTTGTTCCTTCTTACCAGAGTATCAGACAGCATAAATGCTTCAATGCTTCAAATGACCATTAGAGGTGCATAAATATCCACTATTGAAAAGGACTAGACTAAGAAAAAAAAAAAAAAAAAAACACTCAGTTTCTTAGCCCGCATGAATCTTCTTAAGGAACGGAGCCAGGTTTCTGCCATTCTTATTCACACTGTAACCCACAGTTATTCTCAATTCCCTAATCTTCAAAACAACCTGTAACTGAACACGAGAGTGGTACAGCATGAAGGAACAAAGATTTTTACGACACGTGCTCAAGTATCTTTCATGAAACTGCAGTTATATCTGGAGCGTGAGACACAAACACATCTTATGCTCGTGGAACTGCCAATTCACATGCCTGACGCCATCTTTATAGATTCGGTCAATGTGACAACACTTATGACTAAGGAAGCTGAATGTCACCCTCGTAACTCAGCGCAGTTCTGTGAAAGGAACAATGATTTGATGACAGGACTTTTAAAACTGAGCATTAATTGTTATAAAAAATCCATGAAGTTCTTCTTGTCTTGTCTCGTTTCAACGTTCACGTTCCTTACACATCGAATATGTCCAGCAGAAAGCCACCAGGCAGAGCAGGAGGCTGAAGGAGACGGGACAGGCCGAGAAACGGCTGGTTTGGCCTCAAGGAGAACAGGCTAAGGAGAAGCCTCACCGCTGTCTTACCAGCACCTGATCCAAGAGGACAGAAAGGAAGGAGCCAGATTACTCAGCAGGGCATGACTGTACAACATGATGGCATGGGACACAAGTAGAAACATGAGAAATTCCAACTAGATAACAGGGAAAAAAGAAAAAATCAGAAGGCATCTGGCATGAGTTGCTCAGAGTGGTTGAGGAATCTCCCTTCATAGAGGTGTTCGAGGTTCAAAGGGACATGGTCCTGAGCAACCTGGTCTCACTTGACCTGCCCGGAACACAGGGCGGGATTAGGCAGCCTTTGGAGGTTCCTTCTAACCTAAATTATTCCGATTCTAGCAATATACTTACTAAGGTTAATGAAAGGAACTGAATTTTTTAAAAATGATGGTAAAAATCCCACAGTAACACATTTCTGGAATCCTGGAGAGCAAGGGAAAGGCATTACTTCATTAGACTGAGGACAAAAAAAATGCTCTGCTTTTACTTTCAACAAAAATACAGAACTTAAAATCAAATTGATAAAAAATTCTTGCATTTACACTTAACTTTGGTTGTTCCAAACATCAAAGCAGTAACGAAAGGCTAAAACAAAGAGGTACTTTTGCAAAATTAGGAATAAACATCAAAACATTTTTTGAAACTTCATAAATAATTTAAACTGTGAAAGACTTATTTGCTGGTTTTAATTTGGTTGCAAGTGATTATTTACTTTTCAATACAAGATAAGGAAAAAAATCTGAAAGAGTTATTTTTATAGGAATATGCAGCTACTGTCAGTTTTCAGACACTTTGTGAATATCTTTCCCCCTACAACTTCTAAACAACTGTCGAACTCTCTTGACCAGCTCTGTCATCTGCAAAAATCACAGGTCTGTCTGATGCACATACAAGTGATAGATTGTACATGTCATGATGCAATGATAAAATGTGCAAAACTGCTGTTCATTAGATTCAAAAACTTTAAATATCAGAGAACAAAATGCTGGTTTACTCTTCATTAGAACACAGAAAACTAGTAATAGTGGGTGTTAAACAAAGAGTTTTGCAGGGCTTTCTTCATCATCAAGCTGCAAGTTAAAATATCAAAATATAACTTTTTTTCCCCCGAACAATGTATTCCCCCACTTAACAACAGTAAACAAAAACTTACAGGTAAAGCAATCTTTTAGCAAATTCCTGCTGTGACAGTGTTTCACATGGCCCTTCACATTACTCCTTGGGTTCATTTCCTAGAAGGAACAAACAAAAATACAGATTAAAACAGTTATACACTGCTGAAATACACTTCATATACATGAATCGTGGTACCAATCTAAGCCAGCACTTCTGGAGGAACAGAATAAGCTTAAACGAGGTTTATCAATTCTTATACCAAGCTCTGGTTCCCATTCACCTTTCTGTAGACTCTGAGGTTATTACCTGGACTCAAAAGCAAAGAATAGTCCGATCAGAGGTGGCAGGACACCACATGGACAGACCGAGCGCTCCTGACAAACCTCAAGTACAAAAGATGAAAGCAGAGACAGGCGACTGGGGGACATCCAGAAAGTCTACTCAAGCTTGCAGGCATGGCTTAGAAAAGCCACAGTCTGTTTGCAGTTTAAACCAGAAAGGGATACGAGAAGGCAACCAGCAAGGCTTCTGCAAGCAAATAAGCAGCAAAAGGAAGACTAATGGCTGTGGGGTGGAATGCAGCAGTAGCCCTGGTGACAGAAGACATGGGACTGAGGTACTCTCAGTGCTCTCATTGCATGCCAACGAGATCAGTCTCCAGCAATCCCATTCCCCGAGACCCAAAGGAAAGCTGGATGAGGGGGCAGTTTTAACCCTCATGAGGGAGGACCAGGTCAGGGAACATTTAAACAAACTAAATGGGCACAATCCAATCCTATGAGGATGCACCCACGAACACCAAGGGAATTAGACAATGTCATTACAGAGATGCTCTCAATCACCTCTGAAAGGTCATGGCGATTGGAAGAGGTTGCTGAGAACTAGAACAAATTATCTTCAAGAAGGAGGATCAAAGGAACTACAGACCAATAAATAAATAAACAAAGAGGTTTGGGGGAGTTATTCAAATACAATACTTAATGGGTTAACAATAACAAATGCAATTTTCCTTTGTAATGAAAAAGATACTCTTTAGAACAAGAAATCATTGCTCTGAGCTCTCTCAAAAATCTTTAACATGCATGCTAGAAATATGAGTCAGCTGTACAGTACTTGGTTACACTAAATGGAAAACAGATACAGTTCTCTGGGCATTCATGGGTTTATGAGCACATGATCCAAGGAATTGCTGCACTGTATGTGCAGAAATTAACCCATGAAATAAGCTTCATAATTCATCTAGAACAGAAGCACAGGCATGTTGTAGAATAAAAGTTAATGAAATTCTTTAGATTCAATATATCACTTAGGAAGAAAAAGATTCCTTTTGCAGTTGAAAGCATTTATCAAGTGAACAGATTAAGTTTATACTTTTACAGGTTTTTTTTCTTTACAAGTTCACATTTGAGTTCGACTTGTTGAAACCACGACTACAAACATATTTCAAGTGCTCTACACAGCTATTTCCCTAGGAAAAAAAAATAGCAGTATCCATTCTCTGTTGTCACAAAGAACAAAAAAATATGTATTAGAGTGTATTTCTGTATATACACACCCTTGGATGCATACGTTGCATGTATACAGCAGCATGGATATAATGTTTGCGTTGCTAAGAAACCAGACACTTCTTTGCCAAAAGCATGAGTACAAGGACATTTTAATTCTCCAACCGGGAGAGTATGTGTACGTCTTTTTTTGTTAATCAAGGCAAAAAGCTAGTTTACAGGGGTCCTTGGTTAATAGCCAGAAGCACACTAAAGCTAATCAAATCACAAAACTTGAAATTAGTAGTTTATCCATTATATGGTGCTTAGATATAACTTGAAAAGCTTGCCAAAAGGTAGGTATTACAGTAGGGAGATGGCACTTTTTGCATGTAACAGAAGATGAAATAGAGAAATCCTGACAGTCTGACTTGTTAAAAACTCAAAAAAAATTATAAAAACAACACAGCTGATGGTTCAATGGCTTGAGATCAAATACCATGGAAATACACCACTGATTTTAAAGGAAGATAAAACAAGTCTGCTACAGAAATGGTTTTAAAAAAGAAAAAAAAAATCAATCTATAGGCATACCCATTAAAAGGAGGACAAGTGTAAAAGCCGTTACTCGGCCTCGTGTTGGTATTTTCGTGTTGTTTCACGGAACATTTACCCCATCCCTACTCGGCACCTGAAGGTGTTTTATTTCCTTGGGCCCATCTGCTCGGGGAAGGCGCCGTCTCCCGTGGCAACACGGAGCGCCAGGCCGGGCCCGGCGCCAGGCCGAGGGCCTCCCCCGCGGGGACATGGCGAACCCCAGAAACACACACACGAATCAAACAAATACACACGAGCAACTGAAATACACACGAGCATCAGCCTGGTGGGCCCTTAGCTAAGATAACCTCATTTCTGAAGAGATGTGCATTCAAATCGTACAAGGCAGGAGTGGGAGATGCAGGCTGTAACGCGACTATGAACCTGTTGGTAGTTTTTACTTGATTAAACAGCTCCAAATGGTTATGCAGCAAAATAAACCACGCACAATAAGAAGCCCTAAAGAATATGGCCACACTAGCCCGGGCAGTAGGAGTTCAGGAATTAAAAGCCCCCAGTGATCGCCTGGTACAGCACAACCACAACTACATAAATATAATCAATCACCTACACAGCAACTACAGCCCATCAAATTTGGTCACTGACATGTTTAGAAAAATCAACATAAATATAAGTAAGAGTAATTTTTTCTCTACATTTCTCTTAACCCAAACTACCAAAACCAGACAGCAACTCGGCGCTTCACCCAAGAATTGATGTTGAGAACCCATAGCTCCAATTTTAAGAAGTGCTAGACAGGTACAACGGTCATTTCTTAGGCTAAATTCTTCTGAAAAGCTCTCTCAGAATAAGCACTAAAAAAATTAGTAAATACTAGAGTAGTTTTAAGCGCCCTAAATCTGAGGCTTTCACTCACAACAGAAAAGTCCTATGGACATATAGCATCTACTGGGGAAGAATTCTCCCTCTTAGCCCAAGACAGAGCAGGGCCACCCACCATCCTGAGGTGGAATATTTCTATTTTAGGTTCTTTGACTCAACAACACTAGAGGCTGCCAGGATCAGGTTGTGTGGAGACTTAAGCACTAACCAGCTATAGCGCCTTAATTGTATGAACATAACCACGCATTTAATTATCCCTTCTCACATGCACTTTATTTCTTAGTTTTTACAAAGGAAACAAGGCCAAATCACACATTTCAGTCAAAACTACATTGAAAGCTATGAGAAGTACATTACTACAAGTTTGCAATGACAAACCACAACTACGGCTTGGTTTTCCATAGGAGGATTAGGTTTCTAATTTCAGTGCATTACAACAAACGTATCAGGGATTAGCGCTAACAGCCAGTTTTATTACATGCTACAGGCACACAGAGCAAGGTAACATCATCTACTCACTGTTCAGCCAATTTATTAAAAATATTTTTCAAGTTTGCTATTCCAAAAATAGTGATTTAAATAAAAATAAAATGGAAGTTTTTAGGGTACTAACACCTTGCTTTTCCTGATAGTGTCTGAAAGACTATAAAACCTTTAAATTATCAGAAACTATTCTGGAACTGGCTAAGCAGCCAGCACTATATTCATTTATCCTTTGTCCTTTTAAGCTTTCAGGGTGCTGTGTAGCCATAGTAACTATGTCTTTTCTCTCTGAAAATCCATTAGCTGGTTTCAATCTAGGACTCAATACTACCATAAAAATCAAAGCCAAAGATTAAAAAAATTATGATAAAAAAAGATTCTTGGAGACAAGCATTTCTTTAAAAGCAATTACTGTAGCTTCATGCATTATATATGTAGCAGCAAAAGAAATCAAAAGGTTAAAAGGACAACAAAAAGATAAATTCAAAATAAATTCGGAAACTAGGCTAACATCAGGAACCAGGAATCTCAAATTAGACATCATAACAAAGTCAGTTCTCATTCGCACTGTGTCAGACAGGGCTCCTGGCTGGAAATGCCACCACTCACCTCACTGCCCCTCCGGCAGCAGGTGAAGGGACAAGGATTAGGAAAGGGAGACACCAGGATGGTCATGGCAATTGGGCAAGGCCGGTTCCCCAAGACAAGTTTAGAGGAAGCTAGGTGCTTCAAAAACAATTCGGGATAAGCTTCATCCCACGCTTATTATTTGGATATACTGAGTCCATCTTGACAGTGTGGAGTAATTTCAAAGGCCGCCTGTGTTGTCCCTTCAGCTACATAAGTGAGCGGGGACGAGACCACTAACAAGACCAAAAAAAATACTGGCGTTTGGTTCTGCTTCCCCGCTTCTTGCTCTGCTCTTACCCTTTTTAGGGCAAGCAAGAACACGGAATGCCAAGCTCACATTTACCTAGGGTAAAGAAAGACTGCATGAATACTTTATTTCTAATAGGCTCCAAAAATTGCAAGAGGAAATCACACTATATTCAACTGAAGGAAAAACAAAACAAAACTCCACACAAGGGAGTCTACCTTTTCCTATAACACATAATTTTGGGAAACCTGGCTTCATTGAAGTTAATAGCAAACTTGCACAGACTTCGGAGGTGCAAGGATTTCCCTGCGTATCTTCATATCGAAGGTGACACAAGGCAATGAAAGGTGCCGTTCCCTGTCACTGGTGGAGGATGGAGTCACATCCTTGTGGTTGCTGTGCCTGCGTGGCCAGCGTTGGCACCTGCAGCTCCTTCCTGACAGCAGCACAGGCTATTTCTGCCACCGCTTTCTGAGTTACACAGAGAGGAGGAAAGCTCTTCCTTCCACCTACGCTTGGGTGCTACCTTCGCGACACGAAACATAGGGAGCATCATCTTTGCGTTGAGCACAGTAAGCATCACGAGAAAAGGGGATATACTTAGTGGTTAGAACATTTCGATGAGACATGGGATCCAGATTGAACTTCACCCTCAGCATTAAAATATTCAACTGCGAAACAAAAGCGAAACAAACAAACAAAAATCAAAGCAAGGCTCCCCGCCATGCGCAGAAAACCAGAGATTTGGTGCAAGGTAAATAGCGGTCGGTGTTCTCAAAGCACCTCCAAGCGTCACTGCCAGCTCTGCCGATAGTTTGCACAAATAGATCAGAACGCCTTGAAAAACAAGAAGTGATTTTCTGCTGCTCCCGGTACCACAGCGAAACGCTGCACAGCAGCTCCCTGAAGGGCCCTCTGTGGAGCTGCAGCATTTACCTATAATCACTCCATAAAGTTTCTATAAAAAGATCAATATCCATGCTCCCTGCTTCTCCAGTTTATCCTCCACTAATAAAACTAAGAAACCCCAAAAGTTAAAGCCACGTATTTTCACGGTGTTGGTTTTGTACTGCTTAAAAGATTTAAACTTGATGAATTTCCAGTCCTAAGAGTATTCTAAAAACTCTCAACTACAAGGAAACACAAGGTCAACCTCTAGAGCCTACAGGACCAATTAAAATAAACTTGAAAGACGATTAGAAATGGGAATTGCAGTTTTCGTTGACATTGAAACAGAAGAGAGCCCCACACAAATGAAATATTACTGGATATTTACATGAGCCTCACTCTTACAGAGTATAGAATATAAAGAAATATGCTTACAGCAACTCCAAATTCTGTCCAAAATCTTCTGTGTAACAGAGATTACAGTCTAGCGACCAATACAAACAGTTATGGGTCACATTGCACCTGCCCAAGGAGCTGGACTTCCTAAAAGCAGAAATAAAAATGTGTTCTCCAAATCATACGCTGGATCATCAAACCATCTTCCAACTAGCCAAAAGAAAACTCTTTAGATGAGAGCACCCACAATGAGTGCTCTACAGAATCTGCTGTCGCTTTCAAATATGAGGGCCATAAAGATTCAGCAATTTAAATTATGTTTTTTAATAAATTAAAAATTCATCTTTAAAACTGCACCCTATTCTGTTTGTGCAATAAGGCAGTTCAGATGCCTTATGTGCCACTCACTTCTTTTGACTCTTTCCTGTTCTCTAATTCACAGCAGAACATGCCAAGATAACAGGAATCTGGCTAGATCACATGGATATTGTAGCAACAGGCAAAGACACACAGATTTGAAGATCTATCCATCTTCTTAACGTGCACACAGTTTTAAGCCATAATTTTAGTTGCAGAGTATCAGTAGCTCAACGGTGTTGAGGGTCATCGCATGTGACCATTTTCACAAATATCTTGCAAAATTCTGTGATCGTTCATGTACATAGCAACATCCTCCTATTTCTTACTCCTAAAAGTATTTTCTGAAATGAACAAACTTTAAGATTCCAGCTTGGTTTTAACCTCAGAATAACAATGGCAAGAAGCCAGCTGTGACAGCACAGCCCTTTGCAATACATACCTTAGTTTCCTTTCTATTTTTCTAAGTAAATAGGGCCTGAAAGATTTTCAGGATGCTCCTCTGATGACCTGGACACTGCCAGGGCTCTTTTCCATACAGAACAAGTTAGAGCCACTAGAAGGGACCTTCCCGCTCCACCATTTGCCACCACAGCCTGGCACACAAGAGCACGTGAGAGCAGTGGATGGTTTAGCAGCACGTGGAACAAACACAAGTGTTTCTCTTGAGCCTAAGCAGCAGGGAAGCCACGTTTCCGCATCTGTTGATTGGCTTTTTGGCTGAATTGTGCTAATATCAACTCCCACGAAGTATTTTGGTCTCTGCACAATCTGCCACATAGCTGTGTGTACTTAAAACCCTTACTCATGCTAACAGCTACCATTAGTCAGGCTCTCCCACTCAAATAACAGCAATGATATCTGGGGACTGTGGCTTGTAAGATCAAGTCTTTATGAATCCGTTTCTGTATGCTAGGAAACAAAAGCAGGCAGAAATGGAGGCTCTGGGTGTTCTTTCCCAACTCCCAGCTCATGGGTGCAGTCTTTGAGCTCACTGAAGGGAGTTAACCTGCACTTCCCCATCACTTACCTTCTGTTTTCACGCATCCTTTGAGGGTTGTCTCCGGTTACGGATGGAGAGACCTCGGCAGAGACCTCGGCAGCCTCCCTAAGTGCAGGAAGAGGAACGTGAAGGGGATGGAGAGAGGCTCTTTGCTGCAGTGCCCGCGAGAGGACGACGGGCAACGCACACGGACTGCAGCGAAGGTGACCATGGGGTCCCACAACCCTTGGAGATATTCAGGACCCAACTAGACACTGCTCTGGGCAACCTGCTCTAGTTGCCCCTGCTTGAGCAGGGGGAATGGACAGATCATCTCCAGAAATCTCTTCCAACCCCAACTGTTCTGTCATCCTGTGAAAACCAACATCTCCGGCCTTAAAGCAGAGAACATCTTTGAGGTGTCTCTCTATCTTGGGAATTAATATATCAGCATTGCATTGTCTTGTGATTGAGTTTATTGCTGTGAAATGTGGGACATTATTAGGAACTGAACTACCCTATTCTCATTATTACCACTATATTCTTATTATCAGCTACTTGAAAATAATGATTCTCATATACATCGGCACCACTAGTGCTCATCTACTTTTCAGAATAAGTCTCAGTCCCTAGTTGGCAGTGTTAAACACAAATCATGAGATAAACATGCACATCTTTAAGAAGAAATAAGGGGAAAAGGCTGGCAGGAGTAAATATCCTGTGTTTAGAATATTCTCAGTTGCTTTTTAATAAAATGATTTCATAATGGGATCACTTTGATCTTTGTACGGGGAATTTCTAAAGCACCAGATGCTTTTCCAGTCCTGGCAAATTTGCCTCTGATATCTCCCACAATTAAACGCAAACCACTCTGATTCACTACACAAAACAGATTTTGCATTTCTCTCTAAGTCTGAAAAACACACATAGGCACCCCACCCCTTTCTCCACGCTTCTAATTTGGTGTAAAGTGAGCTATACCTCTAATTTTGTATTTCACACCTACAAGAAGACCGCTTTATGATTGTGGTGGTATGTTATTCATCAATAGCTGCCTCCTGTGCTCCATTTTGATGGCTGTGAATAGCATATTCATCTAGCATTTAAATCAGTATCTGATTGAAGAAAACTCAGCTCGCTGCAGATCATGAATTTACATGTGGGAATTACAACGATACCTACCAAGGGATACCCAGCAAATAGACACATGGAAGTACTAAAGGAGAAAGGACTTCAGGAAAGCACAACTAGAATTCTCCCAAATTTAAGATGTAGATACAGTGTAAATGTTGCCTTAGAGTTGGAGAAGATAAAGTTTAATTAGTGACTTGGGTGACCCAGCATCTAAAAGGGGAAAGGGGGCTCACAGCAGGTTTGTCAGTGCTGGGCCTCTCTGAGTTTATATTTGGGTCTGCAGTTCAGCATAGCACGTGCTTATCAAAATACTGATTTCACAAATCCTCTCCTATTTTCTCTGCATTATTATACTTTTACATCAATTAAATAAAACCCTCAAACTATGATTCCCCTAGAAAATTTGCACAACGTACTAAGATAATATGCATGCCTTCACACTAACATTCACTTCAGGAATTTAAGGAAAAAATTCCCAAAATTTCAGCATGAGATGTTAAGCAGTTCTAACTCAAGTTTGTTTCCCCCATGCTCAGGAAAGAACTGAAACAGAAAACAATAAGGGTCCACCTCCATAGTACTTACACACAAGCGAGGTGCATCTTTTCAGCAAATTTTCCTAGTAAATACTCAAGAAATACCAACTCTTCAGAGCACTGTGGCATTGCACATACACTACATCTCATAAATTCAAGTTACTATTCAGCCACTGAAGACATGGTGACATTCTTTCTCTTCTTCTTTTCCACAGCCAACTTCTGAAGATGAAGAGGGATTCAGCAGATCTGAAGCAGGGGGTTAAAAGCAGCAAAAGGGAAAAAATATAAGTTCTTCAATTTAACTAAAACTGTCGTTTGGTCCTTTACGTTGAACAAGAATAAGGTAGAGAGTCTACCAGCACTTGGAGTGAATTTCCCTGCACTACTGAACTGCTCCAAACTGAAATAATTGAATATACCAGAAGGACTTTTAAACTCAAGCAGCATACTTTACTTGAAAAGGAGCTGGGAAAACACAGTTTTGAAATAAAGAAACTTGGTTGTAAAAGGGTAAAAGAGAATGGAAAACAAAGATTCACACGCAGTCCTCATCTTGCACAGCAGTTTCTACCTAGCCACAGGTCGCATCCGAACTTCCAGAAATCCTGTCAGTAGCTGTCAGTAAATGCCTTTCACTACGGGATCCTCAAGATGCCGTTGGCCAGGATGCAGTGCTTCGGTGAGGCAGAGTCTATTGGAAAAATACAAATTAGCAGCAGAAAACAGCCGCTGTGTCGCTACTAGGAAGTAATCTCCAAAAAATCGGATGCTTCTTGCAGGAATGTAGCCTCGAGCTGCTGTAGAAATGCCCACCTACACCCACGTTATCGTCCACGAGGACGGCTCGAAGCGGGGCCCACGCGGCCTTTGGAGATGTTTGGATCTCCCTGTCCCAGCTCACTCCACACGGAGCTGAATTGGAAAGGGAAAAAACGATGCACTTAGGCCAGGCTCTTGCTGTGAGGCCAAACCACCACAGGGAAAAAGGCAGGCCCCAAACACACAAACCCACACGGAGGCTTTCCCGATCCCATCGCTGGCATCCTGCGTTGGGAGCTCTCACCAAATGACTTGGAGCCGCTGCCTTGAATTAAAGGACTTCACTGCAGTAAAGAGTTTCAAAGATATCTTTGTTTTAGGTCAGACTTGTTTCCAGTCTCAAAAGCCCCTCTCTAAACATTGATAGGAATATCCTTGTTTTATTCAATTTCTGTTTATATCGTAAAGAAAAGGAACGATACCATGTGTCTATTAGACTGCTTCAAATATGTCAGAGAACATGCTACATGTGAAAAGGATGCTCTGACTTGGCAACAGTGCCCCACAAAATGATTACTAAAAAAGGAAACCTGAACATGTAACCAAGGAAAAGCCCTTTTCTTTTGGATGTCCCAAATGGCCTTTTGACAACAATGCTTACCCTTTAAAACTAATTTATATTGATTTTGAGCTAAGAAAAATAACATTAACGAATTGAGAACCATTCACAGGAAAGATTCATAACTGGAGTTCTGGCTACTTACACTGAAGTCCATGCAAGTTTTGCCTCCTGCTCCCCATTTGACACAGCATTAAGGGCAAGATTTCAGGCCGTATCTCTAAAAGCAATCAGTGGCCTAGCTTAAACATAGCAATGAAATGAAAAAACCTCTAAAATAAGCAAACGTAAGCCACAGCTCCATTCCAAAAGCAAAGCAGAACTGCCTGCGAGTGGGAAGAGGCGGCTTATCTGTGCAAAAACAGACCTTCCTGGTTGTCACGGGCTTCAGGCCTCCCGACTTACCTAGAAATCATCATAATCCTTTCTTATAGGCAGTTAGATTAAAAGGTCACATTCATAATCGGTCATAAGCGTACTGCAAGACCAAAAAAAAAGGAAAAAAAGGCTTATTTATCGAAGACAGAAAGAAACCCAGTGCACAATTACCTCCCTAAGGAGAGGCAAAGCAAGAATAAGCCATAGACAAAGGTTAGTCGCTTAAGAGACTGGCCTAACGACCAGAATACAATAGACTGATTGCCCAGACAGTTCAGAGCCTGGTTTTAATGCCATATACTGAACTTCGACTCTTTTGAGCCATAAATGGAGGCTAAAGGAACAACTAACACACTGGAAAACAGTATAGAATACTCTCCCCGCCAAGAAACAGCACATCAGGTCCTGGGTGGTGTTTAACAACGTTTCTAGCTATACCCACAGCAAACCACTTTATACACAGAGGACAGTCTATAACAATACAAATTACCTGCTAACAAGGCAAATCTAGGATACGAATTAATAAGAGACAGTACATGTTCTTTTTCAAAAATGACAACGGGCTGACTCATTTATCATGACAAAACCAAAACACCTCACATACAACTTAATAAAACCCTAAAAAAAATGAACACTGGTCTTCTAAATTAATAATGATTAATCTTAGACACAGTCCCATAGTTTCTTTTATACTCCTCTTGTTTCTCTTACTTAAGGACCTCGTTTTGTGGTGCTTGTATTTCTTCAGGGTATAGTTTTTCCTGTTCATCTGGATCCATGTTTTAATTATCACAGTAGCAAGAGCTCCAGTATCGCAATTCTAGCTCCTTTGTGAGTTAAAAAATAAATAAAATAAAGATAGTATCTATAATTGTTTTTTACACTGTCTGGCTGATTAGATTCATAAACACACTGTATGGGAGCCAGACTCTCATAGGACTGTTCTAATTAAGAAGTCAAATTGCTACCCTGATTACAGCCACTCGTGATGAACTTTAAAATCAATAGTTCTCAGAGCAATATGAAATCTCATGTATAGTTTCAGGAAGCAATTGTGGTTCTTGGTTTTATCAGAGTATTACAGTTTTCATGGCAGAGAAAAACTGACCTTTTTAAAAAAATTTTAATAGCCACTATTGCTTTACTCACGTATTTGCAGGCACAAGCAGCCAGTTACTAGTTACAAAGAGAAAAACGTTTCATTTCTAAGCTGTGAAATATTCTGAGACTTTCCTAACATAAATTCCTGCTTGAAATTTAAGAATGAAAATGCTGAGGTTATATTTAGGATAATTATTTTAATGAAGACAACAAATAGGTAAGGGAGCAGCTTGCTCAGGGAGCTCATTACCCACCTCATTAGCCTATTGAGGGTAATGTAAGATAAAGGACTAATGCAGAAAAAGGCTGTTTTCTTGCAGGAAACTGCACCTTCACGATCCAAAGCTTCTTTAAAAAACAGTTGTTCGTTCCATGAACAAAGACTGGGTTTAGTAGCACAAGTCCCCACAAGCTTCTCCCTGCCTGGCCTACACAGCCTTTCATTTTAATTCGCAGGAAAAGGCTCAAGTTTATGAGAATGCTTGTGTCCATACACAAAGAGCCTTATGCATCCAAGTCAGACACAATACTCCGAATTCTTCAGAGTTTTCCTCCCCTTGTTTGATTAACCTGTGCCCTGCAGCTATATCACCTTGTGTTCAGATCTATAAAGAACAAACACAGCGTCAGGCGAGTCATTTCTCCAAAGGGAGCTGCCCTTCCTGCTGATTAGTAAAAATACTTAACGAAGGCCCTGTCACAGCCCTAAGGTGTTTAGAGAGGGCTCCTGCAGGCAGGGCTCCCCGTAGGGTCATTGCCTAGTCAGTGGTTCATTCTTTATGTGCAGGTTTTGAAACTTACTCCAGTTTTGACTCCGTTTTGCATTTTCTTTTCTCTGTGCTCTAACTCTACATGGCAATTACAACAGGGCGTATTCTTCTGTGGCCTGGCTCAAAAGGGCAGGGGGATATTAATTAAGCATTCAGAAATCCACTGTCATCTGTTTAATGAGATGCAAAAATCCAGCATGGGCAATTCTGCCCATTCCATATGCATTGAAAAGCAAAATTAATTTTTAATTAATTGCTGTCAAAACATTGACAGTACTAGATAAAAGTTCCTCTCGATGGAAGTGCACTCCTTCCACAAACAAGCCTTTTCCATTGGACAATACAACATTTCCTGAAACAAGGAATTTGCACTGGACAGCGAGAAGTTGAGAGATGTGACACATGTGAGAAGGACCCCAGCAGCAAGTCATTGCACCTCACTTGTCTGAGCGACTGCTGTCTTGTTTATTAGCACATTCCTATTGTAAGCAGCATAATGCAGAGTGCCTACATCACACATTCATTTTATAAAAACGGGTATTTAGTATGTGGTTGCTAAAGTGAAGTCTAGCTGATCATTTATATTCATTATACCAATTATCAAGTGACATGACAGGCGAAATATTTACAACAGTTGAAATCATCTCCTGCCAACTTATCATTTTGGAATACAGAAAATTTCATCTCCGGATGGAAGTGATAATCTGATTTTATGTTCAGAAAAAAATAGTAACTGCTTCTAAGAAATTTAAGTTTTTAGTTATCATTTCCATCTAGAAAAGGCTGTTTTACCTTAAATTTTAGAAGGCTTCATAAAAGAGTAGCTCTGGGTTACTTCAAAGTTTAATCTTAATAGCTGAAGGGAAAAAAGAAATTGGGGGATTTCTTTATCCCTCCTATTGATACTTTGCCCTTGGCCTCCACTCGCTTCCATTCCCTCTTCTCTCCAGACCTCATCTCAACCATGTTAGTGATGGTTATAAGCTTCTCAGTGTCAGAATCAGATGTTCACCTAAAATGCAGACCTGACGCAGGAAACCAAGCCCTGAGTCACAGTACACGCTGAAAAGAGCCACACAGGGTGTTGATCTGCCCCGTTAGAGGCCAATGCGACAGGCCACGCTGCAGATCGTATCAGACTCCAGTTTGCTCACCGTGTAACGCGGCCGGGTCCCACAGACGTGTCACCGAAATGAAGACCTACCAGCTCCACTTGCCAGCTGCCATCCGTGATCGAAATATACTCAAAGGCGACAAGAAATCCATTTTTCCCATTAGGTATCCAGTCAAAGTTAGTGATTTGTGGTTTTCCGTCCGCCCAGGCACGTCTTGCCCTATCAGGAGGGCTGAGGACACCCCCGTCGCGTTCACTCCCCTCCTTCCTCAGTCGGCAGCAGGAAGGCAGACCAGACTCCTGTCAAGCCCAGCAACATCTCACCACTCGTATCACGAAATATCCAGCCAGCCCCACTTTGACTGCATGTGTCCCCATGCCATGAGCCGGACCCACAGGGGACAAGCAGCGCCTGTGCAGACACTGTTCCCTTCTTTTGGGTAGCTCCTTCTTCTCCCACAATACGTACGCAAGAAGGGAAGTAGCCCAAATCAGAGCAAACAAACGAAAATTCCCAGCCATCAGCACCTCCATGGGTCAGGCCCAAACGCTGTGGAGGTTACTTGGGGATTTAGGGAGTTCCGCAGGCCTTTCCGCATTGCGCTCCCCACCGTGACAAACAGCGCTACAGCTCCCTTTTCTGTCAAAATTACAGCTTTCCACTGTAAGAAGGGACAGGACATCTCAGCAAGGGACAGAACCAGAAGATTGATTTATACGGGCGCAGAGGATCACACGAGACCATCTGTAGGAGGAAGAGGCACCGTAACAGCCACGTTCCTGGCCTGCAAAGGCCTCGTGTGCGTCTGCCACGCGTTCCCCCAAGCAGCTTGACCGCTCACAGGAAAAGGTAACAAAACACCTTTAAGTAAAGGTAATAAAACAGCCCTGTTTGAAGAACTCTTTCAGACTCCTAAAATTTTGGCTGGACTCTAGGTTAAGCACAAATTTCTGTTGTTTTTTTTTTTTTTTTTCCCCCTCCTCTCCATTCTATATTACCGTCATCCAAGCGCAGTTCCAGTCAAAATTCTGGTACTTTCAAGAAAACAAGCTATTTTCTCCGGGCAAATTTTGACATACTTCCCCAAAGTTATGAACATAGGCGCTTGTATTCCTAAAACTCTAAATATTGCTATTTAATAGATAATTAAGATATACCTTGTGTTCCTAAGCGTATTCATGATAATATAACAAACGACACTAAAACTTAGTTTTTTTAGACAGTTAGCACAAGAGAATAAGTCGAGAAGGTAACATGAGGGAGCAGTATAGCAGGTAGAAAAGGAAAATAGGATGATTATCACAAGACCATTTCCTTATAGGCTCAAACAACCCATATATCAAGAACAGGCTTTTATTGAGGACATTGCCAGGAGTAGAAATAATAGTTCAAAATTATGAAGAAAGGAAATGTCATGGAAAAAAACTTTATTGGTATATATTAGCTATAAAAGCAACTGTAAAAAAATAATGCAACTGCAAAAGTCAAGCCATTTAAAATGTAGCATCACAAATAAAACATACAACATAATTTTATGCCATACTCAGAAAAGTGGAAATTATAGCTAGAAACTTCAGATATCTGTAATTCATGTCAGCATTTTCTGCAAAAGAAAATAGTCTAAAGAGAAGGAAAAAAAAATACTTCCTTATTCCACAAAGTAATAAATCTCACTCTCTTTCTCCTAAATATTCAAAGTTAGGAATGACACAAACGCAGGAACATTTCATGATACTCAAACTTTTACTGCTCAGGTAAAAAGAAAAAAAAAAGCGCATTTCAAGTATTCTACATATGTGACATCCTTTTGAAAATAAAATGACATTTTTGATTTGTATAGAAGTAATAGGAAAGATTTGAATCAACAACAACAACAAGTTAGAGCTTTTTTTTTTTTTTTTTTTTTTTTTTTTTTTTAACATTGACTATTCCTGGGCCATATGACAGAGAAAATAAGTGAGGACTGGATGCAAAACAGACTAGTTTATCCTATAAAGCTGTGCAAGCTTCCCTGCCTACGTTACATGAAACGGCTTTAAAACCCCGGTCCTCTAAGCAGGAAAACTAGCAAATAAGGGAGGAGATGACAATTCCCAAACATCTACAAGCAATTGGAGACGTGTAAACATCCACCTTCTGGTTCACCAGAGGGTTATAACAAACATAAAATCCATCACTGAAAAAAAAAAAATATATATATATATATATATATATATAACTGCTATCGCTGAGAATCTTAGCTGAGCTAATACTGTTCTTTACATATGAAGTTCTATTTACACACATAAAATAAAAGTGATCAAGTATATCTTATTTGAATGGTTTCATCTCTACAACCAATATTATCACTTTAAATTGAGGGGATAAAATGATTTTTTTAAACAAGTATCAAAAAATCTCAGTCTTTAGAAAGTACTCTGTTATTTTCAATATATCATTTTTCTGTGAAGTAAGTACTCAGGAGCACAATAATAGCATCTTATTCTTGAACCAAGCAACTTTCTTGATTTTTAAATAGCTACAGTTTAGTACATATAATCTAAGAAAGACATGAAGAAAAAAAGTGATTCTCTATTCCCTCAACAACAATCATACCCAAGAGCTGAAAAGCACAGATTAGCATTAAAACACTCATCAGTTACTACTGACTATTGTAATATTTTGAACAAGCAATACTTTGAACAAATAGATGCAGGATTAACTGCAGCATGGATGCCAACAGATATCTGAATTAAAGGAATCTGGGGTTACTGCTAATTTAACTGGTGTTATAATTTGCTCCCATCTTGCACATCATTCAGGATATACATGTACACACACCCCATTCCACTGTTATGGCCAGACTGTACAAAAGCAATTACAGCCAAGAGCAGCTCTGAAAGTGCCCAAAACGTTTATTTCTTTTTTCCCCCCCTCCTCTCAAAGGCAAGAGTTTTGGTTCAGAAAGAAAACTGATAAGAAAGTGGGCTGGAATTCTGACAAACTGAAGTATTGTGTAATTATTGCCTTATTCCCGTGAAGTGCTGCAGAGTGTAAAGCAGCCACAAAGGCCTTGGAAACTTGATGTATTGCTATTTCCAATAAATGACAAGAGGATATTAAGCTGAACAGAGCTTCACGAGCAGATAGCCTCAGCTGTCACGCGTCCACATTAAGGCTGCAGGCGAGTGTTTGGCCTCCGAGTGAGGTTTGGCAAGAAGGAAGATTTCAGGGAATCAATTCCGTCTTCCTGGACCCAAAAGTGAGAATATTATCAACAGCCTTAACAGAATGACAGCACCGACTGCCCGTGCTTCGCTGAGAGAGATCAGAGAGGCAATAAGGGAAGGAAATAAAATTGCCAGGACAGATATCCATGAGGATGAGGCAAATACTACATTAGCACACAGAGGAGAGAGGGGAAAACAAGACACAAAACTTAGTGCTACGATGACTCTTCCATGGAGAGCTGGTTAGGGAAATCATTAGAAATACAACCCCAGGCTCAGTATTGAGGTGTGCAGCACCTTGTTCAAAATCTTGCTATTGAACAACCACTCTAATAGTGGCTTTTAGTAATAGTAATATCATCACATTCAGCATCCCAATGGGAACGACAAGAGCCACAAAATCCACCACAGCTCTGGGCAGCTTCCAAGGGGAAAATGACGTAGAAATGTGGGAGCCTTTTAAAAAATAATAAAAAGTTGCTGAAAAAAGTTAGGCCCCTACAGACACCAGGGAAATGACTGAAAGACGCTGTATCAAATACACAGTGCTAGTGCATATCACTTATTAAGAAAGATTGATTAAAAGTTACAAATAAGTTGGCATGGACAGCCAACAGGCTGAAGGAGCTTTCAGGAACAAGAAAAGAACAAAAGATCCTATTCATTGAAAAGCTCAGGTGATGTTCAAATTATGACAGAAAGAATCACTCACCATGGTAAATAAAATACATAAAATGAAGTAAATGACAGGAAGGAGTTTAGGGAGTAACTCCCGGCACATCCCAGCTCTCCCACTAACTGGCACCTTGGGAGACGTCAACAACTTCCATAAGATGCTGAATTCCTTTGGAAGATAATACTCATCACATGAAATGCTTTTTTGTAAAGTCTTTTGTTCTACTGCACGTTGTAGCTCACAGAGTTAATTTAGCCCTGGCTAATTACTTCTTTAGCTCTATCATAATCTTAATGAAAGAACAAGGAAGGGTATCTACGCCCAACCACAAAATCACGCCACAGAGAGCCCAGAAACATTTTGCTTCTACAAATGCTCAGGAAAAAAAAGTAGGTGAATTATTGACAAATTAACCTAGTTTGCCTTAAAAATAAGTCAACGGTAATGAGAAATGCAGCTTAAACTATTCTGATGGCTACCAGAATCTGTTATCTCAGCCTCACTTCTTTGCCACTCTTCATTTTCTACTAGTTTCCTACTCTAAAAATACATACACATGCATGTTTAAACATTTTCTTTTTCTATTTTATTGAGTTAATAAAGAGTTAAGACACATATCCGCATCTGGTGATTTTACTCTTCAAAGCATAGAGTTATCTGATGAAACTAAAAACTCACAGTACCTGCTTTGCTGAAACATTTATTATGGAAACAAAAAGAGCACAGCTGGCAAAAACACAGGTTCAAAAATCTAATGAAAAAATATGGAATGTTCTAAAAACACATTCTTGCAGAAATTAAAAAAAAAAAATGTCCAGATGCCATAGAAAAAAGGATTTTTTTAAGACAAAAACTAACATAAAATATCTTACACTTGTGTTCTCCTCCACAGACTATTCCTGTTGATAAATAATGCTTGCAGTGAGAACACCCTTGTCTGTCTCCTCTGGTTAGTAGCTGTTTGACAGTTTTTCACACCCTTTTATCCCCGTTGTAAGAAATCTGGTACAATCTGACATCTAAAAGACAGATTAGTGAGCTATCTTCCCCCTCCAAGCACACGGGTACCTACGTACACCGAGTTAACGGTGCCCTGTCATTGAGCGTCCCGCGCCGAGTTGCCTTGTTATCAACTGGCTTGGTCACGCTTTAATTTTTTATACAGTTACACTTCTCTAACTTCCACTTTTAAATAAAAATAACAGTGTTGACCCATTAAGGGCCTTCTAAATAACACCGTAAGCACACAGTGCTCATGGTAATGCATGGTGAACAGTTCTCTACTTTTTCTTGGTGTCTTTTTTAACACCTAGATTTCCTCTCTCCTATCAGGACCAAGCAGTATGTTAGCAAGGATAATATCTAAATAAGCTTAGACACACCTGCCACATCTGACCATGAAAAGCGCATCCTCCCTCTCCAAATCTGCACATTATTCATTTAAATTACAAATCTTAAGAAAAACCTCATTGTCTACACTGTGGACTGTTCCTGAACAACATCCTGACCACCCATAACCTTGGAATTCCAGTACAGAAGTTAATAAAACACACAAAACTGAAGGCAAGTGCTGCTTGGTGGCAAGAAGTTTTGTTGGAAAAAAAAAATCTTTGCTGAAAGAAAGGAAGAAATAAAATGATAAAAGCAACAAAGCAGCTCATCTCTCCGGTATGAGGAATACTGGCACTCAAACCAGAGTAAACGGCACGTTAAAGGAAAAGTCACAGAACCGACACCATTGCCCCCTTCTATGGACATGAGGGGACACGGGCCATGCTCTGTGCCCTCCTCCCTGCCCACAGAAGTTTCATGGGGATCCTTGTGGCTCCACTGGATCAACTTCTCCAGGCCCGACTCCATAGAAATACATGATTCTCAAGGAAGACTTAGAGGGTGACTTTTCTTAGTAAAAGGCTAGAATTATTTTTAAACTTCTAAAGGGCTGTTTCGTTACCAACCCCTACACGCCATCTCCCAAATTAACACACAAAATGTGTTTCCAGGTGCATTCATTTTCTTTGGCTCTAAAGACTGCCAGAGTTGAAAGACTCATTAGAAGTCTCATATCTTATATTCACCACATACTTCATCTACCTTGGCTTTTGATCACCTTTACAGAGGCAAGTACCAGAGATGAGGAGCACAATGTGGAAGGTAATTGTAACAGCTCTTCCTTCCAGCCTGGTGTGCTCCTAGCAGATTTTACATGATGAACTGCTTGTACATATCCCCTTTCTTAAGGGATTGGTGTTGTAGACATTAGTTTGGGGGAGTAGGAGCGACCTGCTATGTTTGAGCATATCGACACATCGCCAGTAGCCACCTTGGTTTCTTCCTGCCCTTTGAACCTCTTGATCCCTGCACAACCAGGGATAAGAAGGCAACCCAGCACATTTTACAGTTAAAAAAACTCCAGAGCTCAGAACCAAAAAGTGGATCACAGAGATAGAGCAACTAGAGCAGATGAACGGGTTTGGGGCCTTAGCCTCTCTCCTGAGGCCAGGCTGGAAGGGACCTGGGCCTGGCTGCGGCCTAGGGATGGTCCAGCAAGGCCCTCCCGTTGGTTCCGTCACTCATCGACGTATCCCGCAGGATGTACTCACAGGAGGAGAGCTGAGAGCCAGGGCACAACGTGAGCCGGGGTAACAGCAAGACGCAAACCTTGCAGAGCGACACGGGGGATACCTGCTGCAGGAGGAGGACCCCAAAAACCTGGTCCTTCACAGTAAAAACCGGCACATCCCTTCCGTTTTCATGCCATGCTTTTCATAGGAGAAAGCAGGGAAGAGGGACAAGCCCCGCACATATCGGTCATTTGCTTTCTCACAAGGTACCTCAGGGCTTTAAGCAGAAATGATCTAATTAGTGTAATCGAACAGCTACGGCACCACTTGGTTCCCATGCTGAGCACTGGGGGGTAACAAGGAACAGCAACAAGGGCCTGTTGGTCTGTGCTGGGTCCCAACAGCTCCCTCACAGAACCGTACCCTCCAGTAGAGCGTTTCTTTGCAACTGAAGGTCAAGAAACACAGTTACTATTTTACTACACGGATTTAGATATGTATTTAAATACAAGAATGTATTTAAATACAAGAACATATTTAACATACGTTCTTGCAGCACCAGAGGCAGAAACAATGACACAGCATCATAATGAACTGTCTCTCTTTGCTTAAATTGACTATTAAACAAGTATGAAACAAGTTGGTTGATGCACTTGTAGCATCCTGGGGTGGGGGGAAGGAAAAAAAAAAAAAAAAAGAGAAAAAGGTGAAAGCAGAAGCTGACAAGATTTACATCTCCTAACAGTATTCAGTAAGAAAACCTACCAGCTAATGAAAACCTTTTCAGGAAAGACGCGAAATAAGACATGATTAAAATGCAAAAAGAGTCATTTTAAATTCCAATTAGTAGGTGTCTGTCAAAATATGCTTCATCCAATTACCTGCACGTGCCCCAAGGCTCCATCTTTTCGTTGCCTGCTGTGGCACTGCAAGGAATGACACTGACTAGCAAAGCCAATAACGTGTCCTATAGGGAAGCTCGTTTTGCAGGGGGGAAAGATTATTCGGAGAGGAGCTTCTATACACAGGCCATTCGTGGGCTCAGGAAGGTCACAGAGCCACAGAAGGGTTGAGGTTGGAAGGGACCTCTAGGGATCATCCAGTCCAACCAGCAGGGACACCCAGAGCAGGGGTCAACGCGCCGCTGCTGGCACCAACCCGGGCAGGAAGGGCCCTTCTTCCACCGTGACCACGAGCTCAAGGACGTGCAACAGAAAGAACTTTCCTGGATCAAATACAATCACGTATTGCCCACCTAATTGTCCTGCTCTGAAGACACAGATAGGAGAAAGGGCCACCCTCTGAAATGGGGTCAAGGATGAAATGGGATTGGCAAGATGAAGTGCTTTACAGATAACAACTTATTTCCTTCGGTTTTCGTGGACAAATCCATTTCACTCAGTTTTAAAATCAAAGCCTGAGGACAAGATCCTTAACTATAATCACAACTGCTGGATTGCTCAACACCTGAAAGGGTTAGCACTGCCGAGTGGAGGAGAACATTAGAACATGGGGCTGATGTAAGGATCAATGACCAGGACTGGAGAAAATGGGCACACTGTTTCTGAAATGGTATTTTCAACATACGGATTAATTTCATCTCTTGTCTTTCCCTGTATTTTAGGTTAACTCAGCTTAACTCAGCAGCTCAGTGAGTTGCTTCCTCTACCCTGGAATCCTTTGCTGAATATAGGTAACTTCCATTTTTAGAGGCACCCCAAGGACAGTGGAGACAAGCCTCTACCCTCACTTGATGGAATATTCAGTAGGACAACTTGCCTAGCTTGCCGGAAGAGCAGGTTCAACTCCATCCTAACCTCGGGATTACATCCATATCATTTGCATCCTTGCAGACTGTTTTGGTCAAGGGGTTTATGAAGAAGTGCTGATAAGAACAAAACAAAAACCAACACTCTCCCACAGGTGGGACAGGAGACAAGACAGCTAGAAAAGCTTAACCAGAAATCAGCAGGACAGGGTATTGATGAGACCAACGATGGGACACTGAGCTGAGCAGCAGCCAGGAGCAAAGCGAGTCCCGAGCGCGCCAACAACTACAACCTCGCTGCACCATTCCCTCAGGGAATGTATTTTTTAATCCGTTACACTGGAAGACACTACTAAAGCACTGGTTATTACATCTTCTGATGTGGGAAAAATGCCTAGAGCAGGGGAGAGGAAAAAAAGAAAAAAAAAAAAAGCAGTGAAAAGGATAAATTATTTGCATTATAAAAAGACGGAGGATCTGAAAAAAACAATCTGTACGGATTTAATTAATTGGAAAGTTAAGACAAAAAAAAAAAAGGGACTGGCAAAGAAAATCTGAGTTTCCTTTCATTAGAGTAGGAGATTAGGTTAATTACTGATGAGGAAAACAGCTCCAACTTTTATGACTCAAAGGCTTCATTGCAGCCCAAAGCGGGTGCTCCGGCGCACCGTGCCGCTCACCTCTGCTGCTGCAAAATTAATTGTAGTGATGTGATTAAGGCTCTTGCTCCTCGTGGCCATTTGGTTAACAGCTGGGCTGGAACAGCGTTTAGGGTAGGAACACAACAGAATGAAGCATTTTGCAGAGAATAAACATTCTTAAAGGCAGACAGAGATTAGTGCTGTTAACGGAGAGGCAAGCTGAAAACCACACAGAAACATTTGTGGATCAGTTACAAATACATTCTAAAAATTCTTGATGATCCTACTCATGAAAGCCAGACTCCTGCATCTCTCCTTCAGAGTCTGGAAGAAAAAATAAAAACAACACATACGAGTAATATTATCATTTTAGTGCTCCAAAGCAGTTTTCAAGGAGCAAGTCAAAACATTAGTCTACAATCTGTTGCATAATAAGTAGTGATAAATTACACGCATTACCATAAATCCATAATCCCATTGCAATTGTATTTTACAATGGAGTCCAATTTTCTCTAAATTGATACGCTGGGCTGACTAAATTGAAGTTTAAATCAGATGACAGATGAGTTCTGATACACACGCACTGGAAGGGAAAGTATGCCACCCACAAGCAGCCTTGGTGTTCGAAACATAACAAACAGCTTGTCAATATGAATCAAGCTACATTCTCCAAAAAAATCAGGGAATGCGATGAGGGATGCGAATGTGCTGGCATCGCCAGGATTGCCACCTTGCTGAAACAGCAGCCAGGGATAGTTCCATGACGCAGAAACTATCAGAAAGATTAGCAAGAGGAGTCACAATTCAGGAATTTTGGTGCAATTTGAACAACCTGCTGCTTTCCTAGCACTCCTTCTCGTGACAGTGATACCTTTGCTCCCCATTCTCCCTCCCTCTTCCCAAAACCCATCCCCCTGTCACAAAGCTCCCTGCAAGGCACCAACCGCGCCAGCTTTGACCCATTTGAGAGCGACACTGTCTTAATTAAGGACAACCCCCAGGAAGTAACGACTCCATGCTAATTGCCTTGGTTTTTAGAATTACCTTTTGAACAGTGATGTAGCCCGGCTCCTCTGCCGCCCTGATTGCAGGGGAGCTGCCCAGCTCCCTCCCGGCTCCAGCCTTTCCCTCGCAGGGAAAAAAGGCTGGGAAAAATTTCTCCAGGTGAGAAGTACCTGGCCGGGGGGAAGATGTGGAGAAGATGCAGCCAGGCCCTTGCTGAAGGGCCCAGGGAGAGGAGAGAGGCAACGGGCACAAAGTGACATGAAGAAGAGTTCCATACACATGTAAGGCAAGAGGGATTTGGGATTTTGAGTTTTACTGTGAGAATGGTCGGACAGAGCAGGTTGCCCAGAGAGGTTATGACACCTTCCCCATAGGAGACACTCAAAACTGTCCAGAGAGGGACCTGGGCTACGCGCTCGAGGTGGCCCTGCTCGAGCACGGTGACCATCTCCAGAGGCCCCTTCCAACCTAACCATTCTGTGACCACTTCATAAAATCAGCAAATAGCAGGCTAAAACAAAACTAAACAAAACAAAAAAACTCACCACTAAAAGAATTATTTCATTTCATACATCACATAACCAAATCCCGTGGAACTTACCCTCATGGGAGGACACAAAGGGCAAATCTAGAAAGAGTTCAAGAAGTGATTAATCATTTGCAAAGGATAAACGTTTATTAGGCACGAACACTTGGATACCCACCCCACAAGCTGTATATCAAGCTGTTGCTAAAATTTTTACTGTGAAACTGAAATCTCATGCTTTAACAATGCTCTACATGCAGGTTAATCATTGCAGAACACAGTCACATTCACTGTTTTAAATATATTTCTTGTCGAGTATTTAATGTTATATGTGAGCGTGTTTGTGTGTGCATGCAGGCCTATTTGAATCAAGCTGGAATGCTTAGCTTAAAACAAATAACCAGATTATATTTTTGGAACTTTCTAGTATTTCTGAAGTATTCACAGCTCTGAGGGCCTTCGAAGTGCCCTTCTACACTAAGGCTCAGCAGCTCCAGGGGTTATTTTAGCCCTTTGCTGGAGCCCCGTTTCGCTCAGTGCCATCCAGGAGCTGCTCAGAAGCACCAACCGTGGCCAGAAACTCTCCTTCATGGCCCCACTGTGAGGCTCCATAGGCCCCTTCTCCCGGGATTTGAAGATAAATGTATATTTCATGATCCTCTTCCATCGGTCAGCTTGGTATCATAAATAATAACAGTAATAAATGTAAATAATGAAACCAACATCATCGAGACATACTCTCCAGCAACAGAAATTTAGTGCCATTTTCTCTTCTTTTGGTGTTTTTGGAGATCATCTCCTCTAAACCTATGTGCTAAAAATATCAGATATTCCCATTTTGTGTACTGAAATATCAGAATGATAAATTTTAACACTCATTACTTAGTTATGCTAAACACTTGTGCCTCCAGCCTTTTTAAACATAAATCGCTCCCTAATTCTTATAGCACCTCTACAGAACTCCTAATCAGCACTACTGCACGAGGCTAAACCACTGCTGCCTATTTCTATTAAGTCACATGAATTGAATAAAGTTACTACTGAAAGTGCAAATCCACTTTAGACTGGGTAACTAACCTCGCCTCTAACCTTTTGGGAGCTGCTATTTCACAGGTTGAAGGCATTCTCTGATCAAGAATCCTTCAGACATTCTACCCATCCCGCCAACATTGCGATCCCAGAGCCATGGGATGTTGTATTTCAAACTGAAATTCAGAAGCTCTTTAAGGAATCAGGAAAAAAAAAAAAGCCCTGACAAAGTAGTAAAAACAGGTTGATTATCAGTAATACATGAGGCACATGCGATGTCTTCTTTCTTCTCCTTGGTAAGGATTTAAAATCCATTCGTACTTCTTGGTACGCAAAGACTGAGAAAACACCACAATTTTACCATGAAAAAACAGCTGCTCTGACTAATTTTTAAAGCATCTCTATGAACTATCTATTAACGTAGACTCTCCTATTTCAGAGCCATAGGCAGAGCTGTAGGAAATGAAGTTAAGCAACATTTGAAGGCGGCTACTGCAGATGCTAAAACAGATATTCTCCTGAACAGAGTTTTTGATTCATCCTTTCTGTCTTCCCAGTCTCCAGCCTAACAACTTGTCAAAACTTTATATTGACTCTGCACGGATGAGAAGCCTCCATCCTGACAACTAGATAAAATACTTGACATTTAAAGCTACCCTGCAAAAATTCATCTTTCACTACCTACCCTCTCCCCTGTGTTTCTTCTCCAGTTCAGCCCTTTTCTCAAATACCAAGTTTTGTGCTCTTACACATCAAAACTGCACTTGATGCAATTAATCAGCTATGTGATACATGAGGGCCTCGGAGCAATCTGTCACACCATTATGCACATCTAGAAACCAAGACACACAAGGAGCCACCATCCCCGAGTTTACCATAATAGTATTTCAACGAGACCATGCTTTTTTTTCTCCTAGTATTCCAGAAAGGCTTTGAAAGTTATTCTCCAAACACACTTACTGAACATGCCTTAAATAACCAACACACAACTGAAACTGTCTTTAAAACTCAGGCCACTTCATCATTTAGGTATCTAGCATCTTCACAGAAGAGACTCATTTCTTGTGCGTCATCTTTGTTCACTCTTGTTTCTTCCTCTGCACAAACTCTTCCAGTAAACCCTATCAATTCTTCCTTAGTTTCTGAGTATTCTCCTAAACCATCAATATTTAGAAAGTTTCAAAAATAAGTATTGATCTACCCATTGCCTTGCAAGCTATTCACAGAACCCAGAGCTATTTTACAAAGCCCTGAAGGGGCCTAGTCTCAACACTTCAAATAAAGTTTTAGAAATCCATTGCTAGGAACTTTTCATCTGACAGATATCAGGTCCTCGACACAACTGCAACAAGCAACCAGAAAAGTCACCGCAGTCATTTCCACACCAGAAAGGCTCCTCAGCTGCAGTTTTGACTGGTCGTATTGGGAAAATTTATTTTCTGTCAGACACTGGTAAGTACTGCAGCTTTTTAGTAGTAAAGGATATTGTGAATTAAAAGAATATGCTCTTTTCTCCCTCTCTCTTTCTGCAGCCTTAGCTAATCAGACATATAGGCTTAAATTCTCCCACAACCCTAGGCAAACACTTTTATATTAAGCATACTGCCAGTACAGTCTTCCTTTGGTAGATTAGATCAAAGAGCAAGAATACTTTACTTCATCTCCTCAGTTTGCTCTACCCACAGAACAGTTTTAACAACCCTGTCTAAACTCTAGGGGAATCAGGAAATTACCCTTTGGCAGAAAGCACTGCCTACTCCATCCTCAAGGATAAGCCTCCTTTCCATAGTGAAGGAATCAAAGTGATTAGTGAGGGTCTTTTGATTAACTGTGACCAAGATTCAGGACACGGGAACAATATCCTGCAGGACTCTCTCCATATTAATGTGACACTTTTAGACTCTGAAGCATGATGTCCAGGCCAGCTGAAACAGACACACGTTATATCAAATATTTGGCAAGCATTATGCATGTGTATATATATATATATATGTATAACTTGCTATTAGTATCAGTAATTCTCCTGCACTCCCAGTTCTCTTCAGCACATTAGGGTCTGTATCTCTGCAGATTCAAACACAGATAGGGAAGCTGAAAGGGGGAGCAGGAGGAGGGAGAAGAAAGAACAAGGCAAAAAAAACTTGAAATTTTTATGCAATTACCACATCAATTTGTTGCAGCTCAAAAAAAAAAAAAAAAAAAAAAAAAGAGAGAAGACTTTGGCCCCTTCCTTGGACAATACATAGAAGATCTCTGTAACTGAAGCATTTTTGATCAGGGTACACCGTACAGAAACTCCAGAGCAGACGGTATAGAACTGGAGCCCTGTATTCCTGATCCTGTTCCTTCCAGGCAGACTTAGAGCCACAGCATTTTGTTTCTGTAGGGTAAATAGAACATTCTATTTTCTGGAAAGCTTTACAGAAACAGGTGTGCAAAAGAAGCATTCACAGAGCCTGGCACAAAGACAAACTTCTCCTTTTTTCCATTTTAATGCAGCTTTTTAAGACATTGTCAGCTCCTGGAGAGAGCAGCATTAAGAGAGGGCCGGCTAGGGACTCATTTGACTCTTCCCTTATCACCACTGTCAAATTGTGAACAGCTGAGAGGAACATTAAAGATCACCTTGCAATATTTGTGGAAATAAAGGAGCAAAATAAACTCGATGAGTAACTTAGAAAAGAACCTTTTGGCAAGGAAAGATCTCATTAGTTACAAAATGGAAAGACTTTGGCTAAATTATTTTTCTCTTGTTCACTTTACAAGTATATATCCCAGACTAGTATTTACAATGTCTTTTAACCAAGAATGATGCCAAAAAACAGTTAGTTGTGTAAGAGATACCTGTATTGCAATACTGAAAAATACAGTTCACTCATACGGCCAAATACAGATATCAACTAGCAAAAATCTCCTGCCAAGCATACAGTTAGCAGGCCAGAAAAAAAAATAATTATATATTAAAAAGTATATTGTACGTATTATTAAAATTATAAAATCAATATATGAAAAAATATATTATTTAATATTTCTTTCTAATGGCAGATGTGAGGGATAGGAATCCTATATCTTTGCCTTAGAATTCCTTGTCATCCAAGGAACAACAGCCTTACAGCCCCTAGGCTGCAAGGGATAGAAGAGCTGCTGCACATCCCCAGAAAAGAACGAGGAAGGATTTTGCTAATGGGAAGGACTGGGACTTCACAACTGGCCAGGAAGAAATATTTACAGCGTGTCACTAGCAAATGGCCTAAAAACACTCGGAATCTCTTCAGGTGTTAGATCAGAGCCCATTTTCTACACGGGTAAGAGCAGAGCGGTTGCAGTTGGTTAATACTCACCCCGAGTATAAGTGAGCATCAGCCTTTTTACCATGCCAAAGACAAAGAGCTTCCTTCAAAGTCCCCTTTCTCCCCTCTGGCAGAGTCATTATGGGTACATGGGCAGGAATTTTATTCTCAAGGCTGTGGGAACCTCCACCTTGACAAAGTTTCCTGGTTCTCCCATCAAACTCCCGCTACCAGAGAACTGCAATGAGTTACAACACCGGAAAATCCACAGGATGCCAAAAACAAAGCTGCTGAAAATGACCAATACTGCAGACTGAAGCATATGACATTACGTGTATGCATGGGTAGACCAATATTGAAAAGAAATCTCTCCGAATGCCAGAAGTGCTGCAGAGAAGGCTTAGCCATGTGCTTGACAGGTCTGTGCACCAAAATTATAATATTCACAGCAAATTACAAGTGCTCAGAAAGCCAGGGCGTGCAGAGGGAGTCATTACACCGTTTCTCAATAGGCAAGGACAAACAAGAGGAGTTTTCTTTGCAGAAAATCCCTCCAATGCGTTAATGAAGAAATGAATCTCCACAAAGAAGAAACAGGTCGGTAGATCTAGCCAGCAAAAGGCTGTGATTTAAAATTAAGTTAGCTAACATAAAGAAAAAAAATACATAGGGAATTAATTCTGAGGGACAAATGCAGAAGAAAATGAAAATAAATCTAAAACTGTTAGTGGGAAGTAGATAAATTGTCAGGGAAAGGGGTTAGCAGTGTGGAGAAACAAGTCAGGCCTGTGTTGCTTTACCAACTGCAGAGCGCAGACAGGGAAGACAGGAAGGAAGGGAAAAATAACGTGCAAAACCTTTCACTGCTGAAAACCCAGAAGGAAAAGAAACAATAATAAAAGCAAGGCCTGGTGGAATAGGCTAGGGAAGGAGTGAGGGCCAACTAGACCTGACAGGCTTGTAGGGAGAGAGACAGGGCAGAGGTCAGATTTTGATATATATATATATATATATATATATATATATATAGGAAGGACGCAAAGAGGATATAGGAAAACAAGACACCTGTGACAGGCTGCTGGAAATTCAAGTTTAGTTCATGCTGCAGGAGTTTGTAGGAGAGTTTGGAGCCCAAACCAAGCAGAACCCCCAAGCAGAACCCAAGCCTACCCGGCTCCTCCTAAAGGGGTTTCCCAGCACAGACACGCACCGATATCTACCCTCTATTCTCAACAGCCTTTGCAACACAAACCAAAACCGGTGTTCCATTCCCACTGTTTTTCTCTATGTTAAAAGGCCAAAATAATCGCGGTTATCATTCCACACCTGCAATTTCATCTCTAACAAGAATGTAGAGCCTCAAACAAACCTTTTCCAGGGCCGCAGGCTAAGGCACACCACAAAAAATAACAATAATAGTAAAAAAAGGTGAAAAACTGTCTAAATTTGCGTCAGGCTGAAGTCTGTTAAGTTCATTTTTAAAAGGTGATCCAAACTGTATCTCTGATTGCCTGGTGGTTTTGAGTGCCCCAGCATGAGAGCTTTTAAAAGAAAGCGATCTGATTTGCAGAAATATTGCTCTGGGCACAGCCTGCACGTTCCTTCCAAAACGCTAAGCATTACAGCACATGCAGCTTGCTTTATGGTCTCCAGGCCTTCCTAAAAGCAAGCTGGTGTCTGGGTCAGCACATCAGAGAGTATGTGCAGGAAAAAAGGTATAAAAATGATATAGAAGATAAAAAAAAAATGAGAATGTCTGAAATTCCAACCATTGTATTCATTCTGCTTTCAGGAACCCCTGAACTGTTTGGCCACGTTATCCAGGTATAGATTCTACCTGTTCAAGTCTAGGTATTTTACAACTGCTGGAGGCATTTCTGTAAGTTGGGCAAAATGAATAAAATAAGAGCACCAGACATAAATGCAGGAAATATGATTTGTTATCCATGCAGCCGTTTTTCCCAGTGTACTATCCCGGTACTGCCCGTTTCCAAATCCCTTTATTTCCCCAACAATTACTAATATTGGGTGTCCTCCCCACGCACTGACTCTGGTGATGCCTCCAAGGGGTCTAACTGGCTGCAGAAACAGGCTAGAAAACCCCACAAAATTCAACAAGGACAAAAATAAAGCCCTGCTACAGGAGCACAGCCCCACGTAGGGCTATCTCACTGCTAGCTTCAAATATTTAATAAGTGGTTGCAAAGGGAGCAGGGTCAGACCTGCCAGCAATGAACAGCAAAAAGAGGAGAGGCAATGGACAAGCTGCAACACTGGAAATTCAGATGAGGTATAAGGAAAGAAAACCCTTTGGAATAAAGGCCATCCAAAGCAGAGCAGGTTGCCCTGATAAGGCCTGGAAAACATTTGTAGGGAAACCCTTGAAAAGACTCAGGATGCTAATGGAGAAGGCCTGGAGCAACTCGTGCACCTTCAGAACAGGTCCTGCTCTTACACTTCTGAAGGTCCCACGGAACCCAAGTTATTGTGTAATTCTGTATTTCTTTATATATATTTCTCAACAAATTTCTGAGGCTTCCCATTTTCAGGAAAAGCACCTCATTCTGTGGGAAACAAGTTATTCACTACACAGATTTGGACTGTCCCAAACTACCCCCTTTTTCCTTTTCTTTTGAACGTGTGAAGTATGAAAAATTCTACTGGCCAATATCCCAGGAGGGCTATGGATCAACTATCACAAGCCAAAAATCTATGCATTTACCATCCTACCCCTTCCATCAACATTCCCTGAAAAGCGAAAGATGGAACAACCTCCAAGGAAGCTGGAGAGAATGATCAGCTGACACACCATACTTGAAGTTTCTGTGTGGGCTTGTGTGAATTCTGACATATTTTAAAAACTTAGAGCATTTTTACTGCTGTGGGTGTTCACAGATGATGAGCTGAGCAACTGTTGTAATATGACAGCCAAACAAATGAAAGTTGCCAGATGCACTGGATTTCTCCTCCTCCAAAGGAGAGGAAGGGGAAAAAAAACCACAATGTCAAAGGAGAATGACTGAAGAATAAACCAAGAAAACTGATTGATGAATAAACCAAAAAGGCACAGCTGGTGGCTTAGGCTTGGGGTTTGTTAGGGCTTTAAGCTGGGAGGCAGAAGTGCCTGGTGCTTCTTACATTGGGTTCAGATGAAGCCCTCGAGCAGCAGCTTGGCGCTTTTCTGCTGGCTTTATTTGAAATTATTCCTGTTTCTGCTGCTCCCACTCCTCCTGTACGAGAGTGCCCAAGAGCACGGTGAGTCTTGTCTGCTCCATGCGGCGGGACGAGACGAAAGTGAGAGTAGGTTACATTCCTAATTAAGGAATCTCAAGTAAGTAAAGGCCACCTTAGGAATTTCAATGTTTAAAGAGCAATATAACACAAGAAAAGAAAATTAAAGCTCTCTAAACACTACAGTGCCATCAATCTACAGCATTTTCTGCTTTAGCATTTTCAAAAGGTTAATTTGAGATTATACGTTGCTCTAGATTAAACTGTCAGACTGATGCAACTGATAACAGTTGATTTAGACTTCAACACAACCCTGGCGAGCAGAACTTTTAATAAGCTCCGGAGGCTGCATTTCCTGAGAGACCAGGGAAGGAGATTCACCTTCCTCTGGATCAGACACTCCATCACCACAACTTGGAACAGATTCCCCACATGAAACACTTCGCTGGGACGAGTACACCACTCCTAAACAGAAGATTTGTTTCTACAGTGTGAAGTTTCAAATTAATTTTATGCCAAAACAGGCACAAAAATCGCTTTCCCTAAATGATGAGACCTGAAGACACTTTGGGGAAGAATCAGCAGAGAATAGATCTTTTTACTGGCACCTTTGCAAATAGCTGCGGTAAACTCAGAATGGAGGCTCCAGAACTAGTTGCAGTTGCACAGAGGAACAGCCAAGATCATCATCTCTCCAGAAACATTCAACCTGCCTCTCTGTAAATAACTTTTACGCAACCGGAAAAACGAAAAGAATTATAATTCTTCATTGGACTCATAATAAAACAGTCACGACATTCTGTTTCGGAGCTCTGCATTTCAGCACCCTGCATAACTTAGCCTATATCTTCTACGAAGAGCAAGTCACATAAAAATAACCCTTTGAAATTATTCCTCCTGAAATATAGAGAATATGATGTGTTCCTAATAAAGGAGGAAGCCAGTCCATAGGTGTCACCCTGTGGATAACACTGCCCTCCCCTGCTCAGCTGCTTTTATTTTCTGTTCTTGATCAAGGCTTTGAGCTGCAGCAGGGCACAAAACGAGGGGACAACAATAACGGGGAAAAATCCGCAGATACTCCCCATCTCTGCTGCTAAAAACAAAACATCCTGAGACCATCTGTTTCTCTTTAGGTATAAGAGCTTCTAAAACGGACTAGGATATTAAATAGTCATCATGCAGAAAAGCTTCCTGTTGCTAAGAAACAGGCAGGAAAATCACGGTCAGCCCTTACTGAATTGATCCAGGATGATCAAAATTATTTGATTGATTTGATATATTACATAAGGAATCAAACACACTGTTTGTATAGACTGCCCTGTTCCCATGAGCCTTATTCTGCTCAGAAGTGTTATATTTACATAGAGACTATGGACAGAAGTATAACTATATGCTTGATTAGAAGTGATAGAAATGCCATTGCTTCCATTGGGCAAATCAACAGGAAATACTGTACTTTGAGAAATTCTTCTCAAGGAAAAAAAAAATAGAGGTAAATTTTACATGGCCTTTCATTTCTGACACTTAAAATGGTAATTAAACAAGACTGAAAGCTCTCGTCTATAAGATATATTAAGAAAATGCACATAGATGTCAAGCTCCATGTAAAATGTTGCCCTGATCTAGTTAAATGATTTATAAAGCAACCTTAGGAAAAGAAAGCAGTTTCTGAGCATGATCCAATAGTAGCAGCACGCAACTTATGGAAAACTTATGGAAACTCTGCTGTGAGAGCCCCGAGGCATCCGTCTACATTGTGGAAATGATGCTCCTGGGCACGGCATGAGCCACATCTCAGATGCTCTCCTCAGTCCTGCATCCAGAGCAGGAACCTTCAAGCCCCTTCTCGCCCTTTCAGATACGAAGAGCACACGACTTGGACAGCTCTTTCCTGCACTCCAGGCCTTGGGCTAAGCTCGTATCCACAGCTCACACCTTACCAGGCAGCGCGCCCAGTGCACACTGTTAGATTTAGACCTCTGGGCTACCGCTGGAATGCCCCAAATTAGGCATTACTCTTGGGAAGATGATCACACGGATGCAGCACAGCTCCCTGGTGCGTCCAGCTTCGTGCTGACGTACAGAAATGCCCATCAACCACACAACCTTCCCTGTTCTGCCTCGTCTTTTGCCTTCCCCACCGACCTGGCCTCTGCTTATTCTTTGGATTCAGGAGCCTGGTGTCACACAGCACTTCTGAAGACTGTAAAGTTGTTCTAGCCCGTTTGCTCCTGACTCTTCATAACCCCAGCCATAGCTTTGATTTCAACCCCAGCTTCACAGCTACGCAAGCCTCAGGGGGTGATGATGCTGCACAAACATCATGTGTTCACCTACCTTCTCCAGAAACATCTCACAGCCCTGTGCCACTCACGCTCCGTCCTGCATTTCAGCCTCCCACGCTGAGCTTTTGTGGGGTTAATCCTCCTTTACCAGACCTAGATAAATTGCCCATAAATCCTCTTCTGTAGCTAGAACAGCAGCTCCTGAGCAGGCCCAGATATTGCAGAGCTGCTTTTCTGGCCCTCTCCTGTTTCATCTTCCCAGCGCGAGCTCTGGAGGTGCGAAAGGATGACTAACACGCTAAATCGGGAAATTTCATTTCCCGCAGGAAAAACAGCCCTGCAAGAGAAGTGGAAGCTGGGCATGAGCACGGACTATCACACAGCGCAGATTAAGCATTACTGTGTACGACCAGAACAACAGCTAAGCTTAAAAACTGATTGGGAAAGAGCACGGCGGGGAACAAATAATAACAACGGTTGTAAATAACCTGTAATGGGAGCCATGAGAGCCCACGATCCCGCTGCTTATATTAAACCAGGCAACTTAAGGGGTGGTAGGTGCAAGATGCAGAATTAAGCTCTGCGTTTGCTGAGGAGGAGCCTGGATGAAACGAGGGAGGTTTGTGCTACTTGAAGCGTCGTCAGCATCGTGGTTCATAAACTGGTGTTATTCTGCCTAAACTGAAGAAATTCAAGCTTCATGCACTCAACTTAGGGGACAGCTGCAAAACAGAAATAAAAACGAATACCATACGTGTTCCTTTTCCCCTTTGCTTTGCACAGCTCCTACTTTTGGCTGATTGTTTATTTAAAAAAACAGAGCTTTTTTTGAGGCACTATTAGATCAGCACCTTTGGTGCTGGGTGCCAGGAGGCCGTAGCCTCACCAGGGCAGAGGTATACAAGCTCAAGTTGGAATATATGTACCATACACACGGCACATTTTGGGATGTATGACGTGTATTTAAAAGGAGCACACAATGAAGGACTGCGGCCATCAGGAAAAATAATAATAATAAACAATAGAGGAGTCAACGGTAATTCTGAGCACTTAGTGATATAGCTCTGGAGTCCAAAAGGGCTCCTACTATGAGTGAAGCCACTTACCATAATAGTGCTACCATGGACATATTTATGATAACACAAAGTACATCATCACCAAGGAGTGGAACTTGATAAAAAGTGAAATTCCTGCTTAGGAAAGTAGCAATTTATAAAACTGGGGGAGGATCACTGTTCCTTAGGAGAACATAAGTATTGAATTATAGAATTATGTATCATCTTCTCATCAGGTTTAAAGATATGAATGTGAAATATGTTGGTAAGGGAAACTGAAGGCCGTTCCCATCCGGTCAGCAGTTTAATTTCAGCATGAAACGAGGGACCCTTTGGAAAGCCTTGGGAAGTTTAACAATCCTATGTGGGTGCTCACGAAGGGGAAGACGATGTTCCTCTACCAAACCCCCAGGGAAAACTCACGGCTCGCACCACGCGGCCGGTCTTAAAAATAATTCAGAATAATTACTTAATAATAATTAATTCAATACCAATGCACAGTACTTTTCTGGATAACAACTGATCATTTTACATTTTTAACTCATTTTCCCTCGTGCATTCTCTGCCTTTACAACAGTCTTCTCCTCAGTCTTGATTTGGGCCATGAACCCAGACAGAGCTAAGCACATAGGATCTTCCACAGTACAAATACTGCTATATGGGTAGGTTTGGGGGGGTTTTTCCCCCTCTCCGCTAAAGCAAAGGTTTTTAACATCTATCCAACAACTGTTTATCAACTACACATACTTGTAAAAACCAGCAGCTCTCACATCTTAGAATTTCATTTACTGAGAACCTGCGTTCTCAATAAATACAGAGATACTATAACAGTAATGACAGACAATATTCTAAGTACATAATCTAGAGAAATTGAGAAAGAGGATTTATAACTGAAGGAGGGAAGTCCTCATCTTTTGAGTCAAAATAACTTGAGGAAGATAAAAGAGGTAATCAAAGGAGAAGTGAGTCCCACTGTCCAGCAGTTTCACTCTCAAATCCTGCAATAAATAAAGCAATACTGACAGTGGGAAAGGTGATCAGACCGACGGTTCTGATTTGGCTTTCTGATAAAGCTTTAATTTAACTATTTGTTATTGCACTAGGTATGGTGGCAATCAAACGATTCTCAACCTAAGCATAAAACTATGCAGGAAATTCTTGGTACAGAAAATGCCCTAATTGGAAGCCAGCAAGGCAGGACCTCTCACAGTTGTCAAGGGGTTTGCTAGCTGGAAATGCATCGATTTGTTATTTCAGAGCTCGTGCAGTACCTGTCAATTCTGAAATCCTCACCATGTTTGCAGCAGCACAAACCAGGAAGCCTGAGCATCAAAAGCTGGCTGAAACAGGAGAAAAGCGTTTGATTTCCAGCACCTGGAATGCTAGGCCAAGAACAGGCAGCAAGTTAGCTCCACCTCAGCTTTGTCAGAACCAGATTTTCCTTGACACCGTGGCTACAAGCACCATGGCCAAGCTTTCACTTGGGCAGCAGGGAGTTCAGGACAGGAACTTAAGGAAAAATTTCTCACCAGTGAGGGTGCCAGAGCCCTGGAACAGGCTGCCCAGAGAGGTTGTGGAGTCTCCTTCTCTGGAGATCTTCAAACCCGCTTGGACGCAGTCCTGTGCCACGTGCTCTAGGTGACCCTGCGTGTGCAGGGGTTGGACTAGATGACCTCGAGAGGTCCCTCCCAACCTTCAGCATTCTGTGATTCTATGACAGCAACTCCTCAAGCTGAGCCCTGCAAGCGGTGCCAGCCTCAAACCCAACCCACGCTTTGCTGCTTGTCTGCAGAGGAACCTGCAATCACCCATGGAGAGGAGGAGCAGCTTCTGGCATTAAGGGAGACCGGCACGTTCTTGCAGGGAAGGCTACTAAAATCACCATCATATTTAACAATAACAGCCAAAAACAAAAAAGGCTTTGCCGCTTTGGAATGCACACTGTTGATCTAATAGGATAAGTGGATCTTTATCTGTGAAGAAGCTTGATTCTCTCAGACCCATCTAAGAAGTATGATTTCTCTCATTTTACAGGAAAACAACCCATACGCTATTCCTCACCTTCACAAAAGAAACGGCTAACAACAGGTAGGATTCAAATGTTAAGTCCTCAGCTCCCAACTCCCACATCCAGCACTTGAGAGTCAATTTGCGCAGGGCCCGCGTTCGGCAGCGTGGCTCTTGGAGCTCTTCCCAAGCCACATCCATCACTCGTGTGACTTTGAAGCTCCTCTGGTGTCTTCCCGCTGCCTGCGCGAGGAGGGGAACTCAAAGCACTGGATATGCAGAGCGTGAAAGCCATGGGAACAGCGTTAGCTTAGAACCAGACACATCTCATCTCTCTCCAGCTGTAATTAAGGAGGATGGCCTATGCCACTGTCACCGGCTGAAGAAAGATGAAAAGTTTTAAATGCAAGAAAGGAAGGGCAGTAGCTGTGTCTAACAGGAAAGCTCAACCCTTTCAAGATAATATGTTGCATTTAATTGCTATCTGATGTTATACTTGAAAGGCGTTCAGATATCCGTTTCATTAAGGTTGGCCTTACTGGAACTGATACAACAGAAGTTGTTTTGATATGCCTGTCTGCTCCTGCGTTTCTGAAGCCGGAATACAAATGCCAGCAGTGCAGATGGGGGATATTTCTGGCCATAGTGGCCATAGCAGTAGTTTTATTTGTGTTCTGTTAAGCAGACTGCCAAGATGACCACCTAATTCCAACAGCCCCAAACCAAAGCGCTGCTGCCCACCGTGTTTAGCAATATTAATTTAGCTACAAGTTTCATAGCCTTAAATACAACCTCAGCCAAGAACATCCCCCATTCCAGAGAACGGCAGAGCCAGAGGCTAAATCCCCAGGAATATTCCACCAGGTCTGTGAAGCAGCAAGGCTAAAACATGTGCTTGGAGCTCAGAGGCATATGGAAGGCAGCGGAAGGAAAAAGTACAACTGTACCAGCAAACACCAGCACCCAAAAAACCAGCCGTACTGTTTAGATGCCGGCAGATACGCAGTGAGTTAATGTGTTGGAAGCATCCTGGCTAGGAAAAAGGGAGTCAAAATAAACCTCTTCCTGAAACCGGCTCCCTACAGCATGTTGACTGCGTAAGGATGTTGAATGTGCCAGGAAGGAAAACAGTCCCAAGACTTCACCGGGATCCTTCAGGTAGATTAGCTGTCACGGGGAGCTAGAAAGCTTGAAAACACATTAAAAAGTTGCAAATGACAATTGATGTCTGCAGAAAGCAGCTGGGGCAAGTAATGAAGATATTGAAACGGGGCCACTTAGGCTACCTGTCCTGCTCACCTCTCTCGGCTACGCATTCTGTCATTCCCACTTCAAAGGAGCCAAGCAGACACAGGCATACACCTATACAGTCACTGACACACAGTCGTCAACAAATGGCATTTCTACAAATCTTTACCTTGCTTCCTGCAGCGTGATGTTGAGTATTCAACACTGGAAAAGGCTTGCTTAGCTTTTCTCTAGCTTTGTTTGCTCTGGGTCCTAGAAAGAGAGGGAAAACCAAGGAGAGCTTTCTGTTTAACTCCAAAGACCAAATATTGACGCATCCACCGCTCAGTAAACGCCCCTGAACCACCAGGGTTTCAGGATGAAGAGAGTCCATGTGCGCTTTAAAATACAGTAACTTGCCATTAATAAGCTGAGTGCCCAGGACCTATTAACACCCCATAACTTATTAACACCCCATAACATCAGAACAAGACAAGAAGAAGAAAAATACGTGAAGCCTTTCCTGGGGGAGCTGGGACAAGAAGGCCCAAGGAGCCCGTCGGGCACAAGACGTGCGTGTGCCAAAGGCTGCTCACACTCATCTTCACAGCACAAACAACTCACATTTGTGAGCTCGGAGAAGGTCACTCCATTTTAGCAAGGGAGGTTTAGGGAATCATGAAATCATGGAATCGTTATGGTTGGAAAAGACCTTCAGGATCACCAAACGCAGCTGTAAGCCTTTCCACACCATGCCCGTTAAACCACATCTCTAAGTGTCTCATCCAGCTTTAGCCTGGGCATCCACAACACGAGAACAGGATTTTTCAAGCTCTATTGTTTTCCACGCGGAGATTAATCTTCTGAAGGGGAAGAAGCATTTCTTGCACCAAAAAAAAAAAAAAGAAAAAGAAAAAAGGAAAAACACAATTGAAGCCCCTGTCATAAGGCATCAGTGCATATCTCCCTCACATTCCGTTCTCTAACTTAGCTAAAATGCTCCAAAAATTTCTGCTCGACTGACTGATACATCAGCCAGCTGACACAGGAAGTTGAAAGCCCCGCAAAAGCCATAAGCAACAGTGACCCGTGCCTTGCACCAGGGCAACTTAACTTCAAGGAAATTATTAGAGCAAAAGAAAAGCATCCATTATTTATTACAGCAGTTCCTTCGCGACATATCAGTTATCTACTCCTACTCAAATGGACTTATTCCTAGCATTTTTCTCTCCATTTCCAGTTTCCCTACGTTGAAGTTTCAGCTGTTGTCCCACACAATTCTGTTACTTGTCCCTCTTGTCACTTAGGGGGGACCTCAGGTTGTTGGTTGGTTCTGTTTGCAAAACCCGTGGCTGGATCATTGGGTACAGGGAGCATCACAGATGTCCTTGAACTCAGCTCAGAGCCAGGTACTGCTCCTGCACTATCTTGGTATTGCTGCCTTCACTCGGTCACTTTTATTTTAGGAAGATACTGCAGAAAGGGGTTCGTTTGGCTGAATGAATTTAGCTCCTTGCTCTGGCGGGCTTATCTTTATGAAACATTTTCATTAATTTTTTTGCATGCTTAGTGCTGTAAGATATGGTTCGATATGCACTACTTTAATTGAAAGGATGTTTTTAAAGCAGATTGTTCCATTGACTGGAAACGCTCTTCTAATTTCTAAATTTATTCACAGCCAGTTTATGCTCATTTGCTCTCGCATCAGCATTATATTATTCTAAGTGATTCTTGTCTTGTGTTTAGCTCCACATATTTATACAGTAATCATGTCTCCTCTCAAATTTTATTCTACTAAAGAAGTCAAGTTTCCAGGCAATTACATGATATACACTCCCCCCAAAAAAAAGTGTTGTGAAAACGTGTCTCTAAAACCTCCGTTGATTTTATTTACAGTTTAGCTACACACAATTCTATAAGCAGGGCTGAGGCAGGATGCCTTTGCTCTATCACACCTCCTTAGGCCAGCACTATTTCTTTGACAGATCCACAGCACCTTTCAGCTCATTTCTTTTCACCGTTATATCTGGAGGATCCTTCCTGCCCAAAGCACTCCAAAGCCCAAGTAATACTGTGGACAAACACCCAAACCTGCACCCACCTCTCCCCTTTTTCTCAAAACGGATGCTCCTTCGTAGCCATATGACTTTTCCATGACTTTGGCCATTTTTTGGAAACATATGCAATGAACTTTGTGCCTATTATTGCAATATCCTTTTGCAAGCTCTAAGTTCGCTTAATAGTTTCTCTGTGCAGGTTCCTATGTTTATGAGATGTATTAATTAAATCAAAGAAGAAATCTGTATAAAAAGTGAGATTTCCCAGCCTTTTGGTCCACTGGGCTACAGTAATCAGTTCAATTTGATGTGCAGAAAATTGTCCTTCTGAAACTAGAAGCTGGGTTTTATTTGTTCTTTTAATTAAGACTTTGTTTATTCACAGTTCTTAATAATATCGTATTTCTCCTCAGACTCTTTTTGTTTCTTTTTATTTTTCTCAAATCTTCACTGCAACAAAACGCCATTCCATTAGCTACAACATTACCAAAAGTAATCCCAAGGGTCCTGTCAGGTTTGGTTTCTTAACTACCAGCAGCATCACAATTCCTCACAGATGGCCAAGGAGCATCCTAAGATACATTGTAGCTTATTGCTATTGACTAATTGGGAAATAATCCCTTCCAAGATTTTAAAATAAAAGCCTAACTTGATTAGACTTATCAGACCTCATAACTGATTTTGTATTCCATGGCGTAAAGACAAAAGAGAAAGCGGTAGCAGCATTTGCCCAAAAGCAATTCAAAATGTCATTTTTCTATACTATTTAACAAAATGTTTTCATTGGAGGTTTGCTCTTTAAAATAGCCACAGAGACAGGAACATGAGGAGGCTCCATGACCAAGGCTCCCTTGGCACACACCGGCACCATCACTCTTCCCTCTATTCCCTTTGCCCTGTTTTTCCACTCGGATTATTTCACTCACTTCGTACCAATTTATTCCTTACGATAAACATTTCTTCCGCTCCCTTTTTCTCCCACCTTACCGCAATCTCGGATTTTACCGGTTCATTTTTCTTTACTTTCCTTAGGCCTTTCTCTATTTCCTATAATCTTGCAAAGAATGTTATGAGGAGGAAGATGAATGCATCGTTTTCTCTTTAAATTCACCCTCCCTTTCAGCTGGGATAAAAACTGCCCCTTATACATTCTGACATCTCTCCTGGTTCTTTCCTATTTGCCCAAATCCATTCTTTCTAACGCCTTTCACTCCTTTTCAAAGGGAAACACATGCAATTGAGGCACTCTTCCCCTTACTTAAGTAAAACACGGCTACTTTCAAACGCTTACTGACTTAAACGGGTTTGGATTACATTTCTGATAGGAGTGCTGAATAAAACCAGCAAATCATTACTACAGAAGTATTCAAAAAAATCAAAAAAAGGATTTCTCAAGGTGTGAGAGAGTGTTCATGAACCAAAAAAAACCTTCCAGTTTAACTACTACTTTTCCCCTGAACGTCAGTGTGTGAGTCCACCAGATGGACCGTTTTCCATGAACATACTTTTCCGCTAGAGCTGGAATTCTCAGACTGCGTTGCAGGAGGGTCACACACCTTCCTACGAGCTTTAGCATAGCTACACGTGCCCGGAAAGCTGAAGTAAGTTACCTACAGTAACCTACAGTAGTAACAGCAGGAGTTTATCAAAGAGCTTTTATCTTTGTTGAAGGATTGTTGAAGGATTCAGCCCTGGTGAGGCCACATCTGGAGTATTGTGTCCAGTTCTGGGCTCCACAGTACAAGAGGGATGTGGAGCTGCTGGAGAGAGTCCAGCGCAGGGCTACGAGGATGATCAGGGGCCTGGAACATCTACCCTGTGAGGAGAGGCTGAGGGAGCTGGGCCTGTTCAGCTGGAGAAGAGAAGGCTGAGAGGGGACCTGAGCAGTGTCTAGAAGGACCTCAAGGGAGGCAGTGAGGAGGATGGGGCCGGCCTCTTTTCACTGGTGGCCACCAACAGAACTAGAGGAAACGGCTGGAAACTGAAACACCAAAAGTTCCACAGGAACTTAAGGAAAAATTTCTTCCCAGTGAGGGTGCCAGAGCCCTGGAACAGGCTGCCCAGAGAGGTTGTGGAGTCTCCTTCTCTGGAGATCTTCAAACCCGCTTGGACGCAGTCCTGTGCCACGTGCTCTAGGTGACCCTGCGTGTGCAGGGGGTTGGACTAGATGACCTCGAGAGGTCCCTTCCGACCCTAAGCATTCTGTGATTGCCCCTCAAACTGAGGGCTGCTCCTTTTCTTACAGCTACAGGGAACACCACATCCATCTGGGTGTGAAGACCAGCATTTCCATGAGGTATTTAGGCCTGGAATTATTATTGTATTTTTTTTTTCAAATATGAAGGACCTTAAGATTTTCAGTCTACAGGGCCAAAAGTATTTACCAGATCTATAGAAAAGCATCTGTTGCCATGAAAACCCCTACCTGTCAGCTGAATCGTCAGCAGCTGCTTCTCCATACGTACAACCAGCACCAAGAAGGAAAATTCCCTACAGGTCCCTCCAGATAGGAGCAGCCCCACAGGAACGAGTCACTTGGGCAACCTGTGTTTGACTGCACTGGACACGAAAGAGCCCCCGGGCCAGCGATGTGACCCCACGCAGAGGCAGCACAAGGCCAGGCATCTATTTATGTTCTCTCATATTGCCTTTACGTTTAACCAATTTATTAATCAATTTTCCCTCTTGGAACCTTTTTTCCAGGCTAAAAAAGGTCCCTCCCTCCTCTAACACCTTCTGAAGAGACTGACCTCTATGGAAAGCCCAACTAGTATCCAACTATCCCTCACATAAACTTTCTGTACACTTACACTTAACTTAGTCCCTCTTGGACCCCATCAGTCCCGCAGTCCATGTGTGATGTGAATCACCTGGCCACTGACCCACTCTGCTTCGAGGCCTCTTTTCTTTCCTCTGCCCACCAGAAATAAGCAAAAGAGATTAGCTTTAACTGTTACCTGTTCCCTTATCTAGTTCGCTGCACAAAATACTTGGAGGATAACGGAAAACCCCAGAGGAGATGTGGTGGTGACAAGTACGTCCTTCTCTAAAGGACGTAATTCTGTAACTGAAATAAATGGACAAAGGGGTATTGTTCTAAATCACGTACAAGCCAAGCTTCTTAGACTTTGCTTTTTAGACTCAAACTGAGCTGCTGAACAGATTAAAAGTACTTAAGCACCTTAATGCGCTGAACTGTTTCATATTGAAAATTTTAGTCTACATTCTATACAGTGCAGTATGTTAATGCAATCAAATGTTACACGTCCTTTTTGCAGAAATCACGTTTAATATTTAACAATGTAACTCCACAGAGACATTACAGTGCTTTACTTCACAGCAACACCCTAGAGAGGGTGAGACAGTCAGAGACGACTCAACGCTGGAGCATCTTCCCAACAAGAGATTTGGCAGGAGATAATCCAGGTTAACAGGAAAAAAAATGGGCAATTGAATTTACATTCAAGCTACCAAAAAAAAACTAAACAAAACAAAGTTCTCCATGCTTTGAATGCCATCCTGCTCACATAAAAATATTCCTTTCTTTAGATTCCAGAAGTATGATAAACACAGCTATCACGCAAAACCAGAAACTTTAGTTATTCAGTATGGACACCACCCAGTCTGAAGTCAACTTTCCATCCTTCCCAACTGAGCATTGACAAAACAGTCGGTCTGCACAACGCAGCACAAGGCACAACGGGCTCTACACCAACTCAACACGAGCCTAAGCCAAACTGCACAGGTCTTCACACTGCAAGAGCCAAGAGTTAGTGCATTTTGTTCCCAGACCCTATGCAAGGTCCCTGGGGAGTGCCAAACTAATGAAATCTTCTAAAATCTAATAAGTCGCTTCATTTTTGCATATGGATGTTTCTATTATGTGACTCTGCTTCTTCAACGCAGAAAGGCCAATTGTCTGAAGCAAGACAGTTATTCTGAGGATATTAAAAGCTGCCTGAATAGCAGCAGTTACGTACACAAATCCCACATCAAATATAGAAACCAAGGCGACAGTTTATTCCATTATCCAGAGCAACGACGTCTAAGTTTTTGACAGGCATTACAAATAGTCACAGCCGGGGAAAAAATTAATCACATTTCCTTTGAAATTTAGTCACACGGATTTCATAGGCAGCATACCTAAAACTGCAGGATTGAAGTGCCTTGAACACAAGCATCTAGTTGTAGGGAACTAACGCTCACGTTTTGCACAGAAGTTGCTATTGCACAGCCTGAAGATGGGTGCAGATCCACCCGGGTTGGACTTGGAAACGGGACAAGTTTCCAGATCTAAGACCAGCGGCCCGTCCCCGTTTCAAGTGCTACTGGCTTCAACCATCCACACAGCTTAAAACGGCTATTTATTCATTTATCACGCTTTCTCCAGAAAACCACTTTTTAATCTTTTATAGCACCCACAGCTAAACACTGTCACAAGAGATATGAGTGTGAGAAAAACATAAAATTCTTCCTTGAAGTTTGTCGGGAGTGCTGTGAAATATAAAGCAGAAACCAACTACGGAGTCTGATCGGCGTCACGACTCCCTCGGGAATCACCCATTTCCAAGGCTCTCAAGCAATAAAGAGGGCGAGAAAGTCATTAAAGACACAGCAGAGCGCTCACGGAGGGCTCATCCGTGAATGTTCCTTTCCGGGGTCTAAAGCAAGTGACGTTTTTCTGCGGAATAAAAGGCGAGGGGAGCCCACGAGGAAGGCGCGACGGCAGCGCCTGATCCCCGCGGAGGAGCCTTTTGTGGCGGCGCGTTCGGCCCGCACCGGCACCGGGGAGCGCCGCGTGCGACCCGCCCGCCAGCGCCGCCGTTCGCTACCGCATCCCGCTCGCCTCCCTCCCGCTGGGGGGTTTTTCCGACCGACACCCGCGCGCGGCCACCCCGGCTCTTTCCCCGTTCCCCCGCAGCCGGATTTCGGGGCGGGCACGCCCCGCGCAGCGCAAGGGGCTTAAAATCGCCTAAAACGCGCGCGCGCGGAAGCCCGGGAGGGAGGGGTGCCCGGAGGGAGCCCCAGCACGGCGGTACCGGCGGTACCGGCGGGTCCGGCCCGCTCCGCACTCACCGGCCCCGCGCGCGGCTCTCGGGGAGCGGCGCGCGCCGAGCTGGGGGGGGCGGCTCCCTCCCGCCGCCCCGCCCACACCGTGACGTCACCGCGCGCCCCCTCCCGCGCGCACCTGCGGGGAACAATGCGGGGAGGCGGCTCCATTGTCTGGGCGGGGGCGGCGGGAACCGCCCGGGACGCGGGAAAGCGCCCGCGGAACCTGGCGCTTCTCCAGGGAAGCCCGTGGAGGAGGCCCGAGCCCTCCCTGTGCCCCCATGGCCAGGGCTACAGGCAGTGCCCTCAAGCCACCAATTCTGGTGTTTTTTCCCCCAAGTCGTGGCTCTGATCAAGTGAAAATGCAGCAGTTTCAGGCTGTACCTGCACGTCCCCTGTTTCTTCTCCTTTCCTTGGGAGCAAAGCCATCCAACCAGTCCCAGGTCTCCTCTCCCACCTTCTGGCCCTACCTTACGAGTTCTTTGATGCTCAGCTAGGCGCAGCTGCGCTTTGGCTCCCACCCCCACTTTGTAACATGGAGGTTTCACCTGATCACGGCTAAAACCACAGTCTTTATATTGTGAAAATAAAGTTTAAAGCAGAGCTGCAGCAGTCTCAGTTATTGCTGCCCTCCTGCACCATTTTAACATACTTGTATGGCTGCATAGAGCACCAAAATATATTGCTTTTTGAGTTCCCAAGCAAGTATTCAGGTATTAACTTTTATCCCCATTAACTGTCAAAGAATTTTAATTTAAAATACTGGATGAGTAGGCACATATATGCTGCCATTAATGCTCTCCAAAATGAATAGAGAGACGAACTTTGCTCACGTGGGCGGAGTCCTGCTCACCGCGCTGGCAGCGGAGCCGTCACCGCGGCTGGTCCTGGTATCCGTGACTGGGGCCGTGTCCTTCCAGCGAGACCCTGCAGGGGCTTCGTGAAGGAGAACACACCATTGAAAAGGAGAAGGACCACAGCAACACCCTGACCCACGCACCCAACTGCTATGAAGTGAATACTTGGTAGCTACAAGCATAAGAAAAGGGGGGGACAAGGTGACATTTGGGTTCTAATATTAACAAAAACGCACATTACTCAGTGCAGACAAGTCATTGCAGAAAGACGTGCTTGTTTGGCATCACGGGGCCATTTCCTCACAGCGACTGTTTGGGTAGAGCGGAGCGTCAGCCGGCCACGGAAGGGGCTCGTTACAACTGCTGCGGCTGTAGCAGCTACCGCCGGTGTTGCTGCCCGCGCAGAGAGGCTGCGGTTGTTCCTAGCAACAGCTTTCAGGTTGCTGGGAGCTGGGTAAGCGAGCTACAGCCCAACCTGCAGCCCCAGCTGCCTGTTTGGGCATTTAGGGAGACAACCAAGTTGGGGGCCAGGGACCCCTCCCTGGTTTGTGCTAGAGAAGATTCTCAACAGCAGCATTTGGGGGCCCTTGCATTTAAATACAGGGCTAAGTCTTTATGAACTAACCTTTCAAAAGTGAAAATTGTATTTACAAACCCTTTATAAACCTCTATGTGGCAGAGCAGTGAACATGTGTACAGTTTCATGGTGAAAACAGGTCCAGTTCTAGCTATAGAAATAAAAACATGTTAAGAGGAGGATACCTGACAAGCAAAAGAAAAGGAAGAAAAAAAATCACGCTAAATAAATTGTTTAAAGTAGAATATACAGCAAATACAGAGGACTGAGGTAGGAAATGCCATAATAAGTACTTAAGGATAGTTTTTGCAATAAGATTCAAATTGACTTAAGAGCCTAACGTTAGATAGACGTAAACTCTAAAGAAATCTGAGTTAGATTTTACAGGCTTGATCCATCAAATAAAAGACAGCAACAATACTACTCTTATATGCAAAATCAAGGAAGTTGGTGGTTTGAGCCTTTACCTGAGCAGCTGATGAAGCGGGTTCAGTTCACCCTCTGTGGCTACATGAGAGGTCCCTGCCCAACGCAGGAGCCTCCTTCAGGTGTCATTGCTGGTTAATGCAGGCCTCAGGGGGGGATTACCACCACTTACTACACCTGGAAGGTCTGGAAAACTGCGTTTCCTCCCCCTTTCCCAGCTGCCACCAGTCACTGGTGCTCAGCCAAGAAACGGGATGGAAATGGGAGGTCTCCTGCAGGCATCTGATTGCACTGGCTCAAGCAGTTACCCAGAAATGAGTTTCTGGGGTATTTGTGGGGTGCTTTCCCTTTCTGCTGCTCACAGTGCTGCAAAGAGCTGGCTGGTTGGCTACCAACTCTTCTCTGTGGTGAACAGCTCAGAAAAGGAAGCTCTAAGCTGGTGTTTCCTCAAGACTGATCATAGCTTAGCACTTAGGCCGGGAGGTGGGAAATGTAACTTGTAATCCCTTAAAGCAGAAAATGGAATTGAATCAAAGTCCAACACTGAGGCTGGACAAGCATGTTAATCACAGAGATAACAGATAAAAAGAAAAGTCCTAGTGAATCTCTGAAAATTTCGTGACCTTTAGCTTATTCATTTCCATTATTTTTCTATTTGTGCCTTTAGAAAAATAAATTCTCATTTCCATTGTAATTACTTTTGCATTGAGGATTTTCTTCATGTCAAGATAAAATAAAAGGTGATTCATTTGTTCACGTTTAAATCAATGTTGAAACAATGTTGAAAAAAGGCACATGCATTTCCAATGCTGGACAGATGGCCCTCATTAGAAATAGGCAAAAGCAACCCCCTGCTTTCCTGAGCGCTTCTCTAGCCTTGTGCTTGCCTTGCTGCTGGCTCTCCAAAGCAGGAGCTCAGAGCTATTTCAGATCTTAAAAAGATGCAGCAGAGGGTGGAAAGAAGCAACTTTCCTTGTTCTTCTCCCTCCGGAGAGCAAGCAGCTCAACCAAGTTGAAACTCGCTCCATGGCACGGGTCCTTCCACGCATAAAGCTAAAACCAAATGTCCAACAACCTGGATGAAAACACTAAGGCATAACCCTTGTTTCTCACTTGTACCTTGAATACTCATCATTAATGAGATAGTTTTACTTGGACAGATTATGCATATAAGTGACCACTTCAGGATAGTGAAGGATCTTTAGGATAGAGGGATATCACCCCAAATTTAAAGATGCAGAAAGAAAAACACAAGGGGGAAAAAGGTCTAGGGATTAATTCCTTGCTCTGCTACTGGTTTGTGGATCTCTATAACAGAAAAAATGTAAAGTACTGAGTTATCATCTTTTCGTGGCTTAACTTTTTAATATCCGATTATGCTCTTCTTCCATTTTATCCTAACACTAACTCCCCAGTTCCCTCATCTTAAAATGAAGTAATGTCAAAGGTTATGTTGATACGTGGAATATTGATACACTGGGCAGTTGATAGGGTCTGTCTTTATTAACTTGGTCTAAACCAGACATTTGTTCTGCCTCTTTCTGCAAACTTCTGCTGAGAGCCTACAGGCCAAAACGCAAAAACTTTGACCCGTGCTATTTGTGAAACAAAGCACGGCCAAACCGAGGCACTAGAGGACATGTGGCTTTAAGGAAATATTTGCCATGTGCTGCAGTGCAAGTTTTGTTCCCAAAAACAGAAGTGAGTGGCTTTTATTACGCTAATACCAGGTCTGTCCTCTTTATTTCTGAAAGGAAAAGATGATGCTGCACAAGCTCCCCCTGGAACATGTTTAATACTGATGACTCACATTTAGGAGCAGGATAACCCCTCATCCCGAGGGTGCTGCTGCTGTCGGCTCGTTCTCCGCTCTCCTAACGGAATCCACGTGGGGAATGTTACACCAAGTGTTTTCTTCTCTTTGAAGCTTTGCCACTGAATTGAATATATAAAACAGGTGTTTTAGTAGCCAATCCTGTTCTTCAGGGCCATCAGGTTTAGAACAACAGTGCACAAAACAAGCTGACTCACTGCCAAAAGTACCAAAAATAGATAATAAAATTTAAAACAAGATATTGAGCAAAGCAATACTATAAACAATAGATAATATTTTTATTTAGAATCTTTTTCATTCATACTTTTTTCTCTTTTTTTTTTTTGATTGAGGATTTTCTTTGAAAGGAAATACACATTTGGCACTATATACAGTCTGGCGCAAACCAGATTTTTACGGTAGAGAGAAAATTATTTAGCATTCCAATCCAGAATTAAGGCCTTGCTCTCAAGTAGCTCCTACACTTTAATAAGTAGGCTAACTTAAGCATTACTACTGTACCGCCTAGAAAGGAAATCCCTGCTGAGGTTCACAGGACGTGGCAGGAAGGGGTCAGTAACTGGGCTCAACGTGCCCAGATGTGCACGAACACCCGCTGCCTGCAGGAGAGCAGCCTTTACAGGCTGGGTCTGCAGGGCAATGAATCACAGAATCATAGAATCACAGAATGCTTCAGGTTGGCAGGGACCTCTAGAGATCATCTAGTCCAACCCCTGCACACGCAGGGTCACCTAGAGCACGTGGCACAGGACTGCGTCCAAGCGGGTTTGAAGATCTCCAGAGAAGGAGACTCCACAACCTCTCTGGGCAGCCTGTTCCAGGGCTCTGGCACCCTCACTGGGAAGAAATTTTTCCTTAAGTTCCTGTGGAACTTTTGGTGCTTCAGTTTCCGGCCGTTTCCTCTAGTTCTGTCGGTGGCCACCAGTGAAAAGAGGCCGGCCCCATCCTCCTCACTGCCTCCCTTGAGGTACTTCTAGACACTGCTCAGGTCCCCTCTCAGCCTTCTCTTCTCCAGCTGAACAGGCCCAGCTCCCTCAGCCTCTCCTCATAGGGCAGATGTTCCAGGCCCCTGATCATCCTCGTAGCCCTGCGCTGGACTCTCTCCAGCAGCTCCACATCCCTCTTGTCCTGTGGAGCCCAGAACTGGACACAATACTCCAGATGCGGCCTCACCAGGGCTGGGTAGAGGGGCAGGATCACCTCCCTCGACCTGCTGGAGACGCTCTTCTTAATGCACCCCAGGATCCCATTGGCCTTCTTGGAATGTGAGGAATCAACCTGGCACCTGCTCGTCGTGCAGCAACGTCCCTCACACCAGAAGCTCTAGGAAGCGGCACCTGCATGTCCTGGAGATCGAGTGCTCTGAAGCTGCCCTATAAATCAACGCAAAATCCCTCGGTGAGGCAAGCTGGTTATTAAGACAGAAGGAATTATTTTCCCCTTCCACAAAATGAGCCAGCAGAGGAGATATTTCACAAAGCGCAAAGATGACATCTGTGGCTTCAGATGCCAACAGCCAGACATTCATACATCACACTCGTGGGGAAAGCGTCCTCTAAAATACCTAATTAGATACAGGCTCAGTTATACAAGAGTATAAATTAAAACCTCTTTGTTTAGAGGTCACCTCTGACTGCCCTCATGTCTTGGTACTCGCTTTGTCCTGCACTGAGTTTTCAAGGTCGGGGCAGTAAGGACTTGTAATCATGTGAATTAGATGGTTAAACACCTATTTCCTTGTTCCTTTGCCTTCTTGCTTCGCCCCATTGCCCTGAAAATCTCATGAGCTGTTTGTACCCCCGGAGAACCACAATACACCACGAAGTCCCAAAAAGCCCTAGTGAGTCATTAAAATTTAGATAAATGATCTGAAAAAAAAAAATCTCCTAAACATGTTTAGGATCCAAAGGATTAGAAGGAAGGAAAAGAAGGGAGACAGAAGGGAGACTTAAGGCAGAGGCCTGAGGAACCTTCTTGTTTCGTGTTCTTTGGGAGGCCCTGCTCTCTCGGGGCAGGCTCATGCTTTGGTCCCAGTATGACGGCAGGATCTGTCTAAACTGAGCTAAAACATGAATTGCAAACCTCTTCAGATGCATCTTCCCCATACACACTTTCTAGTTTCAGATTTAATTATATGCATATCATTTCCAGGTAATGTAAATAACACATAATGAAAAGAAAGGGATTTATTTATTTGTGGGAAAAAAAAATATGTTTTCTCACCTGCAAAGTTATCAGCTATAAATTCATATTATTTCAAAGCAGAATGACAGTCACTGTTGTACAACTAAAGAGAAACTCAAAATCTTAGGAAAAAAAAAAAAAAAACAGAACCCAGTAGCATCCAGCCTCAGAAGCTTATATAAAACCTAAAGCTCATATCAAGAAAAGAGGAAAAAGATGACAAAAAAGGAAAAAAGAAAAGGAAAAAGAGAAAGAAAAAGAAAGAAAAGGAAAAAAAAGGAAAATAAGAGAGAAGAACTGTTTTCAGTGGAACAGAGCAATCCTTATACTATTTCCCCTTCACATGTTCTACAGGTAAAGCCGAAGACCTCATTCACCAGACGTTACTCTATAGCACCCAGTGTTCTGGTAGTGGTGAATTAGCTGGGAATTTGAGGGGTAGGCAAATGCTGTAGATGCAAAGGGTGAACGGCCCCTTTTGTGGGATGGGTAACCTGTTCTACTCCTTTGAAGCTTTGATTTAAAAGAAACACCAAGCCACTACTTAAGTGTCTAGGGACACAAGGTCCAATCCTCCCTCATGCAAATATATGACTGGTGAACAGATGTTTAGCTGCTCTGTACAACTAAGTTTCAAAACATGTTTGGTCACCTGCAGTTGACATCACAGCGACGATGTAGCTGCACAGCACAGATGAATTCTGTTTCTCTGTGTTCATCTTGAGTAACATCTCATTCCTCCATAGGACTTTAGTAGAAAATTCTCAACAATAGGATGGAAAAAATATGTACACCAATATAAAATAACGTAAGAATCATCCATGCACTGTTATATCTTTAGTCAACCCCAATTGCCCTTTATATTTCACTGAAATTAGAGGCACAAGAGTGGAACAGGGCTGCATGTTTCCAGTCAGGGCTGGTGAATAAGAACCCATTTCCACGCTTAGCAACACCAGACATTTAACAGCTCTAGGAGATGATCTGCTCAACGCGCACACGCTCGACCTGGGCACGCCAGGCTCAAGGCAGGTGAACATCACAGGACTCCAGGAGCCTTTCTGAAGCAAACCTGCTCCCGCTCCGTGCTGGCCCTTGGGTGGGAGCAGGGAGCCTCCTCGCTGCCCCCAGCTCCCCCCGTGCTGACAGGAGGCTGCAGGAGGAAGAGGGGAGAGGAGCCTGTCAGGGCCGAAGGGCTTCCCGATCCCAGGAGCAGCAGGGAGATGAACGGAGGAACGTGGAGTTAGCGCTTGATGCCAGCGAGCAGGAACAGGCTCCGTCGCTCGTCCCGAGGTCTCTGCGCGAGGCGAGGGGCGGCGAGGAGCCCCTCTGGAAGCAGAACCCACGGGCTTCACGAGAACAGCTCGCTGTTTGTCTGGAACGCGGGGCTTGGAGCGCTAATTCCTGCTTATTCCCTTTTTAGAGGGCACAGAGCAGGCCAAAGCTTCAGGCACTCCCTTCTTTCAGGGGCCCACGGGCCAACGTCAAGACTTCCACTTGGAACGTTGTCACCATGGCTTAGAGCTACAAAAACAAAACTTTCCAGCTGTGCTGACTCCTAGTAGAATTTTCAATGGGGGAAAAAAATACAGGAAAAATGTAACTCCTGCTTTTTCCTTAAGTGAGATGACTGCAGGCCTGAACATAAGTTGTTGAAGATTTATCTAATTTTCCTCTATCTGCCAACAGCAATCAAGAGCAAAATCAAGTAAAACAGTATTTACCTACTTCTAAATTAATTAGTATAGCATTCATTTACTTTCCATAAAACAGATCATTTTAACCATTTTAAAATTTACTGCCATGTGATGATATTAGATACACTTTTTTTCTCCTGAGGTGCCGTTTGCTATCGACGTTTTCAGATTAAAGTAATCAGTCCGTTAATATGTTTAGAACAGGAGACAGCAGTATCACCAGTCAATAGTCTGATGCTTTGGATTCCTGGTCTAAAATGCACATGTTAAAGATTAGAGCTTTTTAGAGGGTTGTTTTTTTTTTTTCCTCCTGTGAAAACTTTACTAACCTGTGCACTAACATGTGCTAATGTAGTTCACACTGGTATTTAAAAGACCCCTGAAGAGGAACTTCGGGAAAAGTTCTGTGATCGAAACTCAAACCGTGCTAGGAAGCCTGGGTGGAAGAGCCTGGGTTCTTCTCAGTTCTTGTCAGCTACTGTGGATTGAAAATTGAGCTGTAATAAAAACAAGTCGTGGTCAGAAGGAGAAAAAAAAAAATATATATATATATATATATATATGAATATATTTTTATATATGACTGTTTCTAAACCAAAACAACAGAAACACAGAAGTAAAACCAAGTGTTGCTGTGAGTCATATGCTTACCAAACTGCTATCATCCACAGAAACGTGGTGCCAGGATCAACTCCACGCTTGATCCGTGTGTCCTTGATACGTTATGCAGCGCTGGGGGCAGAAGCAGCACCTCCCTAATGGCACGACTGCAGAATTTACTGCAGTTCAGGGCTAGGAAATGTTTCAGCCCAAAGTGGCTGTGCTATAAAGTGGGTTTCAATCTCCAGAGCGTGGGGGGAGGCTGCCTGCTAAGCAATGATGTGCTATTGACCACGTTTTACACAAAACATCTGTAATACAGAGCATGTCCAGAGCATAGCCAGGACCTGATCCACTCCTGATGTGAATCCAATAGTTCTAACAGCCTGCAGCTATTTCAACAGCTAGTGAAACATTCCATCTATCTTCTTATTCTGAAAATAAGTTTGATTTTTAATGCTCTTGCACCTGGAATTGGCTATTTTGAGGTCAAAATCTGCTCAGAAAAAAGAAAATAACTTATTCCTGTGTTTGTTCAGCATGTAGGCTATGCAGGAGGGACATAATAGTGTAGGGGAAAATAAATAAATAAATAAAAAACCTTATCTCCCTCCAACCAATCAACCAATTTACATTTAAATAAATCAGTCTTGAAATATGAGTTACAGCTGCCCCTGAAATGACTAATTGCTAAGATAAATTAATTCTTTCATGAATAAAGCGATAAAGTGATAAGCTTTCACTGTTTATTATCATCCATTTCCAACATCAGCTTGAACACTGGCTTCAAAGCAAATGGATGATTTTCCTAAGAACATCTTCCTTTTCATGTATTCTAAGCTCTGTTAATAACACAGAAAGTTTTGTACGTTTCCAGACAGAGTGTCTTTTTTATTTCATGCAGAACTTGTATGGATGGAAAACAGTTTTTTGGAAAACACAAGACTGGGTGAAAATCAGAGTCCAGCCCCAAATGAACATTGTTTGAATTTGAATGGTTATTGTTAACTATCCTATCAATAAGAAACTGCTTTGGTTTTGTTTTTGTTTTAATGTAGAGCCTGCTTCCTAGACAAGGTGGCTGCTGAAACCCTCCCTAGATTGGGCACAACCACCTTTCCTAGTACTTTATCCATGAACTTTAGTCATTCAGGGATTTGATAGAAACACAGATGTTGCAGTATGTCTCTTCTAGCAAAAAAACAGGAAAAATCCAACAATATCCTACTCTAACTAGGCACATCCTATAGTTTTAAGTGGAAAACATATCCTCAATTACAGGGCCTGAAAAAATAAGTGATGCTGAAGAACAAGCCCGTACATTACAACCATTTTTTTCAGAAGGAAGTGGCTTGTAATTCCATATTGTCTTCCTGAAAATAAAATCTACAGAAGCAAAGTTGTTGTTTGGACGTGCTTGCACAAATAGATGAGACAAGAGGGAACAACTTAAGACACCTGACTTGTAAATTAAAATACACATAATTGTGAATTGCGTTTTGAAAAAGTTGGTCTTCTCTTTTTGAGCTTTAAAAATAAAGCAGATAATAGAGCCTTTCATGCTTCTTACAAAAGAAAGGACTGCCTTTTCACTCATGTGCACAAAATCTCCCAGTGTGTTAGAAATCAGCAAGCTTTACTTCTCTCTTCTATATGCAGCACATATTCAAACTTACTTTTGAAACCAATAAAGTAAAAAAATAGAGAAATTTTGCATTTGCTCTGAAATATATTACATTAAATCAATTTCTGAAGAAACATGCTGGGGAAAACCTGTAAGATTTATTTAATGTAGCTGCTGACTCTCTCAGGAAGAAGTAATGTGAGCAGAAGTAGCTTTGGAGACTGCTCAGGTAAGCAGATCTTAAAATAGGGAAGGAGAGCTTGGTTTGTCTGGCCTAGCAAGGCAAATATTGCAAACTGCGTGCATTGCTCTGAAGTACCTCATGGGGAGGAACTGCCTGTCTCTAAGCTTCACCGACCTGTTGTAAATGTCACCATGAGTCTCAATCAAAATTTGTGGATGGCAAACTGAAACTCGGCCAGGCTGCTGAGCAGAGAAAAAGAAAAAGAAAGGGTTATTTAAACTGACAGGACAATGCTGGAAAAGGAACGTATGTGAATTGTTCACGGGTGAGTCTGAATTGAAAATTAAGAAATGAAGCTTCAAGAATTACCTGGTAAGAGTGCCAGAAGCACAAACAAGTGGGACTTGCCTCGCTACAGGTAAAACAAATTGAGACTAATGAAGAGGGTTTATGCAAAAGAGAACGTGCCCTGGCTCCCTGCAGTAGCTGGGCTCTGGGTTACAGAAACACTGTGCAAAGGTGCCCTTGGGATCCACCAGCGCAGGCATTCCCAGCTCCTGACACGTGTATGGCCACAAGCACACGGAGAACCTGAGGGGTCGCATGTCTAAGCTACACATGCGACAACACAGCAACTCCTTGTCTCACCTTCCTGGATTTTATCCCGAGGCGAAACCTGCCGTCATTCCAACGCTTCCCGCTGAGCGCAGACAGTCCGAGCTGGAGCTGCAGCCGGTGCCACCTCACCTGGGAGGGAGGCACGTGGGGCTCAAGCTGCCGACATTGACAGTGAACATGTTCTCGGGTCCAACTGCAAATCCTTGCCTCTCTTAATTTACTCTAGTAATAACTTTAGCATGAATCTAAAATACCATTCCAGAGCAATTTCAGAGCTGGGAGCTAGGAGGATCTCATATGGTGGCACACGAGGTTTGGCAATTCCTGACCACTGTAAATTCCAGAGCAATCGTAGGGGTATCACAGGCATCAGCAGAGGCACAAGGGGTTTCAAATGAGCAATAAGGTGACACAATCGGAAAAACATTCCCGAGCAGAAGAGCCTAAACATGCATGGATGAATAAGGTTATTAACACCGTACACTGCCCAGGGCAAAAGTGGCACATCTTTTATCCCGATTTGCTGTGATATTCTGTGAAATACTGTTACTGGCTTTCATTTGGGGAGTCAAAGAGATAAGCTGCAGTGAGGGAAAGCAGATGAAACACATCAGGTGTGTGAGGGGGCAAGCATCACAACAAGGTTACACCAACCTGTCGCCAGAATTACCTTCCCCGTGCGGGTGCAGAGGTGAATTTCAGTCGCTGGTGACACAGAGGCTCTTGATCCCCGCAGGTTTCTCACAGGCTGCTGAAGGGAGCATCCCGCACAGACTGCGGCGTTAAAACGCAAGGGACTGGCACCAGCTGCACTCCAGTGAGCAGGAAACACTGTTGGCTAAAAGAACCGCGTCACACCCGAGCAGGAAAATGAGAATAAACAAACAAATAAACCCCCTGCCTAATCACTGGGGTTATGGTTTGCCACGCGACAGGACACACAGTGAGGCAAGCGTCAACGCGCTGGTTCCCTTCGCTGAAACATTCCAGCACCAACATTTTTAATTCAAGTGGGAATCAGCAAAAACGTCAACACTGTCTTTTTCACAAAGATAAAACCACTTACAACAATTAAACTTGCAAAAATAAGGAGGGCGAATTTGAGAGGCAACAAAGTGCTAGATATGCACTTGGAGCAATTACTGTTCAGAGTTTGTGCTCTGACACCTGGCTTTCAACAGAAAACTCCATGACTAAAAGCCTTAGAATTTGCTGCCTGCTTTCTTTGAAACTTTCCCTAGGATAAGGAGACTTGCTAGTGCAGGTTTTCTTGCACCAAATTATAAGAAAAAGACCAGAAAAGGGGGACCCCAGAACGCTCATTTTCCACATCATATGTATTTTCTTAGATAACTAATCAGTACGTACAAAATATCATTTTCATCTTTTTTTCAGAAAATAGGTGAAATAGATTAAGTTAGTTGTCCAGCTTGTGAAAATAGAGAGCATTACAAAATTACATTTTATGTGATTATATATCTATTTTTTTCATTATTCAAGAACATGGAACTACACCCTAGCACATAGCCTTCCATTGCCCAAAAGCACAGAAAAAAGGGAGCGCGTAATCACCACGCAAACAAACTCATAAGGAAAATCACCACCTGAATTTAGCTGTATTGTTCCTAGTTGTAAACCCTGTAAGAAGCATGAGAAATATTCCCAGTCCTCGCAAATGGCTTTTTCTCTTTAGCAGACACATCTGATTGCACACTATTAGTTATCAGCGCAGAGAGGCAGGGGTGACGTGGAAGCTTGTGGCTTACTGCTGAAGACTCTCATTACCTCTCTAATGTGTGCACACTGACAATCCTTTTCTCAAATGCTTTCCTCAGTAAGTTATAACATCATCTGTATTTCAAGAATAGCGACCTTTGAAGTTTTCTCAATGACAAATAGTATTTCTAGATAAAAACTTGTCTTTTGAACAGCATAAGCCATTGGAAGGAGATGCAGGCTCCTAAAGATGAAGTGGTTTTTTTGTTGTTGTTTTTTTTTCTCATTCCTCCACAGAGATCAAGAATTTTACGAGTTAGCATGAAGCTCAAAGATGGCCTTAAAACTAATGAAGTGCAGATACAACTCCTGGAGGAGTTCCCAGGGCTTCTTCCTAGGCTATTACAGCTTATAAAATCTAATCAACCAGAATATGATGGTGGTGAAATCCAGCCTACCCTGACTCGCTTCTGACTCTGAGATATTACAGGAGCCGTTCACAGCCACTATGGAGAACATAACGGGTAGGAAACAAGCATGATCACCACAACACGATTACTACATGATTGCTACAACTACAACTGGAATGCCTTCCAGTTTCCCTGGAATTTCGAGATTCAGCAAAAGCTTTTTGTATGCTTCATTTTCAGGTGCATTCCTGTATCGCCGTGCTGAGTTATAATTAATACTGTGGTATTTCTAGAGGTTGTCGGACACAACATCTTCACTACTGATTGGGTCATCAGGCGTTACTGTCCTCAGAATTCTTCTGCCTTCCTTTTGCTGGCGTTACAACATCTTGTACACTACAAAACTTCTGAACTCCTGCAAAGAATTCTCTCACCGCAGACCAGAACACCGGACTACAAGACACAACATTTTACTAAATGCAAAGTTTTGTACCTCAGTTAATGTAAAGATTCCTTTTTTCCAGCAGTTTGGCTTTCTACCCGACATTTTGAAGGGGTATAGGATGGGAGATACGGATGTTAAAATAGTCTTTCAGGTTCTCCTTTTGGCTGCTTCTTGTCCAGCAGCCGATATTCCCAGGTTGCCCGTGGATGTGGGAAGGCAGGCGCTGGACAGAGGGAAAGGCAGGGATGCCGCTCTCCGGATGATCCCTGTATGCAGTGTGCGGTTTGTGCAATCCAGGAGAGCTCCTGCAGGCGGGAATTGTGGCTTGGGGAGGAAGGTGGCGATGCCGAGGCCTGTGGCCTCTGCTCCAAGCACCATTCCTCGTCCCAAGGCCTCTGCAGGAAGCACAAAACAACCAGGCAGAGCAAGCAGCAATACGGCACGAGACACACACAGACCTATGATATGGTAACAAGGGATAAAAACAAGTTTTGTGGCATAAAAGGTGAGACAAGAGCTCTTTTCCTCCCAAAGCATGAGAAGCATAACAATAAAATATAATCAGGTTAATGCTGCGAAAATGTGAAGAAATGCAGGACATTTCAAAGAGTTTGATTAGTATCCAACTGTGTAATAAATCCATGATTCCAGGAGATATATTTTAAACCAATTTACCACTTTTTTAAATTCCTCCCAAACCAAAGTGAATTTGGAAGCTTAATGCTAACGTGTTGGAGCAAATCTCCATCATGTTACAACACAGACAGTCGCCAGGCAGGAGGAATTAAAGACTAACAGAAAAGAAAGGTGCCCTGGGTGTCCAGCCCTGGCTTTTCCCCACGGCGGGGGTTGTGCTGAAGCTAGAACGAATCTCCTCCTTTCTTGCCCAAAAAGCCTTTTTACCTGCAGGCACATTTTGTAATTAGCACCGTTTCCACTAAGCTGCTTAGTGTAAGCGGATCCTTTTAGCCGCTGCTCCAAGTTTCCTAGATCCGGAGCGCGGCCGCAGCGTTTGGCCCCAGCTGCTGCTAACAGGCAGGACACGGCACCGGTCCTCAGGAGCTCGGCAGCATCTCACCTTTTTTTTAATAAATTCAGATTTTTTAAAGTAATCTAAGAATCTAGTGGAGACATAATCATTTGCATGATTGCTTTACTCCGACAGCTGCTTCAAAATCGCTTTTCACACCTGCACAGGGCTCTTAGGCATGTTGGTCCTCTGTTAATAGTTTGTTATTACTTTAAAGAATATAAAAGCCATTTTTATTATTAAAACATATTGTGTCAATATTATATCAATATGCTAAACTTGCATTAATATTTTACCAGACAACATAACATAGGCTTTAGCTCTCAGCAAAAGTCAGGTAAGCTGCTTCATCCTTATTATATTTGCTCCAGGGCATACTCCCATGTTCGAGCAATGGATTTAGTATCGTCTTGTTTACTTTTACTAGATGGAATTAAATGAGTCCAACACGTAGGCTGCAAGAAAAAACTCTTGCAGATATATTCACTACTCCGGTAGATTTACTACAGCTTCAACCAACTCAATTTCCAGCAGAGTATTTGCTCCCTTTCTCTGCTGTCTTGAAAGCCAAATTTTCGGTACTTTTTTCTTTTTTCTCTGCAAAATACTAAATTTTATCACAATGCAGAGAGCTCAAAACACATACTAGCTCTGAGAGTTAATTCAAATTTCTGTAACTCAGCGCAGCCTGAATGTGAGATGCTGCAGATGGTACGGGGGAGAAGCATCCTTTTGGCTCCAGAATCAGATTTTTTTGTTGTTGTTTTTCTTTTTATCATAATCAAGCGATGGGACAAGGCTCTTGGCATTAGCACTATGGCCCAATTCTTTCCTCTTCTTTTGTCCCCAAATATTTGTGCCAATATTTGTTCTGTGCGAGTTGATCCGGCAGACAGGATGAGTAATGGACACAGAAGACATCGGTCTCAGGACTGATACAGCCCATCAGCCTCCACACACAGAGCCTCAGAAAGGACTTTCTTGTGGCAAGCTCTAAAACCCAACCCTCCAAGTTTAGGATCAGCACAATTTTCTGGCAGTTTTACTGAGTAACTTCAGGTAATAGAGAATCTCTGTCACAAGAATATCTTAAGAGAAACTGGTTCATAGGTGCAGATATTCATATATGCCTTATGCCCATATGTGCACCTTATTCAACATATATTTCAACTGACTCTTTTTCAGAAGTTTTTTAGTTTTTTTTTTCCCCCTATAAAAAAATGGGATGCTGATTGAATGCTGAGTGATTCATATTGGGAAACATAAAATATGCCTAACCATCCCATACCCAAAACTAGTACAAGTCAATACAGAACTGGTAAACATAGTTGCTAAAAGCTCTTATCTGAGGCAAAGGTGAGCAAATGTGGTATCTACTAAATACAGCGGCTGCACTCGTATAAATGCATGTAAGTTTTTATAGCCATCACCTCTCCCCTGTATAAAAATTGTGTTGCCCTATTCACATGGCAGCTGCTTGCTTGCCAGGTGTTTATGAGCTTCTCCCAATCACAGAAAATCACGGTGCACAAATCTGACTGTAGCCATATCAGTTGCCAAACTATCATATACCCAAAAAAAAAGAGGACTATCTGACTTTATGACCTTAGGATATATTGGTTCCTGTTTCCAACCACTTCAGAGCAGGTGAAAAATCCATTAAGTTCCCTAAAGATAAACTTTTGGCCCCGGTTCTTCATTTCACATTTCATGAACCGCTGCAGCTTGGACTGTAAATCTACTCTTGTGCCTAACCTTTAAATCAAGGGAGAGATCCTTAGACTGCCTTGACACTGAGCAGTTTAAAGCACTTCTAAAGCACTACACGTTCTAGTAGGGTAGAACATCACACAAAATCAACTTAAACCTTCCTGAAGCAGCTATTCCATCTGATTCCAGAAGAATTGTGGAGTACGTACACAGTTACACACACCAGCACACCCACACATGCATGCACACATACACCTTCTACCTTTGGGAGTAGGAGTTGTCTGTTTATCAATTGTCTTCCCCCCTCTTTCTCCCTTCCTCTGATTTTCACAGTGAGTCTAATTATGCTCGAGTAATAAAATGATTTAATGGAAGTGACTAATGCACGAATGTTATTTAATTTTAAAGCACATTTATACCAGTTATCTGTGCTGTTTCTGCATCTCTCTTCCTTTGGAAGATTTTAGGGTCTTGAGCTTTGTATTCTGGTTTGGGAAGAAGGGACACTTTTTACTTCAGCTGCATGAAAGTTTCCAGATGTAGAAAATGTTAGGAGCTTGGCTGTCATTCTAGCTCCTAAAGACAGAACAGAAAGTATATTTGCATAAATGACTTGATTAATAGGAGTCTGCATATATCCAGTTGACAACACTGGACTTCAGTTTAAGTGACTGTGCAATATTAAATTGCAACTTGGCACTCACAACTGCTGTAAAATCATGAATGTGTATTTGGCTATAAGTGAAGTAATTACTGATTTTTTTTTTCTCCCCATTACCAAACTCACTGCGTCTTTCTGACCAGTTGATGACCTAGGACTTGTTGGTTTTTTTCATGCTGCTTTTGAACAATGTTTGCTTAAAACTAAATAAATAAATGCTCAGAGTTGAAAATGTTGAGTTGAAATGGAAAGGGCTGCAAGATCAAATTGAAGATAACGAGAAAACTTTCAGCCTGAGTATTGAAGGATTTGGAAAATAACTAAGTAACATCAGACTCTGGAAAAAGCCTTTCTGCTTGGCATTCTCACAGAAAAATGTTTACCTCCTCTTTGAAAGTTTTATTCTCATCCCCAATAAAAAAAACAAATAGAGAATTCTAGTAAATCTGCTCTGCTGCAAAGCTTCTGATGGATCCATATAATGTGTTTAGGCCAGCAGGAATCCTTATAGCAAAAATGGCAACAGATTTTTATCTAGCATTTTCTGAAGAATGTTTAGGTTAAAGATTTTCAAAATATGTATTAAAATAGATGCTTTCTGAAAAGCAACAAAAATGCTTCAAAAAAACACTAAGCATGAAATGCATCACTTATTGCAGATTTACAGCTGCAAGAACATATCAGGGGAATGCATTCTCCATCTGTACTTGAGTCAGTACCTTAGGACCATTAATGTCCCCCAAAATAAAGATAATTTTTCAAGTTTTTGCTGAAAGACCTACAGGCAGAGTAGGTTTTTGGGAGACTGAAAGACCAAGCTCCTCACTGATACTTTACTGTGGATTTCCAGATGACGCCGGTATTGTGCACGTCCAACTGTAGCTGCTGGATTTTCTCTCCGTTTCCCCCTTTGTTAGTCACCTAGGAATTATGGATTATATTCATGTGTGACTACAAAGTATATTCATAACGTATCACAAGAGGCGACTGATGTCGCATTAAAAAACAATAACCCTCATCCACATTCCAAGCGGATCCTCATCCCGCCGGCAGCGGCAGGAAGGATCAGCCCCGGCACCGCTCCCGTGTCCCGAGTCCCGTGTCCCATGGGATACATCATGCACGGAGCCTGTGGAGTCCCCTCCTGGAGCACATTCTCGAGCTGAGCAGACGCGGATCTGGGCACCCTGCTCACAGATATCTCCAAGGGCCTCTTCCAACCTTCTTCACCTGGGGTGCAGGACACGGGGCCCTTTTTCCCGTTTCCTTCCGTAGCTCTGGCACGAGCTGGGAAGGAGGGAGCCTGGTGGACACGGACGCCAGGGCAGCTTGCAGCACGGCTCCTGTTCTTAGGTATCTACAAGGACAGAGAGCATCACCTAGCAAATACTATGGATTGGCCTCCTGGAGAGGGGCTCAGATCTCAGAAGATCCTGCCAAGCTTCTTCTTAGGGAAGGAGGTATCAGTGCCTTAAGCTGCCCCTGGCAGGAAGGCCCGAGACACGAGCACCCACGCACAGAAACAGGACACAGCCTGGAGCACCGTAAGTGCCTGGGAAGAGGCAGGCGGAACACGACCCGGCAGCTCCCCGACCCGGCTCGCACAACGCGAGGAGGTTGTACACACCGCGCCGCGGTTCCTGGCCACGGAGGACAGGACTAACCGGCTTGCACCTTACTACAGTCACAACGTCCCACACGCTCGGGAGAAGAAAAGGGGGAAAATAAACAAAAAAAGACAAAGCCACACGTAAGAGAGAATAACAAGACACGTAGCCAGCCTCTCTTTTAGAGGTACAGCAAGCTTCCATAAGACTCTCCAAGGAGTGATGCCTTCCCTCTTGTCCCTTTGCCTTCAGCTTAAACATATTTACACATCTATTTTAGCAGAAAACAGCAGAAAAGAATGTCACAGTTATTCGCTAACATTCTTCCACTGAGTTATGATTTGATAGCTATATGCTTAAGGGACGAGCTTAATGATGGACCTCAAAAAGTTTTACTAGTTTTAACATAACTTCAAGTCAGTCTCTTAAATTTCCGTATGTTGTTAATCTGTCCAAGGGCAAAACAATTCCTCAGCTCTCTTCCAGCTTTTTTAATGTATTTTTGAAACAAGTACTATATTATGTTATACAATTCATATAGAACTCTTTATGGTGCTACCACTTCTGCATGTACATCAGGCAATAATACACCCTTTAGAGCTACTCCAATACATGAAGAACTTGTCACTAATACAGATGCCTGTCCTCCCTTAAATTGATTTTAGTTTTAGTTATGTTTTGATCTAACCTTTTCAAATTGCAGGCCTGGAGTGATCTGACATCTGTTAAAATCAATTCCTAGCCATAAAAACAAAACCAGAAAGCATGCAATGTTATTTCAGGACTTTCGTAAGACGCTCGCGCTACAGAAAAACGTAATCACAAAGCCCATGTTTCCTTAAAGCCCATTCTCAGCGGCCACCCCGGCCCTCCACGGGGCTGCTGGAGGCTCGTCCGGACGCGGCTCCGAGCCCCGCAAAGGTTAACGTGCTCTGTGGCAATGCCAAGGCATCCTTCCCTCCCGCAAACAAATTCTGGATTATCGACATTATCCTGCAGCTTGACAGTTCTTGAAGCTATTTCACCACAAAAGACACCCTGATTCAGAAACACGTCCTTGTTGCAGAAGGAAACGCTCCAGGGAAATCCTAAGTGCCTAAATCAGTGTTTTCTCCACGATCTCAAGGCGAGACCCCTTAATTCCTTAGTTGCTCCTCAGTTCCTTCAGCTCAGGAGCTTGTTTCCCGAGCCGAGGCCACAGAATATCCACCGGCAGCTCTTCCCCTTAGCCACCCTGCTCCACACACCTCCACCAGTTTCCAGACCACGGGAAAAGTTTGTGATGGAAAATTTTACTTTTGGAAACATTGTGAGGAGGCAGCCACGGAGTCTTGCCCAAGGAGACCAGTGAGGACTTCTGCTCTGCTTTCAACCTCGCCGAGAGGTCTGAAGCCGCTGCATATGGAGCAGAACTTTACCAAGGGCTCTGAGCACGTGGCATCAGCAGAGCCCAAAGGAAACTCCAAGCATTAGAATGGAAAAGCAAAGCAGCGACACGGAGCGCAGCTACTAAAGTCTGGAAAAATATAGACCTCCTCCTCTTGGTTTTACATTCCCTTGAAACTTTTCTTTCATGTGGCTTTTTCTTTCCTGTTGGAGCTTGATATTCAAAGCTTGCCGCTAAATAAGGAAGGTGGCAGTTTTAAAGATTGGCACAGTTTCTTTGATAAAGAGCAAGTTGTCAAAACTATGCACAGAAGCCCTAAGGCAGAAAGGCAGGATCTTTCGATCACGGTGGAAAATAAAGTCCTTGACACAGTCTGAGTAAAGGGTCCAACTGGTAAATTCAAGATCTAAGTTCTTCATGCAACAGAAAAATCAAGGAAGACACATATAATTATTTTTTATCAAAACCACATTTACAAAAGCATTAAATCTGCTGGGATTTAACTCCGTGTAAAATATTTCATCCAGCAGAGCCTCACCAATTCATTATCATACTTAATATCAAATAAAAACATTTCATTCACAATCTGTAAAAAAGATAAAAGTGAGTTAAGCCAGAGGAGGATCCTTAAACAATTTTAGTGCTAGTGCTTTGGGTTGCTCTGAAGGGTTTTCCATAGACGCTGATGATGGAAGGGGCACAAGTGACAGCAGCCTCCTGGATGCCTCCCTGCCCACGGGGACACAGGACACTCAAAGGAAGCCCCTTCAGGTGGCAGGAGCTCTAACACAGCAGGAGACGCCGGCTCACACCCATCACAGTCAGCTTTAACCCTCAAACTCCCATTTCTGAAGGCAAAGTTTCTGCTAAAGTAAAATGAAAACTTAACTGAGACGTTCGATAACTATGGAGAACAGATCCGAGCGCAAAATCTTTGCTGGATACATACCCTAGATGCAAGACACACTTGACAGCAGGCTCTAACTAGAGAATTTCAACTATTGAATTTATCTACACATATAAATAAAACTTCCAGTGGAAGCACACTGAAGAATATTAGGAAAATAAAAATAAACCATAAGCTAGAGAGAGATAGTTCAAACAGGAGTTGTTCTGTGGCTCATAGCAGACCATAATTGCAAGCAAAATTTTCAGGCAGATGAGGCATAAAACAGTGTATTTCGTTTGCTTTTTCAAGCAATGAAATGATTAAATGTTCTTGTTAAATGTAAATTACTTTTGGATGATAAAGATAATTACGTGTGGAAGACATAATGATTCTCCGGCCCTAAGAGAATAAAAGAGATTAAAAAGGTCTCATAAAAATACATCCCTCCCTTCAGGATTGACTTACTGTCTTTGCAGTGAAATGCAGATGCTGTTCAGTTGACTGCAATTCTTTTTTTTTTTAATTAATGGGAATTATGTTTGTTAAATAAACTACAGGAGGGTTTTTTTTCCCCATTTGCCTCCTATACACAAGATAAAACATTAAAAGGTGAATATAAAACAAATTGGCTATCACATCTATCAAGTTCAGATAGCTTCTGTTCCCTTGTTCACCAGATAAATGTACAATAACAGGAAAAATAACTAGTTTCTGAATGTTTTCCTGATCTAGTTTCTTTTTTAATGACAGCTCCTATGTGCATGAATAAAGCAATTTTCATTAGGTTGGTTGCAGGTCTCCAGACCAATATAATTCTGCTTTCTCGCAAGAAGCATCACATAGGAACACCCAAGGGCACGGAGCCCATAAGAGCTTCCCATTACAGGAGTCCAGGGAAGTCCTGGATGGCAGCGGGTGGTTGGGGACATTCCGAAGGGGTCAGTGTGACAAGACCTCCGTGCAGAAGGGGCCTGACGGGACTCGCGGTTTGGTTTCCTCTCCAGCTGCAATAGAGCCCAGCTGAACAAGCAGGACAACACGTGCGACCAGGACAACCCCTAAACACAGCTAAGAGCTACACATACCAATTTCAAATACAATTTGCCCTTATATTTATATGGCTGATTATGCTTAAGTACTAGATGTTTAATTTTGAAGCAAATGAATTTTTATCCACCCACCTTTCATAGACGCATCCACGTTTCCTGCACACACTCATTCACCCAGCTCGCAGTGCTTGGAGGGCTGCGGGGCCAGGGCGAAGGAGGTGCCATGGCTACTGCTCCATGGCTCTGCTGGACCATCTCTTGCAAGAAACCACGTTGCTCTCCTGATGCTGCAGGCCTTTTCCTTCACAAGCTGAGGGCCAGCACACATACACATGCTGGGGGAACCATACCCGTTCCTTACGCAGCTCCTCGGTGCCTCAGCACATCTCCACGGTCCACGGCAAAGGAAAACATAAGCCAAAACATCTTACCTCATTCTTGGTCTAGCCACTCTGCTGCGTGTAAATCCACAAACCACCTTCAGTCCAATTTCACAGAGGATAGAGACCTTACAGGCACTGAGTGTCAATAAACAGCAAGAAACTGCAAGAAGCAGAAGACACAAATACTTTCATCAGCTGCTCTGCATGAGGCAAAAAGCTCAATGCCCTCCCTCGGGCCAGGCTGGCCCCTTGGTGCACATGCACCGAGTTAGCAATCAGTAGCTCCTCTATTTGCAGCCAGCCACAGAATGGCCTCTATCAAATGCAAGCGACTTCAGAAGTCATGGAGAAAACACGCTGAGGTGCATCCAGGATCTTGAGAGTGGGCTGAAGGAAAAGAGGATTGTGCTTATGTAGACACCTGTGCAGTCAAGGCTGTTCTGACATCCCCCATTTCTTTGCTTTTTACCTGAAAACACATCCTGAGAAGTTCTTCAGTTAAATGTCCACAGGTATTTTCAGTTTTGAATGTATTTTCTGACAGGTAAAAAAAAAAAAAGCACAAATATTCCTAATTGCTTCTAATGGTATCTTTTCCAAAGCCTTTTGCATTCTTGTACTTAAGCTGAGGCTACGCACTTGTCTCTTCGGTCTCACAGAGCTATCAAGAAGCAACAGAACTTCCCAGCTAAGCCAAACTTACAGATCAGGCCACAATGACCTAAAGGGTTAAACAAGGAAGAAAAACATTCTGTCAGCTGGAAGCTGGTGTGAGCTGGATGCAAAGGGTGGAACAAGGGAACAGCATCGTGTGCCCGGAGCTATGGAAAGGGCTCCGAGCCCGGCCCTCCCGGGGTCCCGCAGCATGACCACGAGCTGCCACTCGCTCACGCTGATGCCCCCTATGGCCTGTGCAAAACCCTCCTCCTCAAACACTTCCCAGACACCAAATTTTACCAACTTAAAGAAAACCCGAGGCTGCTGTTAACAAATGTGCAGCGCTCAATGGATGCATGCATCCAAAGAGCTTTGGGAGCAAAACGTAGGGATTCTGGAGACCTTCCCGCTCCATGGTTATAACACCACCACCTCTGAAATGGTTTTATTTATTAGTCAGCTCATATGAAGTTTCTAGAAAACATTTCCCCTTTTTTTTCTAAACTGGCTATAATCCAAAAAAGGAAGTATTTTACTATAGGATTTTTTGTCTCACATGGGAAAAAATGTGGTTGTGCATCATTTCTTGTACAGTGAACTGAGTTATCCCCAGCCCTGTTGAAACATGAATTCACTGATCTGAAAAAGTCTTTCCTAATTATACATTCTCAAAATATAAAGTATGAAATCTAAAATTTAAAAAATCTAAATGAAATTGCATTTTGGGTCAATTTTAACATAATAGAAGAGCTCCAGTTGCTGTTGCGCTAGGTGGTTGGGGGAACTCAGCAGAAACTCCAAATCAGGGCTTTTTCTCTTAGCCAGACTCATTCAGAATCCCCAAATTGCATCATACTCCGACTTCCCAAATAATAAGTGTAGTAGGCTCAGAAACCTCTATAAGAAGCACCATTCCAGCACACAGGTGGAGCTGCTCAGGAATCCCAACCCTGGCTTTGCATTAATTGCACTAATTGCATCCTGTATTCCTTGTTCCACGCACACTCGAAGCATCACCACACACTGGCTCGGAGGGATAACTATTCTCTTGGTAGTCACTTGAAGAAAGGGATAAAAAAAGGCAATAAAAACTCATGGGGATCTTTGAAAAAAAAAATTGTGCTGACCAAATCCTGCATATTTGTATTTCTTTGAGCATACAGCTGGCATCCCACAACGCATAATAAAAATAAGAAACCAAGTGCTAGGCAGTAGCCCAAGGAGCACTGCCATCTCCATGTGGGTGCTGAGCCCTTTCCCAAAACAGTTTGCCATCGTGGCATGCAGTGTGGCAAAACCAAGTACACGTATCCCAGAGTCAGTTTTTCAACTGACTAAAACCTAAAATAAATGCCAAGGCATCCATTTCTCGTAATACTATAATGTGACTCTATGCACACGGATAGGAAAATAAAGCCTCTGCTAAAATCGGAACATCAAATCTTCATTCCTAGGCACTCTCTGAGAAATGAACACATGTCCAAGGCAAGCAGAAGCCTACAAGCAGGGCCTTTAGTCACCCTGTATTTTATTAATGAACCAGTCAGCTTAAACGTTCAAGACAGGATAATAGCTGTTTTTCCTAGCATACCAGAGTCTTCTCAAAAGAACTAAATGTTAGTATTTCGGGTGATTAAGCTAAGCAACTGGTGACTAATCATGTTATGCATCAACGCTGCTTTGTTGGAAGTTGAGTGGGTGTTCTGATATTGTCAAAGAATTGCTTGAGATCAGGGGAACCATAACAAATATAGAACATACACATTTCCCACGCACCCACCGTTCCTACGTAATGCATGACACGCAGTCCTTTCCTTTTGATAGCAGCCCAATCAGAATTTCTGAAAAACAAACCCCTTAAAAACGCAGAGATCACAGAAGGCTGTATCATGACAACTCTTTTTACGTGCTTAAAACCTACATACAGCACTCACTGTGAAATGAATAGGGGAATTTTGAACACACGTAATTGCATTTCTCCAGGACTATTGTTCTAGCCCTTCTATAGAGAAAAATCCATGCACAGTCTGATCTTTTGGGGGAAGAACACTTGGTACAATTTCTTCCCGACCTGCATGGCTCATAGTGTGCTTATACAGGTTTCACTGATTCTTCTAATCATCCCAACCATTTCCTAAGGCAACAGGAAGTTCTAACAACTGTATGCATAGTCCTGTTTGGAGAGTTTCAATATTATATACCTCAGAAATAGACTATATGTTATGGGTATGTCCATACATCATCACACAAATAAGCAAAATCTAGTAGAAGTTCAAAGTTTTCAGAGGTATCCTGGAACTTGAGCTAGTTTGTTCACCATATTGAGATACAGGAAAGCTCAGGGTTTGGTCTGCAATAGCTCCCAGAATGAAAGCAAACTTAAAGGTTCATGTGGAATCTTAGCTCTGTCTCCTTGGCGTTTCCATTAAATGTAGGAAAAAACCTACTGAGTACCGCATGTTTATGCTCTCAGGAAGTGTCCTGCCTCTCCCCGTTGCAACTGCGGCAAGAGAGCAGGCAGATTTGGCAGGAACACCTGTAAACGCAAACTCTGCTTCTGTGAAACCAGGGACATCGGTTGTGTTTTCTCCTCCAGGGGACCACATTCTAAATCTATTAAAAACTTTGCTCACAGAGTTAAGAGAATCTTTTACCTTGTACAAAGTGCCTCGTCCTGCCTGTACAAAGTGTCCAAACAAAAACATTTTAATCACTTAGCGGAAATTCTGATGACAGAAGGTCCATGGTAGCTAAACTAGGATGAAAACCTGTTATTTTGTTGGGTTTTTTTTATTTATCTTGCAAAGCTAATTCTGCAGAAAACAGGACTTGGATGGATGGTTTTCATTCTACCACAGCAAACCTATTTTAAAGGACGTTAGAGCATAACCTGCTTTGAAGAGATTTCTCGGTTTTCAAAAAAACAGATTTCATACTTTTCACCTAACGTGCAGGGCGAAGTGCAGGTACCACACGGGTTGCTTCAGTCACACCACGTTCTGGCTCACTGTGACATGACAGACGAAGAGCCCTTGAGGTGCCACAGCACCGCTCGCGTGTGGCGTTTCGGAGATTTTGGCTTTCCGGAGATTTTGGCTTTCCGCTGTCACCATGGGCTACCTCCCTTGGCACTAACGCAGGGCCGGGGCTCGGGCAGCTCCGATGCTTTGCCTCGCATGGCCGTCCCCACGGTCCATAACTGCTCTCCCCTGCCTTAGACCTCCTCCGCAGCTGCAGATCTAGGGGAGCAGAAGGCACCATCTCTCCAGTGCCACAGTCCCTCAGCCTTTTGCGGCCCCAGCATGTCTGAAGCTGCCCCACAAGTGCTGCAAGCGGCGCCCAGAGATGCTGCACAACGCGCGAGGGATTGCAAAAGCAGCAGCCAGGCACTGCCCGTGTCCCCAAGGCCTGGCCCAGCTGCCAGCTGAGCAGACACTCTTCCCTTTAAATGCTTTTTTACACTCCGGCACCCGCTTTCAGGGCTGTCCACCAAGGCCGCTGGCACGTGGTGCTGCAGCCACAACATGGCGGTCGGGGCCGCATGAAATGGCTGCCGCCCACAGTGGCCATTAATGGAGGCCCATGGGCCTGCAGGTTTGCCTTGGCTGCCTGCGGGGATGGCTGTCCTCTTCCCTTCCTTTTCATGTCTCAGCACAAGGGTGCTCCGAGCCCCACACCAACCCAGTTCACCACCTGAAATTTTATAAAAAGAAAACACAGAATGCGTACAGAAAAAACGTACCGAAAATACAGCGTCAAATGCAGAAGTGATGAATTCCGCTCGGGAAGGAAACCAGTGGATCATCTGGAGGCACAGTGGAAATAATAAATAATACATGAAGCACTACAGGTAATTAAGTACATTGTAAACAGTCACAGAAAAGGTCTTTTGTATATAGTTTTTTAGATGCACAAAATCTGAACATTAATATGTATAAAATGCAAAACCCTAATAATGCATCAAACACGCGAAAGAAGGAAAAGCAAAAACCTCAATTTAAGGAAGAAAAATATTCTGAAGTTAAAGCTTTCATCATTATAAAATTCAGCCCCGAGTTAGGATTACTTTTCACAGCACTCCTGCACAGAGACGGCTAAGAATTATGTAGTTTGGGTTTTTTTAATATATTTTTAATCCAAAAATATGTTCATGAAGCAATCTGTCCCTTGCAAATATGATCTCTTTCTTGGTGCTCATCATAACTCTGATCTGTGCAGACATCTAATCACTTGATATTTTTGCTTCTTTTTAGAGGGGTTCACCTGAAGACAAAAGATGTGACATGACCAGCACTCAGACTCCCTAGGTAGGAAGATTATAATAAAGCCTTTAAAAACTCAGATTATTTTTCTGAAAATAAAAAGCATGTGGTCTATCCCCGTAGGTTTCTGAGATGTTTGTAGCTTTGGGCACTTAACAAATTAGTTGTATTAATCATGAGTCTCCAGAGACGGTTAGACCTCTCTCTTCATCAATTAAAAAGAGTAAATAGAGAACATCTGTTTATGGATTTTTAAAGAAATGGTTTTAATGACTGAGATAATGATGTGGTTTAAAAGAGGTCAGGAAGAAAATATGCTCTTGCCGTACATGAGAATTAAAACTCCGCAACTTGCAAAATTGAAAAAAACAAACAAGAAAACCTAACAACAGTAAGTAAAATGACAACTATAAATAATGCTGATATGAATTCTTCCTATTTTGGGGTGAAAGAGAGCCTCTTTCTCATCTCAGGAAGATGTGTTTGTTTCTTAAGTTAGTATCTTAGCTTATCCTTCACTTTTTCCCACATGATCACAAATCTGTGCCTTTTGGAAAGTGAGGGAAAATTAATACTTCAGTATTGTTAGTAAGGGCTTTAGCACACACAAGGAATGAGAAGCTTCAGACTGTAAGTCCCTGTGAGGATAATCCTCTTTTAAAAGATCTTGGGTATGTGACTCATTTTGTCAGAAAGAAAAATGTCCTCAAATTCACCATTTTAACTATTTGTCTTTTAACACATACAGCTAATTGCAGGGCAACGCAGCAGCTTGCAGAGTTCCACACCGTTGTATACCACTAGATATTAGTTATTTCGAGGCCCTTAAAATATTCTCCTGGAGTTAGAACAGTGTTACAGTTGAATTTCCCAGGTGAATTACAGTCATTACACGTGCAGAGAAAATTTGAATCTATTACTGAATTGGAAAAAGATCCCACAGATAACGAATTAATGACTTGTGAGTCATGTTTTATGAGGTTTTACAAGGTTATATGAGGTATTGGTCTAGAATTGAAGTGTATTTAAGCTGAAATATTTCTCAAGATAATAAACAGGAAGCTGATCACCACATTATACGAAACTTAGTGTGGTCTCTATAAGAGACAACAAATTTACAACAAATTTCTGCTAGTTTTATTCTTTTCCCCCATGCTGTAAGTGCATTGAAATAGATCAAGGATTTGGGAAATGGAAGAGTAACCTTTCTGTGAGACAGTGGGAGTTGGGAAGAGGTCCTGGCTGAGGTAGCTGCTAATGATCTCCCTCGCTGTGTTCGAATGTGCAGAAAAGGCAACTGGGCAATACCATAGCAAGAGAAAAAGTGCAGACATTAATTTGAAGAAGAAAAGCATGAGTGAACAAAATCAATTAATTATAAGTAAAGATGCAGAGTCATTTATTCTATTTTATCCTATAAAATTAGGGCAAATATCAACAGTAGTTTGAGTTGCTTTCAGGAAGACTGCATTAATTATTCAGATATCCAGAGCTGCTTTTTGGCCACAGTGGGATACACAATTTGAAATTTGGTCCCAGTTCTACACAGGTATGAGAACATCCTTTTGTTTCTAGTATGAGATGTTTAAAAGGCCACCCATGACATTTTTCCAAAGGAAAATTTCATGGCAAATCCCCTTTCCAAGCAAGAACTTCTTTGTAAAGGTCTTCCTTTGATTTTCTGTCACTATAATATATGCAGGAGAAGTATATGTGGAGTATAGCTTACCAAACATGCAAAAAATATAAAAGCTTACTCATCCAAATTTGATTTAAATTCCCTTTATATTATAAATAATGACTCTAGAGTGTTTTATTATAATTCTGTTCCTAAAACCATTCAGCTGAAAACCATAAGATATTTCCTAGATATTTCAGAGATATTTCTGAGATTACAGTGTTTGGTGAGTAGCAGCTACATCAGAGAAACTGCATTTTACTGGTGTATTACAGCAGTACCTCACTAGGACAAAACCATCCAAGGAGCCTTCTGGAGACAGCTGTTCCATATGGCCTTTATTACTGCTATTTAACGTTCTTCTTTTTTCATTGGCAAGGTAGATAGAAGATACAGAAAGCGCCGTTGTCTAGCCAAAAAAGTGTTACTCCTTCAAGATCTTTCTGGCTATTTTCCATACAGTTATGCTTTATAGGACAAAATATGTATTGTTATAATGAGAGCAAGTGGACACTGGTGAAGACAGGAAATGGAAATGGTACACAGCAGTAGAGTGGTACTGATGTGTGGGTGCAAAGGTTCAGGTTCTCCTTCAAAATTCATTACCTCCGTAGTTGGTTCTGAGGCAGAAAAGGGCAAGAAAGAGCAAACTGACCCATAACAGTATAATTCCCTACATGTTATAATGAACAAGAAGGTAAGTCTCTGGAAAATAATAACATCATCAAAACTGATCAAAACGGTGTGGCACAGTCATGGTAATATCTTTCTTAAGGCGTTTTCATGAGCTGGTGGAAAATATCACAGCATAACCCTAAAAGTTTAGGGAAAAACACACAAGATTTTCTCTCTTCCTTTGGAGCAATGTAATCACGGATTAACATGATTAGCAGTCAGTCAGACAGGAGTACCATAACTGCTTTACACCTGCTAAAAATACACACCATTTGCAGGATACTGAAGCCACTGGGTAAATATATATATATATATATATTAGAATCTTGTGCAGACTCCAAGAAATTTATCACTCAGCTCAGGAAAATACATCTATGAGCCTGCTACACAAATATAAACTTCTATAGATAGGCCATATATATCGCAAGTGCACTGTGCTTTTTGCAAAGATACACTGCTTTCAACCTTAATAAATCTTCTTGGGTAGCACCAAGATGTAATGGATAGAGTTATTCCGTAAGACATAAAAATAGTGCGATAACTAAAAATCTATGTATTCCCTAAGTTATGAACTGCTATCCAGCAGCAGTTGGGATGTTCCAAGAAGGTAGCTCTGTCTCATGGCACTTTGCATCTTTAGATAAAGATTTCCTGAACCTCATAGAAAGTTTGTGTGTTTGTCCCTTAGGGAGTAGTCACGTCTTCTTTTGGGTATGTTATTTCAATTGGCTTCTTTTGCTTTTTGGTGACTTTTTAAAAGCTTCCATGGGATCGTGTGAGATATGGAGAAAAAAATGCTCAGAAACATGACAATTTGTTACATAAAGCAGGAGAGAGTCCACCCTGTGCAGATGAAGAAAGTTCAGCTAGTTTTCAACAATTGCTTCACATTCATTTTCTGGTAAGTCTTTCTTAATGCAACTATCCTAAATATAAACTAACAACTAAAGTGGCACTTCCAGGATTTCTAGGTTTTATTACTTAATAAGTTCAAGAAGAGTATAGCAATGACATTTACATTTGTCAAGGTGCCTATAATAACTGCAATTCCCCTGAAATTATCAGTAGACAAAGTCAGAAGTAAAAAATGGAAACAGTTCTACCTTCTCTCTCAAGTAGAACAAAAGGGCAGGAGGAAGTCATTACATTCAAAACAACCAGTTTTGAAAGCTCTACATGATCTAGGATAACAAAGTGTTTAAAAAGAAAGTAGAAAAGTGAAAAGATGTCCAAAAGGCATGTTTTTTTTTGACATAGGGTTCTGATCGTAACCTTCTTCCATAGGTATGACAGGAATACTTACAAACTCTCACAAATCTGTGTAAACAGGAAACCGTCATTGCTTTTCTATGCAAAACATATTCAGTGTATGATGTCTCCAGATACCCCTATATTCATTTTTCTTCACGTTCATTGGTTAGCATTCTCAGGATGCACATACGTACACCCACACATAGATACATACACTCACATACAAAACAACCTTCCTGAGCTTGAAAGAAACTTTCTAGTTTAAATCTTCATTCATTCCTATGAGGGAGCCCTAAGTCTCGGGGTGTTTTGTGTCTTTGCAAGAGGTGAAAGGAGAAAGGAAGGGAGTTCTCCACCTCAGAGCACAAAATGTCATCAGAGAAGGCACAGAAACAGTCCATGACAATTTACATTTTTTTCCTCCAGAAAAGAGTGTGAGAAAGAACTGACCTGTGTACTTTTTGCCAAACCTCATCTTCTGTAACAGTTCAAAACAAACTCACAGATCTATCTGCTGAAGGACTTGTACAGAGCCTTGCTGGACTGGACCCTGGAAGACACAACAAAACAAGAGGACATAGCACTCTACAAGGCACCCAGTGTCTTTGGTCAAAAGTCAAACCTTAGGAAACAAATAATAAGTTAAAAAAAAAAAAAAAGCATTTCAAGCCTAGTAGGTTCCCATTACAAAATGCTAGCCCCAGAAAATAAATATTTTCTGTATGATTACTTGACCTACCTCACACTCAAGAAAGAAAGGTTTGGGAACACTCCATAGGATATTTTATCCCACAGAGCCTGAGCTAGCGGGAAGCTAGCCTGCCACAAGTGGTTTGATTCCTCTCAAAATACATTCTTTTTCTTTCTTCAAAACCAGTACATCTGCACAATCTCTGAAGCATCCTGGGCTTCTGAAAATTCCACCTCAGGACACTTTTGAAGCTCCTGGGTCTTTCCCACCACTATAGAAAGTTTAAACAAACACACACCAAAAAAAAATGAATTCATTAGAGAAATTTTGCATAGTAAATATTGTAATGTTTTGTATATAAAACCAAATTTACATCAGAAGAAAAAATGTCAATCATAATTCTTTTACTGAACCCAGTGATTTCTATTGTCACTATGAGAGTATCTTATCTCCCCCTTCTCTTTCCATTTTGGGTTCTTTTCCTTACTTGTAGTTTTGACGTAGCAGGTGAGGTGACTCCAAATAAATATAACGAGGATGCTCTTAGTGCAACTACGTTAAATAAAGATTTTGCCTCTATGAATTAGAGCTAGAAACCATCTCAGAAGGACACTGGGATTCGGAGCACTTTGGAGCTGATCCACCCTGATCTGGGTGCACTGAGGTATGTGACATTCCTGAGTCCACTCCTGAGTTCCTGTGTGGGTGATGCAGGACGCGCCAACATTTCTGCTGCTGAAACCAGCTCCTGGGGTAAGTGACTACCTCTGCCAGAAGAAACGGCCTGGAATTAGGGCCTGCCACTCTGCACAAATTACCACTTTCCTCCACGCCGCAGGTTGCTCTGCTGATAGACAAGGAAGAGCCAAGATAGCCCTCATTCTTTGCGTGGGCAGATAAAAGCATCTCTTCCCATACATGCATTTAACAGCAATTGCTGTTTGAAAGTGGTTAATATAATATTCCACATGCTGTTTGAAAGGGATTTTCTATTATTTCCTATGGACAAAAGACACAATAAGGAGAGGTTCTTGTAAAGGGACACAGAAAAGAAGAAAACAAAGAGCGGATGATAAAACTGTATGAACATTTGCTCTAAGAATACAGCAACCTTTTAGTCTCTGCAAACCTGTAAAATGAATCAGCATGCCTAGGAGTTTTTTTTTTTTTTTTTAATAAGAGGAAAGAAAATGTTACAACAAATATTTAGCAAACTGTTGCAATCTATTTAAAATTCTGTGAATGCGAACGTTCACTTTTAATGCACAAAAAGAACCAGTTGGATGCTGACCTAGTCAGTCCCAAGACATTAAAGATGTTTTTTTCTTTTCCTCCTGGGCTACACATTCCTTTGCATGGACCTAGGGGCTCTCGAAAACGATGCTGTGGAGTCTCCCTCCTGCCCAACACACCTCAAGCTGGTGCTAAGCAGACCAAGACTTGCATTGCTCGTGAGCCTTTGTTCTCAGCACTTTCAGCTCCATTAAAATGAAAAATGACGTGAGCATGTACAGTTCCTGACACTGATAATGTTCTACAGTTATCGCCCATCAAAATAGATGCCAGGCACAATTGTGCATGAGAACCACTGAATTATTTTTAGATAAGGCAGAGTGACAGCTAGGATAAATAACCCGTTATTTACGTAGCTGTCCGACATGGTGATTTTGATTTAACAAGTTAAAACTCCATTACGGATAGACTTTTTCCCTCACAATGCGCTATTCTGGTATTGTGCCAGAACAAGAGATTTCACACTTCAAAGAAATTACTAGCAAAAAGCTGCATATGCTGGAAGGGAATGACTATTTAAACAGTATGCATCAGGTCTGCAGCATCCGTGTGCTGCTGATAAAAACTACCCCATACTTCAATGGCATTTTTCTGCTCAGGAGTGGCAAGATAGGAGAAGGGAGAAGAGCAAAGAGAATTGCAGACCACGGTAAATAAAAATATAACTAGAGCTGGCAAAGGAATAAAGGAAGTAAATAGAAGCTAAAAGCAAGAGACAGAAGTTTGAAAAAAAGTAAAACAGGTAGCACACACCTAGAAATTACTGGAGAAACAAAAAGTAGAGTGAGGAAGGAAACAGAAGACAAAATTGAGAAGAAAGGGAATAAGCAATTTAAAAATGACTGCAGAGAAAAAGAATAAAAAGAGCAAGATAGAAAGGAAGGGAGAGGAGTCAGAAGGAAAAACAGGCTATGAGACTGAGCCTGAAGAAACAAGAACTTGGATGGGTACAGAAAGCATAAGAAATATATAAATATACAAAGAATGCTGAAGGCTAGTAGATACTTAAGAGAGAAATGAAGGAAAAGAAAGGATGAATAGATAACAGATGCACCAGGATGGTCATGAGCTTGATTCAGATTTTGTCTTAGACTTCATCTTCTCTGTTGCTTTCTCTTCTGTTTTTTTTGTTGTTGCTTCTTGTCATAGATGTAGACTGAACCAATGTGTTCTGAAGGAATATGAAGTACTTCACGTGGCAGCTAACAGAAGAGCTACTTCTGGCAAACGCACCCAGCGATTCCTTTCTCTGTAACAATGCGCCAAGATTTAAATATTTTACGTGCTACAAGAGCAGACTCTTCTCTATATATTCAAAAGACGTGTCAAAGCAGACTGTCCAGATCTCACTACTGATTGGACAAATGGGTATATTTAAATTGTAAAAGAATCACAGACTGCCAGACTGGTTGAGGTTGGCAGGGACCTCTAGGGATCCCCCAGTCCAAGCCCTGCTCCAGCAGGGACACCCAGAGCAGGGGCACAGGGTCCATCCAGGCGGGTTGGAGATCTCCAGAGCAGGAGCCTCCACAGCCTCTCTGGGCAGCCTGTGCCAGGGCTCGGGCACCCTCACACCAAGGAAGTTCTTCCTCACATGGACATGGAGCTGCCTGGGGTTCAGCTTGTGCCCGTTACCCCTCGTCCTGTCACCGGCCACCACGGAGAAGAACCTGGCTCCATCCTCCCTACAACCACCCCTCAGGTACTTGAACATGTTGATCAGATCTCCTCTCAGCCTTCTCTTCTCCAGACTAAACAGGCCCAGCTCGCTTAGTCTTTCCTCATACAACAGATGCTCCAGTCCCTTAATCACCTTTGTCCTTCAAATGTAGTGAAATTAGAATGGCTAACTTTAACTAAGAAAATGCATTTGATAGTAAGCATAAAAGTAGTAACTTTTACAGAAGTAACAATATCTATGTTCATAAATAATCCTCCATTCTGAAAACACTATCCTTGCTATTTCACAGTGGTTACAACTCCCTGAATGAAAACTGTAGTGGGGCCAAACTAAGTTTTATCTGCTGAGCTAATACCATATGTGATCACATACACAGCAACTTGGCCAGTCGGATTGAGGAGTGTGGAAATTCATGCATTTCTGCTTTGGTAGCCTGGACGTGGAAGGCATTGCCCAGAGCAGGAGAGGGCCGAGATCCACGTTCATGGAGCAGCTCCCATCTGCACTGCAGAAGCATTAGCACTGCTCATGGGCCATATAACCAACCTCACTCACTAAAACAACATTTTGTTAAGATACTCTCTCTCTCGACTCTTTACTGATGAACACATTGTTAAAGGGACTTAAAGTTAATGCTTTGTTTGTGAAACATTCTGATGATCTGTCTACCAGACTGATTTGTGGTATTTAGTAATCAAGTCAACATTAATTAATATTCTGCATGCAAACTACCCTTCAAGGGAGACTATTTATGCATTGTTTTTCATCTCTGCAAGTGATGAGTTATATAAAACCAAAAATGTGATGACAAAATGTGAGAAGGTTAAAGAATTTACATTCCTCCTTTGCAATCCACAACCACAAAGAAGTTCTAGTTACATTAAAAAAAAAAGGAAGTTTATCTATGAGATTTTCCATTTATTTCACCCTCTTTGCCTTAGATGTTGGACTGTTCTCTCAGTGAAAGCACAGGCTGTGGTCACCACTCAGCCAGCACCACCACATGGAGCTGGAGCCTTTCCAGCCCCACAGGTTATCCATCATCACACTGTTCTGCCCAAACTCTTTTAAAAGAGCAGTTTTCTGCCCAAACTCTTTTAAAAGAGCAGTTTTGTTCAAAAAAAGCTCTGTGGGATTTGGGAAATTAAAGATGCTGTATGAATGCGTGATAGTACTAATGATTTTTTCTTAAACCACATGCAGAGTTTGGTCTTGAACCCACTGAAGTCAATGGGATTTTGCTCCTCTTTGGTGGGAGCAGAATGAGGCTCACAGTGAGCAGAGCAAAATCTGATCTTACAGTGTTTAACAGTTATTTTAAATGTAAGCAAAGAACTGTTTTAACTACAAGGAAGTCTATGCACATTACACCCTGAAACACTGAACTCCCACCAGTCTGCCTTTAGGAAACCCGTTTTGGGGCTAAGGGGGAGGTAACTAAGGAAGGACATTCATTTGGATAACACAGGAATGTGAGGTTTCTGCGTCACCCTCAGGGGATATTTTAGGTCTTTGAAAAGGTCTGTTGGTTCCGATCAAGAACCAGACACCCAACTCCTTAGGGATTCAACTTGTGTTCATGGATATGGCTGCATCAAGACTTGGTCCTTCTGGGCCTTCAACACAAGTGCCATGAAATGAACTATTTAGGACAGTGTTTGAATATATTTATTTAGCTTAAACTTTACCCCTAGCACCATGGATGCCCCTGAATAAGTCAGAACATGGTTTACTGAATCAGGAACTTAATTTGTGGCAGAAATGGTGAGACAAGAGCTCCTTCCCCTAACACCTCTCAACCTTAATAAAAAAAAGGAGGAGACAGGAAGAGTGGAGAAAATTAAGCTGTGATGCAATGTACATGTTCTTTTTGTGGAGATGGTTCTCAATTATAATCAAATCAAGTCTCCTTTTCCATGGAATTAGTGAAGAAGTCCCATGGAAGAGAAAAATTTCTTTTTTTGTTTAAGACTTGCATTCAAAATAATATGTCCAAAACAATTTCTGTTCGAGCTATATTTTCAAGGAACATAAAATTACTAAAAATAACTCAATAGCTATTTTACAACTGTTTCTACAGCTAACACTGCTGTGGATTTAACATATACTTAGAAGAGGCACCCAGCTCCCAGCTGTCTGAACTAATGCACACAAGCAAGGAGAATTAGGCAAGAAATTATACACACAATTTTGGGCATCATTTTAGAACTCCAACCTCATGAATATAAGACGTCATACTCACTTTTTAGACCACATTTAGGTTATCAGCTTCTCTTTAAATGCATCTATCCAGAACAGAGGTAAATATGATTGAATGCTTTATGTCTTATTGTTATGATTTTATTTTAGGAGATAATTTAATTGAATTAATGAAGGGTTCCTGATGCAATACACCAAGAGCAGGTAGTTATTCACAGAATTGAATTCAATCCAGTAATTCATCTGTGGCAATTAAAAGGCCTGGTAAAACTTAAAATTTGTGTTTCAAAACAAGTTTTGACTTTCCAAAACAAAATTCTGAAAACAGAAATTCTTGGAATGATAAAATCAAGTTTAATATCTATAATTTTCAAATTTAAAGGAAATCAAATAAGTCTCTGAAATTAAAATTTTGTATTAAAATATTTTAAAATGTACAAATTCTGAAATTGCATTTGTTTGTGCTTTACACCACTAGCACTACTGTCAAAAATTCATGCTTTCTTTAAACACTTTTTTTTTCTTTTTTTTTTTTTAAGAAACACTTTCTGTTGGAAAATTATCACAATTACATATCGTCCTCAATCCAATCTTTCATTGATTGGAAGAAGTTTGCATTGAACAAGAACAGTGTCGAGGAGAAAACTCTTCGAATATAACATTATTAAAATTCATATTTTGCATTTAATACATTTCTTATATACTGAAAGGAGCCTTGTGCTACATTGACAGTGCCTACTGAAGATGAATGATTATCAGTTCCAGATACTGGATATCTATAGAGTTTTACTATTCATTTCCTCTCAATATTTCCTCTCAATCATGAATTCATAGTTTTCCTCAGTAAAAATTACTGCTGTTGCACAATGAAAAAAGCTTGATATAGGTAAAGGTGTACCTTGCATTTAGAGTAGGTTCTATCTGTCTGGTCAAGAAAAAACATAAAAATTAAAGTAAGATAGTAGCTCATTTTAAAGTAATGCCTTATTACTTTTATATTAAAGACTCTAAATTCTGTCCACCTTCAGAAAGCAATAAAAAATCCTGCCACAGATACGGCAAAATAACTTGTTAGCACTAACATAGTTCCTCACTTCTGTAATATATTCATGTAAAACTCATGTTTCTGTCTTGCTTGACAGTTCTGGTAAATCCTTCTGCTCATATATTTTTCAAGGAAAATCACATAGGTTGACTGAAGACTACAGCAGATAGGAGATGACGCATTCTTTGAATTAACACTTGCAACTTAGATTAAATCTTGTTCAAATTTGTCCAACGAACCTGCAGTAGCAGTCTGTACTGAGGGCTAACATACAGCAAATATTCCAGCTGCTATTTAAGGAGGCTAAGAGCAGCCGTAAAAAATGAATTGCTCAAAATGAAATTTTTGGAAAAAAAATAAAGTAGAAATAGTCCACCATTGTTTTATATTTTTAGTATGACAGTTATTATAACATGATATTAAAAGTCAAAATAATATTAACATTTTTCATGACATTTTAGTACTAGAACATACAAACTATTTCCCAGTCCTTGTCCTGAAGAACTTGGAGCCTTCCTAGGCCCCAGAGAGATATTAGACAGATATTTTAGAGAGAAACTGTATGATTTCACAGCACCTATAGAAACTTTTCAAAAAATATTTAAAAATGCCCTTTTTTATCTACAGTTGACCACACTGTTCTTCCAGTTTTATCTGCAATGCTGTGGCGATTGCAAAGCTCTTAGAGGACTTCATTTCTTATAGAGAAATGTGGGATTTCACTTGCTGCTCTATCCACTGGGCAGCTCAGTTCCCCAGAACCTGACTTGATTAATATCATAAGAAAATAGACTAATTAATTAGATTCACTCCACCTAAATGTAATATATACACCTGTGATTAACGCATGTTGCCACTGGAGGTCACTTATGTTTTACTTAGACTGCACACATCATTAATGATAATTAAATATGAACTTAGAAGACCCTCTGTTATGTACATTACCAAGAAACCATTAGTAAATCTAACCTCACAAGAAACATAAGTTAAAGAAGTATCTGCGCCTATTTTAACAATAAAATAAAAACCCGACAAGTCAACCTCTAAATTCCTATACTCAATATCATAGTCAAGTTACAGACGTTAGAGGTGCATCCTTCTGATTTACATAGAAATAGGAAGATGCTGTTCAAGCTTTTCTAGTGAACGTGGTGTGTTCACAGAAGTAAAGGCAGTTTTTCCAGAAACAAATTTTCAAGTTTCAAGTGAAATATAAATAAACGCTAAGTATAAAAGGTGAGAAAGGCCGGCTCCTTCTTCCAGTGACTCCATGGTTCAGGAAAGTGCTCTGGTCCCGAGGTTCAGTGGGGGACATGACAAATGGTCATGAATGTTATGAAGCTTCTTTAAAGAATTTGGCGTTTGGGTTAAGTTTAGGTAGTTCCCTGTGCTTGTCACCAAAGAGCCATTGCACCAACAGACAGGCTGTGCAGCAGTGAACCCAGACACTTCAGAAATACCAGGTTCCAAAACACGTTCTGCTCCAGGGTCACAGCTACACCAGTTAGGAAAGGCAATGCCTGTGGTGGGGGAGAAGATGCAACAGCAGCCTGGCTCCTAACCCAAACTTTGCTCTGCTCCAGATCCTTGCAAAAAAATTTACCATGGGGAATATGCTACAAAAATATGTCAAAGAGTTTTCATGTTACAATTCAGCCATAAACTATAACCTAAGAAGCATCACATTCAACATCAAAATACTCCCGTCTAATAAAAAAAACCAGTGAGAAGACTTGTCCTGTGATTTATTACCTATTTGCCTTCTTGGCATCTTAAGAGTGCCAAGACAATTTTCTTCTTCAGATAGTTTTTATTTCTAAGAGAAGGCATTTGAATTTTCTCTTCTTCTCAACTAAGCTAAAATTAACTAAGCCTTTAGCCCTTATATACTAAATGATAATTCCCAAAATATACAGTAAATTCACCATGACAGCTGAACAGGGACTAACCATATCAATGCTCAGAAGCTGTAACAGATATTCATTCTGAGATGAGGAGATTTAGTAATATAATATTTAATGCTGAACTCAGTGCTTTGAGTTTACTTACACTATGTGAAAATATGAAAAGAAAAATGAAGCTGCTGTGTTATTAATGTTTTAAAACTAAACTCTACTGTATAAGCAGTGTAACAGTTCCATGATTTATTTAAATTTGTGTGGCAAGCTCTATCCATATTAACATGCCAACATTTCCCTGGCACAGGGATGAATCGTCCTGTCTCCAGCAGTAACTGCACTGGGTCACTGTGGAGGGAGCTCCACTACTGAGGATTCTTGCACCAGCGTTTCAGTCCATTCAGAAGCATCAGAGCACTTGGAAGGGTGCCCAGGTGAAGAAATCATTTCCTCAAATATCATAAAGAGAGGCATAAGAAAACAAAAAATACTCCTTTTGGAGTAGAACATGTACTTTTTTTTCCTCTCCTTCACGGTCATTTTTACTGTGACAATATATTAAAATATTTAAAAATAAGAAGCCCTGTTGTTACATCACATATAGGTGAAAGGGAACTAAACTGCATTCTTCAACACATGCCATTTAGCGCAGTATATTTTAGACATCTCATATATGCAAACGTAGTGTAATAATATGACTGACATCAAAATAATGTCACATTAGAATAGAAATTAGAATTAGAAATTGTCACATCAAAATAATGTCACGTAGCCTGTTAACAGGCTACGTGGCCTGGGCTCCAGCTAAAGGGAAGCAAAGCTAAGCCAGAGGCAACTGCACACAGTGATATCCACAGCTGTATATGCCATTACTAACCTCTATTCATACGAGTATTTAAATGAGTATTTAATGAGTAATTTAAATGAGTATTTATTTATTTATTTATTTTAAAAAAGAGGAAAAAACCACACAGTTCAAGCAGTTCCATACAGTCCTATGAACTATGAACAAAAACAAACACAACAAACACACAAACTTGGAAGCAATGTGAAATTTATGGAATAAGGATTTTTTCAAACTGGTTAGAGCCAAATTGGCTTCAGGAATTTGCAAATTAATGTTATCCTTTTCCATTTAAGATTATTCTCTGGTCAACATCATATAAAGTGTCATCACGAAAGGAGCATAATACTATAAAATACTTCTTATAAGACACAACAATTAACATACAACCAGCCTGCATATACTGTATTTTCCTCCCTAGGTCCTAGACTCTGCTAGTGTAATAATATTTATTATCTTAATAAATACCCCCGTGGACAGTCATCCTTTGTGAGCCAAAAGCATCACCCCAATGGACCACAACCCAGCTCAGGCTGGTGCTCCAGCCTCAACGGCTCGAGCGTAAATGAGACACTTTCATGGCTGAAAATTATTAGATGCTGAGGAACTTGTTTGCAGATGTAGTTGTAAGATTTTCTGGGGCTTATATTTCTCAAGAGTCCTGACAAAATGCAAGATATCCCTAACTCAGTGTGGAACGTGAAGGGAACAACACTGACTTCCTAGGGTTGTTTCACAGCAACTCGGCATTTTCTTTTCCACTCTCCTTTACTCCCAGGTGGAGTCCAGAGATACCCACAACATATTTTTGTACATTAAAAGATCTAAAGGCACAAGCAGAATGAAGTAATGTTAATTTATACAGGCTGAGGTAACAAATCTGCATTACTTATTTCTTTCATTTTGATCTTATTGCATATTTCACAGACCCCTGAATTCATTTTATTTAATAAATAGAAACACATCCGTTTAAGTTACTGACATGCAGATAATCCCCATTTTTTAACCTTATGTATAAAATAACCTTATGTATAAAATTCTAACCTTTAACCTTACGTATAAAATTCTTTAACCTTCTGTATAAAATACATAACCTTATATGTATAAAATTCTGTTGAAATAAACAAAGTTTCTTATACATGCACAGCTTTGCTGTACAAAGTTTTGGATGGGAGTCAATGGATGGGTCTCGCAGGGCACTTCTATTGGCAGTAACAGGACGATGGCCTTTTCCTGCCAGATGCCCCTTTGCCAGCTACAATTTCTTATCCAGAAACACGAGCTCCCCTGATTCACCATTGAAACATTTTTACTGCCAGTTCCAGACATGAGAAACGTGAAAAAGATGTTCCCTGAGTTATAAATCTTAAGAGCTTCTGCTGAAATGCCTCAACTCTGTTATTAATCAGTTTGCTAATATAATCAAATCTTCAGCACACAGAGAAATGGAGGAACTAGGATGCTTTGGTTCGTAAGATTACCTGTTGCATTTTAAAAACCTGTTTTTGCCACAATCCTTTACTTGTGATATCAAGATTCAAATCTTACGGTGGTCAGGATGCTGTCACTCCCAGCACTTTAATTCTGATCTTCCTTCTGTTTTCAGGACCAAGACCCAGAAACCCCCCTGAGATTCTAGTAGTAAATCAACCTAAAGCTCAGGCTTGCTAACAGGTGGGATATTCAAGTTAATAAGGACTGTTTTAAGGAAGCTTAGGGAAAACATTTGGTCTTCTAGCAAGCCCTCGAGGGCAGGAAGCCTTTAAGCCCATTAAAGGCCAGGTCCTTTACCAGCCATGGAGGCGTTTTGGCTTCTCTCAATCCTCTTGGGCACAGGTTATGTTGAAGTAGCTTGTTGTCCTGCTTCCCATCTCAGGAACTCTCAGAAACAGTCAGTGTGCACCCACATATCATCTTCAGGGGAAAAAAAAGCGAGCAAAAAAGTGTCTGGAAAAGGTAATAGAGAGTTACGAGTAAGGTGACAGTGTATGTTTACTGCAAACATGCAACAGAGATGCATTCTACAGAGTGTTACAATGGCCAAATTCCGAGATAGAAAACTTTCCATTTTCCATAAGAGCATTGATGCAATGTACTTGGAATGCTTGTAGTAAAGCATTTTAGGAAAGAGATAGAAACAACAAGTTTCAAACTAAGTTTCAAACTATTTCTTAAAACAAAAAGTTTGGACGGAAAATGGCAGGAGCAATTTGGTAGATAACTTCAAGTGAAACAGTGATGGAAGTAAACAACATTAAACTTTAACAGAAATGGAGGGAAAAAAAAAAGGAAAAAAAACTTGCAAACTGTAGTTGCTCCATCTCTGAAGAGTCCCAAGAAAGGGACAAATAAAGGATGAGGTGGAGAGTAAAGAAGGAAAATAGTTTTGGAGCTTTTGGATCCCCCAAAAAATTCAGCTTTGCAAAAGGTCAGTGCAAGGGGAGTTTTGGAAACAACGTACCTACTGCTAAAGTGGATGGAAAGCTACAGAAGTGAATAAATAATAATAAACTTGAAGTGTCAGTGGTCCAATTGTATTACCATAAAATGATGTTTGAAAAATCAGCTTAGTTAACTGAGCCTCCCTCCCTCTCCTCTAGAGGAGGGTGATACCAAACAATTAGGAAATCATTCTCAAATAAAAAGACATAATATTCTGTTATGTCTGTTAAAGCAGCACATGTAAAACCCAAACCACATGAGGGAAGAAAGAAAAAAAAGAAAAGAAAAAAAGGTACCATTCTGAGTTTTCTAAAGTAATGAGCTTTTTAATCATGAGGGCTACTAAAGAAATTACCTTTAAAGAATGAAAGTTGTTATGCAACTGTCTATTTCAACAAAAAGAGCGGAGTTTTTAAATGAAGATAATCATTAGCCTAAGAAATTCTGTAAGTACAAAGAGGACAACGTGTTCTGGTGTGTGTATATTGAGACTGGAATGTGCTTTAAATTAACTTCTTGTTAACTTTTTAGTACTGCTTCTACGTTTGCCCGTGAATATAAAAATAAATATGAATATTTTGAAGTTGGAAGCAAGTATTCTAAAAAGCTAACTCTGGGAAACAGGGAATTCAAGAGATAACATCTTTCATCAGAAAATATCTTCCCTCTGCGGTGTTCTGATGAGTCTGGAAAGCTCTACAAGTTTGCTGAAAGTTTAATTCTTATTTTACTCTATGTGGGGGACATCGTGGTATCATTTGCAGTTACTCCTCTAAGAGGGTTTCTAGAAGCCCCTTCCCGAAGTCTTTAATTGCACAGCATTTACTTCTCTTGAAGTCTTGGGCCATTAATGCCCATCTATAAAACAACAGGGCGAGTTCCAGCTGATGGCATTGACAAGGGCTCCCTCTCCTGATAACGCCACGAACTCACGTTCATCCTGGAGGACTGGGTGGTTTCTAATGGCCACGAAAGCTTCAGCAAGGACTCGAGGAACACCAGGAAGGCTGTGCCCTAGTTGTTGGGGATCCATGCTTCTCTTCCTTTGATTCACACCTGGAAGGTAGGAAGGAAAACAGGAATGTCCACGTAAACCGGATTATTTTTAGAAGAGTTATTAGGACAGTCCTAAACCTTTTGTGTATGGAAAGGGAGGCAGTCTGCACCAGGTAAATTTGCTAGCTGCGATTCAGACAAAATCTGCAAAACCTGGAGCCAATTTGGAACCCCAGCTACTTCACTGAGATTTCTGATGGCTGCAGAGTTTCAGTCCATGAAGTACCCAGGCATTTTGGCCCAAAAGACCGCGCGCCAAAGCAGGAGGTACAAATGGAAACAGCAAGATACCAAAATAATTGGGAGCTTTTGGGATTTCGACTTTGTTGACTTCAATGTGCACATCAATCTCAGCAGGCTCAGCCAACGGCATGGAAGTCTAAGTTGTTTTCAAGCAATTTGTGACAGCCCCATCGAACACTATGTGCTTGTATTAAAACTTCGTTTTAAAGCTTCTTTAAACTTGATTTTTATGTGCATGGAAAAGAACTTCTTAAATCTTCAGTGGCTTCTTTTCGCAATATCTTCCTATCAAAATATAAAGCTAAGTTACACTGATAAGTTACAGATTTCTCTGGCATTCTAGAGAAAACTATGAAGTGTAGATTTATGTCAACTATTACTTTATCTGAATCTCCTGGGATAATAGCAGCAAATGCAGATAATCCTGCATGTTATTTACTTGTATGCTTGTGGTATGACAATTTAAAAATCCAAAGCAGCAGATAAATTAAAATGCCCTCCTCATACTCATTTAATAATGGCCTTTACCATTAAAATGCCCCAGAAGTGAGATCTGCAGAGGCCTGATGGTATTAAGTGTAAAATAAGTTTCCAAAATATTTCTTTAAGACTTACCAAACTAGAGTTAGCTGTAACTAAGATATGATATCACTCATAAGGGTGACAACAGCTATAACAGAGCTTATAAAAGATGTTTAAGTGTAGGAATACCTGTGGCAAATCAGAATGTCTATTCCATTATTACACAAATAGTTTAATTCATTGTTCATTCATTGTGTGCATTCCAACACAGCAAGTTTGGGGTTTTTCCTAATGATTAAATGTTCTGTTTTCAAAGCTGTTGGAGCGGCAGAGAAGGGGGGACTTTATACATCTGTTCAGAAAGGAGCCCCGAGTGAAACTTGCTGCTCTTCAGCCCGTTTCACTGTGGCTGTGGCTTTGCACAGGAAACCAGTATAAAACAAAACCAAAAAACACTATTGAAGGAAGAATTTATATTACTTAATGATATATAACAGTTAAGCTGAGTCTAAATATATGTCTCAATAATATTCCATTAGCTTAGCCACCTCCCTCGCCTCCCCAGCAACATGCTGGTATTACAACAAGCTTGCCTGCAATAGTTTAGCCAAAACACAATATTCTATTTCAATATTTTCAGCAGCTCCACTGTTTTGTTTTTCAGTTCTGTGTACGTGAACTTCTAATCTACAAACAGCATCCTCGTATGTCCTGAACCATATTCCAGGCCTTTGGCATCAAATACAATAAGCACTGAATTAAAAGCACAACTGGTTTGCAAGATAGAGGTTATTCTGTTGCCAAATATTAAGTTTGTGCGTACTCTAGAGCTTTCATAGCTGATAGCAAAATTACATTGCACTGCTGAGTTTTAAAGTTATCAATATTTCATACAAATACACACTGCAGGATCTTTTGACTTTTAATCTGCATTAGTTGCATGTGAAAACACAGAATATTATGTGCAATAAAGTTAAAGATATGCAGGCACAATTAATGTTAAAGACACTGTATCTATCCAAACATTTAGTGAGGGGAAGAGTCAAGTTTTAGCTAGATATAAGTGTCTAGAAAAAGTTCCTGCCACTAGCAACTTCTGCAAAGAGAAAATTCCCAAATGGAATGCAACACAGCTGCAAACATACATAAGGAAAAAAAGAATTCAGCCCTCAGCCCCTTCAACAGCTGCTTTTGTGCATTACAGCACTGTGACAAAATTCTGTTTGATTTAGCAAGAACTGCTGTGTGCTTTGCTGACTCACTAACGTGGATGGCTCATTTCTTTGCAGAGATAACGAGAAGGATGTGTGGTGTAAGCTGAGCGCTCCTCAAGCATTAACCATAGCAGCAGCTAAACCCACAGAAAAAGTTTGTTATCCTCTATAATATCCCCTTTGTAATGTATTTGTGAATAAATCCAAGCCCTCTGAAGGGAGTAGACATATCACTTCATATTGAACTGCTTGTTTTTCAGTCATAATAAAAGTATACATCGTTGCTTTTTCAGAGTTCATAAAGATGCATTTGTTAGCAAGAGCTCAAAAGAACACAAATTAAGAAAGTTAAAACAATCTGATTCAGCAAATAAGAGTCCAGAACATCCACTACAACTTTGGATCCTGACTTAACTGTGAACTCCCACTTGCCTAAGTCCAAAGGTTGTTCATATGTCCTTAACCACTTACCCTCATACAGACTATAAAAGTGTCGCTTACTTATTGCTCCAGCAAGTTATCCTCTGCCAGCTTTTCATGTACGTCTTCTGTGCTCAGGAGTACTCACGTACCCTCTTACCTTCTTACTTCGCACCTGATGGGGGTTTTCCTGTTCCAGGTGACTCTGGAGCCCGTGACACGGGGTGAGCAGACACGTGCAGAAGACCCACGGAGCAGTGTGTGTAGCAGGCCCGCCCCGTGGAGCTGCAGGCTTCCCAAATTCCTGCTGCAGCAAGGTGTGCACTTAGCAACATCCAGCTGCTTCCCAGACAGCAGCTCCTCAAGGCCAGCACGATGGAGATAAGGAAAGGATTACAGCAGATTTAAGGGGAACAAGGAGTCTAGGGGCTCTGACCTGGGCATCCAACCTATACCCCCAGCAACCTCCCACCAATGACCCTCTCCTCATGAGCTCCCCATGTGCTCTGGGGTGAAAATCCTTTACTAAACCTCTGCAGTTCAACCCCTCACAAACCCAGGGCACCCCTCTCCAGCTGTATCCAACCCTCTCCTGCCTGCCTTGCAGTCACAACACCCAAGCACATTGGAGCAAAGGAACTCCATTAAAACACCCTGCCCAGCGCAGCACCCGGGGTCCTTCACCGAAGCAGCAGCTTGGTTGGATCCTCAGCTTCCTGAACTTCTTGACCCAGGCTAATTTACAGCAGTTGCTAGCATAGTTTAGGAGCCAGCTGTTCAATATGTAGATAATTGAATGACCTGCCAAGAAATAGAATTGAAACACTGTTGAAAGCAGCAAAGGCTAGTAAAATAGTAAGAGTTATCTGTTTATTTAATGCCTTTAATGATGGTGTCTCAAAAACCATTTTAATAGATGTTTTCCTCTGTTCTATTTCCTCAAGTTTTTTAACTCTTTTTTAAGTATATAGCCTGCTTCTTATTATTTTTTTAAATAAAAATGGAGATGTTTATAGTAAAAAGAAAATACTGTATTCATAATATGTTATCGAGAAGAAGGCATTTGTTACTTTAAAGTAAAGAAGTCACATTTACACTATCCTGTCTTTCTCAAGAAAGGCAGTGTGGTTTAAATTTATTATGTGACAGTTGTAAAAATTGAAAAAAATAAAAATATGATTAAAGCCAATGGTGTAAGTTCTGCCACATTAGAAATTAACTTTATTGATTTGTCTTAACGAAGCTCCTATTTAGCTTGGCTTGTGTAGCCGTCCCATGCTATCAGGAATAGGAACAATAACTGGGTTGAAACTGTACACGTTACACTTTCCTAAGTCACTTTTAGACCTTTGCACTTTGTTTAGCTGAGTCAAACAGCTTTATGAGACCAAGTCATTTCTGTCACTTACAAAGCTGGGTCTTACTTAAAGCAGAAACTTTTCAAAGTTGGAATACTGCTTTTGCTGTCTTTCTAGTGTGTTATCTACAGGGTCGAGGCTACAACTCCGTTTCAGCACTGGTCAACGACAGCAGCCTCAGCATCCAAGGAAGTGCATCTACCAAAATGCTCTTAAGAACATTATATTAAATACAGTGGCATCATGATGGATATTCCTGCTTCATCACAAGCATTTTTCCACTGACAGCAATAGGCATGTTGGTATGTAGAATATATGTTTGCTTTATATTTTCTACCTATCCCGTATTCATTTTTTCTTAAAATTTTATCATTCCTATAAAAAGTTTAAAACATATACCAATTTTGATTGTCAATAAGCAACCTAGAATATTGAAGAATGTGTCTAATTTTTTTAATGATATCCCAAATAACTGATTTAATTCTATCCAAATCCCATTAAGTTCTTGTTCTAAATTAAGTTCTCTCTTTGCCTAACATCTAAAGCTAAAAGCTCTGCTTGGAGAAATAACGTATTTTTCTTTTATTCTGTCTTACAGTTTTATTTCTTCTTTCCTAAGGCTAGGTTCTGATTTTAAAGACCAAACATTATCTGAGCTTCAAATATGTCTCAGGCTCCTGGAGACATATTTCAAATTACTTCACATTTTATTTACCACCTAAATGAAGGATTAATAATTTTTTTTAAAAAATGGAAATATTACAGAGTCAAACAAGAATGTGTTAGCCTTAGGTAACATCACTCAATCAAAAGAAACCTAAATATATGGAATTGTTTCACTGAGAAATTTCAGCACTTACTTCAAATTTGTTTAGTAATTTTGCTTTTAAGTACTCAAAAGTGGAAATGTTTGCAGATTTTCCAGCCACAATACAGGAACATTTGAGAGTTAACCATCTATGCTCTTTAACCTCATTTCCAGCCTCTTTTTATTTTTAGGGCCATAGTCATAATGTACCATTTATGACTTCTCTTGTCTTTCTCTTCAGTGACTGTTGTCTCTCGGGACCAGGAGGTGGCTCTGCTTTGAATCCATTCTTCAAGATACCTCAGCCAGGTAACCAAAGACTGAACAGTGAAGAGAAAAAAATATATATTGTGTGTTCACACAATTAAATAGGTTTTATTTCATCCGCTTCAAATGAGGAGCAGTAGCTATCAAAAACTATCAATCATGAGTAAAATCTGTGCATATTTTCTTATATTGATAATTGTTCAGATTAATTATATCAAATATTTCTTGTGCCTACTGCCTAGGACTTTATGATGGATATTTAACTACTAAGGCAAAGATGTACAAGTCAAAGTATCTTTTAAATGACTACCCTATACAAGATACTTAAAATACATAATATACAAAATACATGTAACTATACAAATATATATCAACTTTTCCTCACATATGGTATATATACCAACTTTTCCTCCTTAAAATACTGCAAACTATAAGAAGTGCTTATCACTTGTAGAGTATTTTCAGAAACTGGGACTTGAGAGCTCTTCCTTAATTGCACATAATTCTAATAATTTTATCAGCTATGAAGTGCACAAGAGATTCATCAATTTCATTGACATATGGGATAGTGGAAGAATTTGGCTCTATGTGCAAGAGAAGCTCTCAGTTTTGAACTCGCTTCTAAGTTCAGGAAGATACATAAATATGACCTGTTGCACAGAAAAAGCACACATGTATTCAGGCAGTAATGGATTCTGCAAGAGACACAGACATACAGGATTACCTACCTGACTGCAATATGGAATTCCTAGAAGCACTGAATGAAATGGAGTAACTGATACATCACACAGCTGGGCAAGTTTTATATGGGCAACTTTGTTCTCAGCTCTGTATCTAAACACAACCAACCTCAGAAATCATAAAGAGAAATTCTTAATAAGTATTAACAACGTGTTTGATGCAAAACTGATGCACCAGAAGATACAGGGGACCTGACAGAGACACAATCACGTCCTACCTCTTTGATTCGGGCGTTAATGACGTTGCATGTCAGAAGTATCACTCCTTCGTGTGTTGTGGGGCGCTGTGGAACTATTGCTGATGAGATAACTATAGGAGAAAAAGAAAAAAAAAAGAGACCCAGGGGATGAAACTCAAAGAAAATTCACGATTTCTAAATAATGGAATAATTGAAATATAAAAAAAGGCAGTTTAAGACTGTGGTGATTTTGAAACACTAGGAGGAAATTCCAATGGAATATACACACGGACTGCTGGCAGCCAGTAAGTGGTGGCTTCTCTTTATTAACCACACACTGTTTTGATGTTTGGATATGCTTCTGATTTTTTATAACGTACCTATACAAATATATTGAAGTCCAATATATTGGACCAAGATATTGGTTTGGAGATTTCAGGAGACTGAACCTGCCCTGCGGTTGTGCTGGCTGAGTGGGGCTGGGCTTGTAACTTGGTCATAATTCTGGGGCTTCTTTCATACATATTAATCTTTCCCCTACACACAAAGTGCTATTTTTATATACCAGAAGGTTTACTTTTAAGAAAATCTAAGCTTTCCTGTAGAATGTTACACAGACTTTTTGTTTGAAAAAGTATTTATTTACTACTCTGAAAGATCAAAAATGTGTTCCTCCACTTAAATATACTGGTTGTAATTACAAATATAAATAACTGTAGAAAACACATTATTTCAGACACTGAGTTACATGCAGTTTTACATTAAGTGCTCTCAGATAGCACAGGCAAGCTGTAAATGTTCCCTAGAGCAACTCTGCATACTGTGTATTATCTCAAAAGGCTTGAATTTGCATTCCGGTATGAGCCACAGTATTGTTTCCTTCACTGCTAGAGTTACTTAACCAGTTTGACCAGGATCTAGTATCCTTCTGCCTGAAGACTTAACTATTCAGGAAAATCCCTTTGGACAGCAAGCAGAGTAAACGTTTCCACTTTTTTCCAGGTGAAGCGCCAGCAGTTCATGGAGCTGCCCTTCACAAACCTTGAAATAGCTTTCATCTTGCTGGCTTTTGTCATTTTCTCTCTGTTTACCCTGGCTTCTATCTACACTGACCCCCAAGACAACAATGCAGGTAAATAAAATAATCTAAAATAAATATAATACTTTAAAGTTTTATTAATACTCTAATTTTAGCTGTTGTGATTGATCTTGCAGGTAGACTTATGGTACATAACATTTAACTTTGTAACACCATACAAAGGGCACAGAACAATCAGTTAAGGTATGAGTGAAAATCACAAGCGCAGAAATTTCATTTTAAGGTACTGAACAAGAACTTTTACAGCCAGATCTCCTGACTAAGACCTAGCCATGCCACGAAGTTGAGGGCAAACTTATAACTAACCTCAAAATGAATTAGAGGGTGTTCTTTGTATGGGACATTTTTTTCTTAACAACAGTTCATGTTCCTCCTTCACGTGCTCAGGACTTACAAAATGTTTAGGGTGACATAACTGAGGATGTCCTTGTAACCAAGGTAAGTGTTTTTATTAGGCAGAGGCCAAGTCTCTCTGCTCTCTTTTGAGAGACTGAAAATGCCATTAAAATCACAGAGCGGGTGTGTTCTCCTGATCAAAAGGATTCTAAGTCTGAAGGAGGGGAAAATCCTCTATTAAGTGAGGAGAGAAGGGAGGGAGCCAGGAAGGAAATGACTGAAATCATCTTCCGAGTCATGCAGCAATATCACTGCTGGTTTCTATCATATCTGATAAGGAATGATTAATTTAATTTTGTCTAAAAATCTACTGTATGGATATGTTGCTCAGCAACACTAATAGAGTGTTCTTAGCATATGTATTGTCTCATACAACTTCTGGCTGCCTAAAAATTTGTGAAACAACAGTAATCAGCATGAAAGGGAAGCAAGTGTCACAGTGTTGGCAGCTTGCATTCTGATTAGATTTCTTTCTTATTCTTTTGCTCCTTTGGATTTTACATAATTTCTGCACAGAGGAAAAAGTGCTAGAAAGCAAAACACATTTCTGTGGAGAAAATATAACTGCCATGAGAACTGACCTCATTCAGACAACATGGACCCTTTTTTTCCTGAGAAAAGTCTATGGCACTGGCATTGCAAGAACACAACTCACTCTAACATGGATTGGGGAAAGATGTGACACAGAGATACAATGACAAAAAAAAATATCCATAGGATGATTTTGCACAGGCTTGATCATGAAAATGAGATACTCTTTACCTATTTACCAACTGATATGTGTCTTCCAAGATTAAAAAGGCAAGTTAATTGGATCATATTGCTTTCTTTGGATAGTGCAATGGCCAGGCTAGGTTTCCTCCTTTGCCCTCAACTTTCACAGTAACCTACTGCAACGATCCATCATGGGTAGCTCTGGTGGTACCTTGTTTATGCCAGAATTGCATGAGAACATTTCCCTTGCCATGTGTTTATCACGACAGCTGTGCTTCCATCCTGGAAGGGATCTGCCATCGTGGAAGGGATCTGCCACTTCAGGCAATTGACTGGAGACAGGAGGGTGCATGGATGACACTGGCGGGCTGGAATTATCAAATCAAGCAATGGAAATAAGGAGAGGCGTGCTTACCTTCTGCTCAAAGAGAGACTTCTCTCAGAAGAATGAAGGGTTGTTCTGTCCTGTTATCGGCACCTGTGAAAGCGCAGTAATCTGTGCAGCTGGAAACATTGCAGTGTCCTTCCAAAGTCTGCTTTAATGGAAAAAAAGACTTCTGGGACAACCAGGATTCCCCTGTTCAGGAAGTGAAATGGAATTAAGAGACCATTAACTGTCCAACAACATGACAAATAACATACTGGAAGAAGGATATCCATCAACCCATGATGGAATTAATGTTTTTGAATTAAAGATGGACACTACTAAAGAATACTGTAATGCCTGCACTGAACAGCATTAGATCTGCTTAAGGAAAATCCTACAGTCTAAGCCTGTTCTGTGCCTGTCCTGTTGTCAAAAAGACTTTCATTTCCAACGTATGCCTCGATGGAGCACGAAACTTAGTTAAGGAAAGTAAATTTAAACTAAGGCATGTATCGTTCAAGATCAACAATATACTCTAGGGACATGTTTTACAAAACCTTTTTTGCTGTCATTACACACTGTTCTTGACATGTTCAGTTCAAGCTCCAAGGCTCTAATTTGGCACCAAGAGCACTATCAGAGGTACAGAACATAAATTAGAGCAAAACCCAATAGGACTGCAAGGCGTTTGCAGACATGTCACTCATGGACGGTGCAGCCTGTGCTTCCAGCTGCCCTTGCAGAAGGGGCTAAACCTACTCTCACACCTCACATCAAACACATGCTTCGTGCCCCAGTCCCCACTTTTACTCTTAAATACAAGGAAAAAAACAGGGAGGAAGTTGTTTTCTGGTTTGATTCTTTCTTCTGTGTAGCCAGTAGGCCATGATTTTATTCCTTGCATCATTTGCTTTGTATCCCTTTTGTGAACCCAGACTTGTATTTCAAATTCTGTCTTTTCCACCTCCACTTGCAAAGCACAGCTCCTTGAGGCAAGGCACAATGTGTTTTACAGAGCTTTGTTTTAAGAAATTAAAAATCTTACAGATTTATTGTAAAAGGTAAAAGGGAGTAAGCCACATTAACAGTTTATGAGTTATTTGCTGCCAGGGAGAGACAGTCAGAAGAGCAGTGTTTCAACTAGAGTTCATGCAATAAATCTCCACTGGAGGGAGTTCTCTAGTCATCGTGGTCCACAAGATCCTCCACTTCCTCAAGAATTCTCTTGCAAAGGCCAGGAACAATCCGTGATTTCCCTGGCAGTCTTGATCTCAGCAGGCACATGGGGATTGGATTGGATTGGATTGACCATTCATCTGCATAGCAAGACAAGCTCCACCAAACACAGATGCATGCTGGCAGGTTTCTCTTTACTTCGGAGATTTTTGCCTCCAAGAAGTTCGATTTCATCTGCATCAATTAAACTTCAGTGGAAGAAACCTTCTTGCTCCATGTAGGCAGCTTAATCCAAATGGTAGACAGTAAAGCTGCTAAAAAGGAATACATCTTGGCTCATGACATGCGTGTCTCCTTATCTGAATATACATTATTTGTTTCCAGAAAAGAAAGAAAAGCGATTACATACAGGGACGAAAAAAGGGAAGGATTGGCTACAATAAACCACTGCTACTTAAGATGACTGAAATCCTGCAAGATGCCCTTTTTTTCCCACACGACTCCCCAGTGCCTTCTCACAGCAGGTCTAAAGTCCAAAACCCTGCCTTTAGTTCAGAAATGTAGGTTACAATTCTATCTGTGTTTACTAAGCTGTGGGATTCATTTGAAAAAAACAATAGTAAAAATGTGATTCATGTTCAGATATACAATTTTTAATTTTAAAGCCAAAACATAATATGTATATTTAAAACTAATATTAAACTTAATGGAAGACTAGCTTTAAAGCAAGGAGAGGGCATTCTCAAAAACATAAATATCCCAGGTATTCAATTGCTTGAAGATACCTAATGTATTATAGTGTATATTATAGTTATGTTCCTAAATCATGAATCATGATTTAAATAAATCATTTTAAAAATAGTAGAGAAATAATCCTACTTTCTTATTTAATATCTGCTCCATACCATATGTGTAGACCCACATACATATATACATATGTGTTTCCACACTTTTTCTGGCTGTTTACTTAGGAGAATATGGCTTACAGACGAATTTCAGGTGAACCACTAAAACCAGCCTAGCACTGCATCATGGAAACACATGGCATTTTTACACGCTGGTTAGAAAGAGAGTGTGTGAGACCACCCATGGAGCAGCCTGAAAGGTTTTTAGTTGTTACTAAAAACACAGGTTGTGCCTGTGCTGGAGACAGCTACAGGAAATGGTAAAACGTAACTGTCTGTATAGCAGTATAGACATTCCCAAGGAGGTGAAAATTCGCAAGAAATTGCTGAATAATTAAATAAGGTATTTAATTTGAAATAGTTATAGTGATTGCTACAGCTGAGTGTAACATATGCAATATGGGTTGCTGAAGTCAGGAGTGCTGAAGTCTTTACAGATATAGAGAAAGATGGTAGGAAAGAAGGTTAAAATGATGCAGAGCTGAGTATGCCAACTGCTGTGGGCACCTCAGCATAGACATCTGTCACCTCCTAGACCTCAGCAGAAGATGTCCTGTGGAAGATGCCCTGTACACGTGTCTCCTTCTCAAGCCTTCGGTATGTGCTAATGGTCACTGCAGAGGATACGAGGCAAGAGACACCATTTGAGCAGATCCAAAACATCTTACAGACCTGTATGCTGCGACCGGTCTATGGCCAGTCAGACTGTGAGCTCTCCATAACCAAAATATTATTCAGTGTAAAACATGCTGACAGGCTTCTCTAGAACCAGGGACTGAAGCAGACTCTCCTCCTCTGGGCACATGCACAGACCATAGCAGAAGCTGTTGAAATGGGAATGATTTTCTGCACATTTGCAGCAGGACCAGGCTTGCGGGTGGTATTACGATCCGGTGTTTAGCACCTCCCTTGGCATGGCCACACTCCCTTGAAGAAGGCACAGAAAGGAGGTTCTCCACTTCCTACAGAAATGTTCTTAACCACTAAGGGATCATAATGTAAATAATGGCTGTGCTCCTCTTTCACACACACACAAAAAACCCAAAACAAGCAACAACAACAAAAGCACCTCCAAGGAGATGGAGGACAGGGCAGAAAGGGTGCAAAATATATTATTGCTAGCAAGGAGAAGGCTTCTAAGGCCACAGCCTGGCAAATCGAAGGGGTAACTTTGCCGTGTCACTGACTGGAGGGGAGCCCCACAGCAGCAAGGCCATCACTGTCACTGCTCTGTCAAGTGCAGCTTCAATTCAGGATTTCAACTTAAGATGGATCTGGGAATTTGTTGTCCTGAACGGAGTGAAATGATTGCATTGAAAGTTCAAAATCAAATACAAAATTCAAAGGGGTTGGTTGTTAGTCGCAACTCGGTGTTCTTATCTTGCTACTTTTCTAAGAAAACTTCTGAAGAAACCAAATAGGCCTCATCAAGTCCTCCCCCTGCCCCCGCAAAAGCGACACCAGGGCGCTCTCATGGAGCCCCTTCGCCTCCTGACACAGAGGTTTTCGAGCTTAATAACTCCTTTCTGTGGCAAAACTCAGGGCGAATGAGCAGCCTTTGAAAAGCACTACAAGGGAGGATAGAAAAGCAAGAGAATAACAGTCTTGTGTTTTCAAACTAGTGATGTGGGAGTTGGAGCTCAGCATTGAGACTTTCCCAGGAATCCCTAAAGAATTGTAAAATATTATTTTAGGACTAACCTTAAACTGTATTGGAATCATAGGATTGCTTTTGAATTGTAGGGTAAGACTTATGGATTGGATAATTTTGTTATTAAACTCAGAAGGTTATTACGGTTTTGGTGTCTCTGGGAGGTAAATGTTGCCAATAAATATATAGCAGAGTTGGTGCCAGAGGGGTCAAGGACTTCTTCCCAGATTAAACAACTAACAGTTTGTGTTGGTAGAAGGCAATAAATAAAATTACTCGGCCAGCTCCTGTTCTCTGTCTCTTAATTCTACTCTCACCCTTTAATTTTAGTACCATGATTAATATCTTGCATTCCATTTATGCTGCTTGTGCTTGAAAAGGGCCTTCTGAGGACTTCGTTTTGCTTTTAAGAATTCTTGAGAGAACTGAGAACACAGAGAACTGATCTGAAAGAGAATGTAGGACAAAAGGGGCCCTATAATCTCTTCTGGCTTTGTGCCTAAGAATTATTATGGCATTGCAAGGGCACCTGTATGAGCTTTTGCTCAGTTACAGCCAGAAACAGTTGAAACGTATCCGAATTAGTTGGTGCTCTTGCTTGGTTTTGATGTCCCTTGCTCTTCACCTGGGCTCTTGTTCTGCCCCTGCCACCACAGAACTGTGTCACTGTCACCAGGCCTATGCCAACACCAAATACTCTAACCATGGGCAGGAAAAGTGCCAGCAGCAGTGCAGTGTTATTTGTCATTAGGTTTCTTCAATATATAAATATACATGGCACAACGTATGCATTATAGTAAACAATGGCAGAAAATCTGTAGTTTAAGTGTGCATGGATGGCAGCAAGGTCTCCACGGGTCCCCATGCCACTCTCATCTGCAAAAGTGGGCCCTTGTGCACACGAATGATAGTGCATGCGCTTCCCATACACCACGCTTCCATACACCACAGTTTTTAGCTGAAAAAAGAGTAGTGAAAGATAGGAATCATAATTTGGTAGATATTGCTGAATTTGGAGGAAAGAAAGAGCAGAAAGCCAGAGAGAACAGTAGAACCATAAATAAAAGCCCTCAGGTAAGCTTGTGAGCGACCTGCCTGGCCATGCAAAGTCACAGAATTAACTTTCTTTGAGTTTCTTCACTACATAACCTCGAATTCCAGATGTATTCTGTTCATGGAAGATAGAGTGGAAAGGAAGGATGGAGACAGGTATTTGTGAAAATACCATAAATTCTATGCCTAAAACTACTGTAAGACACAAGAAATAAGTTTTTGGTAGCACTGAATGAAAAAAAAATCTCATTACAACACAAAGTTGATAAATAAAGATCAATAGCAAAAAAAAAAAAATTAGAAAATCTTTGGAAAAATGCCAGGTCGTTGAACTCAATGTATTTCCTTACCATAATTAGATTTAAAAGACACTCCACCCAAAGGCAATGAGGAGCCTCATCACCCCTGTCAGTTGAGGTCTTCTGTATTCCCTGTTCCATGGCAAAGTATGCTCATGATTTCCAGAAACCTTCTCAAGAATCTTTCCAGTCTGATAGAGGAGCCTCATCTTGTCCTGGAAAAAATAATGGGAATGCTTTGTATGCCAAAATAGCTTTTTTTTTTTTTTTTTTTTTTTTTTAAGACTTTTAGATCATAAGAAATACAGACAGTTTTAGTTTTCTTTCTGATTTAAAGTGGATGCTCTTTTGCAATGAAAGACTTTCCTGTTGAATAGAAATTTGGAGTATCTAAAAGCTAACAATAACAAAAGGAATAATCTTTCATTAATTACATACAATTGATTTTTGACGTGACTTAAATACTGTCACAGGACATTATTCTAGAAACAATTAGTAAAAGTTGTTCCTTTAAATGGCAAAAATATGTTAAAGAATTGAATTATGTTTTAGTCCCATTAAATGACAGATTTCCTGTTGACAGTAATTGCTCTTCCTCCAAATAATACAGAAAAGTTTTTTCTTACTTAAAGTAGGTAAATAAATAAATGTTTTTAAGTAAATACATTCTGTTAAAAACATGGAGGTTTAGTTATGTTTTGGAATCAGACTTTCCAAATAAATTCCAGGCTCTCACAATTGTTAGAATATTTGAATTATCATAGGACAAAGATAATTCTATGCCCATATATTGCTAAATTATTGCTAAAAAGAGAGGTGCTATTTGAGTTTGTTCAAAGGGCATTAATTTACTTCAGTGCAACACCAAGTAATCATGATGTAACTTTTAGTCACAAACAACTCGAAATAAAGTGAGCAACAGCCTTTACTTATTGCGTATCTTTTTTCATTACATTTAGGGTTAATGCTCTGACTTGACACAGTTAATTCCAATAAGCAAACAAGAATTTAGGAAGCTCACAGATGGCTGACATACTATCAGTTATGTGGTTGTTTTACATGGGTGGTATTTAAAACATTGCTTCTCCACTCCCTCGCATCAAGCCTGAACTCAGAAGGCATCAGCTCTTGATCACACTTTTTTTCTGTTTTTAATTTATGTCAAAATTTTCAGAGCTCTAAAGGTAGGTCTTGTCATGTGGGAAAACTTTTATGGAAGATAATCTTTCAAAATGTAAAAAAAAAATAATGCTTGTCATTAATGATGCTCCTATTTCTTTCCAGAGGAATGCTCCACACAGGAAGAGCACAAGAAAAGGAGCAAGTCCAACAAGAAAAAGACACATGCCAGCATGAGGGAAGTGGTTTAGAATAAGAAATACTACTCAGACCCACTTCTAGGAATCCTTCTGGAAAAGGTTGCTTTGGAAGCTGGTCACCTGAAGACAGGGAGATAAAGGCTGTGAGAAAGGAAGGAGCCCGTCATCCATCACGTGGAATCCAGACGTGGAGTTAATGAACCACAACCCATGGAGCAGCCTCAGCATCTTTTTACAGCCCCACTTCATGGCCTTCATAAAACTAGCAGGGCTTTTTCCACATTGCACATCTGTTCTAAATTCTGAAAGGAGGAACTTTAAATCCAGAAGTTACATTTGCCCTCTTCCTTGCCTTTCCGTCATGTATAAAGTATAGCTTATAGCAATCTATTTACTTTTGGACTTATTAAGTCAACAAGTCATAGAAATAACAACAGCCAGAGAGGCCGCAGAGCGTTCCTCTAGTAGTTTCTTGGTTTTCATGAGCAGTAATACACTGCTGCAGCTGGTGGCAAAGTAGCAGGCAAACTCCTTCAAACTCACCAGGATATTGGTAGCTATATTCAAGTATTGTTTTAGATCTCAGGTAGTTAGAATAGTTTATATAATACATTGGAAAAAAAAAAAAGTTTGGCTTGATATTTTGGAAAGCTGCTTTGTCAAGTCAGTCTTGCATTTCTTCATAGAACAGACATGGAACAAGGCCTCCTTCTCCCCAGAGTCAGGACCATGGGCTGAACTTTTCAGTTTCAGGTTGGAACTGATTTTACTTGACTCTTGGACAAAATATTTTTGCAGTTTTTTGGCCCTACCCATTTCCTCTCGGTCTCAGCACTAAGAGTGCACCAGCAATAACCTAATTGCTTTGATGCATAAGTAGAAGGCAGGGGACAGACAAAGTAGCCCCCAGACCAATTCTTGGAAGGTTCAGAGACACTGTTTCTCCCTAGGAGCTGCACCATGATTCCCTCTTCTCATGGAGTTAAAAATGGATTGGACATATCCTGCCTCTGGGCAAGGCAAAGGCATCGCAGCACTGAGGCGATTTGGAGCAAATGAGTTAATTTTTATGACTGCTGAAGACAAATGCTAAAGAAATATAACATCCTTTCCTATCTTAATTAACAGATTCAATAATAAACACTTCATTTTATTCTGTCTCCTCAATGCAAAAAGTATCAGACTATTTAAAATGTCTTGGTAATAAAAACGCACACAGTAGTGCAAAGACAACTCCAGTTTGATCTCTATTTTTTGCTATATTAACTTTCCAAGAGCTCACTCAGTGCTAGTTCATTCAGTACTGAAAACACAGTTTAACAAGGGAAATAAAATAGAATGGGTAATGAGTTTAAATATTATCAAAATATAGAGTGCTTGCTAGAAATGTCTTCTGCCTTGCTTAAGCATCAAATTATTTTTAAACATGTATTGAGAAAAGTATTATGACATAGTGAATAAATGCAAAAACTCCAAAAACTAAGTGAGTGGAGTTTAAATATCCATTATTTTAATAATTTCCTTCCATCCAATTGGATGGAAGGAAATTATTCTTCAATAAAGAAAGAACATAGAAGAAATAATTGCTTTCATCTTCAGGTGTTTTATCAAAATATTTAGTGGAAGTTCTCCAAGTAAACAAAGCTTTCTAAGGGAAAAGGCTACTGGATATTTGTGGTTCTATGAGTTGTTTTTAAATTATTCTGTAACAAATAAAATGGATGAGGTTCCAGATTCTAGACCTCTTTTTCTTTTTTTTAAGTGACTAAATGGTTTTGGTCTTTAACTATTTAAATTATTGTTTTGGCGACATTTAATTTACAACACACTTAGTTTGATCAAAAAGATCTTTTTCCGATCTGATCACTACCCCTTTGGATTTTTTTTTAGTTAAGAATTTAATTGAGAACATTTTAAAACCAAACTGTGAAGAAGCGAATTTTAAGCAAGAACACCCACAGAAGAATTATATTACTTTAAAATGTTTCAGAGTAAATCAACTTAAGTGCCTTGTACAAAGACTCAATGTTTCACAGAAATGTTGGCAGATACGACTACAGAAAGGGAAATACTCTCCTCATATTATTACCCAATTACTACTAATATTCATTTTAACGATTTGTGGTTAGGAAAGACTCTGAACCATTAAGGACATCAAACAGTCAACACCTAATTGCTCATGTAACCTTTAAGAGACAGGAAGCAACCACAAAAGCGCAGTAAAGAAGACTTTTTGTTAACAACACGCAGCAGATTAAAATGCTACACTCTGGTCTACGGTTATTCACAGCTCAGATTTACTGTTCTGTTTCTATTAAGTTCTATAATAAGACAACACTGTCAGCTATTACACAGGGCAAAGTTTTCCAGCCATAAAGAAGTCAAATGAAGACCCTGGCATTACACAGATTTTTTTTTTCTATAGCCTAAATCTGGTGCTGTTCAAATGAAGAAGACTTCTATAGTTGAATTTGGTTAAAAGACAACTTAGACTTAATAGCTCATTCCTGCTCATGGTAAAAGTTAGGAAATATGAAGTGTCATTTTGGGAGTGACTTGTTGATCTGCCACATCCCCATGGTTGAAGTTAAGCCCTTTTTTATTATTAAAAAAACCCCAAAAGAGTAACTCCAGAGTAGAAGTAATCCTTTCGGTATAAACACTGTACAGGTAAATAATTATTTTCTTCTCGCAAAATTTAATGGCTATTGTGCCTTAACGCTGTCCACCAAATATACCATTTCTGCACTAACTGATGCATATGGTTCTTGCTGACTGTTGTTTTCTTCATTAAGCTTAAGTTATTTATTAACAGCAAGAAGCATGAAGGAAAGAGTACCGTTAGTTGAGAAAGTTAGTGTTTAAAAATGACAGAAAGAACCTTACAAGAAGTGTAGATCTAAGCCAGGAAATTTAATGAGACAATAAAGAAAACAAGGAAAACAAAAATCTATAAACAGTTATTTTACATAAAATCACGAAAGAATTAATCATACTAGGTTACCATTATATCAGCATAGAATTTGCTTGCAGTCGGCCAAAGGTTGAAATTGATGTGAGATTATTATCTATTCTTACACCTGAATACATGTTTTACTATAACAGAGAGAAATTAATAAATCTTCTCTAAATTCTTGCAACTAGAGACTTGATCTTTTTGGAGAGAGAAAGAATTTTATATCATGCAACATTTGCAGGCTTTGATTCCCCATACTAAGTCATTCAGTAATATCTGTCTGATTTCCAATAGCAATATCATAGAATCATAGGATCACAGAATGCTCAAGGTTGGCAGGGACCTCTCGATGTCATCTAGTCCAACCCCCTGCACACGCAGGGTCACCTAGAGCACGTGGCACACGAAATGTAAATTATATGTAAATTTATGCTAGCTTGTGATCCAGCCATTGGCTTCTAAGCAAATTCAATACACATGATGCATTCTTCTTCCAAATGTTACGTCACACCTAGATATGCACATTCCAAATTGTTTTGTTTTAGGAGAGCAGCTGTTATGCCTCGTATTCAGAGCAGCTGGAACTTCAGGAAGCTCTAATACTCACACAGGTTTTCAGCTTCATGATTACTAATGTTCACACATTCTTCATCTTCCAAAGGGTGAGGAACGAGTGAAGCAGGAGGGCACAGAAGGGCCATATGGTGCCATATTCCCCTGCTTCCCAGGGCAGCACACCTAAAGAAGGCTCCTCAGAGCATTTCCATGCAAACGGGCTCCTGCAGAATGAGCAAAAAAAGCACAGCAGCTCTCCCACGCTGACCTCCCATGTGCTCCTTCCTCATCTACCAGAGGAGATGGGCTTTTATTTCTTAAGTTTAACTGCCATGGAAGCCTGAAAGCGATGCTCTTGGCTCAGGATAGGTTTAAATAACACACCTTTTGCAGACTATTCTCAAGCATTAGCCACTTCTTAGCCGGCCCTTCCAAACCTGACTACTAGCAACTGAATTCACACGTCGCCGTTCGGAAGCCTGCAAGCACTAATGAGGCTGTTCCATACTAGTTGATACAAGACCAAGTCTTACCTTCATCTTTGTATTTTCTGAACAGTCAGCAAACAAGGAACACAAACAGAAAGATCCTGTTTAGAAAACCTTCACTTTGATGGACAGACAAAAGCCACCTCTCTACAACCACTGCAGCCAAATGACACTTACTCTGGCTAGCAGAACAGAGCAGCACACAGTATCCATAGGGGATTCCTTTGATCCCAAGAGTATCATTTACCTGTGTTACGGGTCATTTAATTATTTGTCTTCTTGGTCAATATCCTTTGATGTGACAAATTCAGGATGTCAGGGCTCTGGTATACGGAGAAGTGATTAATTCCATCAATAGCATCTTCAAGGATGGCATCACAATGAAGAAAGAAAAAGCCACAAAAAAGAAAAAAAGAAGCCTTAGACATTAAAAGTATGTCTGTCTGGCTTGGGAAGCAGGCTCTGTATGCTATTCTGATCGAGCCTTTCATGGAGAGAAGGCTAGTTATATAATGCAGCTTTGTTTGTTTTATATCTTACATGCAAATCTTGTATTCAGCATAAATTGTCCCACTAAAATCACTGGACTACATATTTTCTAAAGAAAGGTGACATTAAAGCCCTAAAAACAGGGATCACCTGCTCTTAAAATGAAAGAATTTAGGATGTATTCTCATTCCTTTCTCAATGAAGGAAGAATCCTCCCAAGCTGTAGGGATATCAAAGCCATGTACAATGTAGCCCACACACAAGTACACACTGACACTTGGTGTTGTTATCTCTAACTTTACAAACTGCACAAGTTTTTGGCCATAGAAGCACAGCAATCAAAGTAATTATTCTCTATGAATGTACCGCCTAGGAAGTAAAATCTGAAATATGAAAAGAGTATGGAAGACTTTTTGGAAGGGAATAATTAATTACAAGAAGAAATTCCCAAGAAATACCAGGTGTTCCTCATTTTTGGAATTCTGAAATCAAGAGTGAAAGTCCACCAAACACATATGTTGTAGTTTCATCAAAGCAGAAATATTTCAAGGTTCACCTACTTTTTACAATGCTACTTTGTGGAATCCTTAATACATGGAAAGTCTTTCATAAGGGCAAACTGGCTAACTAACCAGCACCACAGATATCATTTCACAATCTGATTTTGTTTCTTTTCCACATCATCCCTTAATATACTAAGAAAGCTCAAGCAACACTAACTTCAGGCTGCACCGTGATCCTCCCAGCTCTGCTGCCACAACAATAATCCGTACTTCAACATATGCCAAGAACCCAACCAACAGCAATAAAAAGCCACAGTTCTAATCCACAGAACTGAAGTTCCACCTACCAAAGCAGCTAGCAGAGCCTGAAGGGAAGAGAACACCAAGATGTATTTCCCACTTTTTAGTTTATCCACTATGTTCTGCATAAGAAATCATTTAACAGAATCAAATGCGTTATCTCTGCAGTGGGTGCCTATCATGTAGATGCTCTGAAATTGAAACAGGAGAAATAATGTGAAACTTTATTTTCACTTTATGTGAAATTTTCTTCAGAATGGTAAGGTAAGTTTGTAAGTAATTTGGCTATTTCCCATTACCCATTTACCCTTTTTTGCCTATTTCCATTACGGGGTGATGATTGTCAGCAAAGGTTAGGTAGCTTTAAAATAGCACAAAAATCATATAAAAAGTTTCAGATTGTACTTCATTTTAATTTCATCTTTGTTTTATGAGATATCCCAGTTGACTGTCCATTACTTTGCAGATTGCATATGTAGTGTTAGCTGCTTACATTCGGATCAGAGAATCATAGAATCACAGAATGCTGAAGGTTGCCAGGGACCTCTCGAGGTCACCTAGTCCAACCCCCTGCACACGCAGGGTCACCTAGAGCACGTGGCACAGGACTGCGTCCAAGCGGGTTTGAAGATCTCCAGAGAAGGAGACTCCACAACCTCTCTGGGCAGCCTGTTCCAGGGCTCTGGCACCCTCACTGTTAAAAAAAATTTCCTTAAGTTCCTGTGGAACTTTTGGTGTTTCAGTTTGTGGCCATTACCTCTAGTTCTGTCGGTGGCCACCAGTGAAAAGAGGCCGGCCCCATCCTCCTCACTGCCTCCCTTGAGGTACTTCTAGACACTGCTCAGGTCCCCCCTCAGCCTTCTCTTCTCCAGCTGAACAGGCCCAGCTCCCTCAGCCTCTCCTCACAGGGCAGATGTTCCAGGCCCCTGATCATCCTTGTAGGCCTGAATACAAGCTTGAAGTCATACCAGAAAACACAACTGATGAAGACACAGTGCTCCGAATGTTGCCTCAGTACATTTTTCCTCAAGTAAAGGATTATTTGGTGTGAAATATTATGACTCGAGGCAATAACATTCTCTAGGAGAGTGGCGGAGCTCTACCGCTCTGCTAGTGAAAAGGTGACTGGGGCTTTGCTTACAAAGATAAACCGCCCTCAGCACACTTCCATTTTTCCTGTTTTCTTCAGATATCGTGGAGAACCAGGAAAATACTGGACGTATCAGCCCCTGCCCAGGCTCCATGTGGGAGCTGTTTGAGCGGGCAGGCACTTGGAGGGGCGAAACTCCCTTATCTACCTGGAGTCTTGATAGATGGAAGAGGTCGCACCCCTGGGAGCAGTTATTTGCAGACTTTCCCTCCCTCTTTTTCACCTAGCTTTTATTTTAAAGAGCGAGGGAGTGATGTTATTTATAGCCCAGTTAAGGAAGATTAGCAGGATTGAATTAGAATTATACAGATCTAAGTTTTATGGTGCTCCATGCCCAAGATATAAAACTACATGTTAAAGATGCTTATCATTTTGGTGTTGGATTTAAAGCTATGGCAAGGAATGTCAAACTAGAAAAACATACTGTAGTTTTTAGGGACTATATCATGGACTGATGTTTTTGGATGCCCAGTAATTCTTTATTTTTTTTAATATTATCATTTAACATAATACCTCTTGATTTGATCTAAATTAACTAGGTGTCAGCTGAGACAGGATGGACTACTTCCCTCCTGCTCCTACCCTTCAAAGCTTAGCCAGTGCAGTTATAACAAGTAGAAAGTCTGGATGCAAACTTTAAATTTTATTATAAAGTTTTGGTAATGCTTGGGAATAGTTTGGCATGCCATGAAGCTATTTTGTCATAGGATTTAAGAGAAACTGGTATGTTGAATTTTCTAGTACAATCTCGTTACATAAATTTATGCAAAGGGACAGTAGTCAAAATTACATTTGACTTTTCGTTGTCTGCATTTGACATTTATGCTGCTGTATCATTTTAATAGATTCCCCAAACTTGCACAGAAAACTATAATGTGAATACTGAATACCTAGGGTTTGCGTGTACATGTTACAAGTGGCCTGAAAGGTCTTATCACAAGTTTTGAGCTACCTGTATTTCAGAAACTATTTAACAACCCATTATTCAACAAGAATGGAACTAGCAGAGCCCACACGATCTATAACAAGCACAATATCTAAAAGCTTTGTAGAGCTGAGATTGTAGTAGAACTGCAGGCCTCCTTTTTAAACAACACTGGTTTATTCACTATCAACCAAGAGTTTGATTTAGATTTTAGAAAACAGCCTAAAGTATATACTAAAAACGCAGTTTCACATGTATGAGATGGTAATTTGGTTAGGTACCCACTTGTCATGCTGGAAAGCACAAGAAAGAGGAGACAAGCCACTACGAAACAGGGCAAGCTAACTATTTTACTGGCTTTTCTCCTGATTATGGAAGGCTAGGAGCAAATTAGAAAAGGCAGTTTTCAGATCCAACATTCTTTCCTTGATGTTGTTAAGACTACTGCTGAAGACAGACATCAAATGAGTGCACATTTTAATGTCTGCAATCAGCAAAACCTTCTCAACTAACGCTGATTAATTTTTATAATCCCAGCTAATATATATCCTGATTTGGGAATGATCCTGTGAGTTTTACAGCCCTTACAAGGCTTCTGCAAACTCTTCATATTGTTAGACACTACTTTTAGGCATTAGTTTTATGGCCGCATACATCTAGATGATGATACTATTTTAGAGGGAAAAAAAGAGACCTCCTTTTACATAAATGAAGTAATCAACAAGGATGTATTTTGTTTAATATTTAGTAATTTTTTCATCATTCTGAAGCTGATATGAAAGATTTCAGTTTCATTTGCTTCAGTATTTACCAAATAAAAAGCATTTACTTTAAGGTAACAAAGCATTCATACAGATATTTTCATCATCCTTTAACTATTACCCCATTTTTGCAAACATATTTTATTAGGTAGAACCTTTTAGCAAACAGTACGGATTTTCTTGTCACTCTCTTAGTTATTCTATGGTATTGGGGCTGTTGTTTTTTTGCACAAGCATGGCATTTTAAGCAAAGCTGTCTCTCCAGTAAATACTCCCATCTTTTAACCACACAAGAGCACCCAGTACCTCTTGCAATCACCCAGCACTGCTTTTTCCAGAGCACACCTATCAATACTACAATTATGCAGACAAGTATGTGCAGAAATTCCTTTTGAACTTGAAGTCTTCGATCAGATAATTTTGTAGTCAATTTTTGCTGCTAGCCATCTCAAAACTTTTCTTATCTCAAACATTGTTTTCTTACTTCCTATCTTTCTAGTTTTCTCTGTATCTATTAGCCTATCTTTCTATTTTTCTATCTTTCCTATTTTTTCTATTTCCTATCTCAAACAATTTTCCTATTTTAATTGTGTCTTTAGTTTCTTCTTTTACTCCAGCCTCACAGTAAAAATTGTATCTTTTTGTTTCCTCGGGGACATAGATTAACATCATCCGTACACTTTGAATGATAGTATAAATCACTGGGAAAATTGTCTCTCCCTTTTAAAACCCGTATAGACAGTGAAAGATAATGAGAAATGCAGTATTTTTGTACAAGGAAAAAGAAGTCCCAAGTCAAAATTCTGTTGCTGTAGAGCTGTTATATCCTTAAATTCTATTTTTACCTGTTCTGCATTTCCTCCATCTTGTTAATGGATTTCAACAAAATTTGATAACATATAAGGAACTAAATGAGTTCTGCTTGTTTCCAATGTTAAGCACTTGCTGGTGCATGGGTTTTAAAGCTGAAAGTCAAGGAAGGAGAGTCTCCTTCTCTGGAGATCTTCCAAACCCGCTTGGACGCAGTCCTGTGCCACGTGCTCTAGGTGACCCTGCGTGTGCAGGGGGTTGGACTAGATGACCTCGAGAGGTCCCTGCCAACCTTAAGTATTCTATGATCCTGTGATTCTATGAATGCCCTAACTTCAAACCCAAAACATCATAAGTTAGCTCTTCCTGGACCTTCCCTAAACTGCTCTTTCTTGATAGTTACAACCCTACTCTTGACTGATGGTAACACACAGGAGCTTACAGATTGAACCCTGAATGACCATAAAGAATAACCAAATGCTAAGCTGGCACGAGCTTTGAGATACATCTCTATGGCTCACTTCAACATCCTGAAGCTCAGCCACTGGAGACAACATAAGCACTGTCACTGTAGCTGCTGTGGCCATGCCACATGCAGGCTGAGTTCTGGAAAATGGTAGGAAAATAAGTGCTAGAAAAAATAGAGTCTGATAGGATAATGAGAGCAAGAGACAAAGTGAGGGGAAAAGAAGAGGGCAAGGAGAAAACTGAGAGAGAAATATAGAAAGAATCAGTGACAGAAGGACTGGGAAGCAGGAAGGGTGAAAAATTTGGAAGAAAATGAGAAAGTAGGAAATAAAGTGAAGAAGAAATGAGGAAGAATTTGGACCCTGAATGACTTTTACTGAACTTCTTCCCCCTTTAATCTATAGTTCTTGTATTCATGTTCTTGTATTAAAGAAAGTCCTACTACAGTGGAGTTGTTCTAATTGTTTAGAACAACATCTAAGCTCTCCTCACTGCTTCAGTTAAATGACTCTTACACATTTAAGACGTCTTTTTCTTTCCAATTTGTCTCTCAAACTCACTCTGTAGGTTCTTAGCTTTTTCAAGAGAGTTTTCAGTGAAGTCTCAATGAGAGAGCTTCAACGAACGCTTTTGTAGGGCCATCCTTACCTAAACGGCTGCTCCCAAACCCATGCAGAAGTACAATGTTACACTTCTGGGCTTTGCTTTTCATTGCGTTCAGCTGCTCACAGCACTTCTTGACAGCCGGACCACCATTATTGGCACCATCAGCACTGAAGAAAACACAACTAGGAAGCAAAACAGCTTCTCTTTTTGCCATGTGAACAAGAGCAAAGAGTTGCCCACAACCAAGAACACAAGCTCAGCAACATCAAAAAAAAAAAAAAATGGCAGATTCTGTTTCCTTGTAATGTTACTAACTAGGAGAGTGACTACCACGAAAGCACCCAATGCTTTAACGGGTCTCACCCCAGAGCCTGCATCAGATACTGGCCCAGTCACTGCAATGCCTCCTTACCGTCACTAAAGGCAATTGGCAACACTCAAAAACTTGCAAATGCAGCTAGATGACTACTTGTGGATCAGAGTGAAAGTCCTCTTAGCGCAAAGCAATTAGGAAAGTGCTTAAATTGATCTCCATTGGGCAACAAAACCCTGACTGCAGGCCTAGCAGCCTCCCTGAGTGATGGTGAACAGAGGCCCGGCCTCACCCGGCTACGCTGGACAGTTCCTTGGTGAAGGGCAGCGTCACATCCCTACTGCCAAAATCGCCGTGCTATCCAGCAGCCACCCAGGAAGCTACTCAGCTGAAACGGATCTCCCACTTTTAGATCCTTTTTGAAGGGGATCATAACGAGGGTCCCTGTCTTTCACTTACTACTGTCCTTTAGTCCAAACCAGTGGCCTATGTCAAACATAGTAAAACCCTTAACTTCAGTTGGTTTCACAACACAGAAAAAGCAATTGTATTAAAAACTTGCAAGACAGTGGCAGTTCCCAGAAAGTGATGTCACGTGGGTTGCCCACAGTGACAATGTGACAACTTCAATGCCTGAGTAATTCAATGCCCGTGGTGTACTGAGAGTGCTTTGAAAATCTGTACATTCGACTTCTCGTCAAGTTCTGACTCACGCTTCTTAAGGACATCAGCTTGTCGTTGCTTCAAGAAACCTCCAATTCCAACCACTGAGTTCAGAAAGTCCATCTGTGAGCTTAATGACATGCTAAAAGCTGAATTTAAGACATCAAAACAAATTTTAAATATGTTGAGTTGGAACTTCAAATTTTAACAGACTGAGATTTTCAGGGCAAAGACATTATGTTCCTAAATATTCATAAAGCACTCAGTATATCTCTAGCATATGGGAATTATTAACAAATGAAAAAAGAAGAATCCAAGAGGTCTCAACTTCAGCAGTCCCTAAGATAGAAGAAAATCTTATTAGTTTTTACAAAACATTTTTGACTCTACTGTCCTCAGTGACCTGATGGAGGACTATTGTTCATGCCTGAACTCTGATTTTATACATTTCCCTTCAGATTTGACAGTATTTTCTCAAAGGCACATGTTCTTAATAGGCCGATATTAGAGTTTCTGAAAACGAGGCACCTGAATTACAGCTTTATTCCCACCGTTGGTCTGACTTCCCTCCCACACAGCTTCTCCAGGATCATATTGGCCATCTGTCAAAATCACTGAATGATCCAAAGAGTTCAAGACCCACCAGGCCAGCAGCAGACACTGCCTGCGTGGGGCGACGATGCAATGGGTTCAGTGGAAAGCAGAAAATGGAGTTTTCCCCAGACCTCAGACCTCCTTTCCTTCATCACTCTGGCAGGGACACATCGCCCAAGGTTCCCATTCCCAACAAAACAAACAAACAAAGAAAAACACAGAAGGAAAGGGCCAGCAACGTACTCATTACGCTGCTGCTACGGCCACCACACGCAGCAGACATCACAACCCTCAAGGGCTGGGTAGAAGCAGGACTCGGATTCATAGCACACCATGAGCCCTGACATTGCAGCCTACCCCGAGCTCAGGATCAGGCCACAATCTTCCCGAGATGCACAAATCTGGTATGTGAATAGGTCCATCTCCCGACTGGCCTAACCTCTGTAATCCCAACACAGCCCCACCAGCATGCAGCATGGAAATGGAGCACCATTTCCACTTGCAAAAGCTTTGCACTATCAACAGACTGCAAAAAATAAACTAAAGCACCTCATTGCTCTGGAATCAGTCTCTTTGGGACTTTATGACATTAAATAAGGCCATAATAAAGATGATTAATAATAATACAAAGAGATGGAATGTTTGAGACATGGGAAAAAATGTTCTTTTCAGATGAGATATGAGGACAGCTGGAGAGGGGCAAAAACGCTTTGATGATATGAGATAGAGGTGGAAGGCTTGTCTTATTTTTCATTTAACAGCATGAATTATTTTGGGATACAATAAATATGCTATATTGAGGCTTAAGGAGAGGTTACATAGAGCTAGAAGTTAAGCAAGACAGAGAAGAATGAAGGTACACGAGAGAGCCAAGGTCTGAAGAAGTCCTGATCAAATTCATGAAAGCATCTATATGAAAGTCAGCAAACAGAAATAGGAGAATAGCTACAAGAGGATGCGGGTTCAGACAAAAACATGCATTTTGCTGCATGAAATTAATGCATTTGTGAATTAATTTCCATGCATACCTGCACAAATAAGCTTGCAGAGGGCAAACAGAGGAAAATTCAGCCAACTGGTAGAACAGGAATCTAGAAAAAAGATATTTGCATATCATAAGAGTATATATATCTCAGCTTGGTTAGATATAAGAAACAGGCTATTTATAGCAATACTGATATTGCATATAGGCCATTTTCTTACTTATCTAAAGCTACTTCAAGTGTCATTGACTCTCCCTTTGTTAACAATACGTTCAAACATTAAAATTGTAATTTTGACGCCTCTGAAACCTGAAAATTACACTGGTCTCCGCCAGTGTCAGGAAGATCTTACAGTTGAGAATGAAAAATGGCAAGACTGATATTTCAAGTTTTAAAGTGGATTTCCGTTTTTCACGGTGCATATGACTGAACAATATTTTTTGCAGTTACTGTGTTTTGGAAGCTGTGCTAGGTGATAGCTGCTAGCAATGGTTTCAGACAGTCTTTAGGTAGAAATTTTTATAGGCCTAATGGCATGGCTCAAAAAATAGTCAAGCTTTAGGGCACTCACTGTTCTTCAGAAATAGATCCCAAGGATTTCAAAGCTAAATGCCAGTTGGAAAGAATTACTCAGGGTGCATCGGTTAGTGTATATTTAAATGAAAATACAGTTTTGTGTCTTTAAAACAATGGAGTCTGGCCTGTGCCAAATATTATTCCCCCAAAGTGATATCCACACGTTTTATGGAAACTGGAACAGTTTAGAGACAATTCCCAACAAGCAGGATAAATGCAGCCACTGTGTTTTGGATAATAAGAAATGTCAGTAATAGAGACAAAGGCTGTTCAATACCAAGCTGCTTCAGCACCAAAGAGCAATCCCTGGGACATCAGATCTACCAACACACACAGAGCACCATTGCTGCTAACCTCACTTTCCAGGTTCCATTGTAGGAGATGGAGCTAGGTGCTATTTGCTAAGAAGCATTCTGAAAAGAAAACTTTATCTAGTTACATGCCAAGATTTAAGATGAAGCTAACTATAGCATGAGGACTGGAAAACAAACCTTTTTTTTTTTTTCCACGCAGATGACAGTGGATCATGTTGGTCATATTGGTTAGGGGCTCTCAGTATCACAGGCTTTGCTTAAGAAACGGCTGGTGGAGACTGGAATTCATTGGAGATTGGAACTCAACAAAAAAACTGCCCATTTGTTCCTGCTCGTGAAATTAAAGTTTAGGAACCGTCAGGTGTGAAGGTGACGTTCCAAAATCTTTCTTACACCAAACAGAAGTTCGAGATATATTTATTGAAAGTGTATGCACATTCCTAGGCAAAAGTGAAGCATTTTGAGATGAAAATACATCCTTTCCCTCAAGCATTCGTCTCTTATAAGAATATTATTGTAAGATGGTATGAATGAGCTTTAGATTTTTCTCCTTTATCATGTCCATTTCACATGAATAAAAGATCTGCTACACACTCATGAAGAAATTCTTTACGAACAACCGCCAACAAGAAAATCGGCTTTTTCGTCAAAAGCAGCTGCCTAGCCCAATACCTTGCCATCACAGTTTGTCTTGTTAACCTCTATCCAGAATGTAATTGGTTGAATTTCATCCTGTTTTAATCTATAAATCAAATGCTTCAAAAGTTCCAAGCAAATAAAACATGCTCTAAAAAGCCATGTGGTCAAATAACGGAAATATTTGTTAGTTCCAAGAGAAAAAAATCCCTACATTGATATGTTGTTTGTGATAAATTACTCAATCAGCTAATCATCAAAGAAAAATGATACATAAAGCAAGCATACAATATATTATGCTACCTGGATAGGTCTAGAAATTTATGTGATTCACCTTCTAATTTCAAGTTCATTCACTTGTTCATTGACATGTTCAACAAAACAAGTTCATGCCCATTGCACAGGTCTACACTGGTCCAGTTTTCTTATGCCAGAACAATCAGATACCAGAATCAGCCAAAAGTCAGCTGAGAGATAATAGTATCTTAAACTGCTTCTCATCTGCTAGATACCAGTCATTAAAGCTAATCCTTTAATGTTTGACCTTCACTAGACCAAGATTATTTAACAGCTACCAGGCATTAAATAGCCTCCTAAACTGCTGAATTAGACCCTGGGTCGCTCCCTTCAGATTCACACATCATGAGTAGGGATTTCACTCTCAGATCACAGACACCGACGTGTTTTCTCAGTCTGTGTAACCTCTTATTCTAACACAAATCCTCTTTTCTGCCACACAGATGCTTAGGATCTAAAGGCTCAGGTGTAAAACTCTGTTATACAAAATCTGTTATACAAATTTAAGACTTTCTCTGAATCTACACAGATTCTCAGGTGATTTCTGTAAACTTTTACAGTACCTTTGTGAAAAAACACTTCGCTTGCTGTATCTCCTCTCTGCCTTGAGTACCGAATTCCATATGTTGAGTCCATGTGTTGAGAACCAAAGTTTTTATTTCACACAATGACTTCTCGTTATTCTCCAAGTTACAGTATATTTTAATAAATACAGTTATTAGCAAAAGGAAAAATATGTATTGTTTCATTTAAACTTAGCACCTTGTTTTGGTTGTTTTTTTTCACTTAGTGCATTATACTTAGTCGTCTGTCTATATCCCAGTGAATTTCAACTTTTACATTCACATGCTAAGACGGAAGCAATAAAAGATCTCAGACTTGAAGGAGCACTTGTGTGTTTGAGAACTCGCCTGTCTTTCTGAAAGGATGGGTTGATCTAAGAAGAGATATAATTTTCCCTGTAATCTTGCCTTAGACCAGCCACATCTACAATAATGCTACGAGAACACACTGCATTTGTGGTGCCCAGACGACAGGCCCTGCCCCAGCTAATATTGATTGATCATTTTTTTCTTACTTCTTTTTGGTCTTCCAGATCTAGGATAAATCGCCGATGAACGTAGGACAAGATGGACCAGCGCTGTGCTTTCAGGTATTGCTGTAACAACAACTGTTTTTGTAAAAATAAATCAATAAATTTGAGCTTGTATGGCCAAAGATCAGTAACTCTGTTCTGTGAAATCAAAACCTAATCTAAAGGAAAAAAGGAAATTACTTAAATTACTAGCTCATTAGTGTTAAGTTGTTGTAAGACAGCATTAAATTGGTCATTATTCTTGTACAAAGGAGTCATGCCAATTTACACCAGAATCTAAGTAAATTCATTAAGTCAGCACAAGAACTGTAGCAAATGAGCGTGTTCCCCAGTTGTGTGCGAGGAATCCGAGCAAACAGAAGCAGTATTGGCACAAATCTTTTTTAAAACTGATTCACAGAAAAGAAATCTGAGGTTGCTTCTTCAGTGAATCTTGATGAAAAGCCTGGTTTAGCCACACCATTAGCTTTTTATAATAGACCACCACTTTTGCATGTTTTAGAAGATCTAGTTTAACGTTACTATTTCGTCCTTACTTTCCACTTGCACAGCAATATCAAATATTCACCTCTGTTTTTTGGGGGAGTATTTCATTTTGCTAGCACTTTCAGGATCTTCCAGGACAACATACTGCGAAGTTCTTCTACTATATGTTTTAATGGGCAGATATTCAGAGGGCTATTTCTGCCAAATATTAATGTTGAAACAATTTTAACAAAGACACGCCTAAATGTTTTGGATAAGAAAAAACTTTTTTTTTTTTTTATTCACAGCTACTCATCTTTGTATGCAAAGCTCAAATTCCCCACTTTTGTCAGCTAGATAAAGATACTACTGAAAAAAAAAGATGTGAAAGTCTAATGTTAAAATTTCTTTGTAAAAAGCCCATGTTTTCCTAGAAGAAATTGCCCAAGGTCTATTATATAATTCGAAAATAAATAAAAAGGCCCTTCCAAGTTTTTTCTGTCAAACACTATAGGCCTTTATTTGAGAGCTACCCTTCCAAACTTTTCCTGTGTATTTGTATTTTCTGAAACATTGTGTTATTTTCAATACAAGACAATGCAGGTGTCGGCTTGTATTGACTTGGACAGGGAAGATATTTGTTATACATGTGATAAATCCACTAACTCTAAATCATGCTATTTTACTGAAGGGTGGACTAGAGGTTAGGAAAGAATATCATTGTTTTTCAGCGTTAACAAATACATTCTAGATGGGTCACTCTTCATCTAGTTCGTAAAGCACATAGTCCTATAAAGCCAAGATTTATAGGGCTGCAGGAATTACGCACACACATCACGGAGACAAAAGCGGCCTCTGTCAGCACTGCCTTCAATCACTTACCCAAAAAGAAAGGGGCCTGCAGTCTTCAAAAGGTCTCCTGTCACCAGCTGGAAACATCTACGGGATAAATTGAAAGCAGAAGCAAAGGGATTATACCATCTGAGTATATGGGACTTATAAAAGTCCCTGGGGATTATTGTTGGGCAGGGAAAACCCTGCCCCAACCCTCCCTCCCACCTCCATCCTTGCCCTCCAGAAAAAAAAAAAAAAAAAAAACACAAAATTTTCCTTTTAAGAAAAAAAAAAACTAAAAATATAAATAAAAGTTGATTTAAGAGCTTTTTTGTAAGAAACTGAAATTTGTAATGGGCTGAATCTTAGATGACTCCTGGTTAGTCAGTGAACAACTCTGACACTTCACAGAAGCAAGACTCTTTAACTTACAAGTGTAAAAATAACACACATTTATTGTTAAAAATCCTGATTCTCCAAATGCTTCTGACCATTTGAGTAAATGAGCAGTCCTTCAAAAAAGACCAAATACTCAGCGGTGTGCGAGTGATAAGCACAGGCTGGCTCCACCTGCCTCTCTCAGAGCTAACTGCTCCGCGAGATACTGGACGTGGCAGAGCCTTAGGTGGGCCACATGTAAAGACTGGTTGATAAGGCTCCCTCTCCAGAGGCAGTAAAGCAAAGCCAGGATTTCCTGGGGATTACAGAAGAGATAATAACACACTGAGTATTTCAGCGAAGACTCGAGAGAATATTTTTCCTTTTCCGAAAATGTCTGTAGAGGAAATTAGCTGCCACTCATACAAATAAATGAATGGCAATTTAGCATGCTGGATAAAGATGTTTTCAACAGTTTCTTCTGTTGTTGTACTGTAACTTTCCCAACAAATACTTACTCCTTCCACGAGAGCTTGGCCCAAAGCCCTCATTCCCGCACATAACTTTAAGCAGACGAGTAGCCTCAGTGAAGCTGCAGATCTGCTTAGTGGCTTTAGCAGCTGCGCGTGCTCAGGCCCGCGCGCTCCGCGGGGTGCCTGGCAGCCACCCTGTTCACCGAGACACACGGGAAACTCTCAGCACCTCTCTGCGTGCTGTGACCCCAGTCTGAATCTCTGAGCAGCTGCCAAACACTCACCTAGCCCTTACGGCACCGTGGTTAATGTGTAACAACTGCAGCAGACCTTGACAATAACATATTCTAGCCGGTAAAGATGCTGAATTCCAAGCGTAGTCACAATTTTATAAACGTGAATATGTACGTCATAAAATCAACTTAAACGTTTATTTTAGAATGAAATAAATCTCAATTTTGTGTTTGGATTCTTCTCAGACTTTTTTTTTTGATGGATCAAAGAGCAAAAATATTCTTGCAGCATGAACATTACTTTAACAATTTCATTATATACCATGATATATGCTTAGAAAATTATACAATTCTTTATTGAGGAAATAAGTAAGGAATACATAACTATTTTCCTGTTGAGATTAAAGTAAAAGGTCCTCATAAGCATGCATTAATCCTTTGAAAAATGTGACAAGGAGTCACAAATTCATTCATACTTTCCAAATACAAGTGCAGTCAATGTCTGCTTGTGTTCTGAAAGAGTGTTCCTACTGTTTAATACTTTAAGTCATGTAACTCTGCTGTTGGCATAGAGAAAATATGAATCGTCATTACCAATTATAGAGAAAATATGAATTATTATTCTGCTACATGCCAGTGATGGACAGTAGATAACAGAATGAAAGTTGGACTTGAGGATCTTCAGGTAGAACACGCTTATATTATTAATATAATTTAATGGGCAAACTCCTAATATATTTTAACTCTTTCGCACGCGCGCACAGTGGACCCTTTCCCACAAGATTTCGAAGCAAGAAGCCTTTCAAAGCACCCAGCACCGCATGCCGGCTAATCAGGCTGAAACCAGCCCCAGTTCAGTGCTGGCCTTGTGGCCCGCGACGGCCCGGAGCAGCCAGGCCAGCAAAGCCCACCCACATCGCCAGGGCAGCACGGGCCTAGGAACGCCTGCAAACGCCTTTGTCATCCTCACGGTTAAATGTTCCTTAAGTTCCTGTGGAACTTTGGGTGCTTCCGTTTGTGGCCATTTCCTCTAGTTCTGTCGGTGGCCACCACTGAAGATGCCAGCACCACCCTCTTCACTCCCTCCCTTGAGGTACTTGTAGACACTGATGCAGCCTACAGGCCCTTTCCGTGTGCCAGAACAAGCTGTGGAGCAGTTCTCCACCCTGCATGTACCACGCCAGGAAGCTCTATTACGCCAAATTATTATTTTAACTATAAAGGTCAAATCACACTGTCTCAGATTATACCCTTTAAAGACAGTCAGCTATTCACTATTTACCTTAGTGGCTCATGAAAAAAATAAATAAATAAAATACCCTCCAAAATGCACAGGTCACTTTTCAGAAGCATCTGGAATAAGTTGGTGCCAAGGACCACATCATCTCCTTTTGCAAAACAGACGTAAAAAAAAAAAAAAAAAAAAAAGGCAGAAAGCATATGGTAAAATTTCTCAAGGTCTTTGGTAAAGTGGCTTTGGCTGATGATCTTGTAGAAAAGTGCAAGCTGGAAATATTTACTAGCCTCAAAAACAAATCAAAATGCTGCCAATGCAACTAAGAGTTTCTAAAGTCGTGATGCAAAGTGGCAAATGAACTTCCTGACGTTAGGATATGTGTGTAACCTAACACAACATATTTGCCATGAAGCACACATTTTGTCTAATGATCTTTTGGAGCTGCTTTTTTGTTTCCCTGGATTCACCTACTTCTCCATGACTAGAATATTCATCACAACACTGTGATGAGTCTGGAGATGAGGTTGTTCTTTGCTTAACACAAGCATCCTGGCAGCGAACACTGAGAACAACTCTTAACTTATTTCAGTGAGCCTTGTTTTGCACCTCTATTCCCAGAACAGACTATTATTATTTAATACACATACAGATAACAAAAGCAGAATCAGTGGAAATTACCATCACCTTTTAAAACAAGCAAAGTAAACGCCAAGCCACTCCTGAGCTGCTACATAGCAGCCTACAGGATAAGTCCTACAGGATATTCTTACACTGTAGTCTACTACAGTAGGTGCTGGAAATAATTCTGTTTCGTTGTTCCTTTTTTCCTCACAGTTTCCCATCTTTCCTACCAGTACACTTCTAACAGTGGGAGAAATGGTAAATACTCTAATCATTGGAGTAGTCATCTAGGAAGTGCAACAGTTAAAGCACGACAGCATCTTCAGAGCAATCCTTTCCATCAGATAAACTTTGTTATCACTGCGCAGTAACTGAACTACCCGCCACGTGCAATTATAAAAAACGGTCTCAAAGGTTCCCAACATAAACCTTTTCCCTTGAGAAATCTGCTGTTAGTTAAAAGTCCACAATACGTGTAACAGCTAATAAAACACCTGATGCCACTATCCTAACTGGGAGTAGAAAGTGCAAAACATTTCAGTAAACAAAGCCATATAATATGCAACAGGAAAGCATTGTCCTTTCCGAAGCGGAGGACAAAGGACAAAATTAATGTAGTAACATGAGGAATTCAGAAATGCCTAGAGAGATCTAGACCTTCTTGCTTTTGTCCTTTTCTAACGTTGAGAGCTTTTATTTGGATGCAAGCCTGGAACTCCTGTGTTTTAGCATGCCTGTATGATGCAAAAGTGAAGATCACTCACAGCTTCTTTGCTTTTGCACTTCTCATTGGCTATGTCAGCAACAGAAAAACTGACCCTTCTGTCTACAACAGATAAGGAAATAATTCACAGAGGAAAAAATAAGAAAGGACAGGGCCACAGCTCAGCCACTGATGAAGAACAACACAGAGCTGCAACCCACTTTTTGCCAAGAGGCAAAGTTCAAAGGACTATATTAAAATGTCCAACGCGTCTTGGGAAAGCTCATACATGAAGCGCACACTTCACCTTGTTGCAAAGCCAGGGGCTGTGTCTAGGGCTTCTACAGGGTTAATATTGAGATTATTCATCACAGCTATTCAGAACATGCCCAAAGCTGGCAGCACAAACACGCCAAGCGCTGGAGAGACACCTGAAGCTCTCTCAAGCAATCACTCGTCCACAAATTGTCAGGCATACCCTAGCTCTTCCTACATTAAGGATTGCATTGGCTAATGGCTGTCCACATAAAATACAGAAGATTAATCATATAGGAAATGATCCTCAGGAAATTAAATATTGCTATCTGAAAAAATACGTCTACATGCAAATAGACTGTGATAAAAATAATAATTTTATAATCATAGGTGAGACTCTAAAACGTAACAGGTTGTTGCTAACATAGGTGCTTTTAATTACTGATTTTTTCCAAAACAATTACAAACAAATATGCTAGTTACTGCCAGAATTATTTCTTCATCATAAACAGATATCTCAGAAACCATAACACATAGGCAACCTTATTCTCCTTATTTATCTGCATTAATGACAGTTTTCAGTGTAACACGAAAGATGTTTTATTTAAATACTATACTTGCCCTGCTAAACCTAGGGATGAAGGGTCACAAATGCAAGGTGGTTACATACTTGAAAGTTAACTGGCAAGTAAAATCAAATATAAGAGCTTGGGCTGCTGTGCAAGCTTTGCATTTTTTTGCTGGTGTATTATTAATTCAAGACAATATAAATGTCTCTTTAAATTTAAAAAGCTCTGAAATCATGACAAGCACCAGATTTTAGAATATGTGCAACTTCAAACCCATGCACTTACGTGTTTTGTTAAAGAAAAATCCAGTAACACAGTTCGGTAGGTAGGTGATGAAAGCATTTGTCTCGGAATGCTTTTTGTGATTATCCAGGTGAGCAGCTTGCTCTAGATTCACTCTATTTAAGGAAACGAGTCCTACAGATAGACACAAGAGAAGTAGGAAAGACTGATGTGTATCAGGGAATCCTTTCCTTTTTTACTATTATTCTGTCTTGCAGTAAAATCCAGGGTTGCAGTCAGAAAGCTGGTGCTTTTCTTCCCAGCTTACAATCACAGCAAATGTATTTTGTAGGTTGTGCATCCCTGCAAATCACGTGGAATACTTCTCAAACAGATTTTTAAAAAAGCAGCCAAATTTATATATACGGTGTAGCCAGTCAGAGCCATTCCTCATTTCCCTTCCTAGTGCACATCTGTGTCCAGGATCAGGTTACGGCCCTGGAAAACTTTCCCTCTGCCTGGTGAGCAACCTGAATCCAATCTCCTTCCGGAGCACTGTCCTCTCCCAGGCAGGAAAGGCAGCTGACCACAGGCAGGAGGGGAAGGAGACTCCCTCCTAGCCCAGGAAAAGCACAAAATGCAAAAGAGGAAAAACGGGGTTTAGTTTCCAAACATCGATTAAAATCAGGGTGGAAAGTTAATTGTTTTCTGATGAAATTAAAACTTTTTTAGCATGTAAATATTTGTCTATGAAAAAAAAGCATTCTTCACAATTATCATCAGTGAAGGAGGCAAACATTATATTGGACATCTGCACAGATACCCTGAAAAAGAAATCCTGTATATTAACGGTATTGCTCAGGTTGGAAACTGCAGCAACGCTACGCTGACAGTCTCTGTTAAAATAGAATGAAATTCTGCAGCCTTTCCTGGCATATCTTTAATTATTTCAGATTAAGGGCTACCTAAACCGCACAACCAACTTTGTAGAAAATCATCAGAAAAAACATCTGAAAAAAAAATCACTGATAGAAATGTTTCCCGAAAAGTATCTTTTTTTTTCAAATTTGAATTTGGCACTATGTTTAAATAGGATAGCCTTGTGCCCACACGCATTTCTGCAGGCACATACAAAACCACGAGACCATAATCCCAGTGAAACTCATACTGAAAGAAGGCATCTCAAGCACATAAACCACACATTTCAAAAATTGTCTCTTTGAGCATTTCTTTGCCAGCTTTTCCCCTTCAAATATTAGAGCAGCAACTCACACAACCTTCCAGATATTTCCCTCCTTTTTTTGCATAGCTCATATACCGTCTCGCAGCGCAGCGCAAAGGAGCTGATAAAGAACTTCCCCTAACGACCTTTACCATTAGACGTGATCACTGGGTTCACCAAATTCTTCTTCAAAAGATTTTTATCCCTAATCTTGTCTCTCCAGCTGCTATCTCCCAACCTATTCTTACTGCTACCAATTTTCCTGCTCATACCCAGCATTTTCTCTGTTGTGATCCAAATGATCTCTTCAAATAACTGCTGTCCTCAGCATCACTTATCCTCGTCTATTCTCAGAAAAAAAGCATCTTCCTGTCTCAAAGGTATCTATTACCTACACCCCGCCATCTCTTTCCACCATCTCCTGTGTGAATTTGACTTCAAAACTGAACATAATTTGCTTTCTTGAGTTTTTTTTTAAGATTTCATGCACATGTAACAAGACTTTTTCATAACATTTCTGCACATGTAACAACAGAAGATCCTGCACTTCCTATTTTATTATTTCTCCCCACTGTATTCTTAGAAATGATGCACTGCTTGTTTTTGATAAATAAATGAATAGGCTGCAGCAGACACTCTGTACAGACCAGCGTACACCACTGAAGTGCTGCATGCAAGTCCCTGAAATGTGTCCAGCAACCCTAACTATAGATCATGCCACCTGTGTTGCTTATTGATCATGTTTGACAGCCAGGAGAGCCCGACCCCGGCTTTCCCTGCTGTTATTTTTGAAATGATCTCCACTAAGGCTTACCCGCACGTAGGGCGTATGACAGTAATTTCACCCTTGTGATCCTATCAAGGGGCAGAGAAGGATTGGGATGCCTGCTGGAAAAGTAGCAACTGAGGTAAACAATATTAAAACCATCATCCTTGCACTGCGCTTCTTTCGGAGTATAGGGAGGGACGCTTTGATTCCCCTCTTCCAGCTCCTACAGCATTATCTACAGCCCTTCAGCTTTCTAATATACTTTTCATTACATTTCCTTTCCTCTTGAACCAATTAAGAATGTGGAAAAAAAACCACAAAAGTCAAGACAAAAGACATTGTTGCATTTTGTGTGGTTGTTCTTTGCCTAATTTAAAGCAGAGGGATCCCATGTGAAAGAAGCAAGTATCCGAGGGAAATCTAATAGCATAAGAACTCAAATTTAGGAGTAAGGCTATACATGTTAGAAATATCTTCACTGGGAAAGCGTTCAAAAATCCCTCTTCCTTACCCTCCAGTCATGAGAAATTTGTGATGCACATGTTAGAGTGACGTGGACTTTATTATGCAAATATATTTTTGCAAATTTGTACACAAAGCAGTTGCAGAATGGATAGTTCAGTAAGAAAAGCTGCAAGTATTGCAGAATATTGCATCTTAATCAGTCCTCTGAACATGTTGTCTCCTCAGAATATGTGTAAGCTTCAACAAATAGAGGTGCAGAAAGGTCTAGATGGCCTGGGGGATGGCAATGGTCTGTGCATTCCTCCTCTTAAGTATTTACAAAGTCCCTATCGCTTTGAAGTCTAAACTACTTTTTACCTTAAGGTTATGAGGCTGAATCTTACACAGCTCGATGCTGATTTAAAGTCATCCTCACTTACTGGGCTGTACGAAAGAGACTCTTGGTGTGTTCTAATGCACGGTGAACACAGGGATGCTCAGGGTTAATATGACACAGGCTCCTACAGGGCTCCACGGCCCGAGAGCAACAACCCATAAAGACGGGCACTGGGAAGGCTGTGACACTTGTGACACACCAGTGCTGTCAATCGGCAGAGGATTTCCTAGGCTACTAGTCTGGAGGAGGCACCTCCCTCAATGGTCTTGAAATTATTTTAAAATAACAAGTGTGGATTCAAGCTGTGTGTCACCACCTAACCCATGTATGCATGCCTTACCCAGACAAATCATTAACCGGGTAATGAGGCATAATTTCGTAACCAGAGGAAATAAAGAGTACTTTCAAGTAAAATAGGCTTTCAGAGAGGTCACAACGGTTGGGAGGGAATACAGGAATAATTGAGTTAAAAAAAAATGTATTCCACTCTACAAACACTTTAGACTGATTTCAACAACATGTTTGCATATAGAAATTGACTCTTTTCTATACATTTTAAAACACAAACCTTTCCGCATAAAAGATAAATTGTCATTTTCCAAACCAGCAGTTGTGTCCCACTCCAAACAGGTCACGCTACGACCAGGACCGCTCCAGTTTCATCTTGGCAGAACCATTTGCTGGAGTTCAAAACCACCAAGCACTGGTCTCAATATGGTTTATAGGGCCTGGCTCTGTCCTTAGGCTCGCACTTGAACTCTGCCAACTATAGCTGCTTCCTGCATCCAGCTCTGCCCACAGTGCAGTACAAACGCGCTGCAACGTACAGGTGGGTTATACAAACATAACGCCCAACCTGCGCTCCTCCTAAAATTGTGCTGTTCTTACAGCGCGCAACACTTCTGTTTTGGCCAACATTGCTGAAGGGGGAAAAAAAAAACACCCTCGCAAATTAATTCCAGCATATTCCGACTCTTTAGGAATACTTGGTGGCACAAAAGCCCCGCATTAGCCTTAACTGCCCGCGCTCTGGCCCTGAATGGCCGCCACTTCGCGGCTAGTTGGGCGCCGTGGGGAAGCGCTCGGCGCCGCGGAGCCCCGTCCCCGGGGACCTCCAAACGCAGCGGGGACAAAGCGGGGCCGGCGGGGGCCTTCCTGCCGCCGCCGCCGCTTGCTGCATGCGGGCAACGCGCGGCGTAAACAGCCGCGAACGGCGGGGGGAACTCGGCTCTTGTTCCGCGTGTTTTTTTTTTATTATTATTCCCGGTTGAATGTAAAGCGGGGCTGCCGCCCCGCCCGCCCGCCCGCACGCCTCGTTCCGGCATTGTTTGCTTATGGAAAGCAAGGGGGAGTGGCGGGGCGAGCGGGAGGCGCGAGCCGCAACCTCGCCCCGGGCCGGCGCTGTGGCCCCGCCGCCGGCGACGCGAGCGGCTCGCGGCGCCGCCGCCACCACACGCGCTGCCGCCGCCGCCGCCACCACACGCGCTGCCGCCGCCGCCGCCGACATGCGGCTGCTCCGCCTCACGCTGCTGCTGCTCTGCCTCACGCTGCTGCTGGCCGCCGCGCAGAGGCCAGGTAGGCACCGCGTAGGCGCGTGGGCAGCCCCGGCCGGTAACGGTCCGCGGCGGGGAGCGGGGTCGCGGCGCTCACCGCGCGGCTCTCCCTTCCTTCCTTCCCGGCCGCAGGGAGCGCGGCGCTGCGCAGGAAGCTGCACCGGCACGGCTGCTCGCAGCGCCGCTGCGTGCCGCTCCACTCCAGAGTGCCCTTCCCGTGAGGCGCCACCCGCCGCCGCCAGGTAACGGGCGTTAACGGTCGTAACGGTCGCGCCGGGCGGGCGGGGCCTGCGGCTCCCGCGCAGCCGGCGCTGATTCGGCCCCGAGGGGCCCGGGAGGGCTCTCGGCTGCGCGGCGGGGGACAGCGGGGCCCGGGGGTGCCCTGGGCCCCGCCGAGCAGCTCCCCGCTCCATCCCCGCGCCTCTGGCCCGGGAACAGCCCGCGCTGGCGGGGTGGGAGGAAGCGCCGCTCCAAGGCGTGAGGTGGGATGTGAAGAGCATCCCCAGGGAGCCCCGGGCACCCTGCTTCATCCCCGCAGGAATTCCTCCCCGTCCCGGCGCTCCAGCCTCTGCGCTGCCTTGAGGAGCGAGGAGGCAGCGGCCTCTGCCCACTTCAAAGGGGGCCGCAGGTCTTCGACGTTGTCGCTGGAAGATCCTTTGAGATTCCTGGGCGAAAGGCCATACAAGTGCAAAACATTAATGCTTTATAGCTGATGAGGGCATATACATTCAAATACTAAGTGGCTCGAGGAGCACACAGGTAGCATATGTAAATAAGGCAGCCATCAAAAGGCAGGCAGGCCTCGCTTGCGGGCTGGGAATGAATAAAACATGCAGCGAGTGGTTTTGCATCTTGCAAACTTGTTATAGATGTTGCAGCCCCAGGCTCGACAGCATCATAAATAAGCGAGAGCCAAACCCACACTCTGTGGAGTCAAAAAAGCTTCAGTTTACTAAGCAGGAAACAGCCAAAAGGAGCCAAAGCTGGTCCTTTAGCAATCCTGCTACCCCCAGCATCTTGTCAAGGGAGTAAGCACGGTGTTTAGGAAGGCAGCCCTCTCCCCAGGCGGCCCTTTGGAAAGGTAATCATCCACTGGCCTATAAACGCGGGGAATGTGCATACAGGGTGGTAAACACAGCTCGGGGAGGCTGGAGCAAGATTGCCATCTCTGCGGTTTAATCTCAGCCTCCTCGCTGCCACCTGAGTAGCAGCATTCAGCAGCAACGAGGGTGTTTGGGAGGTTTGCATTCGAGAGGGATGCTCCAGGAGGATGCTTTGCTGTGGAGTGCCACGGTGCCTCGCTGTGTTCCACGGGAGGCAGGTTAAATGAGCCCTCCCGGCTGCTGAAGCATCAACATAACGAGATAAGCAATCAGATCCATTCACTCATCACGTAGAGCTGAACCATAGGGACAGGGGAATTTCGGTCTACAGACACCTTGAATCACCCCTGAATGCCTTGCTTCAGTTAAGGAGTTTAAAATACCTACCCCCAAGCCAACAGCCATAGGCTGGAGCCTGCCTGTACAGAGAACATCTATGTTTCCCTCTCACATGCTCTAAATCCTCCATAAAATTCATTTGGCTTGAGATTGCAGCATGTGCACGATGCATGCACTTGTCCCGGAATTGCTTTCGCATGGAGTATCAAGTGTTTAAAAGCTAGCTTAAAATGATCTCTTTTAATGACAGGAGACAATTTCTTGTAACAAAAGTCATTGATGAAGCAAAGCAGCATTCTTACTCATTCATAATGCATTGTGTAGGCACATAGTTACAGATAGTTCTGCCCCATAAAGCCATTAAGAAATCTGTAAAGCTTGGCTGGGGGAGGAGGGGTGACAGGCACCTGAACCAACTCTGTTAACCTCAGTCAGCACTGTGGGTGCTCAGCCCTTTATCTTAAGTAGGATTTACCATCTACATTTACATTCCCTTCCAGTTTTAGGTCCTAATTCAGCAAATATTTACATGCCTGGGTAACTTGACTCATGGGAGCAATCTCCTTGATGTCAAGGCAGTTGTACATATGGATAAAGCTATTTGCAGATGCAAATAGGACGGACCCTTAATCTGAATTTCAACAGGCGGTTGGAAGCAGGGATGAACATAACAGCTTGAACTTGTTTTCTTTCCCATCAGTTACACAGGCTGAAAAGGACAGAAAATTGGAAGAATGTCTAATGTTAGTGGCCTTCTTGCTCTTAGTTTTTCATAATCTTATCAGGGCAAATTGACAAGATTAAAAAAGGCACTTTATCAAGTTTCAACCATATATTTTGGAAATAGAATATACTCTGCTTTTATAAGATGGTATATTACTAAATGTCACTAATATCTATTTCTTTTTTTTTTTTCCCCGTTCCCAGTAAATTCACAATGAACTTGTCAAAGTTTTGAATGAGAAGTTGCAACAGTTACACTGAGAGAGAAACTAGTTATACATTGAGGTTTGGGAGGACACCAGCTGACCTGATGCAAATCCAACAGTCCTGTATTGAAACTGTTCACCTGGAAAGAAGGTCGTCAATGGTCTTGATAGAAAGACTTGAAACCAACTCCCATGACTGGAAGTGGAGGGAAGGAGGGAGAAAAAGGGTGGGAATGGGAAAGATGTACATGAAATTTACCTGGTTAAAGTATTCCGTATAAGTGATTTGAATCCCAAAGTGGCCAGTGAAAGTTGGGGATTCAATGAAGCAGGAGACACCTGCAACGGATATCCAGTGGCATTATGAAGGACCTGTCCATTAAGGAAGTCTCTTAATGGTCTTAATGGAGAGAAACTCTTATGTGTCAGTGGCTGTATTTAATTCAGGCTGTGTGTCAGACTGCAGCACAGAGCTTATACTTTCATATATTAATATATATATTTTCAATACTTAACACAATTTTTATATATTTACCTTAGTAACATACAGTGTTTTCCTGCAATAGTCCCAACATCAGCACCATAGCTTCCCCTACAATAAGAGCTCCCACACAGAAAAACTTACAGTGTAAGAGAGCAAAGGGAGCATCATCCTCCCTCCCTTCCTCCCTCCCTCGCTGGCTGCAGAATTGAGGCACAGAGATAAGAGATTAGCCAAGGGTCATGCAAAGCCCAGTGCAGAACTGATAACTCTGAAAGCCCCGGCCAGGCCTTTAGGTCAAGCCCATCCTGTCTCCGAGCCGCCACTGCAGAGCCTGTTGTCGGTTTTGTTAAACTGGGCTCTCCAACCAGACAGCCACAATGTATCTGGAAATGCAGCAATCCAGATATTTGCTTAAGAGCAGCTTTCCTAAAATACCAACTACTACAATATTACACATCGAGCATAAAAATAGACCATTGAAAAGAAACCTTTGTCTGGTCAGCCCCAGTGTAATTCCTGTAATTAAAGTGAATGGAACATTTGGAATATGGCTTTGCAATGAAAGAAAGCCTCAAACAAAGCAAGCTGTTCTTTTCAGCCCTGGAGGTCAAGAATACTTAGAGCTTTTACTTTAAGAACATACTTTTCATAGCTCCTTTTTTAATAGTCAGAAATTACAACCTGCTACATATAAGGTAAAATAGTATAGCCAAACTTTCATTGATGGTAAAAACAAACCTGAAAATGACTCACATTCAGATTTTTGAGACAATTGCACAAATTTTGAAATCTCTCCCTTGTTCTAGGTCAAGGGGGCAGTGTGGAATTGTGAGGGTTAGCAGTGTCATTCTGGCTGCTAACAGGAAAGTGAAAACAGCAATCAGGAAAACTGGATTAATGACCTACTCTAAATCAGTGCAGGGGTCCATGCAAAATCATGGCATTTTCTCCCAGAAAAACCTTCATGGGAGTTTCATGTTTCTCTGTGTACGGAATAAAACACAGACTCAATGTGACCCTGTTCTGAAGCTTTGGCAGGTCAGTGCCCCAGAAAATTGTTAGACTTGTCAGTACAGCAACCAAAGTCAGCATGGGTAAATGCAGAGGTGGGTTTTCTTTTTTTTGGGGGGGGAAGAGGAAAAGCAGCATTTTCTCCAAATTACAGCCATACTATACTACCCCTAAAATTGCAATATACAGTTTTATCATGTATAACTTAGCCTTTCATGTCTATCCATGGCTATCTTCCTATGTAGAAGTAAGGGTTAAGGGGGCTTGGAAGCCCTAAAGTCTTGGAAAAGCAAGAAGGGTAAAGAGGGTAAAAGCAGCTATTTAAAGGATGTGTTTTATGTCTTATGAATGAATATATGAATTTAGTGTGGCACTGGTTATTTTATATTACTGTAAGTATTCAATAGCTTTGCTAAAATAAGAAAAACCTCATATCTATCAGAGAGCTACATGCAGATGTTCTGTTCCTTTACAGATAGAAAAGAGAAACAAGTGCTCAGGTGTCCTAGGAAAGAGCAGCATCAGTCTGCACAATTATTGTGAATGACTTTGTTCTTTTTCAGTCACGTTGATACCATAAAATCTTTGTAAAAGACACTGATTGTAACCTTTGATACATATATTTATATACTTGCTGGTTAGTTGTATATTTTGTAAAAAAAAAGAGTATGCACTTCAAATAACGCTTCAATGCCTCCTTTTAGATAAACTTTGTACACTGTTTCTATTGTACATTAAGATCTCAAGGGCTCTGTACCCAAAGAAAATGGAAACTAGTTTCCTTGTAAATTCACATGGGATCAATGATAAAATTTATTACTCAAATTTTGACACAAATAAAGTTATTCATGTAAACATGTTTTCTTCATACTCTGTCTTTCTCAATATATCAAACTAGTCCTGGTAAGAGGCATGTTAACAGCTTACAGCTGCTGGTTGGTACAGACACGGCCTGCTCTAACCTGGCATTGCAGTATCAAAGCAGGTTACACGAGGATGCTCTGCATTGCCTTCGGGGCAAAACTGAGATGTTTAACTCAGGTCTTACAAATTACCTTTCCTTGTTTCAGGACAGGGAAACAGTCCCACTTGGAGCACAAGGAGACTGAAACAGTGCTAGTCGTCCCGTGAGAGGGCAAGCGTGGTGCATAGAGCCGTGCTGAGGTGCCACTCGCTGCGGGGACAGCGCCACCAGGCACCTCCTCTCCTCCTGAGCACGACTTGACTGGGCTTCAGGTTGCTCTGCACTTGCTTTGTGCTTGTTTAAAGGAGGTTTGTACAAATACACAGTCAGTGCCAGGTAAATTCTGAATGGTGCTTGCACTCTGCCAAAAAAACTGATCCAAAGGACTTTTGTTGCTCAAACTTCAAAACTCCTAACTTCTTGAAATATAACTACCCATTAGAGAAGAATGGATTTGGGGGATAACCTTAAAGCTTGCTTGAAACACTTCCATTAGCTGTTCAGCGTAAAGTACAAAATGATAAAATAGCAGGTCAACAGGAAATGGAGGTAAACGCAAGGCCTTGGTGAGAAACAACAGGTTAGTATGTTCCCAAAGTATAATTAACAATTCACCTCTTCCCTTTCCAGTATGGAAAAGAGGAAGTTATAGAAGAATAAAGACTGGAAATATTTCCTTTACACCACATACCTACGCTATAAATGGGTATTATACACGCAAAGCCACCTTAAGGGTCACAAGATTCCTATCAGCAGCAATCAGGGCAAGAATCAATATCACAGCTAAGTTGAGTATTTGATGCCCATTAGGCAGGCACTTTCTTGCTAGTGATCACAGCTGCAAATTCATTTTACCAAGTTTGAAACAGCAGAAGTACAATGTAAGTCTCCACTAGGAATGGTAAAGCCTTAAAAAAAGAAAAAAAAAAGACTTTTATCTATATAAAGGTCTAAAAGCTTACTTAAAGCTTAATTCCTGCCCTCACAATGCTTTTTCCATGTCTCATGTTATCTGAAGATAGTTTGCTACCCAAGTCTCTTTGCTCGCTGGCATCACTTTTAGGTTAAATAGCCTGCTTACCTGTATATTCACACAACTATAAAATGAACAACTGGCCAAAGCACTTCACAATCAGCCATAACCCTTTGTGAGGTGGAGGACCAGAAGGTCTGCAGGTCAAGTTTCCAATTCAAACTATTCAGTAACAGATCTCACAAGTAGCCGGGATCTTCCCTTCCAGGGTGCTGTACACAACATTTCCAAAATGCATTTTTTTACAGTGTACAAAGAATTGAGCACATTAGTGGTTGAGCAAAAATTAGACCTCCTCAAAAACTGATCTTTTTGGGGGGCAGCCCTAAATACTTGGGGTTTACTTGACAGTCCATGATTTCCCCAGAGCATTTTCCTACAGAAACCCAAGGCCACCTGTGCAGCAGAGGCCCTACACAGTGGGGGCAGCAAACAAGAGCCCAGCAGCCCCATCAGTGCCAGCCCCCCGGGGCCACAGCCCCCAACGCACCCACACTGATGTCACAGGGTGCCCCATGACGTCACCAGGCACCCCATGACATCACCAGGCACCCTACATGTGCCCAAGAGGCTTATTTCAGAAGTGTCAGTTATGATGGAATTCACACTCACGTGGTTGCATTTATTGTGCATAAACTTCAGTCACATGTACTGCTTTTCATAGAAACCATACAAATCAGTATTCACAGTTGCATTGAAACCTGAGTTCTAAAACCAAAACAAAAAGGTTTGCATCCCTCACAAGTTTATAATAAAATCCTGGCTGCGTTTTTCAAGGAACAACAGTTAAAGGGGGAACAGCGTTTAGTGTTAAATAGCAGCAAAGTCTCCCCATACATTTCCTTCAAGCTGGACAACTCCGGTGTTTGTTACGCTGGCAGTCTGAAGGTTTGCCCCAGGATCAGAGCAGATGAGCTGGATTCTTGCCTGTATTCCCACAGGAGCAGTCCTGCTTTGAGCCCTCTTCCTCAGGGGTGATCCCTCCCAGACCCACTGCAGAGATGCAGGGCAGTAGTTCAGGGCACAGGGGTTCTCAGCAGTGAGGAGCAGAGAGGCCCCAGCCCCACCACCAGCCACTAACCCCATGAAATGCAGGGGTCCTCTACAAGTTTTGACCCCCATCTCCTGCCAGACGTGGGTTTTTTGCTACTTGTGTCTGTGCTTTGGCAGCAGGATGCTTTTTCAAATTTATGAAGAATCAACATGAGCCAACAGCACAATTGTGACAACATCTTTAGCAGGATCTACCCTCACACTGCTCAAATCTAAGGGTTTAGATCTCATCAACATGAGTTGATTACCAGTTTAATAGAAGGGGGGTTTTCTGCCTCTACTTAGTTCAATATGGAAAGTAACAGTCCTGTTTAGTAGTAACTAACAATTTTAGCAACAGAAATGTCAGTCCTCAAGATCCCTTTTCAGAGTTTTAAAGCCAGAATGCTAAATAGCTGCTCAAATTGCTTATCATGACCTTGTTACCTACCACACATTCAGATGCAAAATTTGGCATTCTAGGGCACCCCTTTTTTTAAAAAAAGTCATAAGCTGGGTGCAAATTTCCCCACTAATAAGCTACATTTTTATTAATTTTCCTGACAAATGAGGAAACAAGACAGCTCTAGAAAACAAGTTATCTGCTTTGAACAGGATTACTGATGTTCACCACTTCAAATAACTGGAAACATGACACAATGATAGAAGACACCTAGTCTCAGCTTCAGCCAAGACACACTCTGCACAGTTTGTTTTTCTAGAAAAGAGTTTGTGTTCTAGAAATAAAATTCTCTGGCTGTTTGAAGCTGAAGTGTTGTAACAGAGCTAGATGATAGCAAGAGCTGAACAAAGTTAAACCGTTACCTCAGGTTCAACTTTAATCTATTGGAAATTAAAAGTCCTCAAACTTCCAGAACGTGTTTCCAGAACTGGTGACTGGGGGTGGGGATGCAGCAATGCCAGAATATGTCCAGTTGTAACAGGTGTTCAGTATATGCAGAACTCACATTTCCAGCCTGACAGGCTTCTATCACAAGGTGTGGAAGATGAATCATCTCATGGGGTCATCCATACAACTTGGGTTGCTTCAGACTTCCTCTTGAGCTGCAGCAGCAGTTTTCTAAATGCCTTTAAGTTTTGATTTGCTGGGATGTTAGTGCCAATAGTCTCTTGCTGAGCAGTGCATTGTGTCGCTGAAGGTACTCGATTACATCTCCTTGCTTCTCAACTATCTCTTCTAAACTTGAGTTTTCCCTTGGAGAAAAAAAACAAGGAAGTTTTAGTTATTAGTTATTAAAGAAAAGATGGAAGCTTCCTAACAGACCAGAAAAATACTGACTTTGAGAACTCCTTCAGCTTTGCTTTTGTTGATCTGGACAGCTTTAGTGAGGAGGTAGCCTGCAACACTTAGAAGTTTTAACCTGAATCACGCATGACAAGGCAGGAAAAGAAGGGTTAGCTACCTCTGTGCCATGTTCCATGAGCAAGAGTGAGATTTTTGGCTAGACAGTTACAGAAAAGTTAATGTCAGCACACTCATGCTGCAAGTTTGTAAAACAGCAAAACCAGCCTATGCAGTAATATCATAAAGCAAAAAGCCCACAACACCTCTTGTCAATGAATTAGGAAGCTTTAAGCAAACTGCTCGTGATGTCTATAGCCAACAACAGTATTAAGATAACAATTTCTTCATTAGTCCATAATAGCATTTGAGGACTGTGATACTGTCACAGTAATGTAACAGCAGCACCCAGCACGGGCAGTATTTTGTATCTGCTCTTTGCAGGCTCACATACAGCTTAGCCTCTGCTTAGAACATCTTCAGCTTTCATAAATGTTCCCATTAGACTGTGTTTAACAGGACACTGCACTGTTAAGTAAACCAAGCAGAAAAAATATATATGTTAAAAACACACACTTCAAAGGTTCATTTTTTTAAAAAAAAATATTGTTGCTCAACTGAAAAGAGTCTTGTAGATTAAAAACTTGTTGTTCACAGCCTTAACCAGAGTTACACTACCAGCTTCAAGCAGAAGGGCTCAATGAGAAGCTTAGATGGCAGAGGTCAGGCGATTCAGAAAGCATTCTTAGAACCAGGGTCAACCACAGGGCTGACAGGATTCACTTTTCAATAGACCTTAAATCACCAGGGAAAGAAAGAGCCAGAGTTGTATAGACCTGGATTAAAATAACAGCGCTCTCAGGAAGCGTGCACTCTTTAATCAAAGGATCAGAGCCTTTTCCTCAGCCGGTCTCCACACTTGCCCAATTGTTTTGTAGGTGCTCGAGGATTTCTCAGGGGAGAGGCTGAATGGGGAAGCACTGAGGTCCCCCATGCAGCCACTGCTGTTGATATCAAGATGCAAGCCCAACATTGTATCAACATAATCAGGACAACTCTAAAGCCTTCCTGTATCCCACACTTCCATTTGTGAGTTCCCTGAACCCCTGTGCATGTTCCATTTGTGCCACCAGGGCAAGTAGGAAGTAGTCACCTCTAGACTTCTGCAGCTAAACTTGTAAGAAACAAGAAAATTTGGAGACACTCTTCCAGGGAAGCCCAAGTTAGTTTTGGGTTTTTACTGAGCCCTATCAGGCTCATTTCAGCAGCTGGAAGGTGTGCATCTTCTGATTGCCTGGCCCAAGGAGACAGGCAGTCTCAGTGTTTGCATGGCCAATGTTGGAAAGCTCTCTGATTCACAACTTTCTTCCCTCTTAAAGGACACATCTGCCTTTTACAGTTCTTTCCCAAAACCAGAAGTACACTCCAAATCCCTTGTTCCACCACTAGAATAAAACACAGCTCAAAGCTACCTTATTCATCTACCAAGGGGAAGCAATACATTTGCTTGAAGGAAACAGCTGAAGCCAGGCTTCTCTAGGCATGCTTTAAGTAGCAGTATTAACACACTATATAGGAGTTTGAGGACAGATGCTAAAGTCAACCAAAATAGAGCAAGCACAGCTATTTACAGCACATGCAAGATTTTTGCAACCAGCCATAAATGGTCCAATCATTTCCACCCTTCTGTGTGAAGATTTTTCATAAAGAATTGCCATACTAGGTATGAAGCATAAAACACACACATGAAAAGTAGTGGTAGGAAAATTACATGTTCAAGATGCTTTAAGAATTAGTATCCTCACCTCTGTTTGGGTTGACAGACTTAAGACTGCACACAAGTCTGTACAGAAACTAATGCAATTCTGTTGTGTGCAAGCCTTGTCAACCATAATATGCATGTAACATTAACAGATTAATACAGTAAGTCTTACCTGAATCCTGTTTCTGAGGTAATGTGACTGGGGTAAGCATACATCTTCTCTTCTTCAATTATATCAGGTCTCGGCTTTGCACGATTGAAGTTGCTTATTTTCACTGCAATCAAGTTTCATAAAGTAATTGTAAAAGCAAAATAATTCAAGATTTATCATTAGGCTACAATATAAAAAAACTACCCTCCTGAAGAAATTCAATGAGCTTCCCTTAAAATAGGCAATAAAGGCAATAAGGCAATTTGGGGAGTAGGAAGAATAGAAAGAAAAAGCAGAATCATCTAAGGTGGCTTTGATTATGAGTTAGGAAAGTCTGTCTTTCTGTTCTGCTGCTCAGACCAGAAGCGAAGATACGAATGGGGAACCTTAAGTATTGCTTAACATCCACAGAGCTGAGCCTGGCACCCAAGGGAGGAATACAGCTTAGTGGCCTTGGAGCCATGAACAGCTTCTGTGGGGCTGACTGAGCACTGGCACAGGCTGCCCAAGGGGTTGTGGAGTCTCTGCCCTTGGAGACCTCCCCAAGCCACCCTGAGTCCTCCTGTAGCTGATCTCTAAAGGTCCCATCCAGCCTGGGCCATTCTGTGAGAGGCAATGGAGAGTCAGACTCTGATTTGGGGCCATATCTAAGCAAAAAAGCAATAAAGTGCAGTAGAGTTTTGATTCCAGTATCTAGCTCAGCACTTCATTTAAACTCCTTCCATGATCACAGTTTTAACAAGACTACCTGCTATGAAGCAGGAGCCTGTCTGCCTGCTCAAAACCAGGACACAGTTGCTATAGAAAGTCACGAGTTCCTCTGCCCAGAGAGGCTCTCTGTGGTCAGCTGCCACCACAAGGTTGGCTGCCGAAGACCCAGGTCATTCATGGGCACCTGAATAAGGCTTAAAATCATATTTAACAGGCACAGAATGGGGAGGTGGGGAGAAGCTGTAGGTATCCTCTGCATATTTCTGGATGCAAACTGAAAACATCTAAAACTACTCCATAGTAGACAGGGAATTACACAGGGGGGGTAACACCAGGGAAACCCAGAATGTACATTCTGGTCTCTGTAGTCAGGGCTGCTTGTAAAGAAATCTAACACTACTAAAAACAGATCCTTCTGGCTCTGAGAAATCCACATAAACGCAGAGAAAGTCAATAATACAGTAGGGTTTATTACAGGCCACCCTGATAAAACAATGCCAGAGCCTCCAGAGGTTAGCTACACGTTGGGCTCAAAGGTTAGTTATTTCTGTGACTGTATTCCTCCACAAAAAGCCACGGAGGAATAGATGAGGAATTTCCAACATGCTTTGTTTGTGGGAATATTAGTCTGCTATTCAAGTGATATTAAAAGCACACAGGAAAAAGCCATTAAATGCATATATTCAGCAAGCCTTTGAAAGCTCGGCCTCCTACTCTGTCAGTGAACTTAACATTAAATTGATATTTAGAGCACTTGGGTTTATATGCACATTTATCTCACTTGAAAGATGTATAGATGTATGCATGTCAAGTCTACAAGTCATTCAGAATAATTCCATGTAGACTTCTCACTCCCTCCGAATTCTAGACCTACACATCTGTTATGTATATTGCCAATGGGAGGACAGGCAGCTGTCCTTAATATTGTGCATCAAGTCACAAGATTGCTCCAATAAGTAAAAAGGAGTCCTTAGAACTACCATTAGGTAGTCCACACTTCCACTTTTGTTTGGGAGGCATTAAATATTGTACTAAAACAAGATAAAAGCAGATACATAAGCCTGCTATAGATAAGGATTTACATCTCACTAGGATTTACATCTCACTAAGTTTAGAATTAACTGTTCTGCAGAGGAGAAAAGGCCTGCCTGAACCCTGACACTATCCAGAAAGCTTTAGGAGCAAACAAGCCAGCACAGGTCAGTGCTTCCAGTGAGAAGTGAGCCCAAACCTCCTCCCTCCCCAGCACTGCTGCTCCTCCAGCTGCAGAGCTCCATTAGCTGCCAATATCTCAACATGAGTGGTGGCTGCTAAGCGCTTTCCATGGAGAGAAGCACTCCAACAGCAAATAGATGCCTCCACTTAAGAGCACCCAACTAAGGAGGCTTAATGTTTCCAGGCAGTCTGCTCTGTCTCACAGACAAGGCTGATGGCCACTAGGTTCCCAAGCAAAGACATTTGTTTGGCCTCAGAAGAGCTTTAGCTGAACAGATACCCAAACAGACACAGAGACGGTTTCTTAGCCTTACTTCAAGGCACATTGGGATGAAAAACAAGATTGAAAAAGGCAATCTAGGGAGATTAATGGAACTGAGTGCTTGCCTCAAGATGAGTGATCTCTAATTCTATCTGTGCACACTAAGCTTTAGAGAGGGAGGCTCAGCCTGCAGCTTCGGCTGCCGAGGAAGCAAGGTGACACAGCACCAGAAGGGGACACCCAGCAGTGCCACTGTCCCCTCTCCACCTTTGCTCCGGCGCCTCCCAGGTCCCTGTTTTCCAGCCTCCTCCCATCCACATCTCAGGCAGGTGAGCTGTTCTAAGAACACCCCAAACTTCATGCAAGGAAGGGGTAAGCAGAGGCATGAGGTGAGCACTGGAGCCAGGACCATACAAGGGAGGACAGCGGATCCTTCTGGTGACAGGCAGGAAGGTGGGCTGGAAGCTTCCACGGGAACCCAGGCTCAGAGCTGGCTACAAGGGCCAACTGTCCTCCAGCTGTGGAAGCTGCTTCTCATGGAGATAAACCACGTACTCTTAGAGCTACAAGGGGCTTCAGAGTAAGGAATACTGCTCCCTGGAACTCTTGTGCTCCAGTTAGAGCTTTAACTTGCCTCTATTCTGTCCTCGCTTGCCCAGGAAAGGACGCCTATGTCAGGAGAGAATGATGTCTGCCAGTCTTGCACTGATACCCTGGAACTGCTGTGCTTATGCTTTGACACCAGGTTATGATGCTGAAGAACAGTTAGCCTACTCTGGCAGCACTGCTGTGTTCAAGGGAATACCCAACAAGCCAATACAGCTGAGCCCTTTGCACAGTTATAGGTGCAGTTCTAGAGCTGCAATCTTATTTCCTGGTGTATTTTGATTTCAATATAGTTACAGGAATGTCAGGACTAGACTTCACCTCCAAGATGAGGAATTTACTGGACAGTGTTTCTTAGTATGCCTTACATTAGGGAAAGGTTACATGAACAGGACAAATAATTATCATAGAAGTGGCTCTTGCTTTTAAGCTCCATGCAGTACTAAGGGAGTTTCTACTTTTCTCCTGCCACCTGATTACAAGTCAGGAGCAAGCTAATAACTGCCCATCTTTTTTTCACCAGATGAACCAGCACTACTGAGCTAAGCTGTTGCCATCCCCTTATTTATAGCTGTAAATAATTAGAAAACAGCATCTCAGAAGAAATGTGAAGTAGCTAACTGAAGAGAAGAATCTCTTACACCTTGGATACAGTTATAACTAACACTGAGTGTCTCTAGTTCTTTTGGAATAAGATAATTGCATTTTTACTGTCTCATCTCCCTTTAGTGCTTTCAACTAGTCTTTAAGTTAATTGCATTCAAGTTCATACAAGACAAATCCAAATAGCTCCCTAATCTAATCGTAAAAACTACTCAATTCAAGCACTTTTTAAATGATATTTTAGATCATGTAGTATCTAACAAGTCTTGATAGATTACACCAAAGCATCAGTAGTTAACCTTACAAGACAGTGACAGTACAAAATACCACAATTTTGTACATGCTAGCACAGATTAAAAGCTTTAAAGATGATTGCTCCATTAAAGAGACAAAGAGGATCTTTTCAGGTGGGAGTAGAGAAATAAAGGAGATTTACAGGTTTGGAGGCTGAGGAACACCAAACTATAAGCTCAAATACCATATTTGAATCCCAGAAGCAGTTCTAAAAGCAGATTTAATGCTTCAAACTTGTGGTGCAGGCATTTGAGAACAACCTAGTAAATACAAAAGATACAGAATGCTTTTGCAAGAATTCTGCATTTATGACCACTTTATTGGATGAGTACTTTTAAGATAACAAAGATAACAGATTTATGCAGCAACAGGTAGAGACCAAATCAAGCCTGCCAGCCTTCCCACTCATCCAGGCTAGCCTTAGCTGTCCTGCTACAGGCAGAGTCATTCTGTATTCATGCCTGCAGCTAAATGTTTCAGGGTACCAAATACTGCACTGTCCTCTGAGCAAGCTAAGCTTCTCCATGGCTATGGCTCCAGGTCTCATTTGTTGAGGGGAAGCTGCCACTCACCTGTGTAAATCACTAGGCAGGTCAGGGAACTGATCAGCTCCAGGCCCAGGACCCCCAGGATCAGGTACAGGTACACTTTACTGTGGTCAGGAAAGGAATGCTGGACTGACAGAATCAAAAGCAGAGCCGCATTTCCTACAAGAAAAAAAAAAACACACACTTTTCAGATGTAGCAGTCTTAGGTGAAAATAATCTCCTGTTCATTGCCAGTATCTGAAATACTTCAATAACACTTTGCAAATTTATCCATTACTTGCTGCTTTGTTAATGCAGGTGATGCCAGCTCACAGCTGCTGGTCACAAAATGAGGTCCCATTTCAGTGCTTAGTAGTGCAAAATTGTGGGTTTTCTTTCTTATGGAACTTTCCGACTACAAGAGGAATGGACTAGAAATTCCCAATATACACAGCCTTAAACTATTGCTTACCTTATCGCTGCCATCTATTCCCTCCAAGCTTAAGACTTTTCCTAACTAATAAACTGCAGCCAGAGTAGGAGGGCACCTCCCTACAAGGGACAAATTCAAGCATGTTTAAATGAGACTAAACAAACCAAAGAGAAAGACAACACCTTTGCTCAAGGAGAACCTACATAGGCTTCTAGTTGCCTAGTTTTACTTTAGCACTTTCAAATTACTCAAAGTTGAACTGAAATGAGAACAATCAGGCATAAAGAATAAAATCTATATTTCAGAAGGTTGAATTATAGATCAAATTCTTGCCTAAGGTTCTGCAGGTTGCAATCCAATGCTCCAGATTCTTTACATGCCTCTCTCCACAGCACATTTCTAAGTGTGAGGGCTTCTTAAAACCTCTGACAGCTAGCCCAGTAAAGCACTAAATATATTAGGACAATGAAATTAAGGCACTATACAGCTGTCATTTATACTGTCAGGTAACTGATCTGTCAGGATGGAAGCAATATCTGCAGGAATTCATAGTAGTGAAGCACACAGCCTTCTGAACTAGGTTTGCATCAAAACTTAGTGCATTTTAATACTTAGATGTGGGAAGCAGTTTGCTGGGGAGAAATGGACTACACTCAAGAGAAGGCAGGGCTGAGTTAAATATTCCAGACTTTATTGTTTTACTGCAATAGGCAGAAACAAGCCTTTTACTCTCTCCGAAAATATCCTTCAGTCTGCTGCAGGCTGATCTTTTCACTGCACATAAGCATCTTCAGAGCTCTACCTAGTGGCCATAACCTGAAGTTTTGTACAGTCAGGTTGACTATGTGGCCTTTTAGCAGCTGGGTAGAAAGGTGACTAGTGTTTTCTACCAAGATAAGCCATGTAACCCACCAATGCTGGCAGAAATAAAATTTAGTCTAGTCATTCAGAAGGCTTACAGTAGGGAGGCAGTGATTGCAAGAAGGAAAATTACAAAAGCCACCAAGCTTCCCTTGCCTCCTGGTGTTCCTTGGAAAAAGCCTCTTGAAGTTTGAGGTGTTTCAGAGCTATTAGTTTCTCCTTAGAAAAAGGACAGCTACGTGTTGGGACTCTCCATCTTTCACTGGCCAGGGAAGGCACAGAATATAGGGGGTTAGAACAGTGCCACCCTCCATGCTTTGCACATGGAAAGCAGAAAGTGGCAGTCCTAGCTTGCCCACCACATGGCTCTGCTTATGGAGCAAGATTTACTCACCTTGCTGGTTTCAGACAGCTGCTCAGCACTATGCCATTCACCTGCTTTAAAATTTGCTGTAAAATGCAGAGTGTGGAAAGGGTTCAATTTATAAATCACACAATGCACTTCTTGGAAGGGTCATCTTGCCATATGTCCAACTATGGAAACAAGTACACAGATCCAGACTGCTATCAAACAGACAGACCTTGCTGGCTGCAGATTTTCTGGTTGGAAACTGCTAATGACCAGGTTTACCTCACACTCGTGGACAGGCAACTAGTATGTTGTACAGAAACCTAACTGGCAGCTCAGAGAAGCCAGTCAGGAGGTCCATCTAACTAAAAAACACAACTTACAAGTAAATCTGTGTGCAAGATTGAGAGTTCCTAAGAGATATAATCAACTGTTACAGAATTCAAAGCTTTGCAAGAGCAGGAGAAGCCACACAGGTAACAAGCTCACTTCACCTGTGGAGTGTATCACCAGGGGAAGCCTTTTGAGATGTCTTGTGGATCGATAGATGGAGAAGTAACCTCTGCTTCGGACTTTGCTGTGATGGTGGTGGACGTATCGTTCAAAGAACACATGCAGAATCCACAAGATCACTTTTGCAATGATTATGACAGTCTGCACTTTAAGTGGGTGAGTGTAGTTGCCAGGGCACTTGTCCTGATTTGGATTGGGATAAGAACAGAACATGGCTGCTAAGAAAGATAGAACAACAAAAGCAACCTGTAAGAGAAGAGATGGGAAGGCTGTTAAACACAATACACACACCCCTCAAGAGATAGGCTACTTATCTAGTTCTCAATTGAGGAAGTGTAATATTTATAAACATTAGACCTGCTTACCACAGCCAGCACATGTTAGTCACATACTCATATTTCATTAATGAGTAACAACATTTTCTGGAGTGCGACCAGTGTCCAGCTGGCCAGGATGAGAATTGCCACTGTTTTACTTCTAATTCAGTCTCACCATGAGTGAGTTCATCTTATTTCTAGACATCTTATTAGATTCTTTGCTTTAATGAGTTTAAGAGAATGTAAATAACATTTACACTATTCAGTAGGACCATATGGTTTGCATTCTTTTCTTTAGATTATCCACTTCATAAGCAATAATCATCCTTTATTAAATCCCCCTAGAGAAGAATAAAATGACATGATACTAACTTGAAGTGAATTCCTAACATTAGACAGGCACCTGCCCCAGTCAGCCTGGGTATTTTCAATTAAACTAAAAACAAAACAAACCCAGCATCAGAAGTAATTTTTTCATTTTTGTATATAACAAAAATGCAAAGTCTACAAAGCTCTGATGTCCCTACACTCAGCTTTAAAAACCACAATAAAAACCCCACAGTATTGTCACCTGATCAATAGAAACAGAGCTGAAGCTCAAGGAAAGGTCTCTTTTTGCAAGAGTTCATCTGTACTGACCTAAGCCTATGGTTATTTAATAAACTTGTGACAAAAATGGGGGAAAAAGAATTTAGGGAACTTCTGAAAGCTTTGTTCACAGATATCAGCCTTCTAAAAGCACTCAGTTACTCTTTATACGAGCTGCCTTTAGTTTGCCTGGGTTGCAAGTGGATTTAAACAACAGTAACTGGAGTCATCAGTACCAGGGAGGAAGGGGACAAGGAGGAGAAAACTGCATTCCTGTATTATCCATGAGGCCACTATTTGAAACACATTCAAACCTCAAGTCATCTTGGCTATGGGAGAAGTGGCCAGCTCAAGTGAAATAAGGAGTTTAATCAGCAAAACACACATTTAAGTTCCTTTAACATCTACTCCAAAGGGCCAGGAATAGCCCTTTTAGTATTAGTTTCACCATTTTAATAGAGAAACAGACCCAGCTTGACTACTTTGGGTGTTATAATGTTTGAAGATAAAAGTGCTATATTTAACTGGAATAGCCTAGCACAGCAGCTGCATTAATCTACTATAGCAACATGTGCAAAGGGAGCAGATGGCTCTCAAAAATTACATATTACAGATGCTTTGTTTACATTTTAGGATAATCCAACAAAAGGCACTTCAGCCTAATGTGAGGAATCTATATAATACAGCTCATCATAAGAGCAGCAAAATTTAAGAGATAAGGTTTTAAGTATGTCTATATGCAGGAGGAGCTTGGGAAATAAGGGGTTAATGCAAATAAGTTACTTCTGGCCTGTGCATTTCACATTGCTCTGTGTGCATCATCTCCTACACAGGAGCCTTCACAGAAGCAAAACACAACAAAAAAAGCCACGAAAGAAAAAAAAAAAAAAAAAAAAAAACACAGCTCACACCATGCAGCAGCAGCACAGCCTTCCCCTGTTCTCAAGAGCAGGGCCCAACAAGGCAACTGCTGTGGAGGAGCTATTGCTGCCTAACCCCACACCTCACTACATGAGGGAGAGGAAACACTCCCATTGCACACAGGATTTCAGATATGCATCATATGGACCCACATACCAGTGGTATTCCTTATAACCTCTCCAGGACCCTTGCCATTTGGATAGGCTCCACCTCAGAAGCTAAGCTGAGGTCTCCATGTTCCATAAGGTTTGAGCACATGAGCAGAGAGGAAGGAGAGGAAATCAATTACCTTGCTTTCCCCATGCACAAAAAAATGCTTCTTCTCAGCAAGCAGCAGTGCCATTTCATGTTAAAATTGCACTGCTGCATTTTTTTTTTTGGATAAATGATGCTTCTCCATTTTTATCCACAGATGGACTGGCTGCTGCATTAGGTTGCTTCAGCAAAGGCAGCAAAGCTTAACCTGGAAAAGCAGGTATTTTTTTTGTTTAAGATCAGACAAATCCCCAGTTCTGCTAGTGCCACCTACCTGCAGCTCTCTAGCACCCTGGCTTTACACACCTGTCCTCAGGTCTGTATGAGCAGCAATTACACCACTGCACAGGCACCATTTCACATCAGCTTTGCCAGAGCTCTTCACTCTTCCTTTTCCAAGTTTGGTTTCCATATGTGCACTAGCAACAATAAACTTGCCCAGCAGTTATCAAGGATAAGCTCACTACTAGACAGGGAACTAGTTTTGTCTAACAGCCCTCAGCAAGTCCTAGATGCAAGACCTGTGGAATTTACTTTCCAGGCTGCTCCTCCTCAAGCCCCAGATGTTAACCAGAGCAGGAAATAATACCTGGATTCCTTTCTTTCTCCATGCACTGCCACTTAGCTACAGTGAGGAAAAAAATGTAACTAAATACCCTGTGAAATGAAGTCCAGCCTCAACAAGGCACAGGACCAACATGATCTTAGATCTGGTCTAAGTACTACTATTGCAGCAGTATTTTATGCTAGTGGAAACACTTTTTAAAAAGCTACTTTTCAGAAGACATCTCTTTCCAGCATTCCAAGATCTCTCACAGTTTGCTAGCACTGAAAAACAAATCAGAATGACGACTCATGTGATCAGTACATAGCACATGCATTATCAGAGTTTGCTGGAGAACAAGGTTTTGCTTGTTTTGCAAGAACAACATATTTACATCTCAGGAGAAAGCTGTCTGCATGAACAGTAAGAATTCACAATAAAGGCAGTAAATTTGCATGAGGAAACCACATTCTTACACTTACATGTATAAACAACAAAAAATTGGCAAGAAGGACTGCTGGGATAGCACGAAATCTTGGCCTCAGCTGGGAATGCAATGCGTGAGACGAAATAAGCGGTGCATCAAGTAGAGGATCATCTTCTAAACTCTGTGTTATTTCCAAGGAACCCTGAAGTTAGGGTAGGGAAGAAGGAGGAGAGGAAAAGTAAACACAGGTAAGCTCATGAAATAAGGTACAAAGTTTCAGCAATTTGTTCTGTGAGCAATTTCAGCTTTGGCAAAGAACTATGCTAACGCCTGGGGAGACATGCTCAAGTTGTAAACAAACTATTTCAACACATGTTCACATAATGCTCAGTCGCTCAGGAATCCAACACTAACTTACCACCTACCAGCGCAATGAGTCTTGAGGAACTTTAATTAGCTAATGCTAATTGAGTTCTTGAGTTCTTCCTAAGACTTTAGGACAGGGTGAAGAACTGAAGACAGCCTCAACAATGAACTTGCATTTGGTTGTCATGTCAAGTAATGCTTGATGACCATCAATACAGCCAAGATCTCCATGAGGTACTTATCTCCAGAGACTTTTTGGATAGGCCACAGGGTGCTCATATGCCCATGGGAGAAGGTAGGGACACACATAATTCCATTTTCTCCCATTTTACATAGGTACTGCAAAAATCCTTACTATTCTTGCTTCTGTCAGAGTGACATTAAAAGAGATAACATAGATAGTTGCAGCATACCAGCAACACATTATTTCAGTTTCAAACGATTCAGTGACCGATACTACAAGCATATCAAAATGCCTGTAGGATTATTTCTTCAATAGGTGTCAGCTGGTTCAAGCTGCACCCAAGCAAGAGCAAAGGGGCAGTGCAGAGGCACTGGGTGCTCCCAGGCACTGGTCAAAATACCCTCAGCTTTTACTTGGGAACATGCACCCTTGTTATGTTGGTACAAGCATTAGGGTTTACCACGTTTACCAAAGTAACTTCTGCCCTTTTTAAATACTTAAATAAATATGCCATACTCTGCTGGACTATTTATTGCTTTTAAACTGAGGGCTCCTCATCACCATGACAGAAAGCAGGGTAAAGCTCAAGAGGAATTAAGTATTTCCCTCTTCAAGAGGGGAGAGGAAGAGTAGGGAGATGCAAGCAAGACAGAGGAAATAAGTTTTGGAACTAAAACTAACTTTATACTTCTTATTAACCACAACAGTGCAGATTTGTTGGCTCCCCAAGCTGGTTTCTTGCACATACAGCTGCCTGCAGTGAAGGAGCCAGTCATCAGTAGTTATTCCTGCTCAGTTTTACTCAAGCCCTCTGAAGGCCACAGTCACCCACACACAGAAGACTGACCATGATCTCCTCAACCTATTTGAGTGCTCCCAAACTCCTGACTAGGGTTGCCTTTGAGTATAAACAAGCCTTCTCAAAATACCTGCCTGGTAAGACCACCTTTTACTGCAGGCCTGAAGATCTACAGGTATTATCAGACATTTTGTGCTCCTGGGTTAGCCTCTGATACTCATTTCCCCCTTCTGGGGAACTGGGTGTAACTTTAAGCCAAGCCTACAGGGCAGAGTGGCAGTACCCAAGACATCTTGGCTCTTCCCTCCCTACTGCACAGGGGGAATGGCTCATACCTCCCACCAAAACAAGCTTTTTCAGTCAGGCCAAGATCTTTTTTCATGGAAATACAGAATTACTTGCAGAGTCCAACAACACCCTAATTTATCCCTTCATACATTAGATGTGCAACCCTGCATGGTTCCTCTTCCCACAGAGGCAGAGCACCAAGAAATTCAGAAGGATACAAGCTTCCCTGAAGCACAGGGAGGAAGGGAATGAAAGCAGGAGCAACAACAGCAATAACACAGCTAATCTGACACTAAGGAAGCGTAATGAGCTCCCTAATTAGATCAAACTCAGGCTTCACTTAATTAGAAAAAGCTGTAACAGCTGTTATGAAAGACGAAACCAGACATCGCCAGAGCACAGCGCTACACACGCGTTCGGGGAGCTGGGGAGCGGAGCGGGGCGCCGGGCAGCCCCGCCAGGCCGCGGCGGCCCTCACGGAGGGCGGGCGGCCGCGCAGGCCGCGGCCCAGCGCTAGGCCCGGAGGGAGGGCGGCTGCGAGGGCGGGAGGCGGCGGCTCCCGGGGCACCGAGGGCTCGGGGCGGCGCCGCGCTGCCCTCAGGGCCGCCCCGGGCGGCTGCCCCCTCTCCCGCCTCGGTGCGCGGCGCTGGGGACTCCCGCCCGCCCGCCGCCTCCGCCCCGAGCCCGCGCTCACGTTGTCCAGGTCCCGCTGCCGCCTGGCGCCCGCCGCCGCCATCCCCACGGCCCCGCCGCCGCCTCCGCGCCTCTATTTAAGCGGCGTCCCCGCCGCGGCGGCCGCCGCCGCCCGCCGCGTCTCCCCGCCCCGCCACCGGCGCCCCCGGCCGCCATTGGGCCCGGGCCGCGTCGCAGCGGCCGCCCCGGGGCGGGGCGCGGGCCCGGCCGCGCCGCCATGTGCGGGGCCCACGGCCCGGCCTGGCCCGGCCCGGGTTGCTGCTGCCGCCATGTGCGGGGCCCGCGGCCTGGCCCGGCCCGGCCCGGCCCGGGTTGCTGCTGCCGCCATGTGCGGGGCCCGCGGCCTGGCCCGGCCCGGCCCGGCCTGGCCCGGCCCGGGCCAGGGGCCCATAGCCCCGACACGGCGGGGCGTGACATGGCGGCGGCGCCCCGAGACACTTTCCCGAGCTCCCCTGGACGTGGGGCCCGCGTGCAGCTCACGGCTGGATTTATTTTATTTTATTTTATTTTATTTTATTTTATTTTATTTTATTTTATTTTATTTTATTTTATTTTATTTTATTTTAAAGGCGTTATCAATCTTATCACCTCCAACACTTTGTGTCTCAGGGGTTTCTTGAGGAAAGGAGTAGCGCCAGCATGTTAAATCATTTCCAGCGTATTTCTCTTCAACGAGGTCGACTTGTTGCCCCGTTAGACCTCGCTGGATTTAGGTGTCGCAAGCGTAAGATTTATTTATCTCGGTCAAAGATATTTCTGTCTCGGTTACGTATTTAGTGGCGACGTCTCCGAAAGCCTCCAGCCCTTGTGGAAGCAGCAAGGATCAGCACTGTGCACAGTGCTCAAGCAGATGCCAAGTTTGCACTTCCCAAGTGGCATATTCTCTTTGCTACTTTGCTCATTTGCTAATACTTCCTCACCTTTAATTTGCTTTATAAAAGCATTAGGCTCCTGTGATATGAATCTCCAGTTTTATTTCAGCAGAGCAAACGTTGTTCCTCTTTTTTTTTTTCTCCTTCCTATTGCGCTTCCTCTTTTTTAAATTTATTTATTAATTTTCCTCTTTCTCAAGAGAACACAAATGCTGCCGATCAGCAGTCACAGGACATGGAAAAAAGAAAAAAAAAGATACTTTTTTTTTTTTCTGCGACCGCAATTCACTGGTTGCCGCTGCAGAAATGGGTGTCACTTTTGCAGGTGTGTTGTCCTGCCAAGGAGTTAGCTTGGCAGCTGTGGTCTACACCCACGCAGATCTCATAGCCATATACTTTTAAATATATATTTTCATATGCTGTTTCAATAGATGAGTTAAAAAACTCGACTGCACCGTTTTTACAAGGGTGCTCCATGGCTGCTAGGGCCTCCCATTTTTCTTTTCATATACCTACCTAATTTATGTGCCGAGTTCATTTGTTGTCAGCGTTAAAAGGCTGAGGTCTTCACATCCTGTCTGTGCAGCAAGGAACAACAACGTCTGCCTTCTGGCTACCACGTCTGTTCCGGAATAACCAGAAAAGCCGGGATACAAGGTCCTGCGCCTACAGTCACCCAGCCAAAAAGGGAGCTGGAGTGCCAGCTAAGGCTTATGTCTTTAATTTTATTTGAACATAAATACACTTGTTTATATTGGTTTTCAAAATACAGCCGAGCTTCTATTTGTATCAAAACAGCATTCAAGTTTTTTGAAGAAATTACAAACCGCTTTAATCTTTCATAAAAAATAATGGATCGTCTTGTGTTGCCTAGCTACCATGGCGTTTATTTTTGACAAATGAAATGCTCAAATGCACCTTTATTGCTTTTATCGCCCATATTTGGTCTGCTTGCTTGCTTGGGTGCATGCTTGGGAATGCACACGTTTTGCTCCTTAATTGGGGAATTAGGATTCTGAATTTAGCAGGGATGATAACTTGAGCTGAAATAGTGTGAGGGGGAGATAGATCATCAATAAGTGATTTAAAACAGTTATTCAGAGATCTATGAACCCAATAATCTGGGACTTGATTCATTATCCAGATACCCAAGATTTGTGCAACTATTGTTACTTTGTATTGTTATTTAATACCATAATAATTTCAGTTGTGGTCACCTGTACTCATCCTCTTGCCACCATCAGTAGACTACTGCATGCTAGCGTGGTCTTGTTTTTAACCTGTTTTTGCATGCACAGATCTACTGTAATCAGATCAGAAAACACATAATTCCTCCACATTGCATCAGTAGCACAATACATAAGAATGAACCTAACTGCTGCTAAATATCTGTCATTTCTCTGTGCTTGTTTAGAGACAATCTTGTGGTAATCTCTGTTTTTCAGAGAATTAGAAATTTGCTCTCATCTATAATCCATTAATGCCAACTGTTTTGTACTTTTAAAATACCTCTATTCAATGGTTTGCACACAAATATGCAATGGAAAAGATGCATGACATAGGCAGTTATACATGTTTTTGAGATTAAGTCAAATACGTAAATTCTTTGAAGTATAATTTTAGAGGCCTAAAGTCCCAGCAGGGTTGTATCTGACAACAGTTCTTTGAATATGTATGATTTTATATCTACTTGCAAGTAACATTTCTACTGAATTTAAAATTAATTCTTTCTCTTTTGGCCAATTCTTGTTTAACCTCTGGAAATTTTTGTAGACGTCGTTTTAGTCAGCCTGACTGGAATTGGCACTATTGAGTCGATCCAGTGCTGAGGGCTTAGGACAGTATGAAATGTGGCCCGTTCTTTTATTATTTCTGCAACCCCAACAGTGAAAGGGTCTGAGAAAGGTAAGGTAAAAAAAAAACAACAAAAAAACAGATGTTCTATGGCCCCAAAATGCCATGCTATGATGTCCTGAGACTACCCTTTAGGAATGCTAACATGGATTAGAGCATGTGCAGGTTTAAATGCTGCACTTACACATAAGCCAATCCATATGAGTAATAATTATTTGGGCACTAATTGCATTGTTGTATCCTGACAAAGAGGCCTAAAGCTTATTCTTTTTCTTCTTGTGACTTTATGTACAAGCTACAATGTACAATTAACAAAATTAACACATCTCACAACGTTTTCCACATGAAGGTGTACGATGTAATCGTTATTTCTCATTCTTGTTGCAGAAACAATTAGGACAGGCTGTATTCGGTTCTGTGTAAGAATACACTCTCTGCCTTAAGAATATGTGATTTGACAGACACCAGCATAAACTAAAAATACAAACGGGAAGTGAAAAGGTCCCAACAGCCGTAAAGACAAATGCATTTGCATGCTTTGATGGTAACAGTCTTGCTAGGCAGTTAGGTGAAGCCTGTATCCTGGCCCCAGATTAAAGACTCATCCCAGCTTCTTGTTTTCTATGTAAATACACCCCTAAACTAAAGGAATGCTTCTTGCTATGTATAATTTCCAATCTTCACATAATGTATGGTACATTTCTTGTTAAGATTTCTCTAGCAAGCAGCATGGAACTGTTTATGCACATTTATCACCTCATTAAATTGCCAACTGCTACGAACCTTTGGCTTCATAATAAAACACTCATTAAAAATCCCGTGGCCCCGTTTTCATTTAAACACAAGATACTGAAAAGAGAAGAGCAGCATAACACTGGTTTAAATAGCACTCCTACAGTCTTGCACTATTTAAAGCACAAATTTGAATGCTGGAGGCTTGGTGTGGCCTCTTCCACTTTATTAGTACCAATCATATAGGAAAACATCCTATGTCTGTAAAGGTTTCCAGAGATAGCTGCTGCAAAAAGGTGAATAAAAGTCATTACATCTGAAGGGAATTTTCAAAAGCAGTCACACTGACATTAAGCATAGGAGACAAGCTTCTACTGAATATGTATTTGCAGAAATTACACTATATGGTAGAATATAAACCAATCTTCGGAGCCGAGTATCACAAAATATTTTATTTACCTTACCTTAAAAAAGCAAGCAAACAAACAAAACCAAAGAGTTTGAAATCGTTTAAGTCTTAAGCAACCCGCATATCTGCTGTGTAGAGAGAAAATGTTTTCACTTTGCAGATGAATTCTTAACTGCAGATATTGTCACTTCTCATTTTTCAAGATCACATTTCTGTTTGCATTGTATTATAAAGCCAGCACAATAGAGCAAGCATATATTTGAATTATATTATGAAAGAGAAATGCAGTTTTTTTTTTTTCTGAAAATATTTGCCTTATATGCAATCTGGGGTGATAGAAATGGAGGAATATTTCAGAAAATTTTCCTCAAGAAGTTACTATAAAAATTATTATGAAGGTAGAGGGATTAAATTTCTTCCTTCTTTTTTTTTTTCACCATAGTTTTTCTCCTATTTTCTAAATCTCGTGTCTGAAAATCATTAAAGGGAACTAACTTGCATAATCTTATTTTAGACTGTACAGTTAATTATCAGCATTCTGATAAGGTATTCCTTTGAATGATTTAGATTTTGAGGTTGCCTATTTCTTTCTCCACTATATATAGCCAGCCTCACGATGTTCTTCACTTGCAGCGAAAAATTGGCAAGAGAATTTCACTGATGTCACTGAAAATACTATTCTAGGAACAACATAATAAATACTCCATCTGCGAGCATCTGTTCTGTAACAGTATTATTTCACTAAACCTTTTCATACTTATTTTCTTATATTTCCCCTCTTTTTGATTTTGTCTAATAGAAGCCCAGATACCAAAAACACAAGATGATCCCAAACAAGGATTTACTCAATTCTTAACAACAGCAGGACCTGCTTTTTGTTTCCTATGAACCGTCTCTCCAAAATGATATGCAAAATGATATGCACAGTGACTGTCACGGCTGACTCCCCAAACACCATCCTTTAATATTTTGTCTTCAATCTCACTGCTTCTTTGTACAATAAAGGATTTGGGCAGTATATGAACTGTCTTATTTATATGCATATGAAACAACATATGTATTCCTGATCCTTTCAGGACACTTTGTTACTCTGCACAGAGTAAGTTGCTTCCAATTACTGTTTTTCGGGTGAGTTCACTGTATCCATGTCTACAGTTATTTCGCTCCAGGCCATTCAGCTAGAACTGTTAAATTAAGAGAATTTCCCTGTGTAGTTACACATGCAGTGAGCACAAGGTGGCAGTAGAATAGTTGCTGAAACGTAACTTATTTTCCTAGCTGTACTTGTTACCTTCTCAAAAAGGTGTTTCATAATTAGTTCATGGAATTGGTTAGGGCTGTCTGATGATGCTGCTGTTAGAGTGGGAATCATGATGATGGACCACAAGCGCAATGACTTGTCTTGTCCTACTCCCTTGGAAAACTATATCTATATTATATATAATATATATACACATATCTCCATCTCCACACGTCTATGTAAACAACATTGTTCTCTGAAAGTTTTTTTCCTAAGCAGAAGAGGTATTAGATCAAACAGAATCTTATAAAAAAACAATATTTTATATAAATACGCTAAATATTTACGATAAAATGTTACAATAAAGTAATTGCATATTTAAATTTTACTTAATCCAATTACTGTGTTTCCTCATGGTTGGAGAAGGATATATTTTCTTTGCCATAACCATGTAACATATTTGGATAAAGTCATTTCTATGCGCATGAGTCCTCTCAGGAATTACTGAGGTGTAAAGATATAATTTTAGAAAGAAAAAAGATCCCTGGCATATTTGTGTTTCCTTCTGATGTTCAACATCACAGAAGTTTCCTAAACGTTTGTCTGAGAAGCTAAAAGAGCACTGCAAGGAGAATTGGTAAACTGAGAGATAAACTGAGAGGAGAAAAAATGAATCTGCGTTTTTCTAACTCCTCATTTAATTAGAAACACTGGGCAAGTCCGTAATTGTCCTTCCCCAAATTCACTGCCATTTTCTGCTTGCCTGGACAAAACACGCACTCCTCAAACTCCCCTCACTTTTAGAAAAGTGGCTTTGTCCATTTGGCAAGAAATCTATTAATTTTATATAAACTTTGCGGATAACCAGATCTCTCAGCCTAGCGCAGAGGCATTTCGTTTTTATAGAAACTATCTGTAACAAACACCCTGTTTTCGGCTTGATAAACACATCTGCTACTGCTACACAATTGTCTCCTTAGGATGTAGGAGCGAATTGCAGAGGTTTAAGCGTGAATTACAGAGGTTTAAGTGTGAATTACAGAGGTTTAAGTGTGAATTACAGAGATTTAAGTGCGCCAGGAGATGGGAGTCGCTGAGCACAGCCGCCGTTTGCACTAGGGCAGCCTCTGAGCAGATCCCTGCCCTCTTGGCGCTTCTTTCCGACATTCCACCTCACAGAGGCCCCTTAAACATTAAACCGGCCGCCGGATCCCAACGTTAGCACCGGCCGCGCCTGTGCGGCCTGCAGGGAGGCCGCCGCTCGCCGGGGCGGGCCCCTCCCCCGGGCGCCGCGGCGCGTGCGCGCGGCCGCCCCGCGCGGCACCCCGGAAGCGGGCGGCGGGGCGGGCCCGGGGCCGGGCGGGCGCAGCGCAGCGCGGGGCTCGGGATGGTGCTGGCGGCCGCGCGCCGCGCCCGCCCTGCTCCCCGCGCGCGCCCGCCGAGCCGCCATGGAGATGCTGCTGCCGCCCGTGTGAGTGCGCGCGGAGCCGGGTGCCGCCCGCTTGGGCTTCGCCGTGGCTGCCGTTCCGCGCGTTGGCGCCGTTACGTTCGGGGCAGCGCGGCTCCGCGCCGCCGCCTGTGGCGCGTCTCGGCCGTCGCGGAGCCTCCGCTTTGCCCCGTGGCTCCCGAGCCGGGCGGCGGGGCCCTGGGGTCGAGGCCGCTCCGCGGGGCTCCGGGGCGGCCCGCGGGCAGCCGCGGCCTCCCCTGCGCGGCCGGGCGGTGCTCGGGGCCCTGCGGAGCTCCCCGCGCCGCGGGGGCCGCAGCGGGAGCGCGACCTGCCCCCGAGAGGAAGCCGCTACGTGGTTATATATATATGTATATATATATATATATATATGTATGTATATATGTATGTATATGTGAGTCCCTTCTCGCATCCTTGGTGCCCTTTCCAAAAGCGAGCCCGAGACTTCCAGCTCGCAGCGGTCTCATGTGGCTCCCGCAAGCTGCCGCGAGTTCTGCAGGTGGGGTTGTTTGGTTAACCTCTATCTTTCGGGCCTTTTTTTAAAAAAAATACTTTATGTTTTGTTTATTTTGTTTCTTTCTTGCTTGGGGCTTCCTGCTGCGTTACCCCAAAATGTTGTTGTTGGCTTTGGGCTTTTGAAAAATAAAGCCAGCGGTTTACGGCTTGTTGTAGTGCCCGGCATGTAGCATCTCAGGCTAAATTCTTAATTATCCCTGAGTTTTTCTTTAAAGCTCCTTCAGAGGTGCCTAAGGAAGAAGAGTGAGGTGGGGCAGAAGGGGGAGAGACTGGAATTCTGGCAGGCTGTTAAATTTGTGTGTTAAATTTGTCCATTCTTACTTTAGGGAAGTAAGATCAAGTTTCTGGTTGAAATCAGCTCTGATGTGGCAGTCAGCTGCCCTGTGGACTGACCTTAATGACGAAGATGTTTTCTCTGTTTTTACTTTGGAGGTTAGGGAATAAAGTTACATAATATAGGTGAAAACAGTGCTGGTACCAAGTGTTTTCTAAGTACAGCAATAATGTAACTTCCATCGTGGCTGCAGACAAGAAACTTACTTGCAGGGCCTGAAATTTAGGTAGTCCTAGAAAATGCACAGCTGTTTTTTCTACAGAACGTAAGCAGTTGTTGTTGTTTTTGTGAAGAGATAATTATAATGAGCTCCACACTGGAAAGTTTTCCTCCTGCTATCTTGGATTATTATTTTTCTTAATTATTTTTTTGTGAGGAGTAAGAAGAATGTGAGTTTGGTCATTTGGCCTTTTGCCTTTTGAAACCTGCAGTGGACCAGTGCAGCTGCCCCGTTGTTGTCCTGCTGTCCCGAGCTTGGCGGTGCCCCTTGGAAAGGACGGGATAAGGGCAGTTGTGGTCATGGAGAGGGGCAGGAGGCAGCAGGAATCGTGAGCGAGGCCCTGCGGAAGGACAGGGACCTGCCCCGGCTTGGAGACTCATGGCCATGGATGCTTCATCCCAGTGGGAATCTGTGCTGGCGCCGGCATAAAAGCCTAAGCCTCTGCTTTACTTGGGATTTCAGAGTTTCTTGGGAACGGTCTAAGGCGTCATCTTCGTATTCTTGTTTATGGAGCTTATTGGCAGCTTGAAATGCCTCTACTGACCTCGTTAGTAATGAGGACCTACTTATTGCTAACTAGGGACTTTGCCAGCGTTTTCCCCCCTCCATACACTGTTAGTGTGGAAAGGGAATTTGCCTGAAGTAACAAGTAAGTCAAAGTGCATTTTGTTTGGATTTTTGTTTGGATTTTGTTTGGATTTTCCTCCAAGATAACAGGGGTAAAATAGAGCCACAGAACTGGGAGTAGACAGAAGTACTAACCTTGTCCTCTCTCCTTTCCAGATGTACCAAACTTTGCCATCAGAAGCCGTTGGATCTGAAAGATGATAACACTGAAAAACACTGTCCCGTTACAGTGAATCCATGGCACATGAAGAAAGCTTTCAAAGTGATGAATGAATTAAGAAGGTACTACTTTACTGCATGCATCTTCCCACTGTCCATAATAAGTTTCATTTGCATGCATTAAGTTCTAAACAGTGGAATATGCAAACCTAGAGTTGGAGCTGATAGAGTGAAATATACAATAAAATGATATCTGAATGATAGTCATGTGGTGTAATGGGTACACTATCCCTTTGCCCCTCAGAAGTTAGGCAGAGCTGGCTTTATGGGACTGGAAAAACACTTGGAAGATGTTAAGGAAATACAGCTATTGATCCTGTGTTGGATATGGTTGATCCTGGACAGATTAAAAGCTACCTTTTAATTGAGCCTGACACTCTTAATATGTCTGTCATTGATTTTTCACAGCGGTCTGCAGACTGACAAAATGTTAAAATTTTTCGATCTGGCGACACAGTTCCCACTCTAACAAATGTAAAGCAACTGACAGTAGACTTTCTTTTCTTACTATTCTTTTGCCTGTCCCCTGGAAGAATTAATGAACTCCCAGAGGGCTATGAATCTTATGCTGAAAATCGCTTTTTGAGATAAAGTTTTGTAAGACCTTGAGCGAAACCACCATCAGCTTCCGCAGAAGTGGGAGACTGGTGCTGTTCTTAGCACCCATATTGATTTATTTTGTGCAGATGGGTAGGTGAGATGGTGCTGAAAGCTGTGACAGCTGGTAATTAGAGCTCACAACTGAGCTCTGGTAATTAGGGCTCACAACTATCACTGACAGTACTTGAGCTTCATAGCTAAAAGCAACAATGAAGAAATAATAATAATAAAAAACCCTCCAGCATAGATAACACCTGGAGGTGCTAAAAATCCTGTAGCCTGCTGCTGTGTCTTGTATGAGCTTAAAAATTGGAGAGGCTTCATTTGGTAAATAAAACCAGCAACTAAGAACTCATAAAAGATGTCTACTACTTTGATCTTCTCTTATTCTTTATGAGTAAACCTTTAATACCATGGTAGGTACTCTGATGAGTTCAATATATTTATCTAGCTTTGACATTTTTTTTGTGCTGGAAGACTGGAGAAAATCATGTATTCTGACTGAAAATGCTTTAAAACTAGCTCAAGGATTCCCATAATCTGAGGATAATGAGGCAAAAGCAGAAACTATTTCTTTTTCAGTGTGTAAGAGCTTAGTTAGCTGATGCTGGAAGGAGGACCCAGTAACTGGGTTCACTGTCTCCAGCAGTATGGCAGAGCACCAGTAGACATAACTCTGTGCAGGTGAGGAAGACTTTAGGTAAAGAAACCACCTGCTAAGGAAAGATTGTTTTCTGTATCTAAACTCTTGGCTTCTTAAATGATGGCAGTTTCAGAAGTACTAAACCTTACTTAGATTCTTTTGTACTGCAGGTAAAACAGACCTGATCTTCCAGCAGAGTGCGTTGTTGAAGGCTGTGGCTTATTTTAAGAATATACTCTAGTTTCCATGGTTACTTAAATTCAGATCGCTGTAGAAGCGATTTGAGGAATTTTCTCACACTTATAAATAGTCCAAGTTTGAGCAATGCCAGGTGAACCTTAAGTGGGGTTCTCCTTAGGGTAGCTGACACGTCACTATTTAGTTGAGAACGTTGATCTCATGTGAGCACAGCTTCTCTTAAAATGTAATGTGTTAATTAGGTGAGATTAAAATATTTACATTTATTTAAGTTTGAAATACTAAACTTAAATATTTTAAATCAGTTTCAGTCTTCATTACTCAAAATGAAGACTTAACTTTAATCAAGTTGATGATATTTCAGGTTTTATTGACTATATTGTTAAGGAGGTTTCCATCTCAGTTCCTTCTGTTAATGCAGTACAAGTAGGTATTTGCCACAGCTATACTGTCTTGGAAGTGTACAAGTAATGAAGAAATCTCCTGAAACACTCTAAAATCTATTATTTATCCAGAGTGCTCAAATCCGAGGGTGTATGTTAGATTTTTGGCTGCTGTCAAGTTACCTGGTTTTATTAACCAATAAGAATTTTTCCTTGCTTTCAATTTTGACATTTTTTTTGAATTTTGCTTTGAGTAATTTTGTCCTTGGTAATTTATATCATTTCTCTGCTCACCATCACCTCAACACTGAGTCAGAGAACTATTAGGATATCTAATTAATTTACGACATATGAAGAAACAGCACTTGAATGTTGTCTCTGTTCTTCATTATAACTTACTTTTGTCATCATGGGATTTAACCTCACCTAAAAGAGACTTTACTAAATAAGACTTTACTGATTTTTTTTTTTGATGTGAATAGTGACTTTTTTCCCCTATACCCCAGTGGATACAGATTTGCAGGTAGACAAAGACTATTTTTGCTCTCCTTCCACCTCTCGAGGGTGTTCTGCTGTGGTTCTTCGCATTCAGCCAGTCTCTACAAGTGGATTGTTAAAAATTGCAGCAGAATGTAAGCAAAACAAATTAGGTGGCCAACTTGAAATCAGTGTGCCAAATGGCTGTAGAAGCCACAAGATGCGTGCACCAGAGTGTGTAATTCAGCTTGAGCTTATCAGCCCTGCAGGGATTGTTCACCTAGTGCAGTTCCAGCCTCTGTAGATGTGTTTGGGCTCTTCCCAGCATAAGCAATTGTGTCTGTATTGTGCCATGTAGCTAACGAGCTCGAGTTTTGCACTGATGGACACTCAGTGCTTCAGGCTTCTCTGTTAGCTTTGCTATCTCTGTGCAACCACATATAAAACATTTTGTGTTGCTGTTGTCCATATCTCTGGAAAAGCTGGGTATGTGGCTGATGACCGCTTGCTTGGCCACTTTCTGTGTCAACTTTAAACGTAAGGGCCGATGCTCTCAAGCTCCTCTGAATTCCGTGTTTCATATGGGCCTGGTCATGGCACAAATGATAATTTTTTTTGATAATAACCATATTGCAGCCTCAGCTATTTACTGTAAGTGCTAGGAGCTGAAAGTGGAAGAAACAACCAAGCAAACCCTAAGGCAAGGCCTGCAATGTGGCCCTCAATCAGCAGGAAGAGGGGCTGTTGGCTTGACACAGGGCTCTGGCCCCGCTGTCAAAGCACCCTCTTTTCTCTCCTCCTCCTCCTGTTTGTTGCTCTTGCTCCGAGTTTTGTCAGTTTTATGTTAGTTTTGTAAAAACACCTCCAGAATCAGGAGAAACTAAAAGATGGCTGTTTAGCTGCTGGGAAACTGCAGCCTTTTTTACTTCTTTTTGGGGGGGTAAAAAAAAAAACACAAGTCTGATGATAAAAATTAACAGTTGTGATGGATTTAATTGGAAGATTTATATTCAGTAGCTGTAAACTGCATTGGAAACATCTGTGTTAGGAATGCTTAAAAAAAAAAAGATTACTGCAACAGAAGAAAAAGGAAATACCATGTGTTACAGTTAAAAAAGACAGGCATACAAGTGAATATAATGAAGATAAAAATTGCAACAGAATATGGAGTTAACTAAAATTCTAAAGTAATTTTAGTTTTTTTTTTAAAAAAAGCTATTGTGTGCATGAACTGTGTATGAAACATACTTGAAAAATATACCTTAAATATAATCTAGTAATGGTTTTAAATGCTTGAGTAGGCGTGAGATTCCAGTGTTGTACCCAGAGATCACAACTGAACTCTGTGTTTCTCATGATCTGGAAAGTCAGGAAGTTTCTTACCTCAATTTGCTAGTGTTTGTGCATATCAAATTCCTTTTTTCCATCATAGGTGTTAAAAGAGGCTCAGACTTCCAGTGAAAAGGTTTATCAATTAGATCCAAATTTGAGTTATCGAGTGCAGAAAGCTTTTTCTCTATGTCAGAAACCACAATTCAAAGCCCAATTGAATTATTTGCCTTGAGGAAGTCCTGTGTACCCAAGCACCATCTGTAATCCTACTGAGTAAGAGTCATGTGGTTTTGTAACACATTTAAAACATTGCCTCATCAACGTTGTCTCCCACCTCTTTTTGAGGGTACAAGAAGAGAAATCCTGTGATGTTGTATGTTTTTCTGCTGTAGTTTGCATATGTAAAACCCCTTTCTCTGGTATTTCTGAATAGTCAGAACTTGCTGTGTGATGTGACGATAGTAGCTGAAGACATGGAAATTGCAGCGCATAGAGTTGTGCTAGCCGCCTGCAGCCCCTACTTCCATGCCATGTTTACAGGTACCAAAAGTTTCAATACTTTCTTCTAATCCAGTCCAACTGTGTAAAGCTCAAAATTAATTTAATTATGCTTTTGAGAATCTTATTTAATCTGTAAATAAGATAATCGGAGGCTTGTGTGTGTGGTGGGGTATAAATTTGTTCTCAAGTTAAGGACATCCTGGCATCTTAATCTTAGTCAATATGCTGCATGCTTTTATGAAGTCTCCTTTATGTAGACAAATTTACATGTTAAATAAGCCAGGAACAGGAGAGTTGTTATACCCCTTTGTGGCTACAATTATCTCACTCGTACAAAAGAAGGTTAAAAGAACTTTCATTGGAGTTTTGCAGTAAATCGTGTCCCGTAACAGCTGTTCTTCCTGCTGCTGCATTCTTCAGGCTTTGAGTGTTGTGGGCTGCTGGTAGATGGGGAAGCTGCGTGCCTGGTCCTTAATGGAAACTGGCTGAGATAGAGAGAATTCCCTGCAGCACGTTGCTTGTGGCCACCAGCTCGGGTTCAGTCAGAACGGTGACTCTGGCCATGCTAGTGTATGCAAGCAAAATGGAATTTTATTAACACTAATACTTGTTCGCCATTGGAAGGTTGATACAATTTGGAATACTTTAGTATCCTGGGGAAGAAGCTAATTGTTAGCAATCACTTCATTGCAATTGAATAGGTATATAATCCAGCATGTTCTTAGTTTGTTTAATGCATATCATATATAATAGGGGTATTTCGACACAGCCAGAGCTAAACAACGAGTCAGTGCTAGCAGAAACAAATGCTTTATGTCCTATGTGTAGAATATCACGAGCTCCCTTGAGTAGCCATCTCTCAAGCAGGTCTTTGCTTTTACATCTGTGCTGGAGACAAACACTCTGAGAAAGTGAAGCTCTCTGTTTTTGCTTCTGTGTGTTGCATTAACACAAAAACACCTGTCCTCAGTTTCTATCCTTCACCTTAATAACAGAGAAACTCAAGCCTTTTAAGCACTGTTGTTGACTTTCACATTGGAGATGGTCCTTCTCAGAGTTTAATTCTACGTTTCACGCCCCGTGGCAGGGAATCCTGGTTGCAGCATTCCTGCTTCCTGGCTTTCCCACAGAAATTTGTGGCCCTCTGGGTGTGCCAATGCAGCTGCGTGTGGCCGCTCTCCAAATGGCATTGCTGAAATCCTTGTTCTCTCACTTCACTACCTCTTAGAAAAGTTGCTTGCCTTATGCTTTAAAATGCAAGTTTTCAGGGCTACCCTGTGGTGCAGAGCTCACCTCATGGAAGGCTGGGAACCTTTTAACCCACTTATGGAAATGTTTGTGTGGTTGCAGTGAACCAGGTCATGGAGTTTTCAGTAGAATACCAGACTGGCTTCGAGATTTATCGACAGGTTTTGCACCATCGTTATATGTGGTTTTCAGCAAGGACCACCTCTGTTTTTGGTGCATTTCAACAGTTCTCCGCAGAGCTAATTCCAAAGTTCAAATCAGCAAATTTGTTCCATTAACCAGCTATAGCCAAAAGGAAAGTCTCTTCCGTCTATGACTGAAAACGGATGGCTGAAAACAGATTTGAAAAACTTGCACTTTTATGCTACAGGAATACTTGTTCTTGATTTGAAATTAGAAGCTTATTTTTAGCCACGTTTGCGTGTTCCTTCCATCTTCCTCTGAGTCATTAGGTGCTGCCTCCTGTGCAGGACAGGGAATGGCATTGGCTGTGATCAAACCCCTCACCTAAGGGTTTGTCTTTTGCCACTCGTTACAATGGTAGAAGTAGCCACATGGTACCTTTTTCTTTCTAGGTACTTAAGGTTTAGTAAGTTAATAATGATTATGTTTTAAGAAACAAGAGGGGAAAAAGGAAAAGGATAAGAATGTAGGGCAGCATATGTCAGAAGGAATAACTCTTCACTCTATATACAGTGCAGTTGTTCAGAAATGTTGTGAATGCACTTAAAAGACTGGAGCCAGGAAGACACAACCTCGGTGAAGGGGAACTTCAGTGGCCACAGGACCTGACTTGGGACGTGTGTGACCTGAGTTTAGTTTTGTGTGTCACAGCAGTTGTCTTTTAGGCAATTACCTGATTTCTTCACTTCCATACATTTCTTCCTTCTGTAAAATTATATAAAAGGAACCAAAAGCTGAGTGATGTACTTTGCTACATCCCTGGTGTGAGGAACCGGGCTAGTAGGTCAGCTAACCCTTTAGTAACTGCAGCCGGAGGGAGTGCTCTGCTGCTGCTGCTGCTGGAGACGTTGGGCTAGCCCGGTGCTTTCCTTTCCTTGACACCACAAGCTCCCTGGAAACATTCTGCTGCAGCTTTCCAGTTGTGAAATAAGTTCTTTGTGCTCTACACGGAGAATGGCTAGAAAATGAACCTCTGGTTTCCAACATACGATCTTTCAAACCAGCTTTGGATCACAAGCGGACTGGTCTGGAATTGTAATGGGACTGCGTGCCCTTTTAGCGTTGAAAGGAGAAGTAAATCTGCTCTTTTGTAAATCCTGGGCTTTGTTGCTAAACACAGAAGGTGCCTATCCATGGCTCCAGGAGCCTTCACACAAAATCTGAAAGCAAAACGAATGTGCCTGCAGAATATCAAACTCTGTGCTCTCCCACACACACATTTTCCCCAAGGACCACCTCCACAGAAGCTTGCATAATAAATAACTTGCAGCTTGCAGGCGCTGAAGATCAATAGGTTTAATCTGTCAAGCTGGAAGGAGAGACTTGAAATAGATGGCCCTTCAAAGAACACGCTGCAGTCATCTCTCAGAAGTGGAGGGAGATGTTGCCCTGGAGCGGGTGGAAAGAGCAAGTTCTGCAGGGGTTGGGCTTTGCTTTCTTCATGCAGCTCCTCAGTGCTTTGTTGCTCTAGATGGTCTCCTTGCCATTTAAAAGGTTGGTTTTTAAAATGCCGTTGAGCATTCTTCTTGAGAAGGGTATGAATAACAACAATGAATTTCTCATTAGCCAAATGCACTAAGTAACATGGGTTTTGTCATCAGTCCTAGAGCCCACAGTTACAATCATGAACCATGAAACTGTATATGTAATTCTCAGAAATATCAGCAGTGATGGCCATCTTGTTGATCACTCCCCATCACTCCCTGCTTTTAGTCTCAAATGAACTGAATTTGCTACCTCATTAATACCATTTACTCTAGCTGCTTAGGGAAAGAGATAGGCATGTATCCAATATATAAAAGTAAGGAATCCATGCAGCAATCTTGAGCTGTTCCTAAGCCAAATATTATATATCTACCAATGTAGCCGGGGTAGTTTGTATTTCACTTCCCAGTGTGTAATCAGTGAAAAAAGCGTTAAATATCTGAGATGACCAGATCTTTGCTTAGTAGTCATGTAGAAGGCTGTGGCCATTACTTGGTGTATTTTTGGACAGTTATTTCAGATACAAACAAAATGTTGCATTTTGAGAATCATCATATTTTAGAAGGCAGAAGCTATTTTGCAGGCCTTTCTGGGAAGATTAATTCTGGAATATGGCCAGTATTTCAGCCTCCACAAGTTAAGATCCAACAAGTTTTCCATTACTTACCATTTTATCTTAGTTTGAGTTTTAAATCGGAATTGTAACAGAGATGCACATGCTAAGGGACTGATAAGTCAGCAGGAGGGTAGATTTTTGATTGAGGTAGATTTTTTGTTGTTGTTTCTCTGTTTTGTAAAAGCTCTACAGCCTGCATTTGATATGTCCTTTCCATTAAGGAGTTAATGCAATAAATACTTTGGTGGTTTGCAATGTTAGTAAAATATTTTTGTTTGGAGTTGAAGCGTGTTATTTAGGTCTGATAACCATATTTACTGGTGTATATATACACTGGAGAAAATAGGTCACCTGCAATAATAGCATTAACCCATATAACATTCAGGTGGCACTAACTCCTACAGGGAGGAAGGATGGAAGGAAATTGAGTTCTTCTCACAGTGGTTTTATTATTACAAGTGATCACAGACAAAAAAAAAAGTCTGCTGCAGGCAAGAGTAGTTACTATTAAATTCTTTCTAAGTTGTGCTCTATTTTTGCCTGATTTACTTGACTATCAAACTGTATTTTCAGGTGAGATGAGTGAAAGCCGAGCAAAGAGAGTGCGAATAAAGGAAGTTGATGGCTGGACACTAAGGATGCTTATTGATTATATTTACACTGCTGAAATTCAAGTTACAGAAGAAAATGTACAGGTAAGACTGAGATGAGAATGCTTTGTGCAGCAAAACAGATGTAATGCCTGGAAACCTCTAGTTTGCTAGTGTGTTCTGGCCTGGATATGGGAAATCTCATCTGCAAACTGCAACTTTTTTAAGACCCCATGCCTACAAAGCAAGTAGTCATACTGCTGAGATTCTGGGCCACGTGCAGAGGCTATTGAATAAAATAAAAAGGGACAATTGACTTTAATGGCCCTTACAAACAATCATTATTTAATATGATAGAGTAGATGGTCTACTCTGCCAAAAATGCCTGCTAGACACCTTTACCCCACTCCTTCCCTGAAACTTCAGTGCAACTTACTAGTTGCTTACAAAGCAGATTTATCTTCAAATAAGAACCATGTCTTCCACTGTGTTTTATTTGTTTTTTTTTTTCCTGCTAATTTTAAAAATAATTATTTTATTAGTAGCCCATCGTTCACAATTTTTTTGGTGGTTCTATTTTTTTATAATTCAATTTAATTCCTTGATTCTATGCCCTTGTTTCTCCTGTTGCTGAACACTAGATTATTAGCAGTCATTTTGCTGCTCTTGCTGGGGATAACCTGTTACTATTGATAACCTGTTGATAACTTTTATTGCATCCTGAAGTTAATCACTTGTATTAAGAGCTAGGCTGAAGTTAATCACTTTTTATTGGCTGCTGAATCAGGAGTTTTTGTCTTGGCAGTGCTTGATCGAAAACTTTGGAATTAGATTTCATGATAGCAATTCAATAAAAATAAAAACACCCTCCTACTGAACTGCTGTGTTTTAGGCCTTACCACACATCTTCTGATCCTGCAGGGTTATTTCCTGCATTACCTACTTCTTAAGGTACTTTTTACTACTGGTCAGATGACAGGTGTGAATAGTGAAGGACCTGTATGAAATTGTGTTGTATTTTTGCCAATCTAGCTGTTGCCAAATCTCAGCGTCACTGAAGAAGGCCTCTTGCAAAATCCAAGGGTGTCATAGATTCCTTTTGGGTAGGAGCAATCTAGTATATTTTGGCTGCAGCTTCTATCTAGGAGGCTGCATTTTAACAACGCTCACTCTTTTCTCTGCTCATGGGGAAGAAAAATCAGTCTTCTATTTCTTCCTTGTAGGAGACTCACTAAAGGCTGGAAAGCTCCACGTTTTAAAGTCCTAAGTCTGATGCAGGTTTTCATTTTCATATCTTCAGATTACCTGTCTGTTTGAAGATATATCTCGTGATGTTAGGGTTGGTAATATAAATAATATGACCTCATGAGTGGTATTACAGGTTTGTATCTTCTTGGGTACTAGAAAGATAGTTGAGCTTTTAAACAGATTTTCATTTCTTGCAATAATAATTGTAGTTTAATGTTGATATTGAATATACTTGTAGTAAATGTAAAGCTAATCTTCCTTTGTTGCCTTCATCCTCCTTGTACTATCAGTATTAAATATGTACTATTTATTTATATTAAGGTGGAGCTGAACACTGAGTAGGACCAAGTGAACTGATGCAAGCCCTGTTCTATGGATTTAAAAGCAAGGGTCAGCACAGGCTGTCAGTCCTCTGTTAAAGCTGTGTTCTCTCCATAAACATATTGTAAAGTCTTAAGACTTGCTCAAGCTTTCAATTTCCTGTCTGTATAACAGGACTACGTATATCTGGAAGGTATCATGAAATATTCTAATGAATAGGAACCCTCGTAGGAATACAAAACCATGAATACCAAAGATGCAGTAATATAGTCTCTATAGCTTTTAAATATTTGGACTGCAGTGATTAACTGGGGCTTCAGCTTGTAGGTGTCTTAAACTTGATATTCCTCATGGCATTTCAGGCTCCATTATTCCATCTCTTCAGATTATCCATAGCGAGCAGTTGTATTGAATTAGTTTTTTACACATGATATAATGTTTCCAAAGGGCATGAGCCCTTTTGAGCCTTTCACATTTAAATAATGTGAAACTCCTGCCATAACTACACCGTGTATTCATAAAGGTGATAGCCACAGGATAGCCAAGCTCACAAGGTGTTGCTCAACAGGCAAATAACTATCACCCTCCTTCATTGGGGCATTAATGTCTTCCTTGATTAAGACATGAAACAGAGCTTGTTTCCTTCAAGTGCCTTGTGAAGCTCTAAGCAAGGACCATTCTTTTCGTTTCCCACTGTTGAGTTCTCCTGTGTTGGGGCAAGGAGGAGGGGAAAAAGTCCGGAATAGCCAGCTACTGAGAGTGAAAAAAGTGAAAGATCAGGTTAATCTCGTGCATGAGCTATCAGCATTGGTGGCCCGTGAAGCCGGCTGTTGTCACTACGTTAATTAAACGTCAATTAAAATATTTGTCCTTTTCTTTCATTTTAGTTCAATGCCAGTAGCTTTATTTTTTCTTTCCAACATAGGTTATCTGGTGTTTGAAAATGATGTATGCGGGTTCTTGGTTTCCTTCTAGTATTTTTTCGTTATTTCGAATGAGTTATTTTATCATTCATCTCTAATGGCACTCAATTTGCATATCCTGGTGTTTCTATCACATTTGCATATTATGGCACTTTTTCCTATGTGCTCAATTCTCTGTGTTCCGTTGCTTCAGAAGGGAAATTAAATGTCAGACTTAATGCAATATTGCATCTTTTTTGGTGTGTTCTGGTTTATTGCGTGGCAGAGCAGAAAAGAGGGTCGCAGATAATGCCATTTCAGAGCTCTGTGCTGACGTGTTCTGTCCTGGCGTGTCCTGTCCTTTAAAGAATTTGTTAGCCAATGCAAAATCCTGAATAGAATCTTTTTTAGAATGACATGTTTTTGGTGTTTGGTTTTGGAAATCATTCGGTGACAATGCTTGCACAGTGAAGAAATTATTATGAACATAGGGACATATATTGCATGTGTATTTCCTTTATAACTCTTAGGGCCTATGCAGCTCTTAGCACTGTAGTGCAGCAGCCGTGCTTCCACGTGAGCAGGAGCGTTTCAGGACACGGTCACAGGGATTGGTGACACAGTGACCCCGAGTGGCCCTCAAAACGAGGGGTCCAAAGAAGCTGCCTGTTTTCTCATGAAATTGTAAGGAAAGCAGTGAGGTGTCTGCTAAGCTGATCTCGACTGAATGTTTCTCTAGTGCGTGCAGTGACTTAAAGGATATGGGGTAAGAGGGATTTCTATATTTGTGTCTGTGATCCATTAGGAAAAGAGCAGTGACCCAGCTGCAGATAAAAACCTGCATTCAGATGTTTTTTCTCAGCCGGCAAATGATACATTCCTACAAACAGGACAAATTGGTGCGTTTTCCTTTATATTTCCTTAATACTAGAAGGAAACCAAGTATATTCCAATATACTGTATTATATTGCAGCTCTGGGCATTCAGAACCCAACATATTGGGTTCTCCAGCATGTCACGGGCTGAGATCTCCTTTCTGGTACCGTCCCACTGTCATCGGCAGCGGCAGGGGAGGAGGAGGACACGGAGCCATCGTGCAGGGACGCTCGGTGGGAAGAGGCCTCGTGGCTTCCCCTTGATTTTGATACGTGCTAATGTCAGTGGTCTGTTGAACTATTCGTGCTTATTAATGCAATACTTGTACTGGAAATGGAACCGCAAGAAGTCATAGTCTGAATCATAGTATTTTTCCATAAATTTAATAGGCAAGGGTTCAATTTCACATCGGGAACTGATCTATTATAAAAAGGTGCCATTTTGCAAGCCAATTTTCAGGGTACAGCTGTGTTTTAAAATTAGATTTAGATTAAAAAATAGCAAAATTAATTATTTTTGTTTTGGTCAACTCATAACCTTGAATTCAAGAAATGCTCAGTTATCTTTTGGCAAGAACAGAGAAGAACAACCCATTGAATGTTGTGGAAGCTTCTCCCTGACCTTCTGTGAGGGTCTATAAGAAGAAATTGTGTGCAAGGCCATTTAAAATATTTGAGAAATACGCAGAATATCTTTCAAGGATAGTATTACATAGAATGCAGATATGAAAAATTCATATTTGTTTCTGTTGAGGAAGACAAAAAAAAATACAAAGAGTGGGGAGGTTGGACTAGGTGATCAAAATACTCAGACTAAGTTCAGAATAAATATCACATTTAGAAGTGGTGGTCTTGTGATGCATCCCCTACACTTTTATGTGGGTGGGACATGTAAAATGTTCTCTTTTAGGGGCTAGCAGTTTCTTCTGAAATGGCTGTATTTCCAGAGAATCTGATAAGGTTGTTTTTATTTCTGGATTCCCCTCCACCTTCCCTCTTTCTCATGATTGTTTCCAATCCCTTCCTTCACTGCCCTTTTCACTAGGGGTTGGACTCGCTGATTTATTGAAGTTTAATCCCCGAGGGATCCAGGATGGCGGTGGAATTACCTATTTAAGAAATTACTGTATATCAAGAGAACACTAGTAGCTGTTTGTGTGCTTTTAGCTTGCAGAAAGTAAAAAGTGCCTTAGCCTAAGCCAATTTAAGACTCACATCAGTTTATTTGGTATTTGGCAGTGATCAAATTACTGTAGCTTAAGTTCCTGTAAGCTTCAGTAATGTCTTTATATCTGAGCTCAGAGACAAAATACACCTAGGACTATTGTTCATGTTTACCGAGCTTTATCCTCGGAAGAAATATTTTATGTTTATAAGCTGGTGATTAGACTAGAAGTTTTATATGAGTTAGCAGCATTATGGTGTAAAGATCTTAAAACACATGCTGCATTTTTGACTACATTCAGTTTAGATACTCAACATAGAATTTAGTTTTAAGAGTTTGCAGTAAGTTATAATCTTTGAACACTGAGTAGCATCTCTTTTCTCTTACCGAATCCAATGATGTCCCTCACCTCTCAAAGGGATTTTTTTCAGTTTCTTTATGGACACTGGATTTTTTTCATTTTAATCAGGCTCTATTTTTCCCTTTAAAAACCAAAGACTGTCCTTTTCAAGCACATGATTGGAAATCGTAAGGAGAAAGGGAGTTAATTGAAGTATTTGAACAGCAAAGTGCACTCTGTGTCCTCAAAGTAAGCATGCTGCTGTGTAAGTGGGTAGAAGCAAGAACAGAAATATTTATTCAACTGAGCTGACTGTTGCGAAGCTTTAGCTGAATCTTTTATTTAAAACAGAACCTACTTTATGATAATATCATGTACATATATAATGGCTTTGAGTCTAAGTAACAATGAAATTGGTTCCACAGGAACTCAGCTATTCAGAGAGCCCATGAAAGAAAGAACTGGAGAGAAAAATCGCTACACTTGGTTCAGGAACCTAAAAAAGGGCATAAAGAGAATGAGTTTTATCTGGGTATATTTACAGATGTGCTCTTCTGTCTGCCTTTTAAGGAGTTTGTGGTAATCAGGGAAACAAGCTGAAGGCAAAGTGTGTCCTGGAGAGCAGCAGCAGGAGGAGGAAGGCTGGATTTCAGCAGTTATGGGTGGATTGATCATCTCTAACACCTTGCACCAAAAGTGTCAGAGGGTTCAGGTGGGTCCAACACCCCCCTAGCCGTGGTCCCCACTGAGATGCAATAATCCTTAGGCATTAATTAAGGCAGCTCTAGTTTCAAGTGCAGCAGTATCCAATAAGCAGCACAGCTGAGCAATGAAAACACAGTAGCGCTAGCAACGCTCGTGCCTAGAAAAAGACAGAACTTTCTAGCGGATGCAAATAACTTAAGGAAACTGGGTAAGTGCTGCAAAAGCCTCTATCCCATTAATTTTTCTGAATTTTCAGAACCTATAGTTCCCATTGAACCTTTCACTCTGTAGTTTATTTGTCGATTATGAGTTGTGGATTATTAGACGTTTGTTTTAAGTCGGCGATTTTCCATTTTTCTCCCCACAGTTATTTGCACAGCTCTTCTCGGGCACCTCCACAGCCCAGAGTCACCCGTGGAAGCTCCGGGCCAGGAAGGGAGCCCGGGAGGCTCCAGGCCCTTTTTTTTTTTTTTCCTTATAAAATGGCTCTCATTTTTATGTGGCCTGCCTTAAAATTCATCAGTATTGTTGATGGCAATCTAAGCATCTTTTGAGCTGAAATCTGTGAATTTGTGCTTCCTGTGACTTAGCTTTAACTTGCCAACAACTCTCAGCTAAGTATTGGTACAGCATGTAGTTTTTTAGACAAACTGTTAGGCCAAATGTTCATCAAAACTCTACAGATATCTTTCAAGCTGTTCATATAGTTATCTTTTTTTTCTGAATTCATATCTAATGTCCAAATAATCAGCTGAACATTTTGGAAAGGTTTGGTCAATAGCAATTGATAGAATTGCTCAAAACTGGGTTTTCTTTCCATATAAAGTTAAATAACACAAAATTTCTTCTTGACACTTAAACCAGAGTGACCTTTGTACTGTGTTCTTAAATGGGCAGGCCTGTTTTGCTATATATGTTGAGACTTCATCATCATTTTGCAGAATGCCACAACTGTGTGTCTTACCTGCTGCTGTAGCCAGTGGCATAACAAGTGATCCCCCATGATCTCCTTAAATTATTTTTGAGGGAAATATAGAGACCAATTGAACTGAAGTGTAAAGAAATGAGTGTTAAACCAGGAAATTAGACTCCTTTTTTTCTACTTCTGTGAGTTCTCTTGGGTAGAAGATGATTTATCAGATATGAATGGGGTACAGGTACATCAGGTCTCATAACACAGAGACAGATTATGCCCAGACAAACTAAGTTGCATCACTTGCCTTAATTTTTAGATGAAATATGATTGTCAAAAATGTCCAATCAACAGAACTGCTTTACTTATGGGGCTGTGCGCATGTAATCGAGGCTAAAATTCAGGAATGCTACTACAAAACCTTTGTCCTGTGTCTTAGGAGCGTGGAAGCGTTTGAAGACCGTGTGGTGTTTCCGTGACTGAGAAGCTACGCAGCTTTACTGCGTGTTCCCTTCACTGCAGTTTTTGGGTTAGGTTCTCATGTCAACATTTTTGGAAGGGAAGAAGGAGGAAGGTTCAAAGCAGCGTATGTTAAGGTTTTAACAGCAGACGATGTCTCAGCTTTGATGTTTTCGAGTTCATGACTGATAGTGTTCCTTTAACAGTCTTTTGTGTGGTGATTCATGTGAAATATCTGGAAGTGCCCACTTGGTTCAAAGAGACTTGTAAGGTACTAACTGAGGAACCCTGAGGTCACAGGTTAGGATCCTGCTCAGTTCTGAAGGAATTGAAATGTTTCTTGCAATCTTCTGCCCTTCCTTGTTCCTTAGCCCTTACCAGTGGATATCTTCAGAACAAGAGGAAACGGCCACAGACCGATGCACCAAAAGTTCCACAGGAACTTAAGGTGACTTTTCTTCCCAGTGAGGGTGCCCGAGCCCTGGCACAGGCTGCCCAGAGAGGCTGTGGAGGCTCCTGCTCTGGAGATCTCCAACCCGCCTGGATGGATCCTGTGCCCCTGCTCTGGGTGTCCCTGCTGGAGCAGGGCTTGGACTGGGGGATCCCTAGAGGTCCCTTCCAGCCTTAAGGATTCTATAGACTCAATTTGACTTTAAAACCCCCAGATGTTTTTATGCTTTTTGTCGTCATATTTCAGCTTACCATCTTATTTACACTGCCTGGAACCTCCTGCCCATAAACTCCTTTCTTAGCTATTATGTCTCAGACAGCTGCATTAATGGTTAACACCATTTTAATTTGCAGCCTTCTGTGTAAAAGAGCTATTGTGTATCAAAACTATCAGTGGTTGGCGAACCTATTTCCCTGTGACAGATATTATTAAAGCTTTAGGAGGAGAGGGAAATCTTTATTATATATCTTAACAGAGCTGGAAAAATAACCAAGCTTTTTATCTTTCTGTAAACCTCCATCACTGCTACTGTGTTCCAAAAGCTCTTGCAATTTCTGAGGGCATGCAGTCATTTACATTTATTGTTTTCAAATTATCTGGCTCATCCAAATGACTTCATGATTAAAAAAATCATGAAGATCAAAAAATCAGTGAATCTTAATGTGTGTTGAAAACACTCTTTATGTGGTAATCAAAGCTTTTTTAGTTCTATACCAGCACAGTTCTTACAATATTAGGGGATTGCTGACACTGCAGAGAGAGAACTAGATCCAAACTGGCATGTATTTCATTAAAAACTCTTTTTGCAGAAACATTTTAAAGTCTTACTGGGCACAAATTTAACATTGGACTCAAGAGCCTTATGCTATGCCTCTTTAAATGGCTCGACTGTGCTGAATACCAGTACCAATGGAATACCACTGTGTTTTGCCATTATACATATTTTATATATTATGCCTCCAGGAACCATCTGGTTACCTCTTGTGACCCAATTTTTGGCATCTGTGACAACAGGTTTGAGGATTTTAATGCTGTGAGGGCACAGCTTATATGTGCCTAAAATTTATATGTGTTGTAGGACACGTCAGGCAGCAGTAAATGATCTAATTTTCCAGTGGGAAAAAAAATCTACTATGCTTTTTTCTTTAGCTTATACATGATTGCATGTCAGGAGAATGTAGGAGGGAAGAGAAAAAAGAAGGGTGATCTTTCTATAGATGTGTTTTATTACCAATAGAAACTTCGTTAATATGTATTTTAAATGAGTAAGACTTGCATAAAAAGCAGTAATCCCCAGAGCCCACTAACTAAAATACAGAGCAAATATCTTTGTGGGAAAACTTTGTATTTTGTTCTCTGTGTCAGTTTTTAGATACGCATTGAGTAGTAGATATTTCTGACTATATGGAGCTTTCCTTTTGCCTGTCTTTAGCAGGTTTAGCTATTATGTATGTGCAGGATAGAAACTATTCATTTTTGATGCACCTGCTAGTTCATTATGTGCCCTGCAGGCTAGATCTGGGCTGTATCATCAGTGCCCTTTCTGCGCTTGTTTTTTCAAAGAGTGGAAGAATGAGGTGTTTAGTTTGGATAAATTCCCTGGTTAAAAATGTACTCCAGAGCCTCATGCTTGGCGGAGATGCGTATCCATATCTATATATCTTTTTTGGGTGCCCTGATAAAAACTTTTCTGATTTTGCTTATTTGATGATACTTGGTAGAAGGAAATCATGTAAGTGTGTCTTGACATGAGGAGGGCGTTAGGGGTTGTTGAATCTGGTAGCGGTGAGGCCCATCCAGCTCTGCAACCAGGTCCAACCAGCAGCGAGGCTGAGAGCACCAAGGAGGTGTGCACACACACACACACATATATGTATACAAATATACACGTATGGCCAGGCACGCAGTTTGATGCAGATGGAAACACTCAGCTGATCAAGATGAAGGCCCACAGGGGAAATATGCCCATCTAGACCACATATATAGCACCTATATGTGGGTCCCTCCAGGAGCTGGGCTCAGTAACTGTCCCTAGTTCCTTGGCCACTCTGTTGCTGACACCTGGGCACGCAAGTCCCTGAGACCCTCAGCTGCTGGAACAGGCCCCTCTGGAGCAGACACTGGTCCTTCTGCTGTTGGGGATGGAACACTTGGGTGGTCTCGTAGCTGACCCTGGATCCCGGCTCTGCCCGGCTGCCTCCCCTCCAACCACACAGATGGCTCTCGGACAGCTCCAGGCTCCCTGGAAGTTGGCTTGGGCCTCCAGGTCTCTGCCTATGGTCCTCCCCTAAATGTCCCATGGTAAGCTTTGCATAACCCCAAATGATCTTTCCTGCATCTCTAAACATCCCATACCTTTGTAGCAGTAACCTGCCTTGATCTTAAGGTGGAGAGCCCTTCCGATGCCTCGTCTTGATGGGTGTTTGGCTGCTCCCAGTGGGAGCCCTGGCAGTAGCTGGAGAGGGTGCCCCATTTCTCTGACGGGGTTATTTGGGTTCCCTGGTTGCTGTAGTGCCTTTGTGTGTGTGGAGATGGGATTTTCCTCACAACCTGAAGGTGAGCTGTTGTCTCAATTCTGTCCTGTACTGGGCTTTTCTCCTAAGAGGTTTCTTGGATGTATCTGATCTCCTTGGAACCACCAACACCTTTTGCAACATGGCATCAGACCCATACGAGGTCTTCCCCCATGGTTTTAAGTAAAAAGCTGAATAATTTAATGCTGTTCCAGCCATTAAATCTTTCTGTAACATCCCCTGTGCTGTGGTCTTGGTGAATGAGGGAGCCTGCAACTTTGGCCATGGAAGAGAATTGGGTAGACAGGAGGGTATCAGCCTTGCAAGAACAAAGAAGAATCTAGGTGGAAATCTGAGCAAAACACTTTGCAGTTTTATGAAGAGAAATATGGAAGCAGGAGAGAACTAAGGACATGCAGAGGAATTAAATGATGGTAAAGAGTAAAGATGGATCAGAAGATGAGAGGAGTGAATTAACATCATCCTGAAGCTGTAGGATGATTTATCTAGGGTAATGCTGGACCACCGAATACCTGGTGGAAGGGAGATGGAGAGTCTGGATTTTCTTATGATAAAAAGAGACACTGAGCTCTTATGGTCTGAATCACAGGACTTGATCTCAGAATTTTTGTTCCTTCAGAAGATGTTTTGAGGGGAGAAAAAGCTTCCCCTCATAACAATAAGTTTCTGCTTATTTGGAAGAGAGATTTCTGGGCAAAACAAGGTGAAGACACTTGCGGCTGGAATATATCGGAATGGTCTGAGCTAAGCAGTTGGCGAGTTCAAGTAGTGAATCAGAAAATGATGGAGGAGGTGACGGGGTGAGAAGGAAGTGGGATTAAGGAATGAATCAGAAACTCCTGGAGGAGGTGATGGGGGGAGCAGGAAGTAGGGTTAAGACAAGAGTCTATTACAGAAAAGAAACTGAGCTGTAATCCTGTATTTGAGAACATGTGATTCTGATTGCGGTGGGAGGCAAATGGGAAGTCACTGAGGGATTTAAACAGGCATGTTTAATTTAAATGATAAAAAGAATAAAACACTTCTACTCGGAGCTGCAGCTCTAAATATAACAGCTGTTCATTTCCTGCATATTTTTTCTTGAACGAGTGACTTAGAAGCATGTAGGCTTCCAGAGCCGTGCACATGCAAGGTGCTAGAAACTAATTAAGGTAGAAAGTCCCAGTTATGCCAGTGTGTGGTACAAGGCGCATCCTCCTACACATCAAGGATAAGAGTAGAGAAAGGGTCAAAAGATGCAGCACACCAAGGAAATTAATCTGAGGATCAGGTCACTAAGGCAGAAAGCATTTTCTCCATCCTTTTCTTCCTATCCCTCCTGCTCTCCTCTTCCTCCTTCTCCTCAAATATATGCACACACACACACACACAAACACACATATATAGGGTATATATCAAGGAAATATTTATCTCATATTAATCCTTCAAGACCCCCAAGTGAAAAAACTTTTAAAGTGAGGTGACTGAGTTTATGGAAAAATGTATTTTATAACTGGGTATTCCTGACATTCTCAGCTCACATTGTAGTAAATTGTAGCGCAGTGCTGCTAGTTTTCCTGAGTACTAGAGAGACTACAAGGACTTTTTTGTTAGCATCAGGTAACATAAGGGATTTGGACTTTGCGTGTTTTATAATTCCATCTGAGTTATGTATATGTCCTTAAAGTCTCTTATAATTCTTCAAGTGTTCAGAAATAACCAAGTCAAGTTTTAGTCCCTTCTAGGTAGCAAGAGGTGCAGATGATAAAACAGGATTAAGGATTTGTCAAGATCAGATAAAAATAGGAAATTTCACAGCTTTCTAAGATAGCTGTAGAAGTAACATGATGACAAAATTTAATGTTGAGAAATGTTTAAAAAAAAAAAAAAGTTCCAAAAGAATAATTTTAATTACTCCTACATATTGCTATGTTCTACATTAACAACTTTTCCTAGAATAGAATAACATACTGCAGTCAGTTTAGGGGGGAAAAAAAAGGCTTCTGCTCATTGTGAAGTAGGAGCTTTTAAAAGAAGATTGCAAGAAATGGCTTCTGTTTGTCATTATATAAATGGGTGTCCTCACCTGTAGCTCTTTGCTGGATGTCTGGAATAGCGCACACGGGCTGAAAGGGACTGTAGCTATTTGTAGTTAGAGTCTGTGTATATGGGGTCTGGAGAGAGGTCTTTTTAGGTTGAATATGAGGTGATTAAGCAAGGATTCAACATTTTTCTTCTATATCTATTTGTTTTGAAGACTCCATTTATCCTTTCTAAGGGCACAAGAGCAATAAGTTTTTCCTTAGGATGTGTAGAGACAGAGATGCACAAACATGTTTAAACAGTGGGTAATTAATGAATAGAGCCTGATGCTGCAAGAGACACATGAGAAGCCTCCCTAAGTAAATGAGAGCATGTGAGGGCCCCTTCTGGGTTGGGTCCACCTGGACTCCTTTCCTTCCTCCTGGGTCTCGCTTCCCCTTTTCCCTGTAGGAGAGGAAAAGGATAGGGAGAGAGGAGGGATGCTGAGCCAGGCAGAGCAGCGCTGAGGAGCTCCAGGTCGGGGAATGTGGATTTGAACACAGACTGGGGAAGGGAGGAGGACGCAAGAGCTTCATTCCTGAGCCAGCCGCTAACCAGACCATCTGTGTGGATGAGATCCTGGTTAGTTCCAGCAGAGGCTGACAGAAATAGCTCTCGGAAGGGCAGGATTTTGCCTTTTTCGCCTCCCTCAACAAGCTCTTGTCTTGTTGCAGTCCTTACGTTTCCCTGAGAGGCACCGAACGCTGCCAGTTTGTCTCAAGTGACGTTTGGCTTCAAGCAAAAATGCTTTTTTAGGAGGCAAGATGCATCCAAGCTCCTCTGTGCATTTTAAGGAAATGCTCTATGTTGGCGCTGATTATTTACTCCAGTCTTCAGGGTTGCACCCAGTTTCTCTGCTTGTGGCTGAAATGGGTGTTTTTAAATTGCTTACATGAATGGACCTGGGCTCTGGCCTAATATGTAGTTATCCCTGTTAGCAGGAATTAAGGGCTTTCTGGGAAGTGCTAATTGACCCTCTCACAAGCATGTTGCCCTTCTGAAAACTGCTCAGGTATGGGAAGGATGTCTCTCTCTTTCTTTTCCTGTTTAAATGACATCTTACCCATTCTCTGAGCATGTGTTTAACTGAAAAAGCTGTAGAGTTTTCGGTTAGCCTAGAAAATACTTTTTAACTATTTTACAAGGCCAGCTGGGATCGGGATTCCCTTGTTCCTGGAAGTATAGCAGCAAGCTCCAAGCTTGGCCCTGTTCTAAGAAGTTTACAGGTTTAGGCAGATTCTAAACCACAGGGAAGGAGATACTGGTGATACCCATGAAGTGATCTCAGTCCTGATTACTTCTGATCTGAATTGTGATGATTCGTAAACCCGGTGCCTTCCTTTTGCCCCGCCAGGATATGGTTCACCTGGAACTGGATCCCAATGAATCCAGGCTTTCCTGTGTGAGCTTTGGCTAGTGCCAACAGGGAACGTGAAGGAGCGGGACTGTATCGTGATTAGTAGCTCGATTCCTTCCTGTGATACTACAAAACTGTCAGTCAAACCTGTATTTTTTAATTGGGACTCATTAAGCTAAGGCTGGATTTTCATATCCAGGGCTTTATTGGAGAATGGGCTATTGTCAAGAATTGTCAAGATAGCCAAAAAGTACCTTTATAAGATACTCTATATTATGTTATAAACTTGCAATTTCTGTGTATCTGTAAACCCCATACAGCATTCTATTTATGTGTGTGTTTCAGCCCGGGGAAAGTGTGCTTAACTTTTATATCTCGACCATGTAAAAATGCAGAATAGTTGAATTTTGGAGCTTCACATTTTAATGCACAGAGGCAAATGTTTGTATGTATTTTGGTGTTCTTATATGCTTACTCTGAACATGTAATTTCATTACAACACTCAGTGGTTTCACTAAAACTTGGACTATTTTTCAAACCACAGTTGTATATACAGCACAGGTGTGTATAGATGAAAATTAAAAAAAAAGGATAAATGTGGAGGGTCTATGATCATTCTGATAATTTCCTTCTTCCTTATGTCATGGCAATATAAACATTAAGTGAAGGACTCTTAAATTGCTGGCATGATTTTTTTAAATCTTAAAAACGCAGAGGTTACGTCTTGCTGTGTTTTCTCAATATTTGTGTTTTTTTCGAGGAGTATTAAAGTAGGTGGTTTGCTCGTCTCTGAAACTGATACGATTTTAATGTTATAATGGACAATTTGGAGTATCTGCACTTAGTAAGTGTATAACGTGCTGTGCTGAGCATGTGTATTGCACTGCGTGTCACTTGTGTTCTCACTCATCCGCTTTCCAAGGTTAGTCTTTCTCCTGTGTTACTGATGTGTCATAAAAAGGATGACACCTTTCCATTTTTAGACAACACGTTATTCACTACTTTTGGCATAACCTGCCTTGATTTTATTGGCTTATTTCTGTGCAAAGAACTTAAAATTTCTCAGAACATTTAAGTATGCCAGAAAAAACGGGGAAAAATATGCCTGTTTATTCTGTGAAAAAGACTTGAGATTTTGTTCCTGACACCTGCCATAGGTTCTTTCATTATCTCCACTGTGAGATTAGTAACTCATATGTAGAAAAATCTGTGCTAAATCTGTCTCATTAACACTTGCAAATATTTTCTCCCCATGTAAGAATAGTAACAAACATTTTCTGGGAAAGTTCTGACCATAATATGTTACTGACAGCCATGAATTTGGGCTGTAATATATGGAAGAAAGCTAAAAGAAATTCCAGGAAATTTAAAAATAGTGGAAATTAAAATACTGCCCAAATACTGTCTTGATGCTGTATCTGTACAGCTGGTAGCACTGTATGTTCTGATCAAGAGAATATAGCTCTTCAAAGAGGAATGCAAAGGTAAGAGATTAATAAGAGATTAAAGGTAAGCGATTAAAAATTAATAATAAAAAATAAACTCTAGTAGTTAAATCAAATTGGTTTAAATGAGCACTCAGCTAACTTTAATCGATTTAAATTTTACTTCTCACTGAACTTTATGAAAGTGTGTCTGAAGTTGGCTTTTTGGGGGTTTTTTGTTGTTTTTTTTCTAGCTGAGTAATCACCTCTGGGACATAGTAGTTCTCAGCTATACATTAGCATTTGTCTCTATGCGCTTAAACTACATGTTAAATGTTTCTTTGATTTAAGCAACTAAATAACACAGTGCAATTTTGTAATTAGGATTTTCTTTCTAGCAAATGATTTAATATTTACACATGATTTGTATCAAATTATTAAGTTTAAAATCAGCTTTCAAAAATGAAGAAAATATCTTTGTAAAATTTATTTGAATTACACCGGATGAGTAAGTAATTAGGTTTTGAAAGTTTGTTTTGCATCTCAAACAAACTTTGTTTCAAACAAAGAAAGCACTGTACGGAGCCGATCAGCTGAATGCATTTGGAAATCAAAGATTCTTTCTTTGCAAACTTCTGTTGAGTTTTCAGTGAACCTATAACTCAACAACTTCAATGAACTCAACTCATAAAGATCCGAAATTAATAGAAGAAACTGAAGTGGAAATATGTTCCCTGTCCGTACAGGAGAGGCTGCGGTATCAGAGCTTGGCTTAGCGCGTTGTCAAACTCGCTCCAAGCGTTTAGCTGGCAGTGCTCTGCAGCAGTCTTCCCTTCGAACTTCACGTGTTTTGCTATAGTTTTTAATGCAAGTTTTAACTTTTTTTATGGTTGTGATTTCAAAGGGTTTTTTTTGTTTGTTTGTTTGTTTTTGTAAGATAAGTGTGTTATCATTCTGACTAATTAATCCTACTGTTATATGTAAGGATTTGTTTATTTTCATAGACTCAAGGAATAATCTACGTTGGAAGGGAGCTGTGAAGGTCAGTCCTTTCAAAGCAGGTCCAGTTAGGAGCTGTGTCTCTCCAAGGCTGGAGATTCCTTGGGGCAGCTAAACCACCCTCGTGGTTTCAACACGACCATCCGTTAATGAGAATTTCCTGTGCTCCCACTGGTGTCTGCTGCCTCTTTTCCTATTACTTAGCCATCCTCAAGAGCAGCCGGGCTCATCTTTTCTGTACGTGCCCGTTAGGTAGCCGCAGATGGCAATCAGATCCCCCCTCGGCCTCTCTCTGTAGGCCCAACAACTCCAGTTGTCCTGATATCTCCCGGTAGCGCCGTCGCTCCAAGCTCTTGGTGGGGCCTCCTGAGGCAGCAGGGCGGTGATGGCGGCACGTGCTAGGCCGTGTCGCCGCCATGAGGCGGGTGAACCACCCACCTCTCCAACCCCGTGTGTGCACCGGGGGTTCCCTCTGCGCCTGGGAGATGTATTTAGTGTGTCTGGCAGGTGCACGTAGCTCCGGAAGGGAGGAAATAAAACAGCCCTCAAAAACTCGCAGTGCTTTAAGTGATCTATCTCAGTTACTAGCAGCCCCTCCAAAGTCATCGCTGCTGCTTGGAATGGGAAGAGGGAAGAGGATTTCTATTTCCTTACTTAATATCTGTAATGATAATCTGTTCAGTCGCTCTGATTAGTGAGACAAGAGCCACCAGGATGAGGACACATTTTCACGGTGTAGCTGGGTGGAAATTATTTCCCCCCTCAGCATCTCTTGTGCTAGGAGGCAATAGGCTTATGAAAGAGGTCCCGATCTTTAGAGGAAAGTCTGGATACCCTCTAGCGGTTATTTCTGGAAATAAATCTGAGCTGCATGTACTGGGGTGGGAGACAGCACCAGCTAAGCTCAGTATCAAGCTGCAGTTTTAATGGAGTTTAATACATTTGGGGAGGAGAGGCTCTTTTTTTTTTTTTTTTTTTTTTTTTTTTTTTCCCCTTCCATGCGCCTCTGTCCCTGGTTTCAGCAGGATGGATCTTCCCGGGTTACAGCTGTGTTTTTAAATGCAGGGCATTGGAGCCTCCTGCGCTTCGGCAGCTCCAAGTGGACATGGCTCGCTGCTATCACAGCGCCTGTTGCCTAGGAACCAGAGCTCAGCATATAATTTTAACTGGAGAAATTTGATGCATATTGCCTCTCTTTTCCTTTTTACAAGTGGTACACACATAAATATGTTTAGATCTAAACACATTATTGTATCACTATAGCTTCTAATGCCTTCTGGTTATCAGACAAGCTTCATTACAGTGATTTAAGACCTCACTTAAATTTCACCTAATAAAGATTGATCTTCTAGTTCTTGCTCGAAACTTTTCTTTTACAGTTATGTGAGTGAGCAAACTGCTCAGGGGGAACATCCGTGCATATGAATCTTACTCTTTTCTGCATATTCTAAAATTTTACCTTTTAGTTTCTTGTACTGTTTTGATGTTAATCATACATTTTTCTCTGCTAAATTCGCCAAAAGGGTTCTGAGAGTGAAATGTTTGCTTCATTGGAACAACTTGTATAAATAAATACTTGTGTTTAGTAATAGAAACTATATTATTAACATTATCTTCACTTTTTCATGTTCTAATATAAAATGAGTTCATTGGACTGTTTTGATCTTGTGTATTTATGTTTGTTTAATTTATTTTCTATTAACAGTAGGTATTCAAAGTAATCTATTATTCAAGACTTTTTTTTTTTTTTTTTTACTAATGATGGTGATAGCCTTTTATAACACTTGGTTATAGTGGGTTATTGCTTCAAATTGAGGATTAATTAGTATTTTAAGAAATGTGAGGTGGTTTTCAAACAGGCTTCATACATGGCAGGCTGAAGGGAGAGGGAAAGCCATAAATACTGGAAATAGAATCAAAAAATGACGTTTAAGGGTATTCCAAAGTTGCACCACACAGTCATTCTTTTTCATTTCTTTTAATTTTTGTCAAAATTCTTAGTTTTATTTAAATAAATCTAAAGTAGATAGATGCTTGTAGAAGCAAAGTAGATAGATGCTTACAGAGATGCTGGAAAGTATTTGCTTCCACAGAGAGCTGCTGAAATTAAAACTCCCTCTGAAGAGCAGTAGCTTAGGAGTATATTCTGCAACTTCAGTGTAGTAAGAGTTGCCTTGTTTCCTTCACCCAGCTCTTCCAGTTCTCATTCTTTGAGCTTCTGAAATTATGAGAACTTCCTTTCTGTTTTAGTCTTTTTCGTCTTTCAGGTTTTTTTTTTTTTTGTATTTTCTGTATTAACATTGACAGTACTCTTACCTAAACTCAGAACTGAAAGGGATCCTGACGGCCTGTTGCTTCTTGCAGGTGCTGCTGCCAGCCGCCGGCCTCCTGCAGCTGCAGGACGTGAAAAGGACTTGCTGTGAGTTCCTGGAATCTCAGCTTCACCCTGTCAATTGCCTGGGGATCCGCGCCTTCGCTGACATGCACGCGTGCTCGGAGCTCCTGAGCAAGGCCAGCACGTACGCAGGCAAGTGACCTCCAGCAGAGACTATAACGTAGAGGAATTTTTCTTTTTCCCCCCTATCTCTCTGCTTGCTCTGTTTTTTCGTACTTAGACCTAACCTTCTGCATCGTCCTGAATCAACCCATATTTTGATGCATCCATGTGGTAGGTTTTAAAGCAATGCGTACTCTGTCCTTGCTCCTAAGATAATAATGCTGTGCCCAAGGGTGTGAGCTGCTTCCTTGCATTGCACTGGCTTCATTGATCCCTAGAATTTTGTCAGGCAAGTATAGCTTAGTACATGAGAGCAGTGTGGAAAAAAAAATAGAAGAAATAGGAAAATATCCCGATACAGAGCCTTGGACAGCTGAAGTCCTGGGAGGAGTTAGACTGTGACTGCAGGGTCTAGAAACTATGTATGAGAATTAGATTTAAAGAGCAGTGAGAATTTCATCTTTCTAGAGAAAATGGAAAGCGCTTGCACTTAGCTACTCCCAGTCTTTGTTTCTCTACCATGAATATTTGATATTTAGGAAAAAGAGGCAAAAGAATACTTGTGCTAGTAAAAAGGGATAGCATAAAAAGATATGAATGGAGATGTAGAGCAGACTTTCCTATAATAGTGACAGTCTGGATTGGCCTTCCAGTGGGAGTGAAAACCCAATTTTTGTTAAAATTGGAGCTTCATAGCCCTGTGCTGGGCTTCATCCTGCTGCAGCCATGTGTTACACTTCTGCAGCTTAGCTGTTCACATGCATCTGTGATACATATGGGGAGCCTGAAACTAGCAGGCACTTGGTACAAATTCCTTGGAATTAGTTCTCTTACAATTCAGCTTTGTAACTGAGACTCTAGGTGTCCTTGTGGTGTTTCAGAATGCAATCCTGTGCCAGGTCTTGCAGCACTTGCATAGGAAGGGAATAAAAGCAAGGGAGGCTCTTGTCTTTCTGTTGTGAGGAAATACTCCATTCTCAGGTATCTTAACTGGGAGAAGGGTTGAACGAATCCTCTCTGCTGATACTTCCCCGGGAAGATACTTCTGTGGGACAGAGTGGCCGTTCCAGCTCTCATGGAGAGTGGGATTTCCGGAGAACAGGAGCAGGAATCCAGAAGGGTTCCTAAGAGTATGCGGTGTGAACGCTGTTAGCGAGCACCCGCTCTCACTTGTACTCACTGATGTGTCTTATCTGGTCTCGGAGAACGTTCATGAAAGAAAAATCGTTCCTGAGAACATGTACATGTTCTTGTAGTGGTATATATAACTTTCTGAGGATAGGCTGGTGAGGCCTTATAATAAAGGAAAGAGATATAACTCTTTGGAGGTGCCAAGTAAGATAGGCAGTAGAAAGGCCACATAGAAAGGCTAAACTGAAGGTCTTGGGCAAGGAAACAGATCAATCTCCTGTTGCTCCTGCTAATGAAACATTTCTGGTGGAGTGTGCGTGTTTTTTGTACTGCCTCATTACTAAAAGTTTATGGTTTTAGGTAGAAGTGTTTTTCTACCCTTTAACATGTCTCAGAGAAGCGGGTTTCCCTTCTGAACGTATCGCAGCCGCACGACGAGGTTCTCCCCTGGCCAGTGCTCCATAGCCTCGTGGTGGGCGAGAAGCCCTGCAGAGCTTCACACGGTTCCTGCTTGCAGCCAAAGGATAATAATGCAGTTCCACCAGCTGCGTGGCCAGCACGGGGTTCGGAAACAGCGGATTTGCTGTGGAAGAAGGGTCTTTTGATCATTGCTTGTGCACACCACTGCGTAAAGCGTCTTGGCCTCAGCATCACACTGCGGGGCCGTCAAAAGAACTTTGTCATGGAGGCCTAACATAGTTAAGATGCATGTATTGCTCTATTGTACTTAACCGTGGGACACAACACTTCGGATTCGGGTACTCTATGTGCAGTACTTGAGCCCTGACTAGATTTGGATATATATATATTTTTCTATAGGCTGGTCTTGTGTACATTGGTATGCAGGAGATGTAAAGGACACAGCAGAATCTTTTTACAATTCTATTTCGAGTAGCAACTTCTGTTGCTAGGCTGCTGTTACCTTGGCTGCTGGGAACCTCGTGGTGCTCTGGAAAGCAGTTACTTGAGCATAAAATTTGATAACTAAATCCTTTTTCTTTCTTTTTGTTTTAAATCTGCTTCTGAAATGCTCACCTGTAACCTGTTGCTATTTGTCTGTAATGTGGTTGGGTCACTGTTTGCACCTTCTGTTAGACTGTTAATGAAGACCTTGTGCCCCATTACGATTTTTTAGCTGGAACAGTATGAAATGGAGAAATGAGAAATGTGAAATTTCTCATGTGAATGTGAGTTCTCGGAAGGCATTTTTTCTTTCATCTGTTTGAGTGATTATCTCTTATGCCAACTTACCCCTTGGGTCTTTCCAAGTTCCATACTCTGCATCAAAATAAAAAGGTACTGATTTAGAAAGAAGTGACGTGACGTGTCTGGGAGGTTCTTGCTAAGTTTATAACATTTCAGAGAGATTCAAGCACTCCATTTGGTTTATAGAAATCTGTTTGATGGAATAGAAACAGTTGGTCCAGAACAGACAAAAGATATTTGTGCGACTGCAGTTGTTTCCTCATATTCTTTGTTTCTCAAGCTAACAGGCATTGCAGTTTTGCAAGGTCTGTGGCTTCTTCCTTTTTTAGCTGCAGCGTCTGGTGCTGATAAACTCTGGCCAAATGTTGTCATATGTGTTAATGTGGATGTGGGATGGTCTTTGGGCAAAGATTTATGGAAGCGTACCAAATATTAAAAAGTTTCATGGAAATAGGTGTTAATGGATATTCTCATCAACTGGTGGAGCACACTGGAAAAATGTTAGAAAATGATTGAAGTCTAGTAATCATGGAATAGATATTTAAGCTGCCTTGAAGAATAGAGCATTTCCCCAGAGCAGCGCTTAGAACAGCTACTGTCATAAATCACAAATTAGAAGATAAATTTCAGGTGCTTTTGACACGAGGATTTTCTGCAAATTTCTTTAAATCTGTCAGATTTTAAGTAGATGTTTACTTCTGTATTTATGGCATTTGAAGGCAGCTGACCCAGAGAAGGCCTGACTACAGGCATACAGACGAGCGTAAACATGCTTATGAATTAATCCACCAATGTTTCCTGCATAAGATGTCCTCAAGTGATATCAACTGTTTCAAATTCCTTCCTATGGGCCTAAAAAGCACGGGATTAGTGACAACCTCTCAAGCGACAGCAGGCTCGAGATGCTGGAGCACCTCCTGGCTAGAAGGTAGGTGAGTGCTTAGGTGCCTGACTGGAGAACAAGCATCTCCAGAGCGGGAGCACCACGAGTGGCGATAGCTCGTGCAAGTTCCCTGCGCTTGCTCTCTGCTTTCACAGTGATTTTTGTGCTCCAGACATCAAGTTCCTTGGCCTTTTCATATTGCTGCACGTTGCTCCTCTCTGTCCTTCTTGTTTGCCCCCAGAACTGCAGTCCCATCCTAGAGATACAGGGCAAACGAGGACAGGTCTCAAGCTATCCAAATAGAAACTGTCTTAACCAGTTACGAAGGGAATAGTGATGCCGTTTTGTGGAAAATGTCAAAATCTGCTGTTGGAATGTAATTGGAACAGATATTTTAGAAACTTCCTAAAATGGTATGGATGTGTTTAAAAAGGGAAGAAAAAAGTGGAGGGAGAGGTGGTGTTTTGATAATAACGAAGCAGAATCCTGCTCGCTTAGGAAGTGCGGATTTGGGAGCCAAGCCCGTGCAGCTCCCAGCCAGTTGGTTTCCAGGCTGCAGGACTCTGGAGCCAGCTGGCTTAGCAAGGTGACAAGCAGGCAGGATTCCAAAGGGAATTTTAAGTCTCACGCTGTGTGGAAAATTTGGATTTGGGAAACAAAAAAGTAATTCTGTCCTAAGAAGTTCCAACCAGGCAGTTATTGCTGTCTGCTGCCGAGGCCTGGGAGATGCTGGGGAGGAATATCCCGTATCCTGACTTCATGGGGGAACAAAGCAAACGCAAGCAAAGCCAGGCAGAGGTTTTGCAGAAGACAGATGTGTGAAACGGTTGGTCTTGTCCTGAAGCACTGCATGGGCTGCAAGAGGGACGTTTTTCAGTTTTGCTGAGATTTTCCTGATGCTTGATATTCTGTAATGAAAAAATGATAAAGGAACTTAGTTTTTATTGAAAAGTGCAGGGAGTGATCTCATCCTTGAAGACTTAGTCAATAATATGGGATAATATGAATCCTAACATCTTTAAAACATAGAAGCCAGAAAAGAAGAGCATTGTTTCCCCAAAAATGATTATTCCGTCATGATTTTTGAAGGAGGAGGATCTAAAATAGAATTTTTGGAACTTGTGGAAGTTAGTAATACTGAATCACTGTATTTCAAAGTAGGATGTGGATACCCTTCTTTGGAAGAGAGGCTTGAATTTCATAAACATTTTTATACCCAACAGAGTAAGTCCTTCTGTCCTCGGTGATTGAACAACGTAAGACAAGTTACTGCTGGCAAATTATTTAAGTGGTGCTTGTGAGTTTCCTTGTTCTTCTTCAGTCTCAAATCCCTTTAGCTGTAATTTCAACTGGCTTTGACAAAAGGGTACATACATCAGTTAAGATGGTCTCCTTGACAACAGATCTAAAGAGACAAGTGATTTCACCTTACCCTTTTTCATAGCTAAAATTTATTCAGCCATCTGCCTTCCTATTTCTCTGTTTTTGATCATCCGTTTGGATGAAGACTTGTTTCCAACTATTGCTTGAGGACTTCAGCGCTTGATTTTGTTTTAATTTCTCCTTTTTCACTTTTTATCCACTTGCCTCATTTTATTAAGGTTACATGTTTATTTTTTAATATGCTGTATACACAGCAGCTGGCATCCAGTAAAATAGTCTCTTTTTATTAGGTATTTGTATTCTTCCTGCTTTTCTTCTACAATTCTTTTTCCCATCTTGAAGACAAAAGAGAGCCTGACTTTTATTGTACTATTTCAGAAATGTTGACTTTTTAATTAGAGTGGATCTTTTCCTATTCTTTAAAATATGTCATAAATCTATATGATCTCCTTTAAAAGAAGGCTTTTACATATGAGTTTGTAAAATCAACAGCGTAGTTGTGGCTTATGAAGTGTATCTTGTCAGATGCACTGTTGAACTGGCATTCTTAAGGAAAGATGAGCAAGGCTTCTCTATCTCATATTTCTCTGAGATTTGGAGGAATTTGGCTTAAATACAACTCTTGCCCTTCTGTGTTCTGCCCAACTCAGCTTCTTGGCAGTCAGGCATAGTTTTGTGGCTGTCACTTGAAATTTGGAGTAGCTCATAAAATGAATTCATGTGAGTTGCCATTCTCCATTTCTATTAGCCATGTACAAATAGTTTTTTTTTTTTTTTTTTTTTTTAAAGGTATTCAATAGGGGTACACCTCAGAAAACTCAACTTCAAATTAAGAAGTTGCAGTTTGGAAAGGCAATAGGCAAAGATTTGTAGGAGTGAAAGAGTAATGGTGCTGTTATATAATCAATAGTATTCTCTTCCGTTCTCTCCCAGAGCCTGAAATATTGCAGAAATTATCATCTGTTCATTTGAAAGAATGCTGCAGGACTAGAGGGACTTGTAGTGATTAAGACTAGATGACAGGAGAGGTTGAGGGACTGAAAAGGTGAGGACTGCCTATGTAGAGATGAAAGATAAAAAGGAATATAAAATAATGATGCTGTAGACAGGCTTTCCTTATCGTATTTCAGGGTTAAAATGGGGGGCCATTAATTGAAAACTTATGGTAAACTATGTTAAGTTTAGTTGTGGGGTTTGTTTTTCAAGGAGGCTGTAGAATTATTACTATAACTAGGCACTGCAGTCACAAAGTTAGCATGTTTGGTGGGGCAGGGCTTTCTAGCAATGAAGTAATTTGCTTTACAGCCATGAAGTCATTCTAGTGCCATGTAGTAAGGCAGGTAAAATACCATTCTTCTGGCTACCAGGAATCTTTCATGATGACATTGCTACAGGAGGAGGTTTCAATATTGTGTTCCCCTGTCAGATGTCCATGGAGTTTGATCTGCAGGGCTGCATGTTTCGAGGAGCAGCGTGCTGAACTGACAGGAATACTCATACAGATTGATCTTCTCGTGCTCTCCAATCTATTGGAACAAAAAAGCCTCTGTGCTTAGCAAAGCTCATCTAGCAACAAGTTAGACTTGCTCTGGAAGACTTAACATTTTTTAACTTTTCTCTTTAACAGTTTGTGTAAAGCCTGGTGAACTGCACCAGCCTCATGTAGTGGTAGAAAAGCCTTTAGGAAAGTAATTTGAATATGTTTGATAATTCATATTCTAGTTGTAAGCAAAATCTTAAATTCTCAGTTTCAGCTGCCCATTTTGATTTCTGTTAAGCATAGCCAAAGAGGTTAACTGGATGGGGCAACTATTTGAGCAGTTGTATGGTGTAAAAAAACTTACTAAGAAGGGAGAACACAACTGAATAAGTGAAGGAAAGCTTGATATATGCTCTGTGTTGACAGAAAGCATCTGGTCCTACAGTCAAATCACTAAATTGTGTTGAAAAGTTTATTCTGAGGCATTAAAAAATAATCTGTACAAAATGACACGGCTTCTACAGCTTGTGGAGATTGTGATGTGTATTATTTTTCTGGCCTTGGGTAAGTAAACTCAGAGCTGCAAGAGGATGCAAACCTCTGTTGCACAGTTTTTTTGATTCGCTCACATTAGATTGTGAAACTAATGAATTGGCCATTCTTTGTGTTGAACTGCAGGCTTAAAACATGTTTGCTAACAGCATATAGGGAACATTCTTTTTTGGCATCTTTTTGATGTACGCTTCTGAATATAAGGCTAGCAAAATGTGCATTAAGTTACTGTCAAGGACAACACTGAGCTAAAGTAATCCAGAAAATGTTAAATTGCTATAACTAATCCTTAAAGTATAATGTGGCTTACTATTTACATTAGGAACCTTTGAATATAAAAGTCATTTGTTAGGCAAAGCTTATATAAAACGTTTTTAACTTCTATAAAATGTTTTAAGTTAAAATATTGCTTCTAGATGTACTAAATAATCATACACATTGAATCAGATTTTTCCCTTTTTTTGTATTGTTTTATGCTTATTTTGGTTACATGCAGCACTGTATGTTAGAGTACTTTTTTCTTCCAAGCAGAACAGCACTTTTCTGATGTGGTACTTAGTGAAGAATACCTCAATCTTGGCGTGGAGCAGGTGTGCAGTTTGATATCCAGTGACAAACTTACCATTGTCTCAGAAGAGAAGGTAAGATGATCATTTTGGATGAGAGAGAATAAAGCCTTATTCTTAACTGCTCTCATATACTCATTTGAATCAATTCTTTGTTTACTCAGTGAAATTAAACCTATGCTATGCTCTATTTCCCCAAAGTGTGGTCAATTTGCTGTAAATTAATCTTAACTCTTAGGAGTTCTAAAACTGCTTAAGCCACTTAATTCTGTGTTCCTTAAAAGCAAAATTAAATTGAAATTCCTTTTCACCCTTGGGTGGAACCAACAGAGCTCATGCTATGAGTCACTTGCACAAGGGTTTGGTTTCCCAAGGAAGGAATATCTCTAAAACAGTAGTATAAAAAGTGACTACGTGCCATTTACCAACTTGTGAACAGTGTTTGTGTTAAAGAACAGATACTGAGCTCTGTTAGTTTGTGCTTACGGGCGGGTGATCCGAACCAAACCAATGTGGGTTGTGAAGGAGGTGGCTAGGTAGCTTGTATAATCAAAGTAAGTTCCAGTAGTCTTTGGCTCACCTGCAGCTACATCTCATCCTTTCTGAGGCATTTGTAGAACTGCCTGGACTTCGGTGAGCCCCGTGCCATGTCCTTGAGGCTGCCGTGGCTTTCATGTGCAGCCACCTTCATTTTGAGCTTACGTAAGGTATACGCAGTTGTGATCACTTAAAAACATGTTGGTTTCTTTTGAAGGAATATATAGTCATTCTAACACTCCTCATCCAAGAGGAGGATAACTCCTACTGAAAAACGTGTCTGAACAGCAGCTGAATGGCCAGCTAGTGTTTGGTTAAAACTTTTTTTGCATATTGTAGAAACTTTGAGCCTAAGAACTATCTGCTTAAACTGCAATGGCTGTAACACCTGAAGATCCAGATCTGCCTTGAGTGCTTACCATACTGTTTCTGTGCAGTGTAATTAAAGTTTTAATGCTCCATATGAGTAGTTAATTGTGTGCAGTAGAAGAGAAACAAGGCTTAGGATTGCTTGCTGTAGTAAGACATAATGATGTTAATTGAATGACAATGTGGCAGGTCCATTCCACAGGGCAGGAAGGAAGAAAAGAAGGTTGTAAACTCTTTGCTCTTTTTTTTTTTTTTTACATAGTTTATTGCACTTTCATAATTAATTTTGTCAACGCATTTTGTAAGTGTAGTGCTGTTATCCTTGAAACATGAGTAGAGGAAGGATACCAAAAGAGACTGGCTAATGCATCTTTGGAACTTGAGATTCGATAAGTATGGCAATAATGGGAGCTGGCTCTTTTTCTCAATAGGAATTTTAGTCTAAGCCAAAGTTGTTTGTGGAGGCACACTGATACTCTCATACTCGTTAATTTGTAAGCCAAGGGACTCGCATTTGTTTGTTTTCTGGAAGGTGTTTGAAGCAGTGATAGCGTGGGTAAACCATGACAAAGATGTAAGGCAGGAGCTAATGGCACGCCTGATGGAGCATGTTCGGCTGCCTTTGCTTTCCCGGGAATATTTAGTTCAGGTAAGCACAAAGGAATACAAACACTTCTTCCCTCTTATTTGTTTTAATGCCAAACGAGTAATTTTAAAGACTGTGCAAGATAGTGGTAACAGAAGTACAAACCTGAAGACCTGCCCTTCCCCACCAGCGCGTGGCAACGTGAGGCAGGGCCGAAGCGCGCGCGGCCCCAGCCGTGCCCGGGGCCTTTGGCGGGTTAATGGGAAACTATTTAATTTGCTGGGATCCAGTTAGTTTTCATTTGTAGTATCATCTCTGGTACAGTACTACTTTTCATAAATGTATTTAAAAATTATATTTTTAAAAAAGTTAAAAATTACTGACAAAGGAACCCTGGAAACCTGTTTCTTTACCTGGTTTCTTTACCTATGCTTCATTTTTTTTCAATTTTTGTAAGATCATTTTGAATGTGTTGGTGTCAGAAATAATTATTTCACTCCTAACGTTAGTAGATATAATAGCATGTTGGTAGATGCTCACATTAGAAATTGTGGGGGTTTGTTGTGGGTGTTTACTGTTGTAGGCTGGCATATGGGTTCATTAAATTCTTTCCCCCTCCCCATTTTAAGTGCCCTGGGCTTCCAGTATTTGAAAAGTTGAGCAATGTGCATGGCTGTGAAGAAAGTGATTTACTATTTGCCTAACACGTTTCTAGAGAATCTGCATCTCCTGATTCTTTTTCTAAATGATTGCATGTTGCCATCGCATAATTCTGTGTCTAACTGTTTGAACTACGATCAAAAAGTCAGGGATGTGCATTTGTTACTGTGATGCAGACTTATTTGAAGTTGTGATTTGTGTTTTACTTCATTTTTGTGTTTTACTGCATGCTCAGATCTTGTCAAACTTCTATTAATAAACAGAGAGTTGAGGAAGAAATACTGGTTAAGAACAGCAGTGCTTGTAAAGATTACCTCATTGAAGCTATGAAGTATCACTTGCTGCCAACGGAGCAACGAGCGTTGATGAAAAGCACTCGAACCAAACTGAGAACGCCCGCCAGTCTTCCCAAAGTGAGACACTTTTCCAGTCTGCTTATTTCTTCAAATGTTGGCTTCAGTTTTATTTAGCAGGTTTGATATGACTATCAGCCAGTGTGTTCCAGTGGGGAGGGGGAAATGTGCAGGAATTAGTCCTTAAAAAGATGCAGCGATTGAATTTTAGATCTATATTATGCTTTGATATGGATAGGTTTTTTTTCTCTTAAAGAAATTATCGAGGGTGACTCTCCAGTGTTTGAGGAAAACTCCTGGTGCTAGAGAGGAAATCGGCCTGGTAGGAATTATGGAATGGTGATTTTGAGTGGAGACATTTCATTTAATTATAGCTAAATGTAATCCTTTGATTGATCTCAAAGGAAAAAAAAAACAAACAAAAACACCAGATAGTCTTTTTCTTTTTTTTTCTTTTTATTTCTAGTGAGCTATGAAAGCTTTCTCAGAGTACCATTATGGGAGCTCTGGAATGATGGTGTAGGGACTGCTCAGGTGAACCATTCCTTTGACTTCAGATTTTAGCACTTTTCTCTCAGAGGAGCCAACTAAGCCTGTTCTGTGATGGTCCTTCATAGCTCCACTGAATTTTATAGAAGGTGAATTCTCATGTGCAAGGTCAAAATATGCTCTGAGGATCCAACGGAATCTGCCTCATTCATGGGAGCTCTGTCTTGATTCTAACTGCCTACTGTTTTTATACTTCAGATATTTCCACTGAACACAAAGCTTACAAGTTGCATATTTAAAATAAAATGGCAGTTTTGACTATTTGCAAGATCCATACTGCATATTTAGGAGAATCATCCTTATTTTTTTACAGAAGCTTCCTTTATCTTTAGCACTTCTTTCATCTTTTGGGTGCTCTCATATATGCAAGTAATGGATGCATGTTGCTCCCTTCTTCCTAGCTGATGATGGTAGTTGGAGGCCAGGCACCAAAAGCTATCCGCAGCGTCGAGTGCTATGACTTTAAAGAAGAGCGTTGGCATCAGGTGGCTGAATTGCCTTCCAGAAGATGTAGAGCAGGTAAATGACATCTAGTATTTTGTTGCACTTTGTAATCCTGCAGGACCGAGGTGTCTGCCTAAAGCGTACTCTTTGGAACACTTAGGAAACTTCTCCTGAGAAGGGATAAGAAGGGATAAATCTTAACCTTAGTGGGTGTTGTGAACATTCAAATTGCTTATTTGTTAATCTGGGACTATACAAATTAAATAATTTGATTTTAGTTTGTCCTTCAGTTTCTAATCTATAAAATAACCTGCTTCATTACATCACATGGGTAAATTAATATGTTGATGCGTAAGAGCATTATTTTATATATTTTATATTTATATTTTAAATACCTTATTATTATTCAATGATATGAAGAAGCTGAAGAAGTGCCCATTTGATCCTAAAAATGCAAATATGCTATCTTAAACTGAGATGTAGGCAGGAAGAAATTTAGCAAGCCTAAGCTTCAGAAGTGTAAACTCTTAGTAAGAAGCATCAAAGCTTTGTGTTGGGTCTGTGCACACACTGTGGATGCTCCTAGAGCCCCACGGTGTTTGGAGCCCTCTGCGCTGTGTGGAGGGCAGCGTTAGCCCCGCACGGAGAGCCGGGGCCGCTCAGCTCTGGTCCCGCTGCCCCTCTAGGGATGGTCTACATGGGGGGCATGGTCTACGCGGTCGGCGGCTTCAACGGCTCCCTGCGGGTCCGCACGGTGGATTCCTACGACCCGGTGAAGGACCAGTGGACAAGCGTGGCTAACATGCAGGACAGGAGAAGCACGCTGGGAGCTGCTGTACTGAATGGCCTTCTTTATGCCGTGGGAGGATTCGACGGGAGTACAGGTATCTATCTTGGCCTTGACATACTGCTGAAACCATTCGTTTTGACTCCTCTAGATGGAATTCTGTCGGATTTGAATTCCTCCTTCCTTGCGTTGCAATGAAACAAAGCAGGAGGACAGCCTGCATCTTGTGGCACGGGAAATGCTCTGATGGCCACCTGGTACTGGGCCTTGGGGCTGATTCCTCGGCTCTTAGGAGTTTAGGCCTAACGGCAATCAGAGCATAAACACCATATAAACCCTGGAAAATCAAACTTTGGTCACACATAACTCATTCTCATCGCAGATGCATTAAACCATTTGTGTAGAGATGATCCATTTCCTTGAGAGTTATTTCTGATGAACATGTGTAGAGAGGAAGAATTTTTAGTTGCACAAAAGCTGTTATCCAGTTGCCTATTTTGAAAAACCAGGAATGTGATGCCAGTAATTGGCTATCTAAATACCATCACTTGTGCCTTTTACACAGTAATTTACAGTTCTTAAATTGCAATAATAATTTCAATTTTGAGATAAAACAATTTCTGAATGGTAGGCATTGTATTGCTGCTGAATTTCTAAACGCTCGACAATGTATTGCTCCTAGATTTTGTAGAGAAAATAATGCCCTCTTGCTTTTATAGGTTTATCATCTGTTGAAGTTTACAACTTAAAGACTAATGAGTGGTTTCATGTAGCTCCAATGAACACAAGAAGAAGTAGTGTGGGCGTAGGTGTTGTTGGAGGTAAGTTCTTTTGCTATCTGCAAAGTTAATTCATAGCAGAAATGTCAGGAGATGTATAAACAGTGGAAAAATGTTTTAAAACAATATTTCCAAACCCTGTCAGTGACCCACTGTCTGTGACAATGAAATGAAAAATAAGAGACTGAAATGTAATCTCTACCCTACTCACATGTTAGAAAAAAATATTTCAGATTTAGGTTTTTGCTCAACTCTATAATTCAAGTGGTGGCAACAAACCAAAATTTTCCTTTCAGCTAGCTTTTACCATAGTTACTTTCAATATTTCTTTTATTACTGTGCAAAGGTATTCATTTTATGTAACGTGAGACTACGCATTAAACTGGTTACCCTTCACCTTTGGCATAACTGTTAGAAGAAATTGCTTTTGCATTAGTGTTTTTAATAGAAGTGTAAATAAATTGTTTTCTGTAATAGCAATTTTTTTTAATGGTGAGAGGATCTTAGCTTACATTTGTACCCTGCCTGTTATAGACTAAATAAAAAGTAAGCCCAAGCTGTAGATCTGTCCCCTGTAAAGTACCTAAAAAAGCTCTCGGTGCGTGGGGCCGGGGACGGTATTCCCAGTGCTCCCAGTGCTGGGAAACCTGGCATTTTCCGAGGATGGCTTGGTGGCTGGGAGCCTTGCTGCTGCCTGCACGGGGCTGGGAACAGCTCGAGGTGGCCGCTTGCACTGTTTTTCAGGTAAGCTGTACGCCGTCGGCGGCTACGACGGCGCGTCGCGCCAGTGCCTTAGTTCAGTGGAGTGCTATGATGCTAATACCAATGAGTGGAGCTACGTGGCAGAAATGAGCACGAGGCGCAGCGGAGCAGGTGAGTGAACAAGAATCCATGCTCACAGTAAGGCCGGAACAAGCTTGGGGTTTTCAAAATGTATTTAAAAAGGTAAGCTAACATCTGAGCCTAATGGATGTGTCTTAGATGGCAGAAGTATTGCAGGTTACAAACCCATCCTGTAGAGTAAGATTCAGTCCGTTAATGGTAAACACCTTCTTTTGCTTTTTGTATTCTTCATATTCCCTCCTGTTCCCCAGCTTCTGAGATTCTTAACACACAGATTAATATACACAGTTTGTGTCAACCAGTGTAGCGTTAGTTGAATACTGAAATGATGAGCAAATCAGGTTGACTTTGCCTGTGAACTGGGACTAGATTTCACCTATTTGGAGGACTTGTTCTGCCTTCTGCGTTTTTGTAGGAAATTGTCCTTGCTCATTATTTTGTATAGTTGGTTCTATCCTATTATTTCCACTTAAGTATCATTTTTTCATCTTCAGTAACTCTTCTCATCACCTGATGTTTACATTCTTTGGATATTTACAGGCTATTATATGTTATTCCCTCTTTATCTTTTAGCCATAGTGTATCTGTTTAGTGTATCTGTTTATTTCTTCATAATCTTAGAAATCCCCTTTTATTTTTTCCTTAGGGTTTTATTTCTTTTTTCTTGAAACTGAGTATGTCTATATCTCTCCGAAAACCTCAAAAGTGCTTGTTTTTGTTTAATCCAATGAGGCTTCCACAGCTTCAAAATGACCTTAGCACTTTCATTATCTATTTACACTATGGACTCGTGTCATTTACTGTTCACTGTCCTCTATTTGTGTTTTGGTGTTTCAGGTTTTTTCAGCTTGCTGAAGTTGTTTTATTTCTCTAGATGCATTCACCTGGACTTTTTCAAGTCAAATTGCATGATATTATTTTTCGGCCTTTATTTCTTACTTATTTAGGTCCTTTTTGACACGTACTCAATGGTGCTTTTTAGCACTACCCTTCTAATGCCTATTGGTGATTGCATTAATATGTTTCATAATTGGAGGAGATGTTGCTACAGATAGAACTGGATGGATTTCTAGTATGCTCAGTTCTCTCAACTTTCCATCTTGCCTTCCATTTATTCTCTGTTTATTAACTCTGCACAGTTTTTAATCTGTGTTAACTGAGTTTACACTCAGTCCAAACTAATTATTTCAGCTGACATTTTTAATAGTTTTACAATCAGTACTAAAACTAAAACACTTTCTAGTACTTCCATTATGCCCATGCAACACTGTTAAGTGGATCTGTCTCATATTACTAAAAATAATACTTTGGTTGCATTTTAAAACTAGAACTGTAAAGTTAATAAAGGAAACATGATAGGGTGTATTCAACATAGCTGGCTTGTGAAACTTCTGTTTGTTTAGTTTGTCTGTCTTGGAAGTGTGCTGGGTTAAAAACTGGCCAGAGTTTGCAGTAAGGGTACTATCAAATGCTATTGGCTACTATTGGCATTTTTTGAGGAAAACATTTATATAAAACAAGCAAATTGTTTGTATTGTTACGAAGACAGATAATGTCAATGGCTTGTGACAAAGCTTCACGTTATAATCTGCCAGCAGACCCATTTTATCTGAGTGTTTAAAAAAAGAAAAATCTGTTCCCGCACACTCCCTTTGTTCCTGTAGCCTGTTTATATGCTAGAAATTTTCAGGTTTTTTTTTGATGGTGAATTACTCAGAAAAGAGAAGAATTTCGTGCTTTAGGTACCCGAACTACTAGAATCTTCCTGCCCCCTCGGCCCTTCCCTCGCCCAAGTGTTCAGAGCCTTGCTTGTTTGCTCGGGTCTCTGCTGCCTGTCGCCACTGTCCTCTATGTTAAAATAAATAAATAAGTACGGGGGCGGGGAGGGATATACATATATATATATATATATATATATATATATATATATTTCCCCTAACATGGTTCAGTGCTGCTGTGTTCAGTAAGTGGGAAATTGTACCTGGGGGAGGAGTGGCTGGTGATGTTCAACTCGTGGCTGTTGGTTGTGCTGCCTGTGGAGGCCAGGTACCCCAAACCAGCACAACCGCTTCAGTTGGCCACCAGGCCTACAGCTGTGACAGGTACTAACCTGAGAGAGTTGTGTTCCTGTGTTAAACCTATGGATTTCTGGTCATCTCAAGGAACCTAAGCTCATCTCTTCTGTTCCTATTGCTCCAGCTTCATCTAAAGGCAACTTCAGTTTTTCAGTAACCCTCAGTTACTCTTCTTTAGTAGCAGCTGCTTCTCGGTTATCAGTATGGGGAGAGATCTGTTTCCGGCAAGATATTGGGATGAGGAACTTCAAATCCAGATGTAGGCCATTTGGGAGGGATGAGAGATGTCAGACAGGGTCCTGAAAATGGGCAGGGAAGAAAAATAACAAAGGAGAACTCAGAAGACGGCAACAAGAAGATGCAGACGGAAGGAGCAAGAAATAAGGTAGGACTTGGAAACTGGGTGTGGGCTCAGGGGAAAATGAAGGACCAAAGAGGACCGGAGGAAATAATTAAAATTAAGGAGCCATCAATAAAAGATGGCAATGTGGCAGAGGCAAAAATGATACACACTAAACAGGAAAGTTGGAAACGACAGAGGAGGATGGGGTGGGGGGATAAAGTATCAATGAAGCACATTCTTTCACTTACCTGCTTGATTTATAGCATGTTACACCTGTAAACTAAAAACTGTAGCCCTCCTTCCAGTTCTGTAAGGTTTAATGCTACAAAAGACATAACTTATATTACCCTGTCTAACTAAGTGATCAGAGTGGGAGGGAGAAAAGCTGTCACATTATGCTGTGACAGGGCAGCAAGAAATAATAGCAGTCCAACAGGAATTATGTTAACTGGGACGGATATGGGGAGATGATAGTAGTGAATATCACTGATAAAACATTAGAGAGCATGGTTTATCAATCAGTATTAACTTTTTTTAAAAAAAAAGATTTCCACCACTTTGCCATGTCTCTCTCCCCTCTTCCTTTAATTATTAAAATCTGTCTCTTTAATAAGAATATTTACTTATTTCAATAGAGGTCAATTCTGTCCCCCATATGACTAGTCTTTATACACAGTCTTAGTAATATATTTCCAAAGCTGTTTCAGCTGCTATTTATGTTTCTGTTTTTTCTGTTTTTTCTTTTTTTTCCTTCCACAGCATTTTTTAGGACTTAGCTAATCTTTTGTATTTACTTTTTTTTGTTTGCTTTTAAACTTTACTAAAGATTTTAAATCGTGCCATTCCCATGCAACTCTTTAAGAACTATATTAGCAAATCTGTGTATTATGCTCAAAGTTCACAATCTTAAATATGACATATATTAGATCTCCCAAAATACTCTCATAGTACTGAATGTTAATGCTCTTGCCCATTACTTGCCAGTTTTAATACCTATAACTGCATTTCTGAAATCTACTGTGCTTAGATTACCATATTACATTATAAAGTGATAGATAAATAACTAGGCCTTCCTTTCTGGTTTCCCTAATACTATCTTTTCGATATGTTCAACCCAATTAGCAAGTAAATCCAGACTAGTTTTACTTTGTTCATTCATCCCATACTTATAGATGGCTAAACTTTCTTGTAAGGAAGTGTGGTGCTCTCCTCCAGTGCTGGAGGAGGTAGGTGCTCCCTGCAGTTGCTTCTTGACTTTTGTTTTATTTATGTTTATCAGGTATTCCAACACTTTAGCGTTTACCCATTCTTCTTCTACTGTGTAGTTTCTACTTTCTAAAATTGCACTTATGCTTTTTCATCACGTCACAGCTGAGCATACTTGTGTCACTGTCACTCCTAATTGGTCCTAAATTTCAACGGTCTTCATTTTCCTGCACATCATTTTTCTCCTAAATTTTCCTAAATCTTTTGTTGAAGAACAACTCTAGTCTTCGTGTGTTGCAACATAGGAAGCCATGCAAGGCAATTTATCAATGTCTTGCTTGAGTTACTGTCACTCTGCTCTAATGCATCTGACCCCCTTATCTTCTCAAATAGTTCCTGACTGGATGGAGGATTTATGTTAGGACACACGTTATTCGCTATTCCTCCCTTGTGTCAGTCACACCGTTCTCCAGTTAATTGGGAGTATTTTTGTATGTTCACAGGTGTTGGTGTGTTAAACAATTTATTGTATGCAGTAGGTGGCCATGATGGCCCTTTGGTAAGAAAAAGTGTTGAAGTATATGACCCTGCTGCCAGTACCTGGAAGCAAGTTGCAGATATGAACATGTGCCGAAGGAATGCAGGTGTGTACTACGGCTACATTAAAATCCTGGTAATATAACTGGGTATTACAATATCTAATTTTTCTTAACTGCTCATGCTTCTTTGTGTCACAGAAGAGAGAGCGTGCTTTCATGGTATAGCAGGTGATATATTTTCTGAATTCATTTCCTATTTTTTAGGTGTTTGTGCTGTAAACGGTCTCTTGTATGTGGTTGGAGGAGATGATGGCTCCTGTAATTTATCAACAGTGGAATATTATAATCCAACAACTGATAAATGGACAGTTGTGTCATCTTGTATGAGTACAGGAAGAAGCTATGCAGGTAAAGTGCATAACTTCTTAAATAGCCTTTCTGCAGTATGTTAAACAGTAGCACGATAGAATGGGATGAGAAATTTGACAAAGCATTCCAGCAAAATACTGGCAAAGTTAAAAACCTTTGAAGATACTGGAATGGTACGAAAAATGTGATGGTTCACTTTGGCTTTAAATAATTTTTCACTGAAAAGGCGGCATTAGACTCTGCTCGTGGCTGATTTAGCAGTTCAGTGGTCAGTGTGAAAGACAATGCTATTATGACTTGCCTTCTTTTTAATCAACAACAGATCTGTATCGTGTCGCAATCTGTGGGAGTCCTGCATTGAACTTTGTTAAAGGGATTCAGTATTTAGAAATGCTAAAATGCTCCAGGGTTCTTTTTCTTTAATAAATGCAGTTACTCACATGAGTTAGTTAAGCGTTACAGTTTTAAAAACCGATGAGAAGACTGCTTAATGATTTATGCCCTTTTTTCCCCCTCACTTTAGGTGTAACAGTTATTGACAAGCCGTTATGATCCGTGAAGGGATTTTCAACTTGATTATGCACTAGAAGCAGTCTTCAACAAGTGTATTTGAAGTGACTGAGTATCTAAGCACTTCTCAACTTGTAGCTGCACCTTGAGTCACAGTGGAAGATGTGGCTGTCTACAATTACAGATGACAGATGATGAAGATTACTCTAGGCAGAAGCAATGTGTAGGATTATTCTGCAGTCGAGCAGGAGCTGATTTGAGTTTTTCAAGGCTAGTGGACCGTTTTTCTTTGGATTTATTTTTTAAATTCTTTTTCAATTGCAAGGTCTTCAAACAAAAGAGCCACTTTCATAAGGACCAACTCATGTCAGTCATGACTGAGAAATGGATTGTCAGTGAAGAATGGTGTGTATTCTGGTGAAAGTAAATTTTTGTCTTATTTTTTCCAGAGACTAATAAATATATTTAAAGAAATGAGCTGTCAGTCTTCATAATAGATATTGAATCCCACTTCAGTAATTCAAGCTGGCATGGGGTATATTTGTTTGCTTTTATAAAACTTTTGTTACATAATATGTGCATATGTAAGTGTGTTGCTTTTCATTAAAGATCTTCAAAATCTGATTTTACTATTTATAATTTGGCAGAGTACTTTGAATTTGCCAGTACTATGTTGTAAAACAGAGTTGTATTTTTTGATATTTAACAATGCTTAACACTACTAATTTTCACTGAACGAGCCTGGAAATGGTATAATATTCCTTGAACAGGTGTAATTTCAAGCTTTTTCTTTATTTTAATAAAAATGATGTCTGTACTTATGATTTTTTTGCTTCTGTTTGATATTGGTCATATTAAATGTTTTTATCGAAAAGGTGATTTGGCATGAAAATAACTGAAAAATTATAATGAATGTATTGAAGTTGAACTTGCATGGTATTAAGGTCTACTTATGTGTATAAACTTGGCTGCTATTAGCTAATATCTGAATATACTGTATGTGGCCATGTTTGTAGAGCAGCTCATTTTTATTTCTTCTTAGATGGCCTTCTTTTTACATGACCAAAGTTATTGTCATATTGGAGACTTTCTTTAAATAAAAGTTTATATATTGTTTCATAATGCCAACAAAATTGCTTAAAACTTGTGTTTCTCAATACAAGTCTCACAAGTAATTTGAGAATAGTGCTTTTTTTTGGGAAGAGAATGTTTAAAAGAGCTGAATGCAAGTGAGTTGAAGAGAATTATGATTAAAGGGTAGGAAGTGGCAATATAAATACCACTAGTTTGCTGCTGGCTTGTCTCTGAAAGCTTTGGTCTTCAGTTAAGTAAGATAGTGGCCATGTCTAATTTCTTGTGGGAGGAAAAAAAAAATGTATGAGCTGTGAAATTAATATGAGAGCTGAGAACTCAGTTGCTGGTAGAAATGCTAATATTGGAAGAATATAAAGAAGAATAAGAAAGGCCGCGTTGGCGCAGGGCCCGTTCCTGCCCGGGCCGGGGGCGACAGCGGCCCCCGCGCCCGCCCAACGGGCGCTAACGGTCCCGCGGCGCCATGGCAACGGGCGGCGCCATGGCAACGGGCGGCGGCCGGCCCGCCCTCTGCCCACCTGCGTCTCCTCCTCATCACGTCGCCGACGTCACGCGGGCTCCCTCCCGCCTCATTGGCCGCGCGCCGAGGTCTCACTATGCTCACTCCACCCCTGCAGCCAATGGGCGCGCGCCGGGGCCTCGCCGCCAGCCGGCCTGACTCCGAGCCGCCCGCGCCCGCCAGCCAATGGGCGCCGCGCAGGGCGGCGCTCGGCGGCCAATGGGCGGGCGGGGCGGGGCGCTCTTGAGGGGCCGCCGGTGCCGGGGCCGTTAGTGCCGCGCCGGGCGCCGCCGCCACCAGCACCAGCACCAGGACCGGGACCAGGACCAGGACCGGGACCGGGACCGGGACCGAGGTGAGGAGCCGGGCTGAGCGCTCCCTTGGGGGCTTCCCTTTGGGGGTGCGGCTGCGTCCGCGGGCGGAGGACGCAGCCTGAAAGCTGCACGGGCGACCGAGGCCCCGCAGATGGGGCCCTGCGTGGGCCCCGGCCTGCCGCCGCGGAAAGGGCCCGGCTGAGTGAGAAAGCGGGTGACGGGGAGCGGTCCTGGGTGTCCCAGCGGGTTTGGAGCCCTCCTGTCCTCCTTCCTCGCGGTGTGCAGCTCTTACTTCAGTCTCGGTTATCTAAAACCGGTGATGAGGAAACATGAGCTTTTTGCTGCCTTGGCTCTGCTTCGAAACTTGAGAGCCAGGTGGCCTCAACCTCATCCTAAAATTTCGTCTTTTACACTGTTCTGTGGAAAGAGAGTGTGTATTTCTCTGGCTTCAAATGTGATTAAAAACTAGTTGTTGTTGTTGTGGTTTGTTTCTTTTGTTTTTCAGGAGACACTGCTTCTTAATCAATTTTCTTTTCTCCAAGCTCGCAGGTGATCTACACGCCCCCAGAAGAATTGTGCCTTGATGTTTGATGTTTGAACGATGGCAATGAACGACAGCGTGAATATCTTGAACTCTGCTTACCTGGCAGTGGAGTACATAGACTCGTTCTTGCCAGATAACCCCCTGCAGCAGCCATTTAAAAATGCTTGGAACTACATGCTGGATAACTACACCAAGTTCCAGATTGCCACCTGGGGATCGCTCTTAGTTCATGAAGCTTCATACTTCCTGCTCTGCGTGCCAGGATTTGTCTTCCAGTTTATTCCGTACATGCAAAAGTACAAAATTCAACAGGTAAGGCCAGGCCTTGAACTGCTTACTGCCTGGTTTTTCTTTTACCATGCGAAGCCTAGATAACTCTGGTGTATTGATATCTGGTACAGATGAGCACACGTGCCTCTGATCACTATGGATGTCCTGGAAGTGACAGGCCAAAATTGCAGCGTGTGGGAAGGGAGGAATGGGCATGAGTTTGGGAAAGGAAAGATGCTTTTGCTGAGCCAGAGGATCCTGTTCTCTGTGGCCATGGTTTAGAGAAAGCATGGGGGGTTTGTTGGTCTCTGTACCAGCAAAGTAAAACATTCTTTAGGAAAGTTTAGCCTGAAGAAGACTTGAGAGAGGATCTCATCAGTATGTACAAATACCTGAGAGGAGAATGTAAACAGGATGGGGCCAAATTCCTCTTGGTGGTGGCCAGTGACAGGACAAGGGGAAATGGGTACAAACTGAACCCCAGGCAGCTCCACCCCCATGTGAGGAAGAACTTCCTTGGTGTGAGGGTGCCAGAGCCCTGGCACAGGCTGCCCAGAGAGGCTGTGGAGGCTCCTGCTCTGGAGATCTCCAACCCGCCTGGATGGACCCTGTGCCCCTGCTCTGGGTGTCCCTGCTGGAGCAGGGCTTGGACTGGGGGATCCCTAGAGGTCCCTGCCAACCTCAGCCAGTCTGGGATTCTGTGAAACTTATGCATAGGTGAGGAAGATATCTGGAAGGTGCAGTAAAGTTGGGAGTTAGTATTGCAAAATAATTATTTCACCTGGTGGAATTACGTGGTATTGAGACTTAATAGCGATAGTCTTAAAGTTTCTTCATGAACACCCTCTTGAAGTGATTTCAAGGTGTTTTAATCATAGAGGAGGCTTCTGATGGGCCCGCTGGGTTTTAGACATTGATAAGTGGCAAATGTGCCTCCCCAACAGCAAGGTTACTGTTTTCCCTCGGCTTCCTTATCTTTGCTTGTAATATGAATTGAAATGAAACAATGTTACTTTCTTATGTTGCTACAGTAATTGGTAATATGTGTCCCTGAAAAAGCTAAAGCTGAAGAAGAAAAGCTAATAGGTTAATGTTAAGCTGTTAAGTCTGAAATGCTGCTGTTAATTCTTGTTATTTCATTATTTGTAATTGTTTGGGGTGACTGGTAAAGACTAACTTTACTGAGAAAACCTTGCTTCAGGTTTTAAGAAAAACTGTCTTAACAAATGAGAGACTCTGGAATTTGTGATGAAACTGAATTTAATCCCATCTTGCACCTTGTGCTGCCTCAGTTGATTTGTGCTGTGGGAGGAGCTGCTACTTATTTTCCAGGTGAAAGCATTTGAGAAATACAGCACAGAAGAGAAGTTCTCAAAAAGAGGAAGGGAACCACAGCCTGAAATGTGTCTGTTCTGTGGCCTGGGCACTTTTGCAGGGCTTATATGAATGAAAAACTGAATTTTAAATGACTTTCCTAACTAGATTCTGAAAGAAATTTAGGCAGATATTTCAGAAGCAGCTTAAGCTGACTTTCTTCTTGGATACATTTAATATGTTTAGGGTAATACCACAGTATCAAGCAGAGTCTGTGAGCGTTTGAAAGTAGGTATAATCTGCTTTCCTCTCAAATATGTGCTTTCTCCTCCTCTTAAAAACTACCTAAAGTTTAGTTTGAGGATTTTCGTATAAATCCTATCTTGAACAGGAAAGGACAGCTTCACAATATTATTTCAGAAACACCTTGAAACTTACTGGTGATAAAACTTCTTCAATAAATGTTTTGTCAGGGTGCTTCATCAGGTGTTAAGATGGTTTTGTTTTGTTTTTTTTTTTTCTCTTCAGCAGTTTGAATTCATGCTGCAAAATCACATAACGGAACTGTCTGTTTCTTTCTAGGATAAACCAGAAACATGGGAAAAGCAGTGGAAATGTTTCAAAACACTCCTCTTCAATCACTTTTTCATTCAGCTGCCTCTGATTTGTGGTACCTATTACTTCACAGAATATTTTAACATTCCTTATGAGTGGGAAGAAATGCCTAGATGGTAGGTAGATATTTCTTCTACTTGCTGCTGAATTGTATGCAACTGGAGGCAAAATGTTTAATAAGTAGTATCATTAACTCTAATGTACTGTAACTAGACTTTTGTGTCTTGTAAATTCTGTTAATTTTGTGTTGGTTGATACCTAACTGCTACAAGAGCTAATTAGAGCTTTGTAGAGTATTTTTTTTAATGATCCCAAATTTTCAAAGAAGAGAGGGGATTAGAAGGGAGTTGGTGGAGGCAAAGCAAAATTCATGATGACTTGGATTAGATACTGGACTTTATGTGTCTTTTTTTTTTTATTTTTTTTCTTTTTCAAATCAACATGTTTTGATTTCCTCCTATTTCTGTTAAGTGTGTGTTTTTGTTTTTCCCTCCACCCTGTTGCTTTATTTCTTAGCAACAATATATTCCCCAAAGAAGAGAATGCACCTGCTCCTCTTTCCTCTAATTTTTTCTAAATTTCCACTTTTGCACAAAACCAAATCTACCCAAAAGTGCTTTTATTTATTTTATTTATTTATTTATTTTTTCTCCCCTTGAAGTTATTCTTTACAACAGCAGGTTGCCTTTCTCATAAGGTATTTTCTTATTTTCTGCCTGGTTCAGGTACAGTTCTGCCTTTGCATATCTAGGTCTTACACTGACTAAAGATGTTCATTACCTACAGTGTGGTATAGTACCAAAATTACAGATAGTAACTTGTTATACCACATGCTAGCTTGCTTCAGCATATGACCTGATGAGCTGATAGGTGTAAAGACTAATGTACTTGGTAATTAACATTTTAGTATGTTAAGTTGGTGGTGCCACTGTTATCGAGTCAGTAGCAATGTGACATTGCTCAGATATATTGCATCCTTATTAGCATATAAACTGTTTTGTATTCCAAGATAAGCAAATATTTTCTGTAACTAACAGTTCTTTGCTTGTTCTCTGATTTCTGAAGGTACATTCTGCTTGCCCAGTGTTTTGGATGTGCAGTCATCGAGGACGCCTGGCACTATTTCCTGCATAGGTTGTTGCATCACAAGAGAATATACAAGTACATCCACAAGGTTCACCATGAGTTTGTGGTATGTATTCCTTCAGGTCTTTCAGGTTGTTGTTAATGCATGCATTAAATATTTGGGTAATATATGTGCTCCTGGAGATGCCCTGCTCTGGGCAGCCGGGCAGCAGCAGCGCCTGTCTAAGAGGTGGGATAGGCTCCCTCCAGGTTTCTGGATCACGGGAGTCAGGGTGTTTCTGTGCTGCATTCATTCAGCTTGTAGCTGAACTGTGCCCAGAGTAAGCTGCAGGCTGCTGCGCGTGGGGCAGGGCTGCAGAGAGCAGGGTACTGACCTGTGCCTGCATCCCTGCACAGGCTGCAGCAGCTGCTGCTGCTTCCCTGCAGACCTCAGCAGCCCCTCAGGCCTGTGGCAGGAATAGAAACAGCTTCAGGGCAGGTTCCCTGTGAGAATACATAGCTGTCCACATGGGAGTTACCTGTAAGCTAGTAGTTACTTTACTAAAAACATTTTCTACTAATAAAAGGTTTAAACCTTCCTTAAGCCAAAGGGTACTTTATTTCATTTTAGATAAACTTACATCCTTCAGTATTGGCCTTAAAAGTTTAATTATTATTTTTCCCAAAACATTTTTCTTTTTAAAGCTTCCTATGATGTATTTTTTGAAACCAAATGTAGGAATGACTATTTAGTGTATATAACTAAAGGAAAGAAGATGCTTTATTTCAGTCTCACAAAAATATTTTGAACTGTAAGGACTTGCAAAGTGTTAAAGATGAGTGCTTTTTGAGGGTTCTTGGGTTGTTTGTTTTATATTTTTTAAAAAATTGGTAATTATCACTCTGAGAATATTTGAACTTTTTTTTTTTTTTTTTTCCCCCTCTCCTTCCAAGCCTGGAACCATAGCTAAACTGACAGGAGCTTGTCCAAAGCTTTAATGTTCTTGAAACAACTCTTTGAGGTAGTGGTAAACTGAAATCACATTCTGGTGTGGTACAGTTTTTGCTAATTGGGTCTTCACAGCCCTCGTGACCTTGGGATGCTGATTTCTGTCCTACCAATGAGGAACTGACCAGTTGTGTTCCCTGAACTCAACACAAGGAAGGTGTTTCTGTGCCTCCTCTGCAGTGTGGAGTTTTGCTCTCACAAAAGGGTGAATCTGATCTGAGGTATAGGAAGAAACAGGCATCCTTTTCAAACTTCTCTTGTTTGTTTTTTGTAGGCTCCCTTTGGAATGCAAGCAGAGTATGCACATCCTCTGGAAACGCTTATCCTTGGAACCGGCTTTTTTATTGGAATTGTTGTTTTCTGTAACCATATGGTTCTACTGTGGGCATGGGTAATATGTCGCTTGATGGAAACCATTGACGTGCACAGGTAAACTACTTAGAAGTAATGAGCATTTTGTTTTCCTCCCAAGTCTGTTTTAAAATTAACTGTTGGTTTTTCCAGTTCTGGAGCTTTCTGCTTTCTGTCTCGTTAGCATTGAGGTGCTTCTATGTGTATGGTAAAGCAGTCATTCTCTTCTCAGTCTTTTCTTCAGTACATCTAGCAGATGACACAGGCTGGACAGTAAATACTGCCTTCTGTAGTAGTCTAACTAGCAAATCTTGCTGATTGGAGGAGTGTAGATTGTCTGCTATCACATCTTGAAGAGGGCCCCAGAGGCTACATACATCCTTGTGATGGGTGATTTGGTGCTTTGTGATTAATCTCCAGTCTGTAAGTCATCTTACACATCCCAGAACATGCCACCACTGACTGCTAAAAATCAGAATGGGCTGGAGAGGCTACTTGGCTTTGTGGCCAAAGCGTAACTGCTTTCAGATTGGGTTCCAATATGACAGCACAAATGCCTTACAGCTAGTAGTAAAGAAGTATATGCTGTAATGTGTCTATAAGGATTGAATGAAAAATATGAATCCACGTGGGCAATTATAATTCCGATTTTCTGTCCCTGTGAGGTGTTCATAACAAATTATCTTGCACTCTCCCCACTAGGTGGTGGTAGGATGCTTCTCAGGACTACTAAGCAACAGTAACTCTTTAAAGCAATGGCTCTGAGTTGAATATTACTGTAATTTTATATTTTGAGTTGCTGATATTAATCATTTACACATTAAAAGTAATCTGACAATAATCAAGAATAGAAATTGGTACAGCATGACTTCTTTCAGCCCCTGAATTAATCAGCTGCTTTTCTAAAGGGAGGGTTTATGAGCCTCTCAAGAGTTGTAGTTGAGTTCAAATGCAGTCTGAGAAGCAGAGATAACGTGAGCCACCTGGATCTGCAAACCAGCTGCAAGTCATTCACTGTTGTCCTAGAGGTGTCCTGTTCCAAGGAGATTTTGAGGGGGAAGGGGAGCCACTTACTAAACTGAAGAGATCAGAAAGTGCCAAGGCCAGAGTGGGGCAGTTTACAGAAGCCTTTGGCTAGGTCAGGAAGTGGTTCTGTTTTTCCTTTATTTTTGCAGAAGCATTGACTTTCTGTTGCATCTCATTTTATGCAAGTGCACACTGTAGCTCTTCTGTTAAGCCAGTGTTAAGGTGATTCTGGACTTTGGAATGTAGAAAGATGTTTCTGTTAAGTTATACTCTCTCTACATATATGTGTTTTGAGAAAACAAGCAGACAAACCAACAAAGTTACCGTTTCCTTTTTTCCTTCCCCTGTAGTGGCTATGACGTTCCTCTGAACCCTCTTCACTTGGTGCCTTTCTACGCTGGGGCCCGCTTTCACGATTTCCATCACATGAACTTTATTGGCAATTACGCTTCAACCTTCACGTGGTGGGACAGGATCTTTGGTACAGACTCTCAATTCATTGCCTATAAAGAAAAAGAGAAGAAACAGCAGCTCCTAAAGAAAAAGAAGGCTAACTAAGCTTCCAGTGCAAACCTACTGATGCTAATACTGGCATTCTACTTTTGCTTTCCTTTAAAGCAAAATGATGGTCGGGTATTAAGCATAAATCTTGTTCCTTGGCTACTAAGTGGTAGGGAAAAACTGCTAATTACACTGCAGTATCTTCCTAATGGGAATGCTTTCTATTTTATACATAAGTACTGCATATGGATGTTAACTAAAGACTTAAAGATGATCCAGAAAATCTTAGATCGCTTGGGTCCACTTGTGTGCAGGAATTTTATTCAATGGTATCTTTAATATTGCCCACTTTGGATCTAGGTTAAAATTAAAATGTCCACCAAAATTGGACGTATTTTTGTTTTTAAATACTTATTCTCAAATTTGCAATATGAAAACAGCAGAACATGTGTTCTGCTATCGGCACTGTTATTTACGTAATGGGTAAAATTTGCTTAAAACCAAAACATCTGTTAATAAGGAGCTTGGGCAGGCCATTTGTGCACTGAATAATGCGAACTGTTAATAGCAGAAGAGCTGGCTGAATGTTAGTTAGCAGAGACATTCCTGATCTTGATGTATTACATTATTTTAGATTACAGATAAAAAGGATAGAATTTTTTTATTTGAAGAAACCATTTTTGCTGCTCTCTGAAGTTGCTTTGTCAGTGTAATTAGCATTTACATTACATTTCTTTGTGTGTTGTAATTTGCTGAACTGACTTGTTGCTATATTTGCACTTGTGACTGATGGAATAAATGTGGTTTTGGTTTGAGGTGTATTATACCTTTCATATGTTTTTAATACAAAGTGACAAAAATGGTAGGATATGGTGTATTACTCTGTTAATGAAGGATTATTTTTAAGTGGCTTTCTAAATAGTTTATGGCTGAAGTGGTTTTATAGATACAGTAAGAAGTAGAAGCTTGAGAACATCTTGTAAATTTTTTGATTTTATGTTTTGAAGGACTTTACTACACTGAGTAGCTCTAGCCCTTAAGCCAAGCACACTTTGAAGTTATGCTTACATATTCTACAGTTCAAGGACCTTTAGATGTTAAGATTCTGGTTTGTACTACTGAGAGAAACAGAATTGTAATGTTGTCAAATCTACTTGCTAAATAGTTGTCTGTGTTGCACAAAAGTAACAGTGAAAAAACTTAGGGCTAAATCCTCATAAAGATTTTCCACCTGGCATTTTAATTTGTCTGTTGCTCTTTGGACTTCAAATACCCCTTTATCTGTCCTGGAAATCCTTGAAAGATGGATGTTTGCACTTCTCCTGCGCCGAGACCCTGCAAGTCCTGATGCTGCTTCATGTGCAGTCTGGTGTGATCCTCAAAGTGAAACGGATGCGCCCAGGAAATTATGGATTTAATACGAATAGTTGCTCTGTTTTGTCACAGCCCAAGGGGGCTGATTGGGACATTATTGGAGATGTGGTGGAGGGTCAGGCTCCTTTTCTGCAAGTGTTTGGTGGTACCTTTTACCTTGGATTCCCTTGGATCCTGTGGAGTACAGTCAAGTGGGATTCGCTTTCTTGTCCTCCCTCTTGCCTTTCCATCGAGAAAGAATTAAAAACACTTGGCTAGGCCACCCCTGTATTGCTCAGTGCTGTCAGGGACTGGCAGGCAGCGTTTCCTGAGCCCAGATGTGCCATGAGCCCTCCTGGACCTTGCTGCACGGGCCGTGCGTGCAGCAGTGGTGAGAACACCCTGCCCCACACAGCGGGGAGGCTGCTCGAGTGGGTGAGCAGCCTGAGAAGCCGAGTTGCCACTAGGTTTAATGGGATTTAGCCCAGCCTGCTGGGTATCTCCCCCATAAAACGTGGTTCCTGGGGCGCTGTGTGAGGAGGCGAGTGCAGGCTGGCACTGGGGACCCAGCCCGTGTCCAGGGTGAGCTGCAGGGACAACCATTGCAGGAGGGAAGGAGAGTTGGGATAAAAATCCTCATACCTGCTCCTATGGGCAAGCCGGAGGAAAAACTGGTTTTAATGGCAACTAGGGAGTGGAAGATGTTTGTTTTAGGCTTTTTGTTTGACTGGTTTTATCAATTATCTGCTCATTTTCAGTTTAGGCTTGTATTCTGGTCAACTTCTCCCTAGGGTGGAAAAGGAGCTAATGGAAGCAGTAATTTGTACTGTAAAATACAGCAAGTTCTTCATACAGCTTTAGCTTAGAATTCATGGCTATTTTCCTTGAAGTGGAAGGTGCTTTCCTTACATCGAAGGTGATTGTTCTCAAGTATCCATTAATGATTTAACTGCTCAATTGCATATTGCTTTTCTTCCTATTATTCAAACTGCAGTAGCTCTTCGCATTACTCAAACTGTTCCATCTGCAAGAAAATCATCCCTCCCTTGTGGAGATTGTTTTTATTTAAAAAAGAAAAACCGCCTGACAGGACCCCATCCGTTCATTCACGTTTTGAAATTCTGTAAGTGAGAGATTCTGTAATGTTAAATTGAGATGGACCACCATGGTGACTGTCTGCTTTTCAGTGCAGTGCTTTCCTACACCTGCAAGGCAGCTTTTAAACACTGATTTTCTTTCTACAGAGCCTTTGCACCCAACCCCTTGCCATGTGAATAGTTGTGATGGTTAGTGCTTCACTGACTGCTCTCCCTCCTCAATAGCTCAATAATGCCATTTAAAATACCAACTCAATTTAAAAGTGTATTCATTTTTACAGGTCTAGAATAGGCTTGAATTACACGATAAGCATGGATTTAGAAAATACAATTTATTTTTAACAGCAAAGCAAGTATTTATGCTTAGAGGTGTTACCTTATTCTTCACGCTGCCTACCTGTGAGAACATCTACTGAAGAAAGATCCCTGTGATGTGTCCAGATACTGCTCACGAGTTAGAGAAAATGACCCAAAGTTGGTAAATGTGAGTATGAGAGGACTCTAACTGCAAGGAAATCTGCAGCTGAATTATCTGGGTTCTCTCCAACAGTATCATGTAATGGTACATGTAGTGATGCATGGAATACTAGTAGGGTATGGAAAAAAGATGTGGCGTGGGTGCTAATGTTCTAAAAAGGCTTCCAGGCTCCCATTGAGTAATTGCTCCAGGCCTGATGCCAGATTCCCTGTTGTGGAGTGGCCAGGGAGAGCCAGCGGCAGCGCAAGGACGGCCGTGTTTTCCTTCATGAGTTAATAACAGATTTTGTTTTTATCCTATTCCCACAATATCCTGCAGGAAGGAGTATGACAGCTTGATGGATTCACCAAGTCTTTTTCCTGATTTTTTTTTCTCTCCTGCAAGCTGCATTCTCAGCCTCCTGGCCAGCTGGTGCACCTCCTGCTATTTTGCTATCCTCTTTCTCCACCGCCCTAAACTTTTAACCTACTGCATAGCTTCACACTTCATAACTTCACAGGTAAGGATCTAAAAGGTGGCTTTCAGCATTTGCAGCTGATGAATGCGCCTGTTGAGAGATGTCCTGCTCCCTGAGCTCAAAAAATGGTTTTTCTTGCTTACTAGCAATGAACTTGCTCAGCGGGATACCTGGATACCTGAGGATTTTGGAGAAAATGGAGAGAACCGAAGGTACTGGAGAAGAGTTTAGGGAGTGAGGGCCCTCTAAGGCAGGGTAGGAGAAGGGATGGAGCTATTTAAGTGGACAGGAGGACGGATAGCAGCTGTGGGAAAAGATGAGCTTGTTGTAGTTAGATGTTTGTAAGTACAGATCATAATTTATGAACAAAACAGGTTCTGATAATCACAGCAAGTTACTCTTTTTCCAGCATGTATTTTGAGAGAGATTGTTCTGAAATGAGTTTGATATAAATATGGCACAAATAGCTTCTATTTATGAGAAGAAATAAGAATAATGAAGAGTTCTCTCTTTCTGGCTTATATGCTCCTGATTGTAACGTATGATGTGTTATGAGGGTTTTTGATCCTTCTAGTTAATGGCTTTACTCTTCTGAGCTTTGGGTGGTGGGAAGGATTATTATTTATTTATTTAGTACCTTACTGAAAGCGTGGCATTAACTGAAGAATTGATCCTGCTGTAGTACCTTTGTACTTTATTTTTTTTTCCAGTGAACTTACTATCATGCAGCATGGAAACCTCATTTATTATATTTATTCTAAGCTAAGAAGTGTATGTTTCGAGCTTCTTGCTGGAGGCTGACATTTGTTAAGAATGAAACTTCCAGATTTCCAGCCAGTTGCTCAAGCGCGTGGTCATTTGCGTTGTTTAAGGTGATGCATTTCTTGGAGTTGTGAGAAAATGAAACTTCAGATGCTCGTGTATTGCAGCTGAGTCCACCTGATGGTTCCTTTCTGGAAGGAGGAGAACATCCTGACCCTGTTCTGGTCTTCTCTCACTCTGCTTTAAACCGATGGCATTTGCTGACCTCGTGCTGTTCTCCTGCATGCACCTGGTTGTCCTTCTGCCGGTGGGTGAGTCGATGTGGTTTGTCGGGTACTCTGCTCTCAGCTGGAGAAGCTGTGGGAGCAAATGGCCAGGAACACACACACCTCCCCTCCCAAAATAAAAAAAAAGGAAAAATCGCCTGTTCCCTTGCTAGATCCACTCAAGCTGTATCACACAAGCACCGTGCGTGCAGGACTCAGAGGTGACTGATTGCTGTGGGGCCGGTGATGACGGCTCCATAGCGCTGAGGCAGCTGCTGGCGAGTTGTTTTTCCTAACACTTTTCTTTCCATGCTGGAAGTGACCTCTTTGGCCAGGTTGCCAATGCTTCCAGTACCCTCCTTGCCTTGTCCTCTCCCACCCTGCAGCTGCACCTACACATTGCTTTATTTCCCTGGAAGCACAAGGATCTTCCCATGCTTTGGATTTTCACCCCTGCCGTTTGTTCCTAGGCTATTGCTCTGTGCCTGCATAGGCTCTATCACACTTACGTGTAGCTGTGAGTCCAGTGAAGGTGTTTCCAAAAGACCAATGTCTCATCAGCCACTGCAGCACTAAAACCTTCATGGTTTAGGGTTGTCATATTAGATTCTATTCTTCAAGAGGCTTTTAGAGTTATAAACAAAATAGTTAGCACATTGTTTCATGCCTTTTTAGGTAGGTAGAATGTGCTTTTTTATTATTATTTTTAAATGGCTTGAAGTCATATTGTTTTACTCCTTGAAGAAGGAGTAAAATTCTATGAGAAATCTCAAGTGGGATAATCTTAAACTAAAGGCAAGTTAATTTATGCAATCATCCACCAAAAGACAACTCCGTTATATTAAACCACAAATGACTTCTCTATATTTAAGTAATGTAAAGGGGCAGACTAAACCCTCCAGGCATGAAAATTTAACGCTTGGAAAGCTGGAATTCTGGTTTAGCCCTTATTTTGTGACTTAAGGTTTCTAGTTACCACTCATGCAATATAATCATTATAATTTGTGCTTTCTGGGGAACAGGTGTAAAAGGAAAGGTGCCTGTGCACCCATGTTGGAAAAGCAAGACTTGTGAGATTTACATTCTGCTTGAGTTTCTGAAAAAAGCCTGTGCTGCTTAGGACAAGATATCCCTCAGGAAAAAAGGGATTTCTTTGGGGCTTGTGTGGAATGTAGCCGAGTTGGTCGGTGCTGTACCCAAGGTCGGTCTCTGCCGTGCTGCGCCTGCCCCAGGTTGCCCCGGCTGCCTCCAACGGGATAGCACAAGCCCCGAGTCCTGCACCAGCCTGGGAGGCATCGGGAAGCTCGTGGGAACGACCGCGGTTCCACACATGAGTGCTGCTCTGCTCTCTGCTTGTAGCACAGCTGGGAAAGGTGGTGATACCCCCATGGAGCTCATGGGCAGCAATGCAGTACCAGCTTGCACTAGTGCTGGGACTCGGAGGGGTGTGTTAAATCGTGCTTTTGAGACCGTCAAATGAGGCCTACGAATTCTTCATGCAGTTAAGTAAACAGAAGTATCTGACTTGTGTCTAACCCGGGGCTAACTGAAATGAGTGGGATTTCATAGAATCACAGAATGCTGAAGGTTAGAAGGGACCTCTAGATCTCATCTAGTCCAACCCCTGCACACACAGGGTCACCTAGAGCACGTGGCACAGGACTGCGTCCAAGCGGGTTTGAAGATCTCCAGAGAAGGAGACTCCACAACCTCTCTGGGCAGCCTGTTCCAGGGCTCTGGCACCCTCACTGGGAAGAAATTTTTCCTTAAGTTCCTGTGGAACTTTTGGTGTTTCAGTTTGTGGCCGTTTCCTCTAGTTCTGTCGGTGGCCACCAGTGAAAAGAGGCCGGCCCCATCCTCCTCACTGCCTCCCTTGAGGTACTTGCAGACACTGCTCAGGTCCCCTCTCAGCCTTCTCTTCTCCAGCTGAACAGGCCCAGCTCCCTCAGCCTCTCCTCACAGGCCAGATGTTCCAGGCCCCTGATCATCCTCGTAGCCCTGCGCTGGACTCTCTCCAGCAGCTCCACATCCCTCTTGTCCTGTGGAGCCCAGAACTGGACACAATACTCCAGATGCGGCCTCACCAGGGCTGAGTAGAGGGGCAGGATCCCCTCCTGCTGGAGACGCTCTTCTTGTTTTAGCGAGGCTCATCACTTAAGTTTGCCAAAGGCGTAAGCAGTGTTTTTCCTCCCTTACCTATCCACCTTGATTTGAAGAAATGGAGAAATAACTCACTGCTAATCAATTCTGTTGATGAAATACAAGCGGTTCAGCTGGATAGATAAACGTGTCTGTTCTGGTCAATTTAGCTTGCCTGCAACTTCTTCCTGTTGCTTCTTGTTACAATTTTCTGTGGTTGATTCAAGACTCCTCGTGCTCCGTGTTCTCTGTCCATGAAGATAAGAAACACAATAAATCACTTCTCAATTATATTCTTCATATCAGAACATGTCATGCCCTCTGCTGCCTCAGGATGATTCCTCTGCTTCTCAAATGTGTTTTGTGGTTTGTGTCTAGATGTTCAGCAGCATCTTTCAGGCGTGGGCAGGAGAACTGCACGAAACAGCTCCGGGTCCTGCTCCCAATCCCACCCGATGGCATCAGCACATCCCTCAATGCCTATAAACATTCAGAGGTAAAACTGGCTCTCTTGCCACAGCATTGGGCTGGAAAATATGTTTTAGCTACCTGTTGAAATTCCTAGATCCTGTTAGAAAAATTATTTGCCGGATAGTTAGCTCTTCCCCTTGTTAACAGTGTGTGTTGTACTTGCTCGTAGGTTTCATTCGATGTTTTCTGTGCTGCAAAATTATTTCTTTAAATGGATTTGATTTGCCAACTAACCCAGATCACACCCCGGAGCTTCTCTATCCTCATTATTCACCACTTTGCCAATCTTTGCATCATCCACAGTTTTTCTCTGGCTTGATTCATATTTATTTCTGCAATAACTGAATAAACTAACCCCAGGATTTGAAATATCGATCCCAGCGGAAGCCCAGAAAAAAAACACCTCCCATTTGACAATGAGTCACCACGTTTAAAAATCCCTTCAGCCAGTTTTCAACACTCTGAGGATGGTAATGCCAGAGGTACCGCCTCTGCAGAAAGATGCTTTGCAGTGTCACCGTGATGTCCCTCCAGAACAGGTCACCACCAAGGGCAGGTAGGCCCTGCAGGGAGAGGGACAACTGCTGTAATCCGAAATGAGGGGCAGGAAAAAGCTGCTGCCACAAAAAAGATGAAAATGTTTTCTTTAAGTTAATTTTAATTATCGCATTCTATCCATAATTTCCTGATCAGCTGAATCCCTTATCCATGTTTTTGTTATCTGACTTGGTCTTTTAGAGCATATATGATCTATAGCTACTCTTTCTGAATAATACCCTATCTAGTCTTTCAAAATTTTATCATCCTTATTTAACAACACATCATTATTAACAATGTCTCTGTTCTTAGACAGGCTCATCACAGAGTGTTTTTAAGGTTTCTTTTGCTCCTACTGAACTTTAAAAGTGGCATATAGGGTTCTCATTTATGGTCTTTTAAGTAGAATTATCTCTGTGTGGAGAATCTTTAAAAAAGATATTTATGTATATTCATGCTGGTGATTTGCGAGCCAGAACTACTCGAAAAGTATCACATTCACCAAAGAGAGGGAGTGAAAATGGATCTGAAATCTGCAGGTAGGTCGTTTGTCTGGGCAGGAGGGAGTACCTGGGCCTATTCCCATTTTATTTAGCATTAGCAGCTTGTGCTAGAGCATCCAGGAGCCTGGGAGTGTGGCGAGGGTATTTCTTGGATATTCAGGCGAGTGCAAAACCTTTTTCCATATAGGCAGAAATGTGACCTTCATTTCTGATGACTATGCTCATCGCTGAGCTATGAAAAGCCGGAGAAGGGAATGGATATAAAGGAAGACAACAATTTATTCCACCAACTCAGGTCTGTGGATGCTCCAGAGCTCTCTGTGACTCTAATCTTTGCTTCTAAATCACTTGTTAAAAGAGGTTATTGGTGTGTGAACTCAGAAAGAAAGACTTATTTGATAACATACAGAACAGCCCTTTCTACACAAGATGTATGTATCTATTTTGATAGAAACACATTCACTTTTTTTTTTCTCCAGGTTTTTAGTAAGAAAATTAATGTAAAAATAAATGTAAATTAATTCAGAGTTAATTATGAGACTTGAATTTTGTGTAGTGAAAATAATTTATTACTTGAATAGTTAAAACAACAACAGAAACTGATATGTTAAGCCTAGTTTTATTTTTGCTTTTAATGATGCTGTATTTGGGGGAAAAATTGAACAGAAGCCAATGAGAGTTGCTGCCCAGCATCAAGTCCTTTAGGACTAGTCAGAAAGTTCTCCCAGGTAGTGATCCTGCAACTCCAAAATCACAACACAAGGAGTAAGGTAATTCCCAGGAATTGAACTGTGGGCAATGAGATCCTGGACCTGGTTGGCTTTGGAAGACAGTAAGGCCAGGGCAAGCTGACCTTGAGGCATTTCTGTGGGGAAAAAACCAGCAAATAGCCCAAAACCAGCAGTCAGGACAGGGGAAGATGCCACGGATGGGTGTGTGTGCACTGTAAATATGTGGCTGGTGCGTTGCTGGGCCCGTGACAGAGCTCTGCTCTGACAGCGGAGCACGAGGGGCTTCCACCCTCTCTGCAGATGGTGTGTCCAGGCGGTTCAGAAGGCTCCAGCCCTGGGCACACGTGTGTGTTGTGGCACTTGGGATGCCCGTGTGGTCTTCAGGGCTATTTGGGGGCTGTTTCAGGGCTGTTTTCAAGGGGTCGTCAAATGCCAGCAATACTGAGGATGTTCTCCTAGGAGACCTTATCTTCATTACCTTCTTGCTTTTAACTAACCCACCTCTAATTTAGGAAAACAGCCATTGGGTTGTAAGGAACCGATTGGTTATACTGTGATTTGGTAACGGAGATGTCTCAGGCCGGCGTTTCAGGTGCTGTTAAAAGGCGACTTTAGGGGCATGTGTTGTAGGAAAGGGGGTTCTCTTTCTAGAAGGACTTGAGAATCTGCAAACTCAAGTGAGGCTTTGTGTCCTTTAAAGGATATCTGCATGCAAGTCGCTCTTCAGCGTGTCTGTTTTCGCACAGCCACCTTTCACAAACTCTTCTGCCATAGCCTAAACTCTTAGGAAAACGTGTTGGAAAACGGGGTGATTTCAGAATTTCTTCAGTACCCGTAGTGCAGAATTGCCTGTGCTTTACTGATATGTGGTGAGCAGGCTTTATTTTTTATTTTATATATATATATATATATATATATATATATATATATATATATACACACCAGCGTGGTGGCTCCCTGCACACGTACCCTTCCCTGTCCTGCTTTGTGGGCCCCAGCCACACTCTGCCCGTCGCCTTTAGCTCCTTTCGCTGCGGGGCCGGGGGCAGTTCTGTCCCTGCGAGTGCTTTGGCTTCGTGTGAGGCTGGCGGTAGCAAGGGCAGGGCCCTGCAGCGATTAGGGTTAAAAATAAGTATATATAAAAATATATAATTATAATTATTTAAAATATTTTCATAGAATCATAGACTGCTGAAGGTTGGCAGGGACCTCTAGAGCTCATCTAGTCCAACCCCCTGCACACGCAGGGTCACCTAGAGCACGTGGCACAGGACTGCGTCCAAGCGGGTTTGAAGATCTCCAGAGAAGGAGACTCCACAACCTCTCTGGGCAGCCTGTTCCAGGGCTCTGGCACCCTCACTGTCAATTAGTTTTTCCTTAAGTTCCTGTGGAACTTTTGGTGTTTCAGTTTGTGGCCGTTTCCTCTAGTTCTGTCGGTGGCCACCAGTGAAAAGAGGCCGGCCCCATCCTCCTCACTGCCTCCCTTGAGGTACTTCTAGACACTGCTCAGGTCCCCTCTCAGCCTTCTCTTCTCCAGCTGAACAGGCCCAGCTCCCTCAGCCTCTTCTCACAGGGCAGATGTTCCAGGCCCCTGATCATCCTTGTATATAAAAAGAATAAATTAAATTATAAAAATACAATAATAATAGATATAGCGATGGAGATGGTTACTGGGGATGCGGGGGAGCGCAGGGGCCGCGCGGGCGGTTCCCGCTCCGCCCCGCTCCGCCCCCGTCCGCCCCGCTCCGCCCCGGCGGCGGCAGCGGCGGCTCCGTGCGCGGCGGTGCGGGCGGCAGCGGCGGCGGCGGTTCGGAGCGGGCCATGGGGATCGCGCGGCGGGCGCTGGTGCCGCTGCTGGCGCTGGTGGCCGCGTGCGGCGCGGCGGAGCCGTGGGCGGGCGGCGGGCGGCGGCGGCGGGTGAGCGCGGCCGAGGGCATCTCCTTCGAGTACCACCGCTACGCGGAGCTGCGCGAGGCGCTCGTGGCCGCGTGGCTGCAGTGCCCGGCCATCAGCCGCATCTACAGCGTGGGCCGCAGCGCCGAGGGCCGCGAGCTGCTCGTCCTCGAGGTGTCCGACCGGCCCGGCGAGCACGAGCCCGGTAAGAGGCGGCCCCGCGCATCCCCCGCGTTCCCGTTCGCGCCCGCGCCGCGTTCCCCATCGCGGCTCGCAGGGCGCTGCGGAGGGAGGCAGCGCCACAAAGCCGTGCCCTGAAATGGAAAATAATCGTAGGAAGCGCCGTGGAATTTGAAACATCTCTTTGTGCTCCGTTGCCGTCTTGGCCGGGAGGGTGATGTAGGATTAATCTCCCACCCTGACGTAATTCGCACCCCGGCTCCATGCGCGGTTGGCAGCGCCCATCCACCTGGCGCGAGCTGCCTGAAACGGGGAGGGAAGGAGATGGAGAGCGTGGGTCTTCCCTACGGAGACCGTTCCCAGGATTGCCACCGAGCCCCGGCACGGGAGAACGCGATTCTGCACCGGGGAGCGATGCAAACGGCAGAAAAATTGCCTTTGGATTCAATCCACGCGTGTGGGTTTGCCCAGCGGGCGCCACGGACACGATTCCTAGAAATGCGCCCAGTCCCTCACGGAAGGAGCCGCATCTAGACGCAAATGCCCCATCTTTCAGTGCCCAAATCACACGCCGGGGCGTATGATGAGTGCTGGCAATCTGCAGTGCCACATGCCAAAAAACCTTGTTTTAGTGGCAGATGCTGAAAATCTTATATATATATATATGTGTATATATATGTATTTTTTTTTTTTTCTGGAGTATCAACCCAGAGCTGAACCCGAGCACTGACGTGTTGTATTTAACCCTCGGTCTCGCAGTGCTTGGCACGGAGCCCCTGCAGCAGCTTTTGTTCCCTGCAGCGGCGCTCGGGCCCTCGGGATCCCCTAGGAAGGGCACCGAGCCAGACCCCTGTGCTCAGTGTCCTCTGAAATCCCCCTGAAAACACCGATACCGCCCGTGCGTCCTCGTTCCAGAGCGTAAATACCCAAATGTTACGCGAAAGATTGAATTAGAGGTTTTCCTCTTAACAAAGTACCTTTTCCTCTGCTGTGTAGTAAAATTCAGCACTGTTCATTTCCGTATGGGAGCTTTTCCCAAGGTGGGTAGTAAAAGAAGTGGAGCCTTGTGAGCACCTTGGCAGATTAGGAGATTCCTGCAGCCCTCACCTGAGGGACAAAGTTCTTGTTCATTGTGAGAAACTGATTCTCAGGGCAAGAATATTATGTGCAATTAAAATTTCGCAGGATCAGGACTGATCTTCATCTGTTATTAAAGAATTATAGCTGCACAGACATATGTATAGATGTATGTGCATGTATGTGTGTATATGCATATACATTGACATATATACACATGCACACACCTTTTTTTCCCTCTTTTTTATGACAGGCTAAGGAGTCATTACTCCTGAACGTATCTTGTGCCTACAAGATCTCCTGAATCATAAGTTTTATTTTTAGCTACGTCTGTGTATAAATGCAATGTGTAATGTGGCTGACGGGGTATGATCTGTAGACAGCTCATGCTTCTAGAAGCTTTGTGAGTGTGCAGGGATGATACCTGAATTATTTAGCGAGCTGCTGTGGAAACAAAATGTCTCCCTAATGGGGAATCTGATGACTAAATTAATGTTTTTGAAGAGATAAAGAAGTATAAAACTACATTCTTTGCTTGTCTATGGGTTGTTTTTTTTTTTTTTGCATGGGGCTGAACTGGAAGTTTGATCTCATACATAACATAATCATGCATGTTGGATGCCCTTGCAGCGGTGCGCAAGCGCATTCGATCGTACGTAGACATAGGAACTGAATAATTGAAAGATTCGTTCTTTGTGGATAAGAATTTGTGGGCAATATTTATAAAGGGAAAATGCAGAAGCATCCTCGAGATTACCAAAGCATTTGGAGTGCATCCTTAAGGCCTCATCTTTTTTTAGGGTAAATATATGTTAAGAGGATTTTTTTTTTTTAATCCCTGTTAGTGCTTTAGAAACAAGAATGGCTCCGTATGAGTAAGTCTGTTTTCTTGCATAAGCATGAAGTGTCTTGGCAAACCTTTGAAACACAGATTAGTCACTTGGAAGACCAGGATGGCCTCTCCAATATGTGTTGAATGTCAAATGTGAGAGAGTGCCAAGACTTTTTGATCAAGCATGTGTCTCCCCTTCGATTCATGCCAAACAGTTTGTTCTGATACTTTGCATTTTTCTTTTCTTTTTTCTTTTTGATGGCAGTTTTTTATTTTTTAGGCTGATACTGATATGGGACAGCAGAGCCTGGGAAAAGGAATTGTAGAATAAAGAGAAGGAAAAGTAGAAGATAAAGATATTTGACCTTTAGCAAGTAGTTTCATACAGAGGAAGCTGCTTTCTGCTGATAACTTCACTGTTAATCAGCGAGGACTAGAGGTTAGGGCATAGGAAAATCTTAATGAGACTCTATCAGTGCCTGTATCTTAAAGGCACGATCTGAACCTAGATTCAAAGTGATCAGAAAATGCGGAGCGGCTTTGATCACGTAAGAAAATGTGGTTTTGTCCCTGGGCTTGCCAAAGAATGAGCAAAGTTGACAAAAGATAGCAGAGAGCAAGGCGAAAAGGAGGAGATTGAGGCAAGTTGATGATGAACCAAAGGAAAACAAGAGAACTGTTCATACTAAGCCAGGGATTAATTCTGGAACAAAGCAAGCAATATTATGTCTTAATTTAGGTGCAGAAGAATAGTGACTGCGTTTGAGAGTGGTAAATAACCAAAGCAAGAGTTTATCTGATTTTTTTTTGAGTAAGCACCTGATACATGCTGATCTGAAGGTTTTATTTTTAAATTATCATAAAAAAGCTCTTGTGGGGTGTAAGCTTGTATCCTTTAATAGCTCTGAAATATATTCAGAATTAATGCAGAAAGCAGTTTTTGCGCCATTAGTGTTCAGCCATTTGTTTAGGTGATGCTGCCACTTCTGACTCATTTGTGCCATTGATTTTGGTGGCACAAGAGGTTTCTGTTCATGCTCTAACACGTGAAAATGAAACATTCTGACACTTTCAAGCCTTTTAGGGGTTTCGTTCTTCACGTGAAAAAGTGGTAGCCAAAAATGTCTTTCCACTCTTACTTTGTCCAGAAATATTCAGATTTGATGGTTGTTATTTGTAAGAGCGCCTTTAAGAGTTTTGTAAAGAACTACTGCAGCAAAAATTATCAATAAAATGGTTTTGTATATGGGAAAACCAACGTTGTTACAGGCAATGTGGCTGTTCCGGAGATGGTGCCGGGGAGCCCGTATCTGTTCTCGTGGTTCTGCTGAGCTCATTGGGTGCTGCTGCTGCTGCTCTGATTTTATCATTTCCCATTTTGTCACTAAGTTGTGCTCGGTTCTGTGAAGCTGCTGCTTCTCCTTCTTGACGCTTTAGAAGTGAAAACACGTGAGCTGTTTGATGGCTCTATTAATATCTCCGAGCTTGGCAAAAACATGGCTACAAATTCACTATGGCAAGAACTTGTTAAAGCTGAATAGTGGAGAACAAATCTATTTTTTTTGCATGTTTAAGCTTTAAGCAAGCATCAGATTTTATCAATGGCTGCTTCTTTAGCGTTATTTTTTCTGAAGGGAGATGTTGGAAAATCTGTGACTTGTCTCTGGTAATAGCAGTGCAGTGATTTCTTATTCAGTTGCATTACAGGGGACTGTAAATGCTAGGCAGGTTTGGACATGAGCAGACCGCTTTGTATGAGGAGCACGAGGGATGTCCTCTGCTGTTCAACGTTTCTCCTCATGGATCCCATGTTCTCAACCCCCTTTAAACATGCCCTGCTCTTCAGCTCTTGCTGTCTCCACATAGACGTGCGGGTGCGTAAAGTAAAACGTTGAGATCCTAACGACAAGGCCACCTACCTTTTAGGTAGCAGCTTTCTGCACATGGATTTTCTTTCTTTGTGCGTTACGGAGCGGATTTCCTCTTGGGATGTTTAGGGAAATTCTGCCTTTTCCCCTGGAGCTTTGCTGGGGATGGGCTGCGGATTTATATTCTGAGAGGGCTGAAAACAGAGGGCAAATCTGGGGCTGGTTGTGCCACCATCACAGCGCAGAAGATGAAGAGGCTGCCACTACCTTTGCCAGGTACCTTTGTTCCATATGGGAACATATGCTTGTTCCTATGGAGTCTCAGAGACGGGGTGTTAACGCTGCCTGGGGTTAGGGTGGGATGTCCAGGATCCTCATGAGCTTTTCCAGGTTGCACAGATCTCGGGATCGCTCTAGGACTTGCAGACAATAAGGTGAGGGCTTCTCCAAGCTGTGCAAGTTTCAAAAAGGCATTTGTTTTATTTTGAAGAGCCTTGAATCACTTTGCGGTCTTTGTAGTTTCATTATTAGCTCTAAATTTTTGAACTTAAAAGATTTTGCTTCTTTAATATACTAGGAAACTTTTTTAAAACTTAAGAAAGAAAATAGGCACATTCATCTTTTCTTCCTATGTCGTCTTAAAGCTCAATGTAAGCTGGAGATATGGAGTATCCCGAGCCAAACACAGTACTTGGGAAGCTGCTGCCAATCGGGATGCGACGGCTGCTGCCGGTGCCGTTCGCGCTGCCGCTGGAATCCATGGAAATTCCCAGGAGGACGGTTGGGCAGGGATTTAATCGCTTCCCGTTTTTCTCAGGTTATTTAAAAGGGGGTTAAGGTTTACCTGGGATTTACCTGGGGAAGTACCATGGTATTTTCAGTCCCATTGACTGTGTCCAAGAAGTGGGTGTTCTCTTTTACTTGATGGAACAAGGAAAAGGGTGCTCAAACTGTAGCAAAAAGGGCTCCAATAAGGTACAATATGACTCCACTGAAGGCAGTTGTTTTATTTTTCAGTCTTAATAAAAATTAAGACTTTTTATGAATGTTAACCCAACCATGCAGAATTCTTGGATCTGACTGAGACTGATTTCGATAATCCTGTTCCTTTTGAAGGACTAATTACTTTGACTCAATTTCTTTTAAAGAGAACAGTTGTTATCGCTCTCGGCATCTGCAGAATTCCTTAACAGTTTCTAGTGAAAATAAAGTGTTTTTTTGTCATTGATTTGGGCTAAATGGAATGTTTTATTACAGTGAGGTTAATATGAAATCCAAAGCATTAGTAAGAAATGTACAAAACCCAATGATTTCCTAAGGTTTTCTGAGGCATTTGGTTGAAAGCAGTAAAATGTAATCATGTGATTTATCAAAAAGTGACCTTGCCATCATATAAATAATTCTTCATCCAGGAAAAGATATTTTATGCTTTTATTATTTTGTGATCAATATCTCAAGCCTTTAAAATATGCAGAAGATGAAAAATGCCCTCTTACTTGATAGTAAAATGCAGTCACTGTTATGCTCAGTTCATAATTTATCATTAGGACTGGTTTGGAATGAGTCGCACTCATTCCACCTATTTTGGACTTTCCAATGGAGTGTGTGATTTAGAAGCCTACATGCTACACGTGCCTATCGGTGTTTTAATCTCTTTGCTATTTTAGCAGATAGAGCTCCTAGGAAGGCTGTAATGTTCTTTTAAAGTATTTTTTTTCCACTGACTATAAAAGGAGGTTGTTTTAGACTTGTAACACAGGCATTTGTGGAAAAGCTTATGGGCAGATGCAATGGATCCCAGCTTTCATGTTCCATCATATAACAGCCCTTGTTTTATATGATTACTTTGTGACACCCACTATTTATGAACTGCATGTTTTTTTTGTCAGTGGATTAATTCATATGGTTAATTTTTCATTTTCATTTAACTCGTATTCCTTTAAAAAAAGTCATTTTTCACACCTTTTTCCTGTCCTAAAAATGCTTTTTAAACAAAAACTTCATATCAGTGTTGCCTCAGATGCTTGGTTAGCGATTCCGTTGAGTGAAGTAAAATGGGCAGAAGGTTTGGGAGCTTAGGTATTTTGATGTGCTGAGGCTGAAGGAAGACACCCAAGGCCTGAGGTGTTAAAAGGTTGAAGAAACTGCCCTCCCACCCCTGCCAAATAAAATGGTGGGTTTTATTTGCAGCGTGGCATCAATCTGAACTCATTTGAGTGGCGCAGACCGCTATGTGTTATCTGGATTTAATGTGAATAGTTGATGCCACATTAGGAATGGCTTAGGGGAGGTCCGTATGAACAGCAGTGCTAGGATAAGTCAGCTGATTCCCTGGGATTTTGGGTGTTGGAACCGGACTTCTGCCACGTGTTTCTGGGTTTATGGAAAGCCATCTATAGGAGGTGTTGCTTTAGGGCACTGGGGTCATCACTTTGCCCATTTCTTTCATATCCAAGCGTGGTCTTGGTACATCCCAGCCTTCCCTTTCCTGCAGAGGTTTCCTGCAGTGTGTTGGTTGGCGCTAGCTGAGTCATCACCGGCCGAATCAGCAGTGGTTGTCAGCAGCCTCTGAGGCTCAGCCCGTTTTAAAGCCCTGCTCCAGAAAAGTGCACAAAGCCAAGTAACAGAGAGCCTTTAACCTATGATAGCTGTTCCCAGACAGTACAAATTTGGTTTTATTTATTTTTGTCCCAAAATGAGACATTTATATCTGCAGAAGCTAGTAGCTCTTTCCTAGCAGTGGTTCATACTGAATCCTGTGCAAAAGCAGCATCCCTGTTTACTCCCAAATGGGGAGCCAGCTGAGATAATCCTTCTTTATGTGGGATTGCTCTGGATGCTCTGGCCGCAGAGCTCATCCACAAAGACAGCAGCCTCCAAATTCCCCAAATCTTATCCCAAAACTTGGCTGTGCCTTAAGGCTAGTGAAAAGAAGCTGTTTGGTCAGGTGGCATATGTGACTGCTTGATTTAGTGAGCCGAGATATAGTGAGATGGTTTCTTGGCAGGGGCATCCTTGCTGACATACCAGTTTAATGATCTACTTGATTTTTCAGTATCTAGAAAGTCTGACCTTCATTTCATGACCTCTCCAAACAAAAGGAAATCTTGCAGTTCTTTGCTGCAAGAAATAGAATTAAGGTTTGAAATAAACAATAAAAAAGCAAACATTTCGTGACATGTTTCAAAACTTTTTGCATAGTCCTGTTTGCTCTGTTACGGTAAGTAAAGGGTTACTTGGTAACAGGTGTGTAAATTATTGTGTATTTTTCCCTCTGAGATTTCTAACTGTAAGATATGATATTTGAGTGACATCCCTCAAAATTAAATCATGACCCCACATGGATTATTTGAACTAGACATGGCAGCCCTTCAGGAATACTATGCCGTGGGCGAGTGAAACTGTAGTGAAACTGTTCTTCTTGCACTTTTATCTTTCAGAATGAATAGTGTAACCTTTTTTTTTTCTCTCTCTCTCATTTTCTCCCCCGCTGCTGTGGCAAACTGAGGGTTTTGTGGTTTTGTTTAGCTCTGGATTTGGGCTTATTGGACAAAAGACTGATTTAGAACTTAAGCAATGATGGGGGTAAGCCTAAGACTTAAATATACTCACTTGAAAGAAATAAGGCCTAATGCTCTTCATACAGGTTAAAAAAAACCCCTCATACTTCAAAAGGCGCTTTATGGATGTGGTAAAGTGACTCTCCATGTCAGGTATTCACTTGGTATAACCTACACCTCTCCCAGCTGCTGAGTGTGCACAAATTAAACCCAAATCCATGGGAACTGTGTGTCTGTATCTCCACTGGAAACAGGAGGCTTACAGATCCTAAGCCTTGTGTGAATACCCTTAAAAGAAGGCTTAGTGTGACTTCAGTGCTGTAATAGCTTGCAGTTAAGGACAGAGAAATTAAAATTTTTCTCCTTTCTGAATAAAAATTCTTCTTTCTTTCTGTTTGTGATAAAAACAAGGGTGGATAGAGGGGGAAAATGCTGTGGAGTTGGGGCCTGGGCCCAGAAAGGATGCCTGACTTTTCCCCTGGCTCTGGCATCTATTTGTCATCGTCTTTTAATATTCTGCCTTGGTAGCAGAGATGTTTAAGGAAGTTATTGATTCCCTCCTTTTTTTTTCCATGCTGGTAAGCAGAGTCACATCTGTATCTGCAAGGTTTCTATGTATTACATTAGGAGTGCCATGGAAAAATCTATAAACAAACGGAAACAGAGGAGCATCTGTTCCTTGATACTCAGTGTACGCGAAGGAGCCGAGAAAAATAAATTTTGCATTACAGCAGTAACAAACGCACAATGAAAATGTACCTGGCAATGCAAGATCCCTGAATAGAGAAGTTTAAGAGCCAACGAGCTCATTTGACTTGAAAATTGAAGAATTGTCTGAAATAGATGTTGCCATAGTGACAGAGAGGATTAGCAGTCTGCGCCCGACTGCATCGGTCTGCTCCTAGCACAAGTTGCTTGTTTGAGTAGCATTAATATGTTGTCTCATGCTGCTTTATATGCTGAGACCATCTGGCATTAGTGGTATTTAAAGGTGCAGTTCTGCTACAAAAGCATTGGGCACCGGGGTTTATGTTTGTAAGACAAGGTGTAAGGTCTTTGAAAAGCAGGCTCATGCACGAAAATCATTCTAAAAAGTCACAGCACATATAACAACAAAGTGAGGGTTTTGGGAAAGCACACCGAGAATTTCAGATTTTTTTTTTAATATATTCAGTCAATGCACATTTAAAATATTTACTGCATAGGCTTGTGTTTTTGTGATGCTTCTTTAGGTCTGTATGTGTGTATACAAAATATATTCATTTTGAAAAGAGGAACTTGTCACCATACGCCGTGAAGCAGCTCAGAAGCCACAGATCAAACACATGTGCAAGGTGGTATTGCCCCTCTTATTGTGTCTGAAAGAAAAATATGTCATAGCACTAAATAAATAAAGCCTAACCAGACAGTGGGACTCCTCTAAGCTATTCCTCTAAGTCCATGTTTTCAAGAAGGAGCCAATTCCGATTTAATTTTAATTTGTACTATTTAGAGCATTTTTTTATGTGGCCAAATATTTGATAAGAAAGACATTTTTGTAGACAGTAAGATAAATCCTATCTTTAATTTTATTTATAGCTGTGAGTCTTCATCTCCTTCTCTTAATACCACTGGGCTCCAGTGTGGGAGTTATCTTCCAAAGGAGCTTATATGACAGCGTTGACGTTCATCGGATGTCTGTGAATTTTCATTATTTTTCCCTTGGTATTTTTTACTATGCTGTTTGACTGTTCTCGAGGGTATTTTCCCAGACAGAGCTGGGTGATTTAAGAGTGACCGGCTTCTAACTGAGAAATGTTGCTGCCAGAGCCTGTGAATTTCAGTGCGGAGGTCTGTCTGGTCCAAGAATCATCTGAAAATGGCTTGGGAGAAAATTTGGCTCAGGGCTTTGGGTACTGCCTTCAAACCAGCCTGAATTTGAAGTTAAGCCTTAATAATGAACACTGTCAAAGCAATTGGAGAGTAGGAATAGAAACTTTTTTTTTTTATTATTCTAAACTTGCAATCTTTTCCAGGTATGCTACATTTCACAAGTATTGATATGATTTTCATTAGATTAGTGGTTAGTTTATTAGCAGTAATTTAGTGTATAGTACAATAATCAAATGAAATAAAGGGCTTGGGATCTACTTCACAAATCTTTAGGTTTTGAGCTTTTATTCTGAAGCTTTGACTTTGAGGCCAAAATAAATTCCTGTTATAAATTGCCCTTCAAATGTGAGACCCAAGGAAATACATAACTGTAGATATTTTAACTCCTTTAAATAATTTTAAATTTATTATCTTTGATGCATAATGTTTTTACAGCCCAGTTCTGTTTTAAGTCTGTCAGAATGAATATAGGACACATGAAGATTGCCAAATACCTTTTCTCCCAAGCCCCAATTCCTGGCTTTTCTTGGAGTGAGTCAATCAGTTCTCTCTGAGACCAAGCTTTTGGTTGGGGATTTGGGGAGCAATTCACTCCAAACTGGTATGTACAGGATTTTTTTATTCCTCTGCAGCCTCCTAGTATTGCCTGGTTGGGTCTCACAGCATCACATACGTGTAGATACCCTCACAGGACACCTAGGACGTGCCACATCATCTCAGTGTTGTAAATTAGGCTCATAGGCTGTGGCATAACCTTCACACAGTTGCCAACACTTTGACTTAAAAAAAATAATAGGAAGGAATACAGGAGAAAAAAAAAATACTATTTAGCCATTAGGTAGGCCCCAAAGTAGCTTGGGCTACTTTAGCTTAGGCATTTGGATGGTCAGAAGGAACTAGGCCTAAGCAACATGGAAGTGAACTGCTTATGCCACTTGATTTGAGGGCTCTTCTGGGTGCTTTTAGCAATGCAGGCATGGCCATAAGTGTTCATCTCTAGTTTTACAACCATAGCTTGTTTTTGAAAATGATTTGCACTTAAAGTAAGCTCAAATAGCCTGTTTTGGCCAGATGGAGAAAAGAAGGCTGAAGGGGGAAAATCTCATCAATGTGTATAGATATGTGGATAGAGAGCATAGAGAGAGCAAGAAGCATAGAGAGAATGGGACCAGACTGTTTTCAGTGGTGTCCGGTGACGTGGTGAGAGGCAACATCCACAAACTGAAACACGGGAAGGTTCATCTGAACGTGAGGAAAAACTTCCTTACTGTGAGGGTGCCTGAGCACCGGGCCAGGCTGCCCAGAGAGGTTGTGGAGTCTCATTCCCTGGAAATACTCGGAAGCCGTTTGGATGCAGCCTTGGGCCAAGTGCTCTAGATGACTCTGCTTGAACAGGGGGTTTGGGCTCGTTATCTCCAGAGGTCCCTTCCAACCTCAGCCGTTCGGAGATTCTGTGAACATTAATGAGATGGGAATTTGCTGTTGAGATAACCAACCATAAGTGCCTAGTAACAAGTTCTCATAACAGGTCCATAGATTTGATAAATCTATTTTAACAATGTATTTTCTATGTTTAGAATGTGTCTGTTTTGTGGATTGCTCTAGTAAACATTACTCCTTGTTATTGGCCTAATTTCAGAAACCTGTACTTAAAACCATAGCTGAAATACTAGTAGGTGAAATGTCTGCTTTACAAAGAATCAATGAAAGGCTCCAGCAATACTCTGTTTAAATGTAAATAGAGCTGTTACGAGATTTATGCCTCTTAATCTTTGTACTGGCTGAGCTGCACCTTTGGCTAGTGTTCATGGAATAATCCCAGGGAAATCTCTATATATTAACTTCATAGGGATCTCACTGTGGAGTGCCCTGGTTTAAAACTTGACAAAGATTTAGTGCCCATCTGTGACTGACTTCCATAACCTTGAGCAAGTTAGTCAGTATATCTATACTCTAAGAAATGGGGGTAATAGTACAGCCCATTTCTTAGGAATTTTTGAGAGGGAAACCATTAAGGTCTATGAGTTACCTGGCCACCACAGACACTGGAACCATTGATTAATGCAAGAGTCCTTTGATATCCTCTCTGAGGGCTAGTGGTGGTGTCTTCTCTACTGATTCATCCACTGTACCAGTATCATCTAGCACAGTGCATAGCACCTCTGTAAATCCCTTATTTGCTTTAGAGTAAAATTTACTTTGAATATATATCACAAATCTCACATTTTATAAGCACAAAATAGATTATCGTGAGGCAAGAGTATCATTCTAGTGTTATTGCCATAGTGAGAAACAGAGATTTAATTTTTAAGAACATAGATGATTATCCAGCAGCTTAAACTGAGCAACTTAAAATTAGCTTATTGCTGGTTCCTGTCACCTGGGAGCACTTTCCAGACTATTTATATTAAAATTAATTGCAAGGACACTGAGTTTGAGATACTTTAACCTGTTGCTGATATAGCAAATGGAGGTTGAAACCTTTATGAACTTCCAGTTCTACTTTAAACTCTTTGCATTCTGGAAGGCATGAATGTTACTTTTTTTTTTTAATATGAGCTCATTTAAAATACATTTTTTTCTTTTTCCTTTCTTCTCTTTTTGTTTTTATTCCTATCTTAATTTTTTATCATAGCAGTTCTTTTAAAAGAGTCTCTCAAAATATAGCAAGCTGAGATGGAGGAGACTAAAGAAAATGTGGTGCAAGAAAATTGCTGCAGATTCTATAGACTTTTGTAGGATGTATCAAGACTTTATGTATCTATAGACTTTTGTAGGATGTAGACTTGTAGGATGTATCAAGATTTAGAATATCTAGCAGAAAGCTGGATTAAAACTTAGTGAAAATTTACAAGAAGGAAACGCTGAAGTAACAAGCAATCTGTTTCTGACATTGTGGTTTAGAGCAAAACTTACCCTTTCCATAAGAGAATCTCTAGCAGAATCTCAGAAAAATCAAAGCAGTTGCAACTGTAAAAGGAAATGTATATTTAAAATGCCAGGGAGAAACCACACGCAGGGATCCTCCTTCGTCGGTTATAGCTCTATCATTAAATGTCCCTTTCAAAGCTCTGAACGGAGATGGAAATCGCATTTATAAATAGATATATAAAGGGAATGGATGGCAATGATGATGTTCAGCAGATGATCAGATGGCTGGTGCCGTCTGTGGTGTTCCGAGGTCCATCACAGGCACTGGCAGCAGTAAGAGCATGGGAATGCAAGGTGCAGGAAGCCTGCAGTCTTACTGGATTTATAGTGAGAACACAAAATAAGTACAGATTTCACTGTTACAGTTTTTACAGAAAAAAATGCTGATTATTTGCTTATTCAGATTTTCATGGCTCAACTGGAATGTGGATCAAATAGTTTGGTTTCTGTAGGTGAGATGTAGGTTGGCTCTGCTTCAGTCATTCCTCTTGGCTGCCCTTGCGTTACTCTCTGTCCTTGCAGAGCATTGAAATGGATGCAGCACAAATTCTCTTTGTGTTTACTTGGCAAATTGGTTAACACAGGCTTAATTTTTGGAAGAGTTTCTCAGAAGTGTGCTAAGTGCATTTTAAGAAAAGTATGCCAAGAGTTATTTCTTCTAGCCTTTCCACGAACTATTTTATGGTGATGAATGTATTTTCCCCTAATGCAGTCAGAATTAAATATGAAAATCTATATGAATTTCAGTTCTGCACACCATAAAGTACACTGAGACTTTGTTAGAGGCAACAAGGCATCCAGAATTTAACATACTGGCTGTGTTGTTAAATACTATGAAATTGAGACAAGAGGCTGGTTACCTGTGTGCCTTCTCGCACGTTATGACATTAATAACATGAAATAACTTACAATAAGCTAATGTCAAACATGGATGTATGTGCATATTCATGTGCAATGGTACACTTTACATCGAAAAATTTCCAGAAGGTCCTTGTAGAATGAAAAAAAAAAAAATCTGAAAGCAATTGGCTGTGCAGTGAACCTGTTTCTTGGGCTTTCTCCATGCAAAACAATTCAAAGTTGTCCACAGAAATTCACAGGGGAGGTGGTTGTTACTGAGGGAAAATAAGCACAAAGCCTATTTAGATGGCTAAAGATTTCCCAGGCCAATCTCTCTCTCTCTTTCTTTGTTTTTATTTTTTTTATGTTTGTTTTTTAAAGTTGGTAGTAGGAATACTTTTTCTCTATGGTCATACTGAAGTTATGCTTTTCAAAAGGCATGATATGAAAATAAAGAAGCATAGTAAGTGTTTTATTTTAACGTTATTAAAGTATTACCATTTGTTGCTGTATCGGTGAGGTGTTACAGAGCCCTTGAAATTTTGTGGGCAGGGAAGGCAAAGAAACAGGCAAAGATTTTCAGATTTTTAAAATTCTTTTGTTCTAAAAGGGAATTAACTCCAGATCACTTGATTATTATCTTTTGGGATATAAAAGAAACAGGTACAAGTTAGAATAAAATAATGCTTGAGATTGCAATGCAAAGTTATATAATATTAACAGTTTTCAGTTTGACAATAGATGAACACTATGTGAAACCCATGTATTTTTTTTGCCTCCAAAATACTAATGTGACTAATGTATGTTCTGCCTTTCCTGTAGTTGTTGGCAAAGCGGCATGTGACTTTACCAAATTATACCAACACTGTGGCAGTTTCTTTTCTGATACTGTGATTCAAAGTAGGCTTTGCTAAGACCAATTTACTTGTCCAGCTTGCAGGATTAAGGAGTTAAATGCTCAGGGTAGCATTTTGAACGTGCATTTTGCCTAATCCTGGAGTAATTTTACTTTTCCAAAACTTTAGAGCGAAGCCAAATGTTCCCCAACGCTAAATATAGTAGAACCACCTCAGAATGTCCCATTTCCTTTGGTTGTGATAATAACTGGGTTTTTCAATCGTGTTGTGGCTAGTGCTGCTGATTGTGGCTTTGCTTTTGGTGCTCTCGGATGCCTGTGGCCCTGCTTTTCCCTTCCTAGCAGTGGCAGCTTTGCTCTCCACCGCAGGATTCCCCAGGCACAACGGGAATTGCAAATCCGTGCACAGCTTGCACTGCCATAACACGTCTGCCATTTGAGCCACAAACTGCATTTTGCTTGAAGATTTCATTTCATATCTTTAGGTTTGTGGAAAATTGCGGAAAATAGAATGATTACGGATAGCCTGGGTATAAGGGTTTTTTTTCCTGACATGATATGTTAATCTTAAGTTAACGCGTTATGAAAAATGTATATTGAGAGCCTCTATTTTGCACGTGATACTATATATTTTGTACTTCAAAGTTCATGTTAAATTTTCAGATTACTACTTCTAAAATAAAATTAAAACTTTCAGATCTCTATGCTAAAGAGAGTATAATATGAATATTATTCATATTCATAAGCATTACTTATGAATTGCAAGTTAGGGAGAATAAGGAAATCAGTGCAGGAATATAATGAGAATTGTCTGGGGCCTGTAGACACACTGGAGATAGTGATGTGAGCAACTTCTCTTTTCAGATGAACTACGTAAGAAAAGAACACCAAACATTTAGAAGATGGTTTATCAAGGAATTGCCTTGGTAAATGGCAGAATGAAAGATTCCGCTAGTCAGTGGATTTTCAAATGTTTGGATTGAGTTTAAAACTCTCTAGGATATACTAAGCCCAAATTGTGTGCAAGGCACTTTGCAGTTCAGTAATTCCAGAGGGGGGAAAAACGTAAATAACTTTAAAAGGAAATGGTCTAAAAGAACAAAAGTATCAAAGGTAACTCCTAAAACTTTCTCATATATTGAAGGGGTAAAGGCTGATAGGTTAGAGGTGCGTGATGCATCTTGAAGAGTATTTTATTCATTGCTCTGCAACTAGAGAAAAGAAATAAAATAATCAACCTAATCCTAAAGTCTGTGAAAACTCTTTAGGTTGAAAGGGAACAGAGAAAATTCTCCCAAGGGAGTTAGCGTGTTGCTATGTGAACAATTATAGTGCAGTAGCAGAGGGTGTTTACTAAGTACCCACTATTCTGAGGAAGGTTTTATTTGGGGTGTATCAAAAGAGAAGGAAAAGCGCTCTGATGCCAGTTAACACAACTGGCCCATGATGTGCAGTGGCTTCAGTGAGGTTTCTTCTGAAGGAACCATGGCAAGTCCGTTTACCCGGATCCGATCGGCCTTTCAAAGTCGTGGAAGAGCCTAGAGGACATTGGAGTGCAAGTCCATTTTTGTTGAATGTTGATAAGTGGAGCATGGATGTGATGCCTCCTGCTGTCATACCTCCAAATGCAGGATTTCCTAGTGCAATCTGAGTGAAATCTGGAATGAGGGCCAGGATAAAAACCTCATCCTTGAAGGAATCATCACAGAATGTTTAATGAGGATGGGGGCACATTATAAGGTTTCCTAATCTTCTGGAAGTTGGCAGGCTCCTAAGGAGAAGCGTTAAGTGCAAAGTGCCTTCAGCAATTTACTCAGAGGATGTTCTAGAATATTCAGGATTTCAGTGCTGTTGATGGCTGAATTGCTGTTATGAGGTTTTCCTCATTTTTGTGTGAAATATTACGCTTAGCTGATATCACAAAGGCGTTGTGGAATGTCAGTAGACATCTTAAAATGTTTTTTTTTCCACATTTTTATCATAATTAGACACAATTCGTGGTAGTCGTCAAATATACTTAAAATGATTAGGGTTTGCTACATATTTCCCTTCAAGGAAGAATTTGGAAATTAATGGAGATCTTATCTATATTTAAAGATATCACACTACCGCTTTTGCCTCTTTATTATGTTTTTATGTGTGTGTGTGAATTACAGTGCTGGAAGGAAAGTCCTGACCTTTTGATTTTTCCCATGTATTTGACGAATCAACTCATAATGTTTTCACAATGTCATGACTGTAATTTCAAACCTATATCTCCATGGGATTTCCTCAGGAACCAGGAATCCTAAGCAATACCTCTAGATATAGTCTGAAATTACATTTCACTGATAAGTGAACAATGAACTAAGTAATAATAGGTAAACAGTGAATTAAGAAGTGTTTATAGTTAATTGTTAAACACAATCATTTTTGGCATGATTAGAAGAGAAAACTGGGGAAAAGCTCTTCATAATTCTAAATGAAATAAAATATTTGAGTATGTATGATTTCTTGAAATGAATGAATGAATTTGGCTTTTGAAAATCACCTAAAATTGAAGGCCTGACAGCAGATAAATGAAACTTTACGTATTTGCCAATAATTTAGGAGACAGCTGCTGCAGTCATGGGTGTCCAACAGGCCATCGGATAGATGCTGATTATGGTGCCTAATTGGTGTACTTTTCAAGATGGATAAACAGAAGCAAAAGGATAAAGATTTGGATTAAACAATGGTGAGATCACATGGCGAAACTATCAATTTTCGAATACCTAATCGGAGAGAAAGTAACCAACTGTGTAAATAGAGGATGGCTTATGAGAAAAAGGTGAAAATGTGAACTAGGATAATTTGCATGGAGGAAAATGATAAAAATAACATTGAGTAATACTCAAAAGGATTTGATTTCCTCATAAGAAAATATTTATTCTAAAATATTCGAGTTTTGAAATTAGAAATTTCTGTTCAGAACTACATATGGGTGAATTCTCTGTAGAGAACCATATATGTTATAAGACGTACCCGGTATATTCCCCTCTTCTGTCTGCTGTTTGTCTGTGTTTGGTATTTTAAAAACCAAGATACAGTGCAATTCCCTTGGAAGGCAATTGATGTGCACCATGTAATGGTGTACAAAATAGACCCCAAATCCCATATGCGCCCCTGTGTGCCTGGGGGGAATCCCAGGATCCTTAGATGGCTGCTTCTGGGATGATAGTGCAGCAGCTTGCATTGAACAGGCTCTCCTAAGAAGAAATGGCTTTTGGCTTGGTCTGTAACCGAGTATTCTGCTTCCAGGATAATTGTGTAGATCACTATGATATTCGTTTAACTGCCCGCCTCAGGCTTTGGGTAAAATAAATAGAATTATGAACTTGTGCCAGCAAAACTGGGGTGGTTCAGGGTTCAGTATCCACAAGCATAAAATACCGATGCTAAAGTGAACACCAAATTTCATATATTTCATGGAAGAAAAACATATTTAATAAAGAAAAACAGGCTCTGAAGGGAACCAGCCTTATCTTTTTAAGGTTCTGAAACTTGCAATGTCACTCAAGATACAGTCTTTGTTTTGGGAGTGAATTATTTATGGCAGACATCTGTGTTATATGCTTGCTCTCTAGAACAATAGTGTGCGAATTCTGTGGTTCACTGCCACCCAAAATAAGCTGTGTCCATCACTGTCTGTTATTCCTTTAGAACCAATATTAAGGGAGGGAGAAGTGTTTCTCTTCCCACACTTCACTATTCACACACTTAACATATACATTTATGCATTTGACGTGTTTGTGTTTGGTGTTTATGCATTTGATGAGTATTTATAGCTTTCCATCATCAGATCATCACTTCTATTAAATGCTGGATACTGAAGTTAAAAAAAAAATCACTGTTCTGAACCGGTATTGTTCAGTATCACCTCAAGTGAACTGATTTGGTACTGTTTGGACAAATCTCAGATGTGCTAAGACATTTTCATGTTCTGAAGAATGTTAAAAGTGCTAAAGAATTAATGATTCTGGCCTTTCAAACAGCCAGAATTCTTTTTGAGTTTGCAGGTTCAGACAATAAGGCTAAGAGACTCTGATGTCAGTATGAAGAAAAACATGCCTTTGAACTCTCATGATGAATTGGAATATCATCCCTTACCCTCTTACTGATGAGTTTAACAGGCAGGTGCAGTTTAAGAGCTCGGTCACTGCAGTGTGTGCCTTGGATAGTGACTCTGGGACATTTACAGTCTCTTAAGCTCTTCACTCCTAGGAAGTGAAAGGAAGTGAAAGTCAAAGTCATTAAAAAAAAATCCTGGAAGGATCATGAGATGGGACAACAATCTCCTGAGGATGTCAGGAGGGCTCAAAGTTTAAATGAGTGAATAAACACAAGGATATTTTTGATTAGACTCTTCTGATAGTGGAAGGGATATATACAATATTAAAATAGACCTTGGCAGTTTCTTTGGCTTCTTAATTTAGAAAAAAATCCTGCTTGTCTTTTGCTTCCTACCTGTGTGCTGAGATTTGGATGATTCGTGAGATTTAAACTGCACATGAAATACACACAGTCTTCTCTCTTTTATCTGATTTACCTAGAAAGATGTTACGCTCACTTGGTGTAACATTGCTTTCCCACCGTCTACATAGTCCTGTGTGGGTGTAATCACAATTCAGAAATCTGAAAATAAACCCCAAAGATAGCACATTTCCTTCCTTCATTTCAACAGAAGCACATGAGCTACAAAGTCCAATGAAAGTAAACATCAGCTGAACATCGCATGTCCTCCTGGTCTCTCTCATGCACGTCAATGTGCTATCAAAATGACATCCATTAGCGTATTTCTGTAGTGATGATCCATGAAGAAATAATTGCACGGCACAGCTGCCTAAACTTTCAGAACAATATTGTAGTAATGCCTTTAAATTTTAATTAGTAGAAACATCATATATGGAAACACATTCTGTGTAGTTGCTATGTACTTGTTCCCCTGACGGTGCTTAACTTCATGCTGGTTGCAGAATGAACTCAGTTTCATGTTGGATATGCTTGCCTTCCTTAAGCAAACTTCTGTTTCTTCCCTTCTCTTTCATTAGGTGGCCAAGCAAACTGTTCCAAAACTGTATTCCTATTCAGTTGGCTGTTTCAGCCAGCTGTTGCCCATCCTGCTTGCTGGGAGGTTTCTTTGTGTCCCCTTTCAAAGGCCTGGAGCATCATTTTGGATTGTTATTTGATTTTGTTGCTGTTCAGAAAGCACCTGCCAAAATATTAGTAAGGATTAAAATTTTAATTAATTTCATAGTGTCCTCCAGGACACTAACTGTTCGCTTTTATTGTCCACTGAGAAAATTTCCTGCAGTAGCAAGGAATTTCCTCACAAAAATCACAAATCACATGATTTGATGTTCTCTTTCAGATCTCTCCAATATATTTATTTTTATCATGGCAATTAGAAAAGATGAGAGAAGAAAAGCAGTCCATGACACCTACGCCAAGATCATCATGTGTTCTGTGCTTGCCATAGGCTGAGACTGCAAATCCTCTAAGAGCAGATACAGTCTTTTTGCCTGTCCTCTTAGGGAGGCTATTAAGGACTTGTGATAATAGTATAAATAGCTGTATAAAGTATCACACTATTAAAATGGCAAACTATTTAAGATTCCCTGCCCAGCTTTCTCAGCTTAGGCTATCCTGTATAATCCTAGAATCACAGAATGCTGAAGGTTGGAAGGGGCCTCTAGATCTCATCTAGTCCAACCCCCTGCACACGCAGGGTCACCTAGAGCACGTGGCACAGGACTGCGTCCAAGCGGGTTTGAAGATCTCCAGAGAAGGAGACTCCACAACCTCTCTGGGCAGCCTGTTCCAGTGCTCTGGCACCCTCACTGGGAAGAAACTTGCTGAGGGAGCGCTCTGTGCCTTCATCCAGGTCATTGATGAATAAATTGAACAGGACTGGACCAAGGACTGACCCCTGGGGGACCCCGCTAGCTACAGGCCTCCAACTAGACTCTGCACCGCTGATCACCACTCTCTGGGCCCTGCCATCCAGCCAGTTCCTAATCCATCTCACTGTCCACTCATCTATCCCACACTTCCGGAGCTTGCCCAGGAGGATGTTGTGAGGGACGGTGTCAAAAGCCTTGGTGAAGTCGAGATAGACGACATCCACCGCTCTCCCCTCGTCTATCCAGCCGGTGATTCCATCATAGAAGGCTATCAGGTTAGTCAGGCAAGATTTCCCCTTGGTGAATCCATGCTGACTGCTCTTGAGCACCTTCTTGTCCTCCATGTGCCTGGAGACAACGGCCAGTATGAGCCGTTCCATCACTTTTCTGGGGATCATGCCTGTGACACGTAGATAAGGAGGTGCTATTGGCTCAGACGGATGTTTTTAAAAGTGCCTTTTACTTAGTCATCAATAAAATAAATTATCATCAACCTTTCCATATTTGTGTAAATGGCTCGTCCACAAGCAATCTAAAATGGCAGTTTTTTCTTTGCAGGGAAGAAACATCTGGTCGTTCTGTTAAATTTTTGCCTGGAAAGAGCAGTGAACCAAAGCATGAACTGCTTGTCACAAGCATGAATAATACATAACTTGGAAAGCCTGGTGGATTCCAGTTCCTGCATTTTAGTTTTTCTTACAATATACAGCTTTAGTCTGGTTATGTGGTCCTGATAGAAGAACAGCTTGATGAAAGTCTGAGGACAGCTTCTAATCAAGAAACTCTTACGGTGCACGAAATTCTTGCTCGTTTTGCTTTTCCTTGCTATTAAAGACTTAATTTTGCTCCATATCCTGCTTCTGTTAACACTGGGAGTTGATTGTTTGGATCCAGTGGGGCCTTCTGAATAGTATGAAACGTGACAGTAGTGTGGTTCATAATGTGCATAATGTTCATAGCGCGGTTCATAATGCAATTTTGTGAGGAAGGCTTGGTTTGAGTTACTTGCTTTCATGAGATGATGCTAGTAGACTAATACATCCAGTGGGGGGAAATGAAGGTTACTCAGCACACATTTATTCCTAGTGCAGCCTTGTTGCTAAGAGGAACTTTGACTGTTCTATGTTGAGAAAAAAGAGTAATTCTCAATCACTAAGGGTGTGAAATAGTTGTGTTAGCATAGCAATAATATAAGATTATACATGCATTTTTACTTTCCCTCTCCTTTTTAAGCAAAAGAAGCAAACCCCCGAAGTTAAATGTTCTAATTTGTGTCCTATCACTGTCCTTTTCCATAATTAATTACTAAATGTTTATATCTGCAGAGCTGACAATGAAATAATACCTCCGTGCAACCTAATACTAATATTTTGTATGCACATATTTGCTTTGCAAACCAGTATCATTATTCTAAATTTCATATTTCCTATTGCAAAATGGAATTTTCAAGCTTTTATATATCTGTTGTTTTATAACCATCTTGAAAATAAGTTCTCAGTGAAAACAAGCCAACTGGAGAAATCCGTCATGAAAAATTCATTTCTTTTCTGAGTTACACGTGTACAAAGAAAAAGTCTTTAAAAATTGTTGTCCTGAAAGGAACTATACTGATAAATAGGCAGAAAGATCTTGATTTAAAAAAGGAAAAAAAAAAAAAAAAAAGATTTGGAGAGAAACAAAAAAAAAAGGGGGAAAAAAGTCCATATGGAAAGACAATTTTCAAAAATAAGGACTTGATCCAGAACCTAGGGCAGTCATTAGGAAAATCTCTTCTTGAGTTTTTTGCTTTTGCATGAGGCCACAAGGCCTCATTCTGGCAGTCCTGAGCGGGTGCTTGATGGTAAGTTCCAGCCTAATCCCTCTGAAGCTACTATGCTCAAGTTAAGCATATGTTTAATGTACGTTACTTGAGATCTAAATAAATGGACAAGAGAATATAGCTGAACTCGCAGGGTAATTCAATGATAGTTCCTGGTACTAGTAAAGCTCTCATAAAAGAGAAAAAGTCTTTATTGTACAGGTATAGAAACTTCTATGGTTAGAAAAACAGCCATGTCAGGTCAAATATTGCCAGGACATTTTGGGGAGAAGAATAAAACTGATAAGTATGATCCCAACCTGCTGGTTTTACGTGCCCCTCTTTCCAGAGCTTTTTCATTAAGTGCAATTTTTAACAGATAATGTCTCCTGTCCCTTTGCCTTCACATTTCTATATTCCTATAATATGAACACATTTTTTAGATTATTTTATGTTTTGCAACAATATATCTCTTTTTTGCTTAGTAGACAGCTGGAAAACATATACCAAAACATGCTTTTGGCAGTCATCACGGCTGTGATCATAAAAATCAAATTCAGGATGAAAGAGAAGGTTAAGTAAAATGCATATAAAAAGGAAAAGAAATAGAAAACAGTGCAATGACTGGATTGCTAATATTTTATAAAAACAATACAAGCAACCTGAGGATATATTCATTTGCTAGAAAAGGATTTTCTTTCATATTATGTGGTTAAATGAGGAGGAATCATTAGATTAAAAAGAGTAAGGGTTTTAGCAAAAAAGGGAATATTGGGTTGCTTCCTAAAGGGTTTGGTTGGACTCTCTTGGAGTCATGTGGTCTTGATTTTGTTAGTGAACTGTGCCAAATTGGTCCCTTTTTTTCATACATTTATGAATGCCTGCAGATGCTATTCCGTAAGCAGAGCGTAGAAATGTGTTTTAGATCTAAGCACCTAGTGAACGGAATCAGGAAAAATATTTTCCTGACCTGGCAGTGAACTCCGCAGGACCCGAGGCCCTCGGCGAGGAACATCTGGGTGCGTTTGTGGGCACACGCAGTGGGGACGCGCTTGCAAACACGGCCAGGAAAGCGTCTCCCGGCCACGCTCCTCCGTACTTTTCCACCCCTGTTGAACAAATTACGGCCTTGCCGTAGGAGACAGTCACACGTGTTTTGGATCACCGTGTCTTTCCCCCTCTGGGACTGCAGTAATTAATTTTCCTAGACTTCTTTTTCTCTTCCTTAGGAAGCGTGATGGCCTTGAAGGCTTCTCATGCAAGCGCGGCCATAGCGGCCTCGTCCTCTGAGGAGGGCTGCAGGTGTAGGCAGAGGTGTAGCCCAAAGATTAAGGAAGAAAATGGGGGCGCTTCAAAGAAAAAAAAATAGTGAATGATCCATCTGTTCGTCAGGAGTGACCCCTCGTTATCTCATGTCTCTTCATAATGTGAATTCAATCTAGAGGGTGGGTAAAACTGCAGCTCTCCAGACATGAATGAGGAAGCTTTGCTTCTGACATAGAAGGTAACAGAGCTGAATGGGACCCTTGAGCCAAATTCCCCAATTTTGTGTTGATCAGATGATTTTTTAAGTAGTTGACTGTGTGTGACTCTGTCTTTTACAGATGTGTGTATTTCTGGGACTTCTGGGTACTATTGCAAGTTTGTTTTATCTTGAAATTATCATTTCCACATAGGATTTTTCCACTGTTGACTTTTTTTTTTTTTTTTTTTTTTTTGTGAAGGACTTGTTTTGGGCAGTTTCACTACGTTTCTCTTTTGTTTTCAAGGTATATTTAACCACTTTCCAGATTGGCTGAGCTGAGCATTCAAGTAAAGGTTCAAGCTTAAAATTATTAAAAGATTTTCTTTGTATTCTGATTGTATCTAGCATTTTCCACTGAGGTTTTTGAGATGTGTCCTATTTATTCTGATTGCTATTCTATGCGAAGAGACAATTGATGATGATCAAAAAGTGAAAAAAGACTGATGTTAAACAGAGATAGTCCAAAGTCTTAGAACTCATATCACTTTTTTTTCATACATACAAATATCTTTGTGTCCTAGAGCAATTTCTTAATAGTGGTCGCCCAGAAATATTAGCTATAATAACAGGACAAAGAGAATATTTTCTTAATTATGGCTTTTCAGTAAGGGCTTCAGCTTTCATTTAAAGAAATAATTTCTATTAAACCTCAAAAAAATATTGCAGTAGTGCTTTTCAGGAGATGCCTTTTGGTTGTGTAATGATCTTCTCTGAGGACTGGCCAGTTGGCTACTTCATGGAGTCATTTGCCAATAAAATGATATGCCAGGTATGAGAAATTAATACATAACTTCAACCATTTCAGAATATTTAATCAATACTTGTTGATAAACAGAGGCAGAGAATGTATGAAATTGGCTTTTGAAAAAGTGCTAGACATTATTTTCTTCTTCATTATACCTCCCTAGCCTTTAACACCTGCATAAAATTTATAGAATGTGCTACAAGACTGGAAAGCAGATTGCTGCTTTCCTTTTACTTTCACTGCTTCAGTATTGGTTGAATTATTGAAATATGACAAAATATTTCAGCTTCAAGTGTCTTGTCACCTTTTCTTAGCACAGTTAGCATGGTCAGACTGAAGCGTGGTACCACTAATAGCAGTAACAAAAGTCCTTAGAAAACAGATCAGAAAGTGTATAATTTCACTAACATGATATTTCCTCCTGCATTTAGAAGGAAGGGCCCCTCATGTACTGCCAGCAACATGAAAAAGAAGGAAAGTTTCAAGTGGCATGAAAAGAAACAAAAAACCACACAGAAACAGATTAGCTGTAGCTTTTTGTATGGCTCTAAGGAAGAAAAATAATTAGACAGCACTGAGGAGCTGCTCAGTTTCTGATCCTGCTCGTGGTCACACTTTGATGTACTAGGTGTAATGGAGGCATAGGTAGTATAATTGGAGGAAATAACCATTTTTTGACCTTTTGCAGAGAACATGCCTTATTATTTTTAAATAATCTTTCTGCTTGCCTGCACTTAGAAGAATAAATCCTGGGTAGGTTTATTTTATACCAAACGGCACAAGGCTCTATTGCCATTTATAGAGCTCATTATAAAATTTCTTGTTGCTCAGCTGCTTGTTACCTCTTTGAGCAGCTGCTTCAGGCACAGGACTGTGATTCTGTTGTCCTTGGCTGTAGACCACATGGACAAGAGCTACCTGCCTCTTCCTTCTCTTCTCGATGCAGAACTGTCTCATTCCTCTTCAAAAGGAAACTCTGGGGAAAGTTGATAAAGGTATCACTCTTTAATATTTTCCCCCCATATGGGGAAAAAAAAGTCTGTCTTTTTGGAATGAATGTCCCTGAGCAGATATAGAAGTTGTTACAAAGCTTTTGTTAAGCGTTATTTCTATCTTAGGAAGGCTGATCTGTGTCTCACAGCTGGATGGCTCTTCTGTGGTTTGTGGTTTTGAGGTCAGTGTCCATGTGTCTTTTTTTTTTTTTTCCTCCCTTTTTAATCTTAAGTTCCCACATCTAAGCCCAAACATCATCTCCACTCCCCTCCGCTATTGAGACAAAGGATTCACCTGGTTCAGCCATTTGACATCCTTATTCTTGGGTCAACAAGCCGTTATGTGACCCACTCCATCTTATGCATCAAGCCAGACTTTATTACCCTTTGCATCAGTTTAGCTTTCTCTCCTTACGCTAGTATCAACAGTTGGAAAGCACCAACTTCTTTCATTTTTAATATTTAAGATATGTGGGCCATTTTATAATGAGTACATATGTTTCAAATGTGTGAAGAAATAGAGCTCTCTAAGCCTTAAGATCTGCATTTCTACCTGAACTGGATATGAATCATCGAGGTATGATTCCAATTTTAAGTACATTTCATATATAATAGAAAAACTCTAAGATATATGTTGCAATGCCCTATAGCCAGGCTGTCTGGAGAAGCAGTTGGGCTATAAACGGGATGTTACTGGGCTATAAATCTGGATTATTTTGACATCCATGTTATCTTTTTTTCTACCTCACACTGACCCAGTTTAATAGTCATTATCTCAAGAAGACAGACAATCAAGTTTTAGTGCTGGTTATCATACCACATTCATACCTTATGTGCAGAAACTTAAGAGAATATTAACTGCTAAGATCAGGCTGGAGTTGAAAGGGAGCAAGAAAAGTGATCACAGTCAACTAATACTTAATCAGTAATCACAGTAAATTAATACATGGCGTCAGGTAGTTTACCAGGTTTTTAAGCCCACAGTGCTGCTGCTGTTTGTTTCCTGAAAAAGGCAGTTAATTTCTAAAAGAGTGGGGGAGGTTTCCTCATATCAAAAGAGTGATGCTAAAGTAATACTGGGAATAAGAGAAGCTACCTGCGTAATTCTTAGTTCCTGAGGATCCTGACATGAATCAGGTTAATGTTCTGACATTAATGATGGCCTCTCTTAGTCATCACAAGTCAGCCTTTCACATTTTTTTTTTCCGGAAAGGAGCAACCGAAGAGCATAGCAGCTTTTTCAGTTTGCCCACTCTTCCTGTAATTGATTTCAAAAGGGCACATTATGATTTTTTCTATAAATTTCCTGGGCAATTATCAGGCAAGCAAAGATCAGTAAATACTAGGGCTCATCTAAGCGAGGAAACCTAAGCAAATATGGGAAAGCAAGAGCTGTTCTTATTCTGTAATGTGTTGTCTACATGGTGGGGCTTGTTACACACATATATTTATGAGGAGATTTATTCCTCCCCATCCCCTGTAAGCAATGACCAACACACTTGAGCATCATTTAAAACTGAACCACAACTCTCTAATGCCCACAGATTTTGTCACGCCTTCAAGACAAAAGAGGAATAAAATAATGCTATGGGGCGAAGAAAGAAGGAGGGTCCATTATACACAACTGTGGGGTGCCAAGTGCCCTGGGATGCCTAAGAAAGACTCCCGAAAATCAAGAGAGGAAGTGTAAGGACAGTAGACAGGATTTTACTATGGATGATCCTTTATCATTAAACTCAAAGACTCTATTTTCCAAGGACCTACAATGTTCTCCTGATGGAAATTACAACCTTTTCACATCATAAATAACTCTCCTCCAAGGAGAGGCAGTTTGAGGAGTACTAATGCATGGAGATGAATGCTGTGATGGCACATGGACCTGAGGTACCAGAGCCCTGAAGGGTTTCTTCCCAAAATATGACCTCCCAGTGAGGATGGGGACATGAGCCCACAGGGGAGGAACCCTAACCTGATTTTACTCCCTCCTCTTCCTCCTTAAGGTTTGTTTTCTGCTCCGGGCCCTCTGGCCTGGAGATTACCCAGGGGTGGCTGCTTCCTCCATGGCCTGGTCCTGCTGGCCACTCTCTTTGCTGTGTATATACTGCATATATACTTAGCAACCATACTGGATAAATAGCTGTATCCAGCTGTTTATTTTATGTTTGCTTCCAGTAAAAAGGGAAAGATACTTACGTTCCTTGTCATCTTTGTCCAGCATTTCTGCCTACCGATTTGACTGCGGAGTCTGGGCTCCGGGTAAAAACGGGCTATTTCAGTCTTCTGTTTCAGCCTTTCACAGAATCAGGTTGAAAACAAGAGACCCCCAAGTCCCAAATGTGTCTCCTGCTGGCAACTGGCATTTGAAGTAGTTTAGCTTTGAAATCTCCCATATATTTATTTAATGCACGAGGAATGAAATAGGACCGACTCAGTCCTTTAAAATTACTGTGATGGCTGGCAGTGAAAAAGCTGATTATATGTTTTGCTGAAGAGATAAAGCTCGTCAAAGGAACTCAAGACAGAACTATCGTAAATACACATCTAAATTCTACAGAAACTTTCTCTTCATCAAAAAGCTTGTTTTGATGATAAATTGACTGATTAAAGAAGTAGCATTGCTCTATGCGCCAACTAAAACTGGAGGAATACAGTGAGTGTCTTTGAAATGAAAATTCACTTGGTCACGCACAACTATGAATAGCAAAGTTCACTATTTTCCTGAGCACAGTGGATGAATAGAATCCGTTGTATTCCGTGGCCAGCGTCCTAGGGACATTCGGGGAGTTGCTTGTGTCATCTCTGAACTTCCAGTGTCCTTCACAAAAGGATCCCAGGTGGTGTTTTGGGTTCTTTTTTTTTTTTTTTTTTTGCCTACCAGGGCAGCAAAAACATGGAAAATATAAGGCTGTGCCTGCTCCATACGCTGCCACTGATAGGTACAGATCTCTCAAGCAGTTATTTAATATTTTTCTTTTATCTTCAATGCTGACCTAGTAATACCTGCCATTGTAAAAATATAATGAAATCTAATAAATGGAAAGTCCGACTGATTTTTCCAAAAGTATGAAAAATGCAGTGTAAAACCAGTCTGGTTAATCTGGTCGTATAAATGGGTATTTGTTACGTCTAAAATTTTGATTTTTTAAAAACATGCTTGGAACTTCAAATGCTACGAAGTCAGGAATTGGTTTATGTTTTGGTGTTTTGATTAAATAAGTAAATTTTATTTGCTTTACAAATTATTTGTTGTAGTTTAAAGAACAATAACTCAGATACATAGCATCATCAGGTCATATGCAGTAACAAAAAATTAGTAGGCAGAAAACTATATTCTATTTATCATCTGCTAAACTAAGTGAGTTTTACCCAAAGTATCTCGTTTGGTGTAACTAGTGCAGCCTTCAGTGGGCACTGACTGTTGTGGGAAGATCCGTGCTGGAATGTGCCGGGAATGAGCTGTGCATGGAGATTCATGAAACGGAGCAGATGCTTTGCCCACTTGTTGTGAGAGGCTGTGCCAAGTTGTGTAACTACTGTCTTGGGAGTAGGTTGTTGGAAATCTGAAGAAGGCATCCAACTTATGGTAGAAACTTGAGCATGAGGTAAGTATTCAGAATATTCATCTGCGTAAGTATCTGGAGTATTTACTTTCCAAGACAAGGACATAAATGCCGTTTCAAAGCCTTACTGGTGGTCTTTGTACTCAGTAGAATGGAGATTCCCTCCAAATTTATAAATGCCAAGGTCAGCAGCTGAAGAAAGCTGTTCTTTGTGAGGTTTTACTCCTGGTTTAATACACTTCACAGAATTGGTTGTTCACTTTAATTTTAAGCAGTACTGTTCAAATATTTATGAAAATTTCCAGAAAATTTCAGTCTTAAGTCATGGCCATGAAAAAAAAAATATAATACTGTGTTTTAAAACAGGAGTTTGCTAAGAGTTCCTTGAATTTCTGTCCCTCTTGATTTCTTTGCCAGGTGTTCTGTAACAGGTAATGGCAAGATTGTGAAAGACAGTTTTTTCTTTTTCTTTTCTTTTTAAGCCTTCTGTGCTGACCCATTTCTGCTTCCATTAAACTAATTGTGAACGTTCTGTTAGTTTCTGCTACATCATGGTTAGACCAACACTATAAACACTATATATTTGTAAATTCCAGTGTAATCCTATGTAAGACTTTTATAAGGATTTAGAAACTAATACTGCATTGCAGATCTACCTTTCAACACTGTGTTCACACAAGTTACAGAGATCAATATTTCCACTGAAATATTGTTAAGGCAGGTTGCCTACGTTTAGTTTCCAGGGTGATAGGAATCTGTATTTTCATAGAATCACAGAATCGTAGAATCATTAAGGTTGGAAGGGACCTCTAGATCTCATCTAGTCCAACCCCCTGCACACGCAGGGTCACCTAGAGCACGTGGCACAGGACTGCGTCCAAGCGGGTTTGAAGATCTCCAGAGAAGGAGACTCCACAACCTCTCTGGGCAGCCTGTTCCAGGGCTCTGGCACCCTCACTGGGAAGAAATTTTTCCTTAAGTTCCTGTGGAACTTTTGGTGCTTCAGTTTGTGGCCGTTTCCTCTAGTTCTGTCAGTGGCCACCACTGAAAAGAGGCCGGCCCTATCCTCCTCACTGCCTCCCTTGAGGTACTTCTAGACACTGCTCAGGTCCCCTCTCAGCCTTCTCTTCTCCAGCTGAACAGGCCCAGCTCCCTCAGCCTCTCCTCATAGGGCAGATGTTCCAGGCCCCTGATCATCCTCGTGGCCCTGCGCTGGACTCTCTCCAGCAGCTCCACATCCCTCTTGTACTGTGGAGCCCAGAACTGGACACAATACTCCAGATGCGGCCTCACCAGGGCTGAGTAGAGGGGCAGGATCCCCTCCCTCGACCTGCTGGAGACGCTCTTCTTAATGCAGCCCAGGATCCCATTGGCCTTCTTGGCCACGAGGGCACCCTGCTGCCTCATGGTCACCTTGTCGTCCACCATGACACCCAGGTCCGTCTCTGCAGAGCTGCTCTCCAGAAGGTCGGTCCCCAGCCTGTACTGGTGTCTGGGGTTATTCCTCCCCAGGTGCAGGACCTTGCACTTGGCCTTGTTGAATTGCATGAGGTTTTTCACCGCCCAGTTGTCCAGTCTGTCCAGGTCCCTCTGGATGGCAGCGCAGCCCTCTGGGGTATCGGCTACTCCTCCCAGTTTGGTGTCATCAGCAAACTTGCTGAGGGAGCACTCTGTGCCTTCATCCAGGTCATTGATGAATAAATTGAACAGGACTGGACCAAGGACTGACCCCTGGGGGACCCCGCTAGCTACAGGCCTCATTTTCTAGCTCTCACTCTTTCTTCTCTCACCTTCTCATTTATTGCTTTGTTTCCTCTCTCTCTCTCTTTTTTTTTAATATTCAAATGAGAAATCCATTTTATAATTCTTGGACTGCCAAGCAGTCTCTGGAGACTTTCTCTTTGAACTACTGACAGAATTGTAGAGCATATGAAAGTCCCCAAACACATTTAGATTAATGAATTTCTTGGCAGCAGGAGTTCTGGGATTTTCAGTACTGTGTATGTACAAGAACATTTTACTGGTTTCCGTATTTAAAAATGACAAGCAACTGTAAATAATCAAAACACAAAATCTCTTTCAGAGTCATTGCTTGTTCTTCTGTAAGAAATGCAGGAAAAGAGAAGGATGCTATTTTTTAAGGATATTTCCAGCTTGTTTGCAAAACATTTCATTAAGCACTTAAACTTTCCAGCAGTTATTTTTTCTTCCAAATGGCTATGACTTCCATGACTGAACTATTATGCATTGTAAGGTTAACTACTTAATGTTAGGGCATGCCTGGGAGAATGACATTATCCTGATTCACAGACCTAGACCATGACATTAGCTAGACTCATAGTATGTAATTAGTAGCTGCTAAACTTTTTGCATGTGTATTTTAGAAAATAACCATCTTTACAAATCAAGTGTGTTATAACATGCTTTTAACAGGAGAGGTGCAGCCTGACCTGAAAATGGCAGTGGTTAGTTATGTTTAATTGAACACTCTGTCTACCTTCTGTTTCTAGGAAACTACAAAAGCCCTGAGCTGGCAGTAGCTGCAGAAGTCAATACTAACGTTTATTCTATCTACCAGTTTGTCACCGGGAAAGCGATATTTTTAAATACTTTTTCCTCCATTTTTTATCAATTTCTAATGTGCCAGGGAGTCAATCTAGGAGGATGTGAAAACCTTTTAAAAGCAGTAATGATGCAATGGCTTATATTTCAGCAGTGGAATTAAGATATTTAAAGACTTGATTGTTGCGTTTAATTTCTTGTGACTCATGCCAAAAGACATTAGTATCCACACATTCATTTGTTATCCAGAATCATTTCAAGCAATAAGTCACTCCAGTAGGAAAGGGGAATCAGAATTTGAAATGAGCTGACTCAATTTTCCTTTTAGTTTATGGTAATATTATTGTATTGTATGTATATAATGATGGATTTACATGGCCTTTTGGGTTTCTGTGAATAACTTACAACATTTCTAATGACAGCTGATGCTGTAGTTACAGATGGGGAGAATCCTCTTTGCAGCAGTGGGTTTTCACTCTATGTGGCTGGAGTCTTTAGGTGTAGCCAGCCTAGACTGAACGTGTAGGTGGCTGTGACCGGGCATTGCAACTCCTAGTACTGACACTCACGTCCCATGCTCTACAAGGCATTATTGCCTATTATTTTCCCATCTTCTTGTTTCTATATTGCCTATTTCCCCTCAGTTAGGATCTCTTCCATGCAGGGGCTTCCAGGGGCTTGAGAGATTGGCCAGCACTGACAGGGAAGCATTAAATCTACCTGCAGAGCCCCTGACAAGTAACAACCCTGGGGATGCATGAGCAGCAATCTGAAGATCTCAATGGGTCAATCTGCTCTTAAACTGTGTTGCCTGGAAGAAATGGATTTTGTTGTTCCCTCAGTACCTGGGTTGAGAAGATATGTAAACATTTAGAACTGTCATCTTCATTGTTGCACAAAACAAATACTTCTACTGTTGTGAATGAGAGATTATCTTTCAGAAGGGTGTTATTAGAAAGTTGATAATGACACTTAAAGAAGATTTTTAAATATTAAAGCAACAGAAATGTGCTTTTCTGTTTATCATATCTTGGACCCTGGGAATACACTAGCACTTCTTTTTTGTATGTGTGCATGGGTTGAATAAACAAGAAAAAACGGTTTATCTTCATGCTTCTCCCTTAATGCTACCCTCAGTTCTCTGTGGTGAAACAGGGGCACTTATACAGGCTTGGAGGGTCTATTAAAAATATATTTGCATCCAAATGAAACTTATAGAGTCTTTTTGTAAAAAAAAAAAATCCTGTGGGCAAATTATAATTAGAGAATCCTGGAGGGGTGGTTAAGGTCTGCATTAAATGACTCATGAAGGATTCATGGGAAGAGCAGCTCTTCCTCCTGCTGAGTAGCATGCTAGGAACAAGGGACAAAATGCTGTCCTCATGGAATGGCCTGTTTTCCAGAGAAGCCTGAAGCTTTTAAAAGAGATCTAGCAGGAGCCCTTGAATGACTAATCCCTGAAACCCAGAAGGTTTCAGTCATGAGATCCTAAATTGACCAGAAGCGGATTTGTGCACCGGATGACTGGCATCCTCAGCCCTGGGGAGACCCGCGTTAGTCCGTGCAGTGGAGGGCAGGGATTTGATTTCTTCAGAAGCAATAGTGGGCCTGGGATGCTGACTGAATTAAAACTGCATTACATGTGCAGTTACTCAAATTCAGGCGGTTGGTTTTGCTTAACTCGGCCATCACTGTGAATACTAAACTAAGCTTTCAAGCAGCATTGTTACTCAGCACTGTTATCTTTTCAGCTTTATTTCTTTTCCATTCACTTTTGGGTTAGTTTTTCAGCTTTTATTGTTAGCAAAACTTGGAGTTCTGCTGACACAGAATTCTTTGACACCTGGTTCCACAGTTTGTGTCAGGTGTAATTTTTTCTTTCTTTATATATCCAAAAATTATCATTGTTTCCTTTCACTGAATGTTACCATCTCTTATTTTGTGGAAAACAATTACCACATTTCAGACTGATTCTTCCATGCCACAATGTATGGAATACACAAATTTTCCTTTTTATAATTATTCTTTCTAAATAAAATAGAGCTGATCTGTTTGGTCTCCTTTCATAGGTGATTTTTCCTGTATTATCAGGGACTCTGCCTCTTCCCAAATTCTGTTTAGCTCTCAATAACCCTTTTGAGATGGGCTGATACTGCTGCAGTTATGCTGTAGATGAGGCTGTACCCTTGGGTTGCTATAGACGTTGTGCTTATTTTCACAAACATTTTTAAACACTGCTACTGTGTCTTTGGGGAAGTGGGTAAGTAGCACCTAATGGGAAACATGTCCTTGATTTGTAAAATGTAAATTCCTATAATTTCCTTCTTGTGAGATTAAAGTGGGAAGGAAAAGAGGAAAAGATGATTCATGCACAGGGCTGGGAATTGAGAGAAGGACTTGTTGATCATGACTTGAAGAAGATCACGAAAGGCAGAATTTAACCTACTTCATATTTACCATAGCAACAAATTTGCTCATTTGCTTATGAAACCCCTTTCCCATGAGTAACACAGCGATGTTCTAATTGTATATGAGATTCTATATGTATATGAGCATATATGTAATGTGCAGTGCTGCGTACTCTAAGAAATAGGATCCATTCTTTTTAGTGGGGTTGGGTTGATTGCATGGTCTGATTGCACCTGTGATTAGACCTTGAGTGTGCCCTGGTATTAGCAGGTAGGGAGAAATGGTAAATAAAAACTCAATACCCAAACAGAAAATGGAGGATTTTAGTCACAGTGATGGAACTATTTATACTGGATAAAATGAATGACCGAAGCAAAAAAAATCCCCAAAACTATTAGCTTACCTGTCAGAAATACTAGGGACTATTTCACAGGTACAAAAACATCTTAGCTGGAAGGAAAACAGTGATGACATAAATAGCACTATCTGCCAGCACATAATCGCTGGATTAAGGTTAACCAGCACAGACTAAAGAGTCGTAAATAGATACGGCTCTGTGCTTCCTCAACAGTTACTTACATCTTTTTTGTGTTGCACTCCTCCTGGCTTAGATTTGCCCCAAGGAGAGTCCCAAGGACTATCCCAAAGCATACTCAAAACTAGGCAAGGCATATTATTGATATCATCTTTGATTAAAGCTTTTCTAGCAGAAAAATGTGCATAAAATGGAAGCTAGTTAAGAAAGAAGAGCTAGTTAAGAAAGAAGAGCTGTGTTTTTCATTTCAGTTATATGATTTTGCTGTTAATTTAATTCAGATGTTTACACTTATACTATGACATCTCTGGAATTAGGGCCCTGAATGTTGAATTTTTAAAAAATATATATTCTGCACACCTCTCTAAGACTTCTCTTGTGCGTTCTTTATATCTGAGGTCCTGATAATGTTGGGAATATTGGACGCCGGGTGCCTGGTGTGTGCTGGTACCCAGCTCTAACACGTGCTCTTGTTTTCCTATTGCAGGGGAGCCAGAATTTAAATATGTCGGGAATATGCACGGGAACGAAGCTGTTGGAAGGGAGTTGCTCATCTTCTTGGCTCAATACCTGTGCAATGAATACCAGAAAGGAAACGAAACGATTATCAACCTGATCCACAGCACGCGGATCCACATCATGCCGTCTTTGAATCCAGATGGCTTTGAGAAGGCAGCATCCCAGGTGTGTAAGGTTCCTCACTGTAAGAAGGGTTTTCCACATCTCTATCAGTCTTAGGACCATAATAAGGGAACTTGAACTAATGATTTTGTACATACATGAACTTTCACCAATGTTATGGTGATTACCAAGTGGAGCAACAAACCTCCAGTATTTTCTAATAGGAGCATAGCCTTGTTTTATTTAACAGTGTGGTTTATGTTCTTGGGCTAGTAGTATAAATGCTTTTTTTAAAAAAAAGGCATTCCTTTTTAAAATAAATTCACTGTATTTTAAAATATTATATTTCCCCCCCACACACACATATTCTTTCATCTAAATTCACTCTCTGAAATTATTCTGAAACAATTATTGTATTACTAATTGTATTACGTCATGTTTCAAATATGGCAGAAAGGGATATTTCTGTTAAAAATATTCTTATATAAATGCGTTTATGCATTTTCTTAACATCCTTCAGAGCTGCGACCTAAACCAACCAAACTTTGTAAGCCATTAAAAAAAAAAAAGTTTGTAAGTTTTAGGCATGATGTACTTTTAATTAAGCTGTTATTCATAAAAATTTAACATGTTATTTAGGATGAAAACCAATCAAGAATCATGTGATGTGTTACTGGAAATTTATAAATTAGAGGTTAAGTAGGACTTTGTTATATAGATTTTTTTATTATGTATTTATGTGGTAAATAAAAACGACAGTTTTCTTGTTTTACAAGATGCATGGACTCTTTTTATTAATATGAAAATGTTGAATATTTTTATGCAGCTTTCTATTTATGATTAGATAATTCGTTATTTTTTTTTCAACAGAACCTTTAAAGCATGTTCGATGTTATGACTCCCTCTAGTGGCAGTAAAGCAAAAGCTGTCCTTTATTTGTGCAATATTTTACTTGCTGGAAATCTCCCTCTATAGTGATTCTAATTAGAATTTGAGAGAAACCTTTGCTCCTGAGTCAGTGTATACTTGCTTTTGTAGAAATGCCTTATAGTACTGCAAATATTTTATATATCTATTTTATAATTAATTATTATATATGATATACCTGGTAATATAATGCAATATAATACAATTTTACTTTTGTGCCGCTTTTGTTCTAACTTAATGATATATTAATAGCCTACAGAGTACTGAAAGCTTATAGAGACGGCCTGCAGAGAACCTAGAGAAAACTGTGCGCTTAGTGGAACTTGAAGGCATTTTCTTGATCGAAAGCAAAACCTCCTTTAGAGAACTAGCTTAAAGAAAAGATTATGCACAAGTTCTCAGTGTCTGTTTATCTGACACCATCGTTTCTCTGAACGAAGCTGACAGACACCATAGAAATGAAAAGCTCCAGAAAAAAAGATTAAGATCCTTCCTTACGCTGAAACCACCTAGAAGAGCTTTGACGTTAGTGCAATGTCAAATTAGTGTAATTAGTGCTACAGCATAGTGTGTAAATCATGACCTCAGGCATGAGGCCAAGGGGAAAAGCCAAGGCCTGGCAGAAGACTTGGAAGGCATCAACTTGGTAGGCCCTGTAAAACCTAGTGTTTTGGGTCATTTTGCCCACGCTCGGATCTGCTGCTACGAGAATGATCCTCTGGGGCTGGTTTTGTTCCTAGAGATCTCTATAAAGACATAGAGAAGACCCAGCTGTGGGCACTGCAGAAGTCTTTAGTCCCCTGTGGTCCCTTCTTCTTCTCAAGCGCATGAGAAGCAGAACTGTGATTTAAATATATATGGGTGTCTCATAAAGCTTAATTGGAAGTTCCTGATTTCCCGTCTCTTTTCTTTCCTCTTTCAGCCTGGGGAACTTAAAGACTGGTTTGTTGGTCGGAGCAATGCCCAAGGAATAGATCTCAACCGAAATTTCCCTGATCTTGATAGAATAGTCTACATTAATGAGAAAGAAGGTGGCCCCAACAATCACCTGCTGAAAAATATGAAAAAAGCTGTAGACCAGAATCCTAAGGTGAGCAGTGGCTGGGTATCGAGTCACTTAAAAAAAGCCTATCTCATTTTTACAAGCAGACACATAGCAAGTTCTTTGAGTAGCATGTGTGGTGATTCAAGACGTGTAAATGTTTTGTTTGTTTTGTTACTTTAAATTTATCCTTACTGTTCTTTATCTTACTGTTCTTCTCAAAATTTCTGTAGTAAACCCTTTTGATCCATATTGGTTAATCCTTAGAAAATTCCTCATTTAAAGCATATGTTATTTTTAAGGCCAGAGATTGCCGTGCCATCTTTCTTGTTTTAAAAATATGCTTGCAGATATTCTGCATTTTACCACTGCCAGAACTTCACTGTGTGTTGTGTTTAAATTCACTGCTGGCCAGATACCTATTCCTACATAAAACACAAGTATTTTTGTTAAGCATTTGGTATGCAAGTTTTTCACATCTGGAGGGATTTTTACCTTCTTATGTTTTCCACAGCAGGAGTTTTGAGAGATTACACTGTTGTGACTACAATATCATAAGGCTTTAACTGCCATATTCTGGCCTTAAATTCTGATTATTAAATAAAATAATTCTACTTCCACTACAGAGAATAGAGTATATAGTACCAGCAGTTATTTAAAATTTATTTTACAAATTTAAATTTGCCATACTATATATATATTTTAACTTCAATGGGCAAAGAGTTCGGCATTGAGATTTCTTTTTCCATGGTATCATTCTGAACTAATTTACACCAGTTCTAGGCAGTTATGAAACTGCTTAGGCTGCTTAGTCATAGAACTAACCATAGAACCTGATCTGGTTCTCTCTGAAGCCAAAATAAGATTGCTTTTCATTTAAATAGCTGGCAAAATATACGTGATTAGAATTAAGCCCCAAATCCACCATTCGGTCAGCTTCTGCACTGAATGCTGCACGTGCTCTTTTGTTGTAGCTTGCTCCTGAAACGAAAGCTGTGATCCACTGGATTATGGACATTCCCTTCGTGCTCTCTGCCAATCTCCACGGAGGGGACCTCGTGGCAAACTACCCGTACGACGAGACCCGCAGTGGTATGTGGGATGAGGGCACGTGAAATAGCAGGACATCTAAGTTATGTTCTGTATTTATTTCACTGCTACCTAAGATCCATTTTGTAAATGTTGGTGCGTTATGATGAATTATTCTAGTATATTACTCATTAATTGCTTACATCGTTAAAGCTCGTCACTGTCTGACTATGTTTTCTAGTTTTGAAGGTGGATAGCTATTTTCAGTTGAGTTACATCATAAAACTGATGTAATACCTGAGAGAATCGTGGTCCTTCATATAGGTAATCAAGGCAACTTAGATCCAAAAATAGTTAGGTCTGTTTTTACCCTTTGAACTGAAGCAAGAGACTTGTATCTAGGCCTGTCTTTATGATCTAAGTTTTCTCTACTGGTAGAGAAAATACCAAATAAATAGCAAATTTCTGAAAGTGATAATATGCTGATAGAAACGACTTTATTTGCTAACAGTGCCTTCTGGATTTGTTGTTTTCCCCAGGCAGTGCTCACGAATACAGCTCCTGCCCTGACGATGCTATTTTTCAAAGCCTGGCTCGCAGTTATTCTTCTCTTAACCCCGCTATGTCTGATGCGAAGAGGCCCCCATGCCGTAAAAATGATGATGACAGCAGCTTTGTGGATGGGACAACAAATGGGGGTGCCTGGTACAGTGTCCCGGGAGGTGAGTCCCACATCAGGGGCTTCCACAGCCTCTGCAGATTGCTTTAAACTTGGGTTTTTTCACCCATTTCATTACAGACTGGTGTGTCTTAAGGTTACCCAGCATTTTGGGTGTGTTTAAGGCCAGATCTACTGAGCTGGTTGTAAGGTAAAATTTCAAATCATTTCTGAACGCAACTGAAAAGCAACAATTTCCCTTTGCCTGAAGCTTTCTGTCGGCTTCAATTTGGAACCATTAAAACAAAAATTGAAAAAGGAAGTTTGCATGTTTTGAAAAAAAAAATCTGAAGACAAGTAAAATAGTGAACGAATTAATGGCTAAAACTAGTTTCATTTTAATCAAAAGAAAATCCTAATAAAATGTTAAATGTTAACTGTAAAATGTGGATATAATTCTTCCCTTGGGAAAATGCTATCAAAATCAGTATTTCCATTGTTCTGGTTGCACCTTTTGATTCTGACTAGATTGTACATGCCAATGGCACATTTTCCATTGGAAAAAAATGTTAGAAATTTGAAAGAAAGACAGCACATTTCCCAAGTGAGCTCTTCCTTTTTCCCATGCATTTGTATAGTGTACAAATTGGAAAGGTTAGTGAAAAGGAATCCTTGTTCTGGCTAGGATCTACGACCCCAGGATAATGTACCTAAGTAAAAATAGTGAGATGACAGTAGACTTAGGAGCATACATCATGATTCTATTCTTTCAAAGGTGAAAATCAGCTGGCAAGCTGCAGCAGTCGAACAAAACCTCCATGCTAATATTTGCCATGGTATGACTTGTAATTCAGCCAAGACAGTCCTGTCATTTCCATGTCTAGTTTCCATGTCTAGTGCTAAGAAAAACAATTGCACATTATTTAGTTCCAGTTAAATTTTTCTTCGAAGATTTTGTGTCAAAAAATCCCTGTGTTTTGCATCAGGGAGCTGAGATGTGGCAATTAAGTGACCTTTGGTATCAGGATCTCCTGCTATATCTGTGATAACATACTCAGAGCAGTGGTATGGGCTGTTGAAAAGCAATTAGTGTTAATTTTGGAAAAGCATTTAATTGTGCCAGAGTTTACAAGGAAAACTCGCTGAAGACCTTCCCTACACAGCGTGTGCTCTGGTTCTGAGCAATGAGGGATCTTCTCTGCCTTGGCACCTTAGGTTGCTGTAGGCTGCTCTGCTGATCTCCCTGGACTGCGTGGAGGCCAAATAGAAGATGACTTGTCCAGGCTTATAGAGAAAGCTGAGGAACAGGAGGTTTGTGATTGATTGAACATAGAGATAGGAAATAGGTAGATGGGGTGCTGAAACTGTATCTGTATAGAAGGGGGTGCAGGGAAAGGAAAAGGGAGGTCCCCTTTCTCTGAGGGAGAGCCGAGATAAGTGAGGCTTCCTGGACTCCTATGACAGCACCTCACTTCTTGGTAACAAATTATTAGAGTTGCTGTTGCTCTCTAGAGCTTAAGGTGCTCCTTGTTGTGCCTCATCCTACAGATTTCTATGTCCCCATCATTTGCCCACAAGGGCTCTACCTTCTGTTAGAGACAGCATTGCGTGGTGGATTGACAGCAGTCTTCATCGTATGAAGGGATATTGATTAAGTTAGCATGCAAGGATCATATTTTGGTGGCTGTCTGCTATGAGTATAGGTTGCTTCTGCATGTGGTTTTCCAGCATGCCTGATGTTTACTATAGGGAGACCGAATGTCTGGTGGCAGAAATGTCTGCTAGCAACTCTTGTGTCAAGCTAGGATTAGGGATGTACTCTCCATTAGGGATGTACTCTCCATTGAACTCACATTCTGTGCTTGCCCTCTTGTAAAGTCTCAGGGTTTCCTCATCAAATACCCCAGTCCTAGGCAAGGTAGCAATTCTCCATTCATGTTTTGGGGTAGAGAGAGCAGACACTATAGAAGGAATATTTGCCACCTGCCTCTGTGTGTTAATTCACCTTTCTGCAAGGAGATTTTCTCACCATTATCTACTCAATAGTTCCTTTCTTCTGTGGAACAGGGATGCAGAAAGAGGCAGGGAGAAGAGCTCTCCCATGGGATCTTTGTGCTAAATCCATGGTAATGTTGCCTGTTACACTTGGTTTGTGTTAGCTGTCATCTGTAATTAGTTGTTACTTGTTGGGTTTTCAGAGAGGAGCAAGCAAAGGTGAAGAGGTGGTTCTGTGTGTGGGAAAGGCCCTTTCAGCCACCCTAGCAGTGTGGGAACAGTTGAACCTGTGTACAGAATCAGTGCTATTTTAAACACTGTGTAATTAATGACTTCACTTATGCACAAGAAAGTCAAAGTGAATTTGCACAGACAACTTTAATTTGGTATTTAGCACATGAGTGCATGACTTTTCAATTCTAACAAGGTTCTTTTAATACACCTTTTATGTGGAATATCTATTTGGAAATATAAATGAGAACAGCAGATAGTAATTAATTACTATCCAGCTACATGTCTGTTCTGCTTGTCGTGTTGTTACAGAGTCACCTAAGTCTAATCAGATTCATATGTCATTACAAAATTAGCATTTAAAAGCAGCTTACCTTGCTGTGTAACTGGGCTTCTGTTTAAATGTCTTTTTAGTTTCAGATCCTGCTGATTCAGACTGTAAATCACTCTTGGCACTTAATTCGTTTGTTCATAGCTTGAATTAGTTTTGAAGCTATCAGTTTTCAAACCAATATTTAGGACCTTTTCAATTATTCCGTGCAAGCCACGCAGGAGGCACATGCTCTTCTTATTACACACAAGGCTGAAGTTCATCCTATCCTGTTAGAGATTATTGTTTCTATATACGTAGAAGCTGAACAAGCTTAGTGTTGTAATTCAAATTCTAAGCAAATTAGGTGCCAGATGATTGCTTTGGACTTGCTCTGTGCTGGTTGGAGTTCCTTTAAAAAAGTTGGCAGACTTTCTTTTTTCTTCCCAAAATCTGAGCTTATTTTTGTAAACTGTGGTCCTCCAGAATTATGGAAGAGTGCAATGGTGTTGCTCAGTTCTGAAAAAAAAAATCCTAGTCAAAATCAGCAGGACGTGAAACTCAGTTATGTCTGAAGTGTAATAAACATTTCTGAGTGATCCCTGCTAAAGTATGGAAAATAACTTTTCTGCTATCTTTTTTTTTAAGAAGGAGAGGCTTTGGGAGTGTAAGGCTGTGCATGCATGTGATAGTTCCCATGTCCCTAACAAGAAAGAGGGAATAGGGCAGCTCAAGGCTTGACCGATGGGTCCACAGCTGTTTGGAATTTGAACACATCATTGAGTTGTACTGAATTCTCGCATATTCCACCTTATCTACCACCAGGCTTAAGAAGTCCTTGAAGAGGGCAAACTGTAGCCAGCCTGATGCTCTCCAAATGGCAGACGTGGGTGGGCCACAGTTTAGAGCTAGGCTATCTTCACTCCCTTCACCATCCCAGAGATGCAGATCTGCAGGTCAGTGATGCACAAACTGTAGGATATGTGTTGCAGGATTCAGACAGCATGTGGACATTGTGCATAAATCAGGAAACCATATTCCTTCTTTATTCTGTGCTTGAGAAACTTGGGCATCATAGGGGATACAGTGAGGAGGGAAACCCCAAATTATCTTCCTGAGAACTGGAGCAGCAATGGTCAAGAACTGTTGGCATTACAGTAAAATTAAATCATGCTTTGGCTCTGAGCTCTCCTCTTCATTGATTTTTTTTCTTTGTTTTAGAAGAAAGACAAGAATCAAGAAAAACAAATTATCTAGTGTCTGGAACAGATGCCTGGCAGTCAGCATCTCTGTCATGACTCTGGGGCACTCTTGCTGTGTAGTGGCAAATGGGTCCATCTTCCTTTCTGCCTGGTGGGACATCAAACCCTTTCCTTCCAGGAGCATCTTTGCCTTCTGCATTGTGATTTTTCAGACTTTAAATATAAACAATCCTTTAGGAATGTGAAAAGTCCCGGTTCCTACCAGTAATTAGGAGTCTACTTGCGTGGTTGGCAGGAAATGGACTATTCACCCTAGCGCGTTGGCAAGATCCCACCTGACTCAATCTGCTCACTGCCCTCTGTGTTCTTTTCTGGAGGTGACATCAGCTCCTTGGATGTTGCTCTGCAAAGGCCAGTGCTTCGGTAAAGTGACTACATTGGGTCTCAAGTGCAGCTTGCATGGGGGCATATAGTACTAAATGAATTAAATGGGCTTGAAGCACTTAAAAATCCTTCAGTAACTTCTACTGTGTTGCTCAAAATGCTTGATAGCCCTTTTGTTTTCAGCCCTCCATCTGAGACTCCACTGACTACTCTGCTAGGTGGGTCAACTGGGAAGGGAAGAGGCAATTCTAGATCAGCTCTTGTGAAGAGCACATTTGTAACTCTCCTAGGGACAGCCTTGTCCCCTCTCCAACAGGTTGGTCCACTCACAAAACTGGAAACCATTTTGGATATCAACTGGGTCATAGCCAATATTTCCACGTAGTCAGAGAAGGGGCTCAGCAGTGCAAAAGAGTGTCTTTCCCATGACTTAGTATTCCTAGTGGTGATTATCCTGTATGTATTTTAAAATTCCTATGGTTAAAGTCATGTTAATAATGATGTTTAATGCATGGAGGGCTCTCTGGTACTTATTTATCGTATTTGCCTTTATTGTGTTTCATTTGCTTTATAACCAGTTGTCGTATACCATGCCTTACAAAGCACCATACCTGTTTACTTTCATCTGGAAATTATTTGAGTCATAATTGGAAATAATATTCAGTTTCTCAAGAGAAAAAAAGTAATTTCTATTAGGTATCCAAAGCCATGTGTTTGTTAGATGTCAATATATAGGCTAGGTGCAATATTACAGTGAAGTCTTTTCTAAATTCTCCTGGGAAGGAAATGTTTTTTCTCGATAGCTCTGATTTAACACAGCTGTGTTGAAATCTAAGCTGATGAAATATAACTGTACCAGTTATATTTACAGGTGTATTTTTTCCCAATATGACCAGCATCTCACATGTCCCTCTTCATTCCATGTACTTCAGAACAACTTAAAATACATCACCAACTCTCTCTTTTGGAATTGCAGGGATGCAGGATTTCAATTACCTCAGCAGCAATTGCTTTGAAATCACAGTGGAGCTTAGCTGTGAAAAATTCCCCCCTGAAGAAACTCTGAAGGGCTACTGGGAAGACAACAAGAACTCACTTATCAATTACATTGAGCAGGTAACAACAGCAAAAATACAGCAAAACTCTAGTACATGAGACTTCCAACCATTGCATTGTATAAAAATTCTAGTTCCAAATTTCTTTTCAATCCGGTTGCTGCTTCATACTTCTTATACATCTCTGAGGTGATAAATCCTGTGTGATCTTTCTAAAGATAAGGAAGAAGGGAGCAAAAGAAAGGAGAAGACGAATTAACCTCATGTTACTTACTTAAACTGTTACAGATATTTAATTTAAATGATTTATATCAGCTCCCTCAATGAAAAGAAATGCACATCTCCAGAGTAGAATTGCTTTCCCCAGTAGCACTGGGTAGGCCAGGAGGAGATGGATTACCCCCTACAGATAGGAAAGTGTGTTTACAAAACATGGAATCAGTCGCTCTGGCCACACAGCAATGACTAGTTTAGCTTATAGCTGCCTGGAAGTTCATTTTAACACCAGGAGAGGACTGTAATCCTGGTTTTGTAAATACTCCCTAGCTCTGTCATTGCATTGGCTGTGAAATAAAGCACAGAGCCATCTAGGTTATTAAAGAGGATGATTCAATTAAAAATAACATGGGATCAGGTTGGAAGTCTGAAGCACAGTCATGCAAAAGGGTTGTTAGAAGACTTCTAAAATCTAAAATCTGTGTTTTTTAGACATTTAATGCCCTTATAACAGACCAAGCTGAAAACACATTCCAAACAGTGTGGGAGTTAGAGATTTATGAAACCCTGATGTTGTAATGAAAGATGATGAATAGATCTGATATCATTAACAGGTGCTCACCTAGGACTGTGAAATCAGAATATATCTTGTTAGAGGAGCTGGTCAAGTAACAGGTGCATTTCTTAAGGAATTTGTTTATGCAGGAATGGTTACTTGGCCACATAGAAAAATCGAAGTAAGTTTGGGCAGCAGGATGTGTGTAGGCTGAGGGAAAGGCTGTATCTGCACTGCAGGTTTCTACCCATTTATTACAAGCTCTGTGCTACCCAGCACTTGTTTAGCTCCTTTGCACAGGGGTTAATTTTCTCTAACTCACATATAACCATGGTGTCACTGCATTTTCATAGCAGTCAAAGCGTGACAGCTTAACTTGCCAACTTCCTTTGCTCCCGTGGAGCTGCCAGCTTTATCCTGGCAGTTCAGATGGTTTATCTGGCATTGCTTTTTACCTCTTTTTACAGGGTTAGAGGTCCCTCTCCGGTCCAGCTCTCTAGTGCTTGTTGAGGACAGTGCAAATATGGATTTTTCTGCTTTTCTAAGTCGCCATCTGTCAGGCTTGTCCCACAGTGTCAATTAGAGGAATCAGGTGAATGCAATTATAGCAGCTGAATAAATCGTTTAGGTTCTTAAAAGGGAATGTCCAGCTCTGGGACCTGGAATGGGGCACACAACACAGGGAGTTTAGGCATTTCACACCGGATTCTTGATTGCTCATGGAAGTCCAAGTGCTTAAATTCAGCCTTGTTCATGTTTGCCTTTCAAGCAGTTATGTCCTTTATTAGCCCTAAATTCTTCAATTAGCCCACGAAACTAAAAAAAAAAAAAATCGTTAATTCCCATTAACAAAGTGTTTCAAGTGAGTGTTCATTTCTGACATGGTTTGCTGCTTTATTTATTTGTTTATTTTTCAGATTCATCGAGGAGTGAAGGGGTTTGTTAAAGATCTTCAGGGCAATCCAATAGCAAATGCTACAATCTCTGTAGAGGGAATAAGCCATGATATCACATCAGGTGAGTGTCGTGCTTCCAGAAAATGAGAAGTGCTGGAATCAGAGCATTGCAGAGCATGCTAGCTGAAGCTTATTTAACTGAGCAAATTTTGATGCCAGGAAAACATGCTGTGCCTCAGGAAGGTTGTTAGCTGCAGGGTTTCAGGAATATTCCTATGGTATTTGCTTTCAAAGGGGATAAAGGCTAGTTGTTGGGATTCTCTGACAGCTCTGGGCTGCAGATCTTTCCTTATGGCTGTTGGTGACTCATGTGTAGTTGCCTGCTGATTTGGGCTTCAGGTTCTGGCAGGATTTAATGTCCTGTTTGCAGTGCCATTTTGAGTATAAAAGCTAAATTGCAGTCCAAATCTCTTATATTACTTACAGTGTGATCATACCTTTGGTATGTAAATTCTTGACAGAATTTCAGTTTACATAATTTCCTCTGTGAAGAAAAATTCTACCTGCTGTTTACAATTATGTAACATGCTTTTCTGTTTTAGAGCTATCTTCCTAAAAATACTGTGTTGGTTGTTTATACCAAGTGTGTCACCTCTTCACTATTGCTGCACCCACCTAGTTCTAGAGGTGAATTTAAAGGTAGTTTGCACAGTGGCAGCTAGAAGTCCTCCCTATAGACCTGTGCCTTCTAATTTTGCACGACAATGTTGTATTTGCACAAAATAGGGGTTAGAAAAATAATAATAAAATGCCAGTGATTTGTGCATGACCTTACATGATGGTCATTTTCCCACCAATGCTTCTCTCTGTAGTGTTACAGAGGCAGAGAATATGGTGATAGGGAACTGATTAGCCCCCCAGTTGGTTTGTATTTTTTTCTCACATCACCCACAGCATTTCTGCCAACCAGGAGAATAGCATGAACCATCTTCTTTCACTGTGTATAGAAAGGGAGGGACAGACAGGATTTATGAGGAGGAAATAAGTGGTGGAAAGAGATATTTTGAGGTATTGGAGGTTGATACAGATGATATTACACCTCAGGGTACTATGGTACAGAAAAGCATCTGGACATGAATCCTCTGCCGTCACTGTGTGTTCATCAGCCTGAGAGACACCCATATTAACAAAACACTGAGAAAATAAGCACTCAAATTTTAGCAGCTTTAGAAAGAGAGAGGAACATGTTCAGGCTTTATTTTTGGCTACCTCTTTGTTCATGACTTAAAAGGAAAGTGTCAGGTAGTTTTGGTGCCAGGCAGTAGAACACTCATCATAGCTCTGCAGCAGTATTTTTTTCGTTGTGTTTTATGAAGAGAAGGATCTGGGAACAGCTTAGTTTGAAGCCAAAACCCTTTAATTGGAGATTTCCGAAATGGACTGACTGTTGACATTTTCTGACCATATGGATTGCAGACATTTAAATAATACTTCCCTCTGTGCTTGGGCACTTCCAGTGTCCCTGTTCAGTTGCAGAAGTGCTGAAAAAGTGTATTAGCAGTAATGACCCTGTCCATAATGTCCCAGAGTGTCTTTTTCCTCCATGTGCTGTGTAGCCTTCAACCTGACAAATGCAGAATCTTTCATGGAGCGGGTACAGCACAAGTTCAGAGTTTAAATGTAAGTTTTTGGTTACCTGAAGCAAAGAAAATGTGTGGTGCTCTATTTATACAGCATTTACAGAAGAATCCTTTCAGAGAGACAGAAGAAAAGGGCTGACAGGAATAAGGAAGATGCTGAGCAAGGCAAACAGCCCCTTTTCCTTAGTTTCATGATTACTTTTATGCATCCTTTCCTGGAGCTGATGTTTTCTGCTTCTCCACAGCCAAGGATGGCGATTACTGGAGGTTGCTTGTGCCTGGAAATTACAAACTTACAGCTTCAGCACCAGGCTACCTAGCAATAACTAAGAAAGTAGCTGTTCCCTTTAGCCCTGCGGTTGTGGTAAGTGCTCACATGTGTTTTGGTTGATCTTTTCTTATTAAAAAACTCTCTTTTTTTTTTTTTCTTTGATGGTGTAAGTATATTCTGAAATTACACTGCTACTCCTGGTAAATTCCAGCATGCTAATTTACAAAACAGTCTGGAAATCTACTCATTAGAGCACTCATTAGAGTACTCAATCTACTCATTAAACCTCTAAGAATACTCTCATTTTAAACTCTTATTTCATCTGCTCCTGGTCTTGTGATGGCACAAAGAATGATAATGTTGAGATAATTGTACTTGTTTTTATTTATGGATTAATAGCAAATCAGGTAGAAGATTACAGATTTCCTCTAAATAATGTGACTCAAGAAATGTTGAGGTTTTTGTTGGGACTTGATGTTTTTAATCTAAATTGTCAGGTGACTACCCGGATAACTTAAGAACAGTGTTCATCTCTGTGCAGAAGGATAGTGAGGAAGCTCTCACTGCATTGATACTCAGTATTTTTGTTGAATGAGATGCCATATTTAAGAGTTCAGAAACATTCTCAGTTTATCCTCTGCACAGGTGTGGATTCTACATTTAAAAATTCAAATAGATACTCCTTTCTCTAGTGTATATCCTATTGTAGGTTGAATTGTACTAGCACATCATGCCTGTACAAACGAGCCATCTGTTAGAAAAGCTCCGTCAATTTTCCTGATAACATAAAATAGAAAGCACATTTTGATATGCTTGGAAGTCTGCATTTGCTAGGTGTTAGATAGCAACACCCTCATGGTACATTTTAAAGTATGCTAAAAGATTGAGGCTATTACTCAATTCCTAATTACTTAGGCCCCTAATTTTCTGAAGTGTTTCTACAAGTTAAGGACAAGATAGATGTCTGCCTTCTTCTGGAACTTTTCCTGCAATAACTATCAGCATTTTTAGATACATTTATTGTGCTGGTATGCAAGTACCGCACGTTAAATCAATCTTTGGTGGGGGAAAAAGAAAACAACTAAAATGAAAGGTACCTTCCCTAGCTCCCTGTCCATGTTAAATACCTCCTTTCAATAAATGACTGTAAAAACTCACCCCTGTGTCTCTTACCTATGCTTACCAGTGTTTTTGACTCTGTTACTCAGGTTGATTTTGAACTGGAGTCATTATCTGAAAGAAAAGAAGAGGAGAAAGAAGAGTTGATGGAATGGTGGAAGATGATGTCAGAAACACTAAATTTTTAAATGAAAATTCTGGCTTTCCAGCTTTTAATCTATTCTATGTTGACTTAGTATAATGTACTGTGGAAAGTCCCTATATTTTAGATATTGTGCACTTCACGACAATTAACTTCAATTTTTTTCAGACATCTTTTTATTAATATGATTAAAAATATTATTAGGCTCCTAGCTAGATAAATAAGTTATTAATTTTCTTTCATATTGTTATGAAAATTTACTCTTCTATACAATGCAGAAAAAAAAATGAGTGAATGTCTCTGCAACATATACAGAAGTACAATCTCTTGTGTGTCATTTGCAAGTTCAGGATGTGTAGGTTAACTCTTGATTTTAAAAAAGAAACACGCTGTAGTCAGTTCCCAATATTGCCAGAAATATTTGACAGTGCATAGTAGTAGACAGTGCTCCTTACTGAATTATGTAATGAATGTTATTGAAAAGACTTATAATTATAACAGTGTGGTGGTGTAATAATGTTTCACAAGGATTAAAATTCAGTATAACATTTTGTATGTCTCTGGTGTTGGGACTATTTAAATATGTAAGAAACATAAGCTTCTGACTTCATGTTAGCAAGTGGAAAGAATTTGCATAAGCTCTTTCATTAAAAGATGGCATGAAATGAACCAAGGGACTAACAGACCTTTATTCCTTAATCGCTAATCATACTTCAAGAATACCTTCTATTTATTTTTCATTACTTATCAACCAAATTAAAAATTCTGAATAGATGAAGAAGAAAAGTTTGTGCATTTTGTTACTATGCCGCTTATATTCATGTTTGACAGCAAGAAAAAAAAAATTGTTTTGGATGACGTCTCTTCCATCTAACTATTTTTTCAACAATCTTTAAACTTGTTAATGTTGTTTAGATGTGCAGCTGAAAGTTCACATATCTACCGAAAGCTACCAAAAACTTCACAGAAAATGAACAAGAAAACAGACTGATAACAGGCACACAAGGCAAGAATGGGTTTGTTTTCAACTCTGTTTCTTCTGCTGGATAGTCATATTTAAAATTATAAACAAGATAGAAAAGTGGAAATTTCATCAGTACAGTGAAATTTTTCTGAGGCATTTGAAGGCCAAAAAAAAAAGGAATTTCCAATTCTCTAGATTTAAAACAATCTTTAAGCCTCCCTTTTAAAAATAATTGAGAATTTACCTTCTTTAGAACCTTGTCTCATACACGTGAAACTTGCAGGAGTCGAAGCATGCACATGACCTATCAAATCTTTAGGGGTGCAAATTTGGTGTAATTCTTTTGAAATCACTGCCACTGTGCTACTTTATAGTAGCTAAGCACATGTCTGAAAGCTTAGGCATTGTTGCTGGTCTATTTTAATTCAAGAGCAGATATTTGATTTTGACAGCGATGCTAAGAAACAGAGGAAATCTGTGTTTAAATTGGCATATGATTTTAGTTAATGTTGTAGGAGCTCGGTACTGTTCAGAACCAACCAACAATGCATCATCATGCTCCCACCTTAAATGAAAAAATCACATGTTTAGGAGCAGGTCCAAATTTACCTTCTTCGGATATTTAAAAATCTATTGAAAACACTTCCTTTTTTATGATTTTGGAATTCTTTAATAGGAATAGAGCTTCAACTTTTATACTGAAAGGATCAAGGTGCCCAGTTATGCACATTCGGTTATGTGTTAAAAGGCAACTTGAAAGAGTTGGATACAAAACGCACTCTGCTGGGAAGTAAAAATACTCTTTTCGACTGAACCAGATAAAATCAAGACAAATAGAATAAAAAATAACCAAAAAGGAGACTGCTGGCATGTGGGTAAGTGGCTACAGGAGAGTTTCTGGCCTGCAAATAGGTGTAATTTGTCAAGTGTATATTTGTACCAGTCACCCTGCTCTGCAAACTTTTAATTTCAGTCCAAGCAATATTATTACATGGTACAACTCTTGTCATGCATTCACCACCCATATGGTAGATATTCTGGCCTACTTTCTGCAGGCATTACATCAAACTGATCTCATAACAAATTTCTAATCCTTATATTATGTGTATAAGATCCTCTAGCCTACTATTTCATGCACTGGATCTATATGCAGTGTCCCATAAATGATCTCCTGGTTTTTCTTTGGAAAATCCTATCAACTTGCTTTTACTGTGGTGAGACAGGTTACAGAATTAAATGTTACAACAGCAGAACCACTGCCACTGTTCTCGCTGTGTGTAAACATTTTTAGGAAGAGCTTAGCCAGGACTCAGTCAATAATTAATTCTGCAGCTTTTCTAGCTTACTTGAACTGTGTTGTAGGCCTTTGTATGTCTAAATGGAAAAGTGTTGTGCGTTGCTGAGCATTTGGTTAAAAAGGCACACCATGTACTATTGTACAATAAATCTACAGGTTTATTTTAAAATGTAAAATGTGTGAATAATTTACAGGTTCAAAACACTTTTTGGCTGGGCAGGTCTGCAGAGTGTGCCATAATCCTCCTTGGTGAGACGTGTATGCCGATGGATTTGTTAGGTGAACAGAGATTCAACACTGGGATTAAAGCCCGTGTCCTGCTGAGATCAATCCACAGCCTTTAGCTTTATGCCAGAACATTTGGATGATGCTTTTAGACTCTATTTCCTTACATTTTCCCCTCATGCAGGTTTTCAAGTCTACATGGATAGGTATGAGATGTTCCACATCCGTACAGCATTAGTGGGGGCAGAGTACACTCATGGGTCTTTACGTCTTGTAGTATTTACAATTTTATTCTTTTTCCACATTAATCCTCAGGATTACAAAGAATAGTTTAAAGCAAAGCTGGGTGGTCCTACACATTCTTATAAGTCTAACTCCAGTGGCCAGGACTATCATGAAGTGCATGAAATAAAAGCACTGCATCTGGAATGTGTTTCCTTTTTCCTCGGTGGTGGTGTTCACCATGATGCTCCTAACTGAAGCATGCTCATGGCTATTTCTGAGTGGACAATAACATCAATTAAAATGTACATCACAATTAAAGGTGGCGCACAAGAAGTGGGGGAGAGAGAGTTGTACCGATTTCTTATTTTGTGGTATTTTATCCGTTCTGACATCTGATAAATAGCCTTCAGAGAAGGGTGACCTTCACAGAAGGGTGACGTTCCTTATTTGTAGCTCGAAGGTACTGCAAGACCCAGAAGCATCACTCCCCTCTTTCTGACCCTCTGAATCTTGCAAAGGGCCAATATTGATCATCATCTTGAAGGTTTACTGTAATTACTGCAATTGCCTGTCGTATAGAGTTACACATGCTGGGAATAACTTGCTGCTGCTCGTGTGGCTCAAAAGGCATCTGAGCCATCATATGAAGCCATCAACACGGTCTCTGTTCCAGAGTCTGACTTCTATAATTAAACCAGAAAACAAACCCGCCCAAGACGTTTTCTGAAAGCCATGGTATAAAAGCCCAGTGGGATTCTTTGTCTCTCGGCTTCTGAGGGTTTGGAGTGAGCTTGTGTTAAGTTTCCAATTTTAAAGTCTGCTTTAGGAGGGGAAGAAAGAGGAAACTGAGAAGCTGGTGTAACCCAATGCCTCCAGGAGCTAAGGTTTTAAGCAACATAGGAGGTTTTGGAATAGGCACTATAAAAATGAAAGCTCTAGGAACAACTGCTGTTTACTTTCACTAACAATGATAATGGGAGCTATAATAACTAAGTTAAATGGTCTTGTAGTGTTGATCTTTTTTCTTCTCTTTTGTTTTGCCTCTCTGAGTCCTAGCTATTATATGTCACCAATGGCTTAAACGTGGCTTTAATTAGGCTTTAATTTATCATAATGCTGAATTAATGGTTAAGACTTGTATGTTATTTTATCTTTGTCCTACTTCATATTAAGTTAAGCTGCCACAGATTTTTATAATCACGCATCCCTCTGTGCAACAGTGGAAATTGTCTATGATGGAAGCTGAAGAGTTTGGCTCCTACACTGGGAATGTTGAGGGAATTTGGCATCTGGGATTACACTGGAAGCTGCTTAGTATTGTGAAATAAGTAAAGTTTCTAGATTTTTGTGCTAATCATTCTTCAGTAAAGGTCTGGGTAAGATTATGAGCCTAAGGGGAGTGCAATATGTCTGTGGCTTTAAGGCTTCAGCTAAAGCTGCTCTGGAAAGATTCCCATGAACATCACTGGGGTTTTTATCAGAACTTCAGTCTGTGACTTGATTAATGGGAGCTATCTGTAGCCAAGGTTGCTCATTTTGGATTAGCAGTACTTTCCAGAAGGAAAAAATACGAAATAATAAACAAGGAATTAAGTTAATTTTCACAAAGTGAAATAATCCTTGTATAATGGTTATTGCAAGAGAAAAAGTAGAAATAATGGAGATTAACATGACTAGTTTCATGCTACTGCCCAGTAGACCTCTCAAGCTCCGTTCACTAGAAGGTAGGAGGACAAATTGGGGGACATTGTTGTTGCATTCACCACGAAGGATGTGATCAGGGCCGTAACCAGAGACAATACTGAACTAGATGAACTTCTGACCGGGTGATAGCAGGGTAACAGTGAAGGAGATGATAACACCATTGCAATACCTGCCAATAGTCTGAGGAGTCCTCCAGTCTTCTGAGGAGCATGTTCTGGTATCCAAGCGTGCAGAGTCAGCATCCCTCTTCCACATTCCAACACCTCTAGCTCAAAAGGTAAATTAAACACATTTCGAAAACTATGGATGAGATTCAAGAAAGGCCTTGGCAGCCAAGAGCAGTACAATATTACAGTTTGTCTTGCCTCCCTTCAGCTCACTAAATAGCTGCTCATGGGACTTTCCTTGGCTGCCTGTGGTTCTCGCAGGGAGTGTCAGAAACTAACCCAGGCTGAGCGCTCAAGGCCTGTGCCAAGACCTGTCAGGACCAGCTTGCAGGGCACGGCTGTATCCAAAGGCCCTATGGTTACATTCGCACCATGTGGCAGGTGCCCCCGGCATGTCCTGATGTCCTGGCATCCCAAGTCCTCAGTTATCCAGGATGGGGACTTCACTGGAGCAATACAACGGCTCATTTCTGGCCTGTGTGCCTTGGTGCCTTCCCATGGAGGTAGACATCTGCTTCACCTCCCTGATGGTGTAGCAGGGAGGATCTGGTCTATACTCCTGGCTCTGCATCGGATTGTGGCAGACGTCCAGGTTTGGAGGCTGGGAAGTGCTTCCGGATCCCAAAGGTCAGCCTTGGTCTCAGAAACCCAATCTGAAAAGGAATAGCAACAAACCTAGTACTTAATTCCCCTTCTCCCCTTCAGAGCCCAATAATTTATTTTAAGGTGCATTTTGATTGTGATGCTTATCCTTATGTACACACAGATCAGCTTTGTGTATTCAAGCGACCGGAATGCTTTTTAGTTTCCAGAAGCATTGGACAGAGCACAGCAGCAGCCCTGGGAGCAGGACGGCGCTGGAACGGGCCTGTGCTCCACAGCAGTTGTCGTGTGGTAGATGAGAAGTAATAGCTGCGATCCCAGTGGTATTAGGTATTAATGACTGTAATGAAAGTTGCTGGGAGGCAGTCTGAGGAACAGCAGCTCTTGCACATGTTCATAGGGCCCAGAAAGTTCTTATCCGCAAAGAAAATATTTCAGCATCTCAAGTTTTAGCTTTTGGGTGCACTGCATGAACATACGTAAATGCACAGGGAACTAAGGGGCAGGGATTGTGTCTGCAGCATCCTTTCATAGAATCATAGAATCACAGAATGCTGAAAGTTGGCAGGGACTTCTCGAGGTCATCTAGTCCAACCCCTGCACACGCAGGGTCACCTAGAGCACGTGGCACAGGACTGCGTCCAAGCGGCTTTGAAGATCTCCAGAGAAGGAGACTCCACAACCTCTCTGGGCAGCCTGTTCCAGTGCTCTGGCACCCTCACTGGTGAGAAATTTTTCCTTAAGTTCCTGTGGAACTTTTGGTGCTTCAGTTTGTGGCCATTACCTCTAGTTTTGTTGGTGGCCACCAGTGAAAAGAGGCCGGCCCCATCCTCCTCACTGCCTCCCTTGAGGTACTTCTAGACACTGCTCAGGTCCCCTCTCAGCCTTCTCTTCTCCAGCTGAACAGGTCCAGCTCCCTCAGCCTCTCCTCATAGGGCAGATGTTCCAGGCCCCTGATCATCCTCGTAGCCCTGCGCTGGACTCTATCCAGCAGCTCCAGGCTATTCAAGGCACCAAGTTGCTCAGAAGCCCTTGCCAAGAGCTGCTCCCTTGTCCCCAAAGGGAACGCAGCGTTATGGATCACATCTGAACCAGATGTGTGAGTCCCAGGCAGTCCCTGGGGTTATGAGGGAGCTCCAGAGGGCAAAACAGGTACCCTCAGAGAAGAGCCCTGGCAGCCGGCTTAGCAAACAGGCAGGGAAAGCCTGGGAAGCCCCTGCTCCCTGGAATGGTTTGAAGTAAGAGGCATTTACTTCTAATGAAGCCAGTGACCCTGTGGAAACCACCAAGGGGGCTCCTGTCTCAGCACAATGGTGCCTCTGCCTTGGCCTGAAGCACCTGTCTCCCTTTGAATCCAGTAGACTTGACTCTTTTACTGAATTTTGCCCTACAAATCCTATTTTAGCAGGATTTTTGCAAAAGCGATTTGTGAAGGGGATTATTTCTCGTGTCTTCTTTAGGAAACTGTAAGACTGAATGAGAAGAAGCCTGTTTTGAGCTTAACTGTGTACATAAAACATTCTTATCTAAATAAAAACGCATTCTGTCCATTGCAGAATCTTCTGCTGGTTCTAGTAGTGTCTCAAAAACTAGACATAGCTTGTAGGGGATTTCCACTGCAAAGAAATAAGACTCAGAGGATGTTCTAAATTAAGTCAGTGAATATCTGTTGGCCAGTGTACTGTATGGCATTAAAAGATGCCAAGATAAATTCAAATTAATCTGGAAACTATTTGGTAATATTAGTTATAGGATTACCTAAATTGCTTGGAAATCGTATATATAAAAAAAACTTAGAGAAATATTTGCCTGGAAAATAAAGTCTAAATGAAAAAATAAAAAATTGCATGTAAGATAGCTGAACAGAACAAGTGTCACAGAAGAATGAAATTTTTACCCAGTGTAACTTTGTTTCAGCACAGCAGTTAAATTTGTAGATATACTCACCTTTTCCAAATTAATGTCTCACAAACCTTATTTTAATTTTGAGAAAATTGAAGCCAAGATAAAAAAATAGAAAATAGAAAATCCAGAATAGAAATAAAATAATTAAAAATAAAATGATTGTAAAAAGATTGCAGCAACTATTTGTCAACTGTGTTGACTTTAGATAAAACTTCTTGCCTGTTTTGTACGCCTTTAAAAATTATAGAATGAAAGCTCATATTACTAATAGATAAATGATAAATTCTGCTTCCATTTAAGTCTTTCATTTCTAACCATTTCCATTAAAAAATAGAGATTTGGGGGTTTAATGTTAAACTTGGTTTAACTGGTTTAACTTTAACTTGGTTTAACTTTACTGGTTGTTTTCATTAATGTGTCCACATGACTGGAGCCGCCGTCTAGCAGAGAGGGTCCTAACAAGATGAAAAGGCTGCAAATGAAGCTAGGCAAGTTCAGAAGCAGTAGTTAAGTATTTGCTCAGTGATGCTTATTCCATTTTCAGTAGTTCATGTAGCTGTATAGTAAATTTTTCGTCATGTAGCTTTTTTTAACAAGACTGCTCGCTTTCTAGAAGACAGATTTGGGCCGCTTGTGTTCGTTGGCTGAACCAATCCTCTGTTCTTTACGGATATGCCCTCTAAGGTGGTTGTCATATTTGGATTAATTATTCCCTGACCTATTAGAAGACCACTCTGCCCTTAGAGCTTTTGTGTTATCATTCGAAGAACAATTTTGGATGCATTAATTACTGGATTCTGGGAATTCAGTCTTGGCTTCTGCGGGCAGTATCTCTGTGCCATTAAAAACATGTGGGTATTGATTTTCTAGGCATGTTTGCTTCTGGGTCCCCTTACTATCTATAATCTGAACAGGAAACGAGCTAGATTTTAGTTTTGACTCAAAACTGAATTTTAAAACATGCCGTATATCAGGACCTGCTGAAATGCTGTAACAATGTTCAATGTTAAGATCAATGAAAATACTTAGGATGACTTTCTCTCCTGCTTCAGGCTTGCAAGGGTTTCATTTTTCCCAGAATTACGGTCTTCCTAGAATTTACTAATTACAGCCTGACATACTTGCACAACATTTACAATGTCAGCAAGTTCAGTTCCCATAAGATTCAGGAAAAGTGCTTGTATTGCAAGTCTCCATGACTCCCAAATCCAGATACTTTCACTGGTGGGGAGAATGTGATGTCAAAGGCAGGAGTAATTCCTCCTGCTCCTCAGGAGTTTTCAGTTGTTCTTTCTCCATGATCTTCTTGTTTCATTTCAATGTCCCTGACTAGGAGGTGCCTGCTAAAATCCTTACGGACCTATGTGCAACAGAAGACACAGGACTCCAGGTCAGTAGATGTCAGATAAGTTGTGGTACTGCTAAACGTGTTATCTAAAAGATGAATTCAGGATTATGCTGATAATGGAAGGTTCTGTGGCCACAAAACTTTCCCTTTTTATCATTTTGAATGATCCATCTCATAACTCTGAGCCTTTGGACAATTCACCCAAATTTTGAAGATATGCATCCTGATGTTTAATATGGATTCATGCACTGTGAAGTTGCATGTGCAGTGGGTTTTTCTTAAATAACCTTTTAGGGGACACTTTAAGGAGATATCTCAATAAAGTAAGTTACTGCAAAGGATTGACCTTTTGAAAATGTTTCATTTTGCTGCTGGCTTCCATCATAAGGACACTATAACAAAGAATATGTATCTTTGGGTAATCTTTTTTTTCTTGGGGTGAGAGGTACAGGGCTTCTGGAGAATGAAAGAACATAGGTGAGGCTAAAAAGTGTGATCAAAAACTGTAGTTCAGTTCATTTTCTGTTTTCATTTATTCACAGTTCCTCATACTATTAATTCCATCATAACAAATAATTGCATGAAAATATATACATTATTGACCAAATGCATGCTTTGCTGAATAATGCTCAAACCATAAAAGAACAGTAAAAGTGGAAATAGAAATTAAGATAATTAATATTTTCTTTTACAAATATACTAGATAGCACACCCAAAGCAAGGCTTCCTTGACTATGGCAGATGCTTAAGAGCTTGAAATCTGCATGTTCATGGGGACTCTGCACATACAGTCAAAGAAGACAACCAAGGTGCACCTCACTTTTAATCTTAAACAACTTCTCTGAGGTCACCAGACAATTGTAGTACAGATTTTCACATCTGAGTAGATTATTAGGAGGGGAAAAAGTTGAAAAGGGGATTCTGTTCGATTTGTTCTCCCTCTCAGCTTTTTCCTGTTCAGTTGAATAACCCATACTTCTAAGCTGTACTTCTTCCAAAGTCAGGGTCACAGTCACTGTAATTGAGATCAGCAGGCTGTCAACACAAGCCTGTACGCTTGTGCTTTGATGTCTCCGAGATATTTCTTCAGGCTAGGATGTTGGACATGGGCTATGAAACCCTAGGAAGCTGAGGTTGGGCTGAAGGTCCAGAGCAGCAAGGACTGGCATTGCCATAGGGGAGCCAGCAGACACAAAGCAACGTGTTCCCATTGTGGAGCCAAGCAGGAACTTGCTGAAATACACTGAGGCAAAAGCTCACATTCGTTTTGCTTATTCCTACCGCTTTTCTTCCTCCTGTCTCTTTGTCATGTAGATCATTTGTTTGCAGTGAGGTTACAAAGAAGGGATGCAAATGGAAAAGACAAGGTGGGAACTGGCCTTTGTGGAAGAACTGCTTGAAAAGGGGAACTTGGAGAAAAACTAGGGCCTAACAGCAGTTTTGGCATTATAGAAGCTTTTTCGTCAAACACTAATAATAGTGACTATGACTACAGTCACTCAAGCTCCACCTAAATGTAAAAGAAATGTAAAACGTGAATCAAGGAGGGAAGAAGTTGGAGGGAAGACTCCATTGTAACTTCAGGGATTGGTTGATGGACTGAACCTCCCCTCAGGTCGGGACGCTGCCTGAGGAGACTCCTGGAGACTGGGAACCCTCTCCCATGGTCTGGCATGAGTGATGATTGCACATTTGGACATCAGGGCTAGCTAAGAGCCCCTCGCTGGGCATACAGGAGAATTTCCTGTATGGACACCCGAAATCTGCTTTCTACATGTTGCATTTGAATAAATCATGCTATTCGTGAACTTGACACGAATCCTCTGCTTGTTTTGAAGGCATTCAGACCTATCATCGACAGACTGTTCATGAAGCTGGTGCTGCCAGAGTTGGGCCTGTAGCTACCACAGTATTTGATATTCTTAGCCCCTCTAACCCTCTAATTTAGCTGGAATGCAAGGAGATTCATAGGAGATAAGGAGACTCTTCCCATATTTGCTCCCTCTTCAAACCATGACATCCTTGTGCACATGAACGATCCCATCCCCTACAATCCAGCAGCTCTCATACGTGTTGCAAGTCCAAGGCATGGATGTACCTCATTTACCTATTGCTTGCCAAATTAGAGAGGTATATAAATGTAGAAGACACCTTGAATCGTTCCTGCATGACCAGGGAGGACTGGCAAAGAGAATTGAGGCATCCTAAAGTAAAATGTGTCCTTCTTTAGCAAAGTCAAATATTTGCGCTTTTTACATAGGGATGGGAAATGAAAAGAAAAAAAAAAAAAGTAATATTGGGCAACAAACCACAGAATAAAGAAATGCAACATTGTTATTTATCTGAGGAATCAACAGATATTTAAATGTGAACTCACTTTTGTCTTTGGTCTGGAATACACTCCGAAGCCTGAAATAATAATACAAAAAAACTTGCATTTTTCCAGAGAATGTTTTCCAATATTTTCCTTTTAAAAAACTGCATGTCAAAAAAACCCAAAAGATAAAAATCTAGTTATGCAAATCCTTCCTTGCCATAACTTTTTTTCCAGTCAAAGCTTTTAATATCTGAACTGAAAAGTTGAAAAAATGTCCTAGAAAAAAATGGATGTTTAATGTCTGGGAAATCTAGACATAAAATGGAGAACTATGTAAATGTGGTAAATGCCCTTTAATTAGTAGCTGATGTCCAAGATTTTAAACAGGCTCCAGACATCTGTGTTATCTATTGTTGCCAAGACCACAATATTAATGTGCTTTTACTTGGGAATTCATCCGGGAATGAAGTAGGAAACACCTTGTGGGTCCAACCACCCCTGCCGGGTGGCATCCTCCTTTAGAGAGAAGGGACAGACAAATTTTTGGCTGGGATGTGACCCTCCTTTGAGTCTTCCCTTAATGCAGCACTGTCTGTGAGACCAACCAGCTCGGATACTGAAGTACCTACTAGGACCTCATCCCAAATACTTCTAGGGAGAAGAGCCCTGAAGAGGAGATCTTCGCACCTCCCACTGTGGTTAAGGGCAGGGTAACAAGGGATGGCAGCCAGATTTTATTTTCCACTCTCTATTTAGAACCTTTGACTTCAGTGGAATTATTGAATTATTCTGGGTTTAAATGCCATCCTTGGGAGTAGCAAATGACCTCGCGTCCCTTTCCACCGCAATCATCCTCTTTCCCAGCTTTTACACACTGAGCAACGGCACTTGCATATTTCTCCTATGCTATGCTCCTGCATATTTCCCCCCAAATTACCTGCTTCCTCTCCTGTGTGCCTTTCTGGCATAACGTGTCCTGTTCTGAAAATTCCCATACCTGACATATTTGGAAGTGCCGAGTTCTGGACACATCTGGATATTAGCTTCACTCCAAAGAGTTAGCTGCACTTTTTGTAATTAAAGCTCTGTCATAGGAAATTCCACTGAGATTTTCTTCTCTACATTATCATTTTGCCTCTGTTATTTTACTGCTTTCTCCATTAAAAGAGAAATAGAAAGCATGCAAAACGCTGCAGAAACTTAGATGGAAGATGTCATTTTTAGGACAAGAATGTAAAGTCCTGTTCTTCCACTTCAGGGCTTACGTCCCTCACAGCTAAATTCAGAGCAAACTGCCATCCACTGCAGCAGATGCAACTCAGTAACTGACAACAGCCCTTGGGAAACAGCTCTGTGAGATGAATGACAAGAAATTGTGTTTGTCAGTAGACTCTTGCTGTGAAGAGTTTTGCGTGAGCACATGATCGTCAACGTTTTTCTTGTTAAGTTATAGTTTGAGCAGCCTGAGAAGCCTCTTGCTTGACTCCAACTGGTGATTCATACTCAAATTTTTTTTTTCTTTTAGCAAAAATGAGGCAGATATACTTTCATTTGCTATCATAGTTAAATTATCATAGAGTTAAATTATCATAGAGTTAAATTCTTTCCATATCTTCATGCCTCTAAAGAAAGCATTAATTTATTCTACTAGCTGATCAGATAGTAAGCTAAAAATCATCTAGTTTTCTATGTATACCTTTATTAAAGGTTTGATTCAGCAAGATACTGAAGTACTTATCTCACTTCAGTTCTTGAGCAACCCTCTTGGACCAAATGCAACTATTTACTCATCTAGTGGTAGGCACAGGCATCAGTATTTTGCTTAATTAGTGATCAACATACTGGGAATAAAAGAGCTATAATTAACCTGGATCTCAATTCACACTTTCTTCCTTTCCTTTGTCATGATGCTTAAATCAGCTGTGCTAATGAGAAACGTTATCATCATTAATTACTCATCATCACCTTCCCTGCTAGAAGTTACTTAACTCTCTTACTGCCAGACAACATCCTTTTAGAGTTTCATGTAAAATTATATTGGTTGCCTTAAAAACTTTGTCTTTGCTACCTTGGCTCTTTTAATCTGAAATGAATGAGGGAGCTTGTGAACCCCCTTCTCTAGCTTAACTACTTATGGACTTAACTAAGTGTGTATTTGCATCCTGAAGCTCAGCGTAAGTAGAATGTGTGGGTCAATAGCAACTCAATGCTGAATTTGCAGGGGGAAAAAAGATGTATTTTGAATAGTGATTTCAGTAATAGCGAATACAAATGTATAATGCAACAACTGAGCAAAAGGCTACACCTGAAAGTAGCTTTCTCAGTCCCAGAACTAGGAAGTCTGCTTTTGAAAGCAGAGGCATATTTTATGGGTACCACTTCCCTTTCGGATCATATTAAGGATTCTTTTCTTTCTTTCTAGCGGAAAGCCTGTTCCTCTCTCTGGCAAACTGATAGATGGGGTAAGTGTGTGGCAGTTTTCTCTCTTTTTCTCCTCAGTGTTCCCTGCAAGGAAGGGCTTGACAGGGAGGTGACAGTGCTGCAGTGGCCAGCTGGAAGTCAAGGGCCCTTGGATGCGATGCTGGGGCACATACTTGGCCCTCTGGAGTTGGGAGTATGTTGTAAATTAACGTTTGCATTATGGATTTTTGCCCACTTTGTACTTTGAACAAGGACATCAGGACATCCCCCTAGTGCATGAAAACAGTTGAAGTTCCTAAAAGCTTCAGTAGATTTACCCTGTGAATACCACAGAATGGGGCTCACTTGAATGCCTGCTTTTAAAATAATACTTCGTTTGCGGTACTGAACCTCTTTGCAATACATATTGTGTGTTTCTTGGGACTGAGCAGCTCGGAGGAAAAGCATCTTTTCACAAAACAAAAAGCACTGAGATGGGCAGGTGAGAGAAATGTAGCTGCGCACTCCTTGCCTGGGCTTTACAGCATCCAGAGCACTAGATGGCAGTGCGATACCTGCACATAGAGATTGCTGCTGATTTTGGTGAAAAAAATCCCTCTTTCGGGCAGCTGCTGCAGCTTCTTTCACAGCAATAGGTTTTACCCTAACTGTTCTACTCTTGTGGTGAACAAATCTTCGAGTCCCGGGGAGAAAAAACATAGGACAAGTTCAGCTCAACAGAGGTCCCCTGAGTTCGATCCTCACTTGTTCCTGCTTGTTTAATAATTCTCAGAGTTGCATTTATACTTGTTATATCATCTAGTAATCATTTCACATGTGGAACTCTGCTCGTGTGTGATTTAATGTCCCTCATTAGGTTTTGCACCTCCTCTGCGTGTTTGACACTAGCTCAAATAGCTTTGTAACATCCTTCCCGCGTATTCCCCCCGGAACGCTCCAGGCATTGCAGATGTTCCATTTGCGCTTCCTCTTTTTCCGATGAGCAAAGTCTGTGCAATAGCACAGGGCACGAGGAAGCTTTGCTGCATGGATATTCCAGGTCCACCTCTTTCTCAGGCTTCTTTGGGTGGTTTTCTGGAGCTAGCCCAGAGCTAGAAAAGCCTGTAATAACATTTGACTTCATGTGCGCTGTATTTTGTGTATTTTCTGTTCAGGTGATTTTTTCATTCAAGTATGGCTTGTATAAAAGGGTTTAACATATCTAAGTGTTGAGTAAAGCTGTGTAATATGCTGTGAAGTTCTTTCTCTTTTGTTTCCTTTTTAAAAATATTTTCACATATGACTAAAACCAAATGTAAAGGAGATCTGCTGTGCTGAGCTCATAGGAGAACTCCTAATTAATTGGGAGAATGTTACCCTAGCATCAAGAAATATATAGAGAGGAATCACTTTACTGCAGTTTTTGCATTATGAACCAGAAAGCAAGTTAACAGCTCGATCATAACATGCTGAACTTTTAATATAAGTTTTATTTTAATTCCTATTCTTCAAAACTTTATTTACTGCACATTTGTGATGAAATGCTCCTTAGTGAAGCTCTGGTTTGGATTTTCAGTGAGTGAAGGAGCAGAGAGGTGCTCCAGGTGGTGTCTTGTGGTTCTGAGGTCCGGGTATGAGGAGCTGCTCTTCACAGCAGTAATCCCACACATCCCACAGGAATGTACTCTGTCAAATATCTTTCTTCATCCCATATAACTGCACAGCTTCATTTCTCAGGTCTTCATTTGCTGTCTACCCACTAATTCTTCTAGTATTTTCCCCATTAGAGCAATCTCTCTCTCACTATTTATTATTTCCGTCCTGTCCACCCATCTGCTTTTTTTAGCTACCTTTTCCTTCCTCCCTCCCTGCTTCTGTACGGATCCTAGTCACAGGGATCTGGAACTTATACATTGCCTTGCAGGAAATTGAGACACACTTAACATTTGTTCCCTCCTGTAAGGATTGATTGGTATTGCCCTTTCTTTACATCCATGTCCCTATCAGGAGTTCTGCTGATTATTCTTGTTCTCAACAGAGTATGCAAACGTGTTTTTACGCAATAAAAACTGCAGGAATGTTTAATCCTGAACTCCAACAACTAATAATTATGGTATGCTTTTGCTGATGGTACCTCTTCATTCTTGTTTCCAAATGCGATGGAAGCTCCAGAGTTGGGATTCTCTGTGTACCCCTTTTTCCAGCAAGAAACTGCCCTTTCAGGCAAGGGCAGCAGTGCCCAGGTGCTGCTGCCCTCAGGGTTTTCTTCTCAAGTGAAACAGAAAGCAAAAGTGAAATTAAGCCATTAATTTATGGAAAATGCCTCCCCTAACCAGGCAGCATGGCATGAGGTAAGAGTCAGCTGGAAATTCTTCATGAAATTGTTTTGGAGCCTTTGCCTGCTGAAATGGTCCCTGGATGAATTCCTCCATCCCTAGAGCTGCACATACTATAGAGCATCTTGCAGCGAGAGTTTATTGTGTGATATTATCAGCAAGTCACAAATATGCTTTTTTAAAGGTTATTAAATATTTTCCTTTGTACTTTAACCGCAGATGGTTGGAAAAGGTATTTTGAACATCTGTTATTTGATTTATGCTTTGATTTGACACGTTGGCAAAAAGATGTTTGTCCTTTCAGTTTCCAAGTGAGCGATCTCTTTGAGGGACGAGGTTAGCAGCCCTGGGTGAAAGATACCTATCTCAGGCTCACAAATTCACACCTGCATATGGAGCAAGAGATTAATGTATTAGAGACTGATTTAATGAAACTGATTTTTTCACAAGCGAGGAACAGTCTGAATTTGGGCTTAGAAAAGCAAGGCAACCTGTATAGAGCTGTTGTTTACTCTTACAATGCTAGGATTGAAGTTTTATGTAGTCACAATATTGTATTAGATATTTTTGTGCTTTATAAGGTACCACACAGTTCCGGGTGTTGAAAAAAGCAGGAGCTATTCCATATGTTGTTTTATTTGAACACATAAAAATAAAAGGTTCAGTGTATTTGGTTTAGCCTCAAGGTGTAGGTGTTCCATAGAAGCGTTCTTCACAATTCTTACTGGTGAATTCTGCAGAGTGGCTTTCTCAAGCAAGGGGAAAATAAAGAATAAAAATGTGTTTTGCTGCTGAGCAGCTTTGTTTTCAGAATGACCTCTGAGATAAAATCAGAAACTGCTTTCATGTGTCCCTCTTTGATCAAAAATTCCCAAACACAAACCAAAATTAAAGTTACGGGTGACTGAAATGCTTAAATATCTGTCTTGCATGGAGAGTCAGCTCAGGCTCTGTTCCGCTTCCAGAATCTCAGCCCTTTACTGTTTTGCCATTTCCAGATGAGATTTTGTTGTCATTATGTTCCTGTTTACACCTTGCTATCTGAAATATTGTAGTATATCTGATATGAGTTCTGTACTTTGAAATTTAGTCACAGAGTCAGGTTGTGGCAATGATTCCAGTAGCAGGAATTTGTTTTGTATTTTGATTGGATTTTTCTGGTCGATGAAGCCTTTGAGTTGGTAATGCAGCTCCCTTCCTCTAGGCTTCAAACCTTCCCCAGAAGGATTTTTTTTCTTAATTATGGGATTTAATTTCAGAAAGGAAATCACTTGCACAAATAATTCCCACTGCAGATCTTTGGCATCTGGCTAGTTAGAGTGTTTGACTTTCCTATCTGTGTTTTCTTTTTTCCTTTGGGTTTCTTGTTTGTTTGTTTTTCTCCTTCCCCTCCCCAGGGTTAACTATAGGGTTAAAGCAAATCTTGGCCAAGTTGGTAAGAAATGCCCTTAGTGCCTAGGGTCACCTGCACAGCTCTTAAGATACTTTGTCTTAGGCTTCTCTTATTGAAATCCTCAAAGAGAAAGGTCATACATTAGAAAAAATATAAATCAAAAAGTAGTAGTATTATCCAGTTCTGCATGTTTCATTCACTAAGACTACCTTGTGAACACATTCATTAAGAATTATAGGCATTCATCAAGAATTATATACCTGAGGATGCAATGTGGGCTATGATGGAAATTTTCTCTATAGTTTGCTTCAAAAGCTGAGAATCTATTTAATCTTTATGCCCTAAACACAAAAAAATCCCAAATTGTTGCTTGTCCTTCAGAGTAAACTTCCTTTAATATATATGACTTTATTTGTTTAAGAAATATAAGTGTAAGATGTTGAAAAATGCATCATGTTTATGTTGCCTGTTTCATTCCTTCTCCCTTCCTCTAAGGAATGGTTGCTTGATAGGTTATCTCTCTGGGACAAAACAAACAGAATGTAGTCTCTTTTGGTTGGGAAAAGGCTGAAGAAATAAAGCTAAGTTGGCCTTTGAAGTGGCACATTCATCATGCTTGTTAATTCCTTCAATAGAAACACATTAAAATGTAAAGGAAAAGGTTAGAGATGGCAAAAATAACCAATAACATGTTAATAGTGATAAAATAGTATGTATAGTATACATACTAGTATAGTATAGTAATACTATAAAATAGTATGTATAAATTAGGTGAAAAGGTGTATTTTTTCTTTTCTTTCCCTGAGAAACTCTAGTTTGACTCTTGGTGGCATAATCATTAAGATTACGAAATATTTTTTTTCTTTTTTTTTAATGGAGGGGATTATTTGATAACTGTAACATCTGCAAAGATCAGTAAAATTAAATCTTTCTATCTAAAGGAATACCTTTCCATCTCATGGAAGAAGAACAAGTACTTTAAACTTCGCTCATCTGAGTACTCTCTTTTTGCATCTTTTACAGATTTATTGCAACAAATAAATGGTCAGAAAAGGGGATGCTGCTATTAAGGGATAAAACAGACACTGTGGAAGATGAAGTAATGGAGGGGGCTGGGTGTAGAAGGAAGTTTGAGGGTTGATGCAGACTTGAACAGATGCAGAGAAGAGAATAAGGAGCTAACCTGGTAAAGGTGTGTTAGTGTGGGAAGGATGAAGGTTTGGTGAAATTTGGGCGATGGAGAAAATATCACGGATGGTGAATTTGGAGTGGAGGAGATGGTAGCTGAGGGTAGCACATGGAGAAGGAGGGCTCCTGTGCATCAGGAGGTGGGGTCCTGCTCAACCTGTATGCTCCACAGCAAAAAAACCCTGGAAAATCTCCCATCCAGACTGTGGAGGGAGCAATTATGGGAAGCAGTTAATAGCGGTGCAAGGTCTGGTGATTTAAAAAAAAAAAAAAAAAAAAAAAAAAAGCTTGCTGTAGCCTTCTCCTTTTGATCTTACCCTGGAGCCTGTCCCATCCATCACGGCTGTTGATTGCCCTATCTATGCACATTTGCTCTCTGTGGAACCATTCAGGCAGCCCATCCTCATTAGGCTCTCAGGTGATTGACTCCCTGTCCGCACCAAACCCGTGCACAGTGGGACCTTCCATGGATGTGCAAGGGGCTGCGGAACTAAATTGTGCTGCTCACAACACTCCAGTCCCTTGTGTGCATGTGGGCAGAGTGTCATTTATCCTAGTGTTGATGGCTCCACAGAACAGGCCTTCAAAATGGAGAGAAACTTGTGTGAGAAATATCTCCAGAAATACTATTTTCCAGCCCAATGCCTTGGGGGATAAAACAACCCGAAGGGGATCCTTCTGCTCCTTGTTTTTTAACAATATCTAAAATGGAACCTTTCAGTTTATTTCAAGACAGAACAGCAAGAAAGTTAGCATTTGGAATATTGTTTCCTCTCCTTTCCTCCCCCTCCACTTACAGGTATGACTCCCCTGCCCAAGTTTAGTCACTGACTACAAAGGATTTACTCAGATAAAGTATCAGGATCAAAAATATAGGTGCCTTAATCTCAGTACCTGTAAAATAACTGCAATGCTACACACAATATGCAATTAGAATTCCTCCAAGGGCTTCAACAGTTAATTCTAAGGATATTTTTAAATGAAAGGAATCAGGGGCCTCATCCATAATATATAATAAGTAAAGGGAAATACAGATTCACTATATGTATCTAAATCAAGGTGTATATATAAAGAATGCTTCTGAGATCCATATGGTGAAGCAGGAAGAGGAGTTCTGACAGTTTGTGAAAGGCAATGGGATTCACTACAAGTGATGCTGCTGTCACTTATACTCCTACCCTCTGCTTATGCTGCTTATTAGTGTCCCATTTTCCCCTTTTGAAGGGGCATTTTATTTTTTTCTTTTAGTGTTGTTGTTTTATCTTTTACCCTTGGTTCAAGTGCTTCAGAACTGCTTTGCTTCTCTAATAACTCAGCATGATTGTGCTCATAATAAGAAATATTTAATGGTTGTTGGGTAGCTAACGAGAAATGAAGTGTAATACAGCAGTGGTAACAAGCCTGCCATATGATTTCCCCTTGACATGCCAGTTCAGATTACTTTACCAAGGGACCTCAGCAACCTGGTGCTGATGTTGGATTTGATTAAGCTGCTTAATTTTGTATTTAGGGGTTAGTAATGAATACATAAAGGTCACCTGCTATGATACTATTATGAAATATTTCATGTCATCATCCCCCTTAGATAATGTCCAAACGTCTAATAAAAGCTGTGAGTGAGCAGGGTAACAGTTTGAACTGTGTGTGCAGCTACATTCTGAATGGATGTACAATATTAGACTGTTTACTTAGTACTAGAGCTGCTCAGGCTTTATTATTTTTTTTCTACAAGGGAAAAACTGTGTGTGGGGGGTGGAAATTACATCTTATGAACTACCAGGCACAGAAGTTTAGGTTTCACAGAACAGTCTCCAGCAGGGGAAGATAAATTTTCTGATAATGGCAGTACACTTTGTTTCTATAGACAGCACACTCAAAGAACACTTTAGAGTAAACATCCAGCTATGCAATATGTCTCTAAGGACAGACGTTAATTTGAGTCCTGAATGATGTATCGCTCTAATAAAGTCAAAATCAGGAGGAGCTGAATAAAGGGTGTCCTTCACCTGCTGCTGGAGCTGTCACGCATTTGGGCGATGAAGTAGTGGATTGCATTCACAAAACTAATGAAAGGGCCTCACAAATGAGAGGATATGCTAAAGAGATGGAGCAGTAGGTCTTGATTCAGTCGTTCCCGAACTTCCCCCTCGCTCCCTGTGATTAATCTGTATTTGAGATTGCTGACCCGAGTGATCGTTCCCAAACGATCGCCTTTGCTTGCAGACTCCGTAGTGACTAATAATCTAAAGCTGAAGCTATACGCTTAGCTAAGATAATTTCACTTGCTCTGCTTGCTTCAATAGGTGTTTTAAAAAATATGTATATATATTTTTTAAATGAAACTTGGAAGGACTGAAACCAAAGAACCCAGGAAGGCCTTTAGCACAAGAAATGGAAAGCTGCTAGTTTTTGATTATTGAAACAGTTTGGCAGAAATAATGAAGTACATTCCTTACATTTGCTGGGAAGGAGAAGGCCAGAAATCAACAAACCGAACGATGGCAAAGATTTAACCCTTGGGTATAAGAAAATTTTAGAAAGAAATACATAGGGTGATGATTTTCCAAGAGGGACTGGAACTAGAATTGAAAATCAGATCAAGATGCATGCAAATATATTGCATAACATTTGGGGTTTGTTCTCTGATGTCCTGACATTGCTTTGGCAGTACAGAAAGTAGCACTTTTATAAGTGAGTTCACACTCTCCTCCTGTGGGTTCTAGCTATAGGACCACAGCAACGTATGCGAAGAAAGGTGAATATGATGGATTGGATACAGTGCATAGATTAATAGGTGCTGGAGCAGAGAAAATTGTGCAATGAGGAGAAATGGGGCAAGGAAGGAGAAAGAAAACAGGTGTTGTAGCTTACGTAGAAGGTTTATGGAATTTGGCGCAGAGCTTGATCCCATGTTCACTGAAGTTGATGGCAAGGCTCCCATTAACTTTAATCATGCAGAATCCAGACATTTCCCAGGGTAACCAGAAGAAAGTAAGAAAGATTGCAGGGGAGCAAAATAATTGTGGAAAGATGGGAACTTGGAGAGCGGTCACACTGAAAAATACAGGCTTGTCAGGGGCTGGCCAGCAGAATGTGGTGATTTATTAACAAAAATTTTATTCACTCGGTCACTGACCTGGGGGAAAACTTCAAACAAAAGGCAGAACTGTTTAAAAAAAAAATCTGTGCAGTTATCTGCCTCTTCTTCAATATGAATATGACCAAATGTCACCTTGTGAGTTAGCAGGGCTCAGAGCAGTATGTCCCTTACTTGTTGATTGACTGTGGTCTTCTAGAAAGATTGAGTCTTCGGGCGAGGATGAAAACAAGCAGCATTTGCTCATTCTTGCTTAAGGAAGCATAGCTTGTCAGCCAAAAATGCCCTCGCCATTCTATAGCTTTAGCCTATTTGAGCATTTTTTATTTTGGTTGCTTTTTTTCATTACCTAAGTGTTCTTTTAAAGGTGGCTGAAGGACATCTGGGAAGGACTGGTGGGGTTCACTGCCATGTGGATATTTTGGATATCACATGGCAGTGAGTAGTTGGAAATATCCGAATGATCATCGGATATTTCTGATTCAGTGCTATATCTTGTGGAACAGAGTGAATTCAGGCTTCCTGCTCTCAGTCTGTTCAAATTCTACCATCGGGCAGCCTGTCCTAAACTGTCAACATTACCATGTCCTGGTGAATGCATCTTCCAGGCATTTTTAGCCCCTGAGCCATGTCTGAGACTGCTCGAAAGCCCCAAACTCTAAGTAATCCATACACGTTGGGAGGCGGCAAGGAAACCTTGAAACTAGGTATAGAAGCTGAATGAACACCAGCACTGTAGGGTTTTCTGTAGAAAAAATATGAATCTTACAAAGAGGTGGAAATAAAATGTCATGATTTAAGGGTCTTAGAACAATGTTTTTGGTATCTTCAGAGATGGAATTGTTTAAAGAAAGGTTTTTAAAATAGTGGAAAAAGTGGTATCACACTTACCTTGTCATACTTTGAATAGCAGAGCCCCATTCAGTGGTGGATATCCTTTTCTTCATTGCACTGCATCCCAGCGTGCTGGAGGTGCTGGGACCACGTTAGATAGACTCCTGGATTCTGTTCCAGATCCTTATCCTCCTAAACACTATTGTCCTTAGGGCTATGAGCTGCTCGTAATTATTTTTGGGAAGAGGTTGCAAATAGAAAACAAGATTTTCTACTTTTATTTCTGAGGGCCCCAGTTTCCAGAATTATTTTCATGATGCATGCCAAGTACCTGGGCTGGGGCTCTTGTGACAAAAGTGATCTGCACCATCGTACAATTTAAGCTCAATGCTGGTAACACGATGCACTTGGTGTAGGTGAGCTTAGAGCCAGGGAGAATTCAGCACGCCCTGCTGAATGACTTAAGAGGATCTAATGCAGCTGACTTGTGTTTTCATCCTGGAATATTGCCAGAAGTTTCTCTGGCACTTGGTTTTGCTCTTTAGGAGTGAAGCTGGTGTTCTTGGTGTGTATCGGGCTGGACTAGCTGGTCTGGGGATTGTCTCCTTTCTGCCCTCTGGAAAGGGGACTTGTCCTGCTGTTCCTGACGGCTGTGATGGATGTCCCGGGATAGACCCTGGTGAGGCTTCCCCTTCCTGGCAGGCCTGGGAGCGACTTGGTACCTGCCACCCCTGTGCAAGCAGCTGCTTCTACCCCATGTAAATCACCGAAGATCTGAAGGCTGCTCTTCTGGCAACCCTGGCTTGACAGTAGCATTGGATTATTTAGCATTTACTACTACTTAATTCTTAGCTGTCCTGGAGCTTGCCGTTTGGTGCAGTTGTTTTGAAGGCCAAGAATACTGCACAATTAACCATGGCCAAATGTGTGTATTTTGCATTCATACTTTTGGGAACGCTGGTTAGATACACTTATCTAGCTATCATAATTACAATCCATATGATAACAAAAAGCTCTTATCCACCTGAAAAACATTTTTGCCTATTTGAAAAAATCAGAGTGCCAAATCAGCATCCTATTAACACTGTGATCGTTACACAGATTTCTTTGTGTTTAATGACTGACTTCTACTTGCCTAACCATGCATATTCTTTTTTTACAAAAGTGCCTAATACTAGATATTTTTTTGGAGGCTGTTTTTTTAGAGGGAGATCGCAGTTCGTTGCATAAGAGCAATAAAGAGCAAAGCAGGGAGCGGGGACACAGAACAGCCTGAACTTGGAGCTTGCAGGAGATGGATTTGATAAGGAAGCAGAGACAAACAGCCCTGGGGGCAAGGGGACCTTCTGGTAGCCAAGCACAGCACTGGGTTTGTGTGTGAGACAGAAAGAGCAAGCACTGGAGCAGAGGAACATCTTGCAGGGCAGTCCTGTCAATCCAGGGAGTTATTTTTTAAACAAACAAAAGCTTTAGGTGTTTTTGGCCTTGTTAAGTGCTTGTTTTTGTGCTGTTGCTTTTTCAGCGCTTTTCTGTGCTGCCAATATGGTTAAATAACAACTTCTAGGGCTATAGCTGAAATAGATATGGATAATTAAATCTCATTTATATTACTTCTGTGTGTTGTGTTTTTTAGCTAGGGTTCAAGCAGAGCCTTCAGATAGCTGAGCATGTACTGCTACTGATTCAAAGCCATAAGTCTGGCTCGACTTTGAAGGAGCCCCAAAGCCCAGATCATCAAAAGCCCATAGGTACTGTCAACATCTGGAATTACGTGCCTGGATATCCGATTATAATGCTGACTGTCCCGGGTGTACCCTATGGTCTAGTACTGTAAATCTCAACATGATGAAGAAGATAATTGCAAAATTCTGCAATCTAATATGGATTATAAAGCTGATTTCATATTTCATTAAGACTGTCTTCAGTCTAATTCCATAAAGCCAACAACTTAACTTATGAGAGTTTTTGTGATGAAATGTCAATAATCTGCAGCACCCAGAATAGCTGTTTGAATCCAGACTTCAGTTTAGTGGTAGAAACTTTTTGCTTGCAGTACAGCAATGAGTTTCAGGTAATTGAGAATAGTATTTTATGAAGTATTTCTGAAGTATTTCACTGCTTTTGGAATAGCTTCCAAATAAAAATTGATGATAAGCTTGCAGAAAAAATTACTATTCAAAACTTCTTTTAATGATCCTTGAATGCAAGTGTCTTTTTATGGGATGAGAATAGCGTTCTCCAAAGCAGATAAAAATAAATATTGGTAGCCACTCGTTTAAAAATTAGTTGCTGAAAGTATTCCTGATAACTCGTGGGTGAAGTTGAGACTTATGCACTGTCTTGTGCTGTTCCCGGACAAGCCGGAGCTGTGCTGATGCCAGGTGTAACGGAGCGCTGTTGGAAAATGCTGCTCCAACACTTTGTGCTGCCTCTACTTCTGTTTCAAAGTTAACGCAGTTTCTCCTCTGCCTCGGACCTTATTTCGCTGATCGTAGCTGAAAACCAGAGTACAATACCACAAAATGACATTAAAGGGCAATACCTGTAGCTCTGAAGTCGCAGCGATGGTGCTTTAATAAATCCTTGCGTTCAAGATTTATGGCTGGCCAAACCTGCGCAGCCGCTTTGATTTCAGGGGAATTTTTAGCTTTTCAGTATAAATGCCTGCAAACCAGAATTATTTTTGCTTTGTTACCTACAGTGCCTCATGCCAGCTGAGCCTTCCCACCCACTGTGAGGACAAACATGTTACATCTACACTCGCTGCAGTATTTAAAGACGGGCCCATATGGTAATAACTGTTTGCGGGAGTGTGTTAAGATGAGCCCCAGCGTATTGCTAAGCTCACTTCTTTCTGTCTAAACAACTTTTATTTTTCTCTTGCTCTTCCTCTGCCGCCCAATTCATCTACTAGCAGTTACAGGCTTATAAGCATGCCTCATGCTAGAATGATGATCCCAAAAGCAGAGGAGAAGAGATATTCTAGTCTCAGTATGAAGTACATAATCAATCCACAGCAATTGAATGACATACCCGGATATAATACAATATTTTAATAAAGCCAATAAGACAATTTTGATTTCACTAGTGTTTAACCCCACCCTTGCTTCCCAGTTTCCTCTCTTTTAAAAGGATCCTCAAATCTTGTTCATATTGAGTGAAAAGAAACTTTTTTTTTAATGTTCATATAGACATGCTATTACTTTGGGAAGAATGTCTAGTGCTCTTAAAGGACAATTCCAGCAGCACCGAATGATTTATTTATGGGGTTTCTAGAGATTTTTTTTAAAATATATTTTGAACTGTGTGTAGAATGATATCTATATGTTAAAATGCTCAATCTGATTGCTCCCTATTGGCAAGAAGAAGAAGTTTTGAGCCTTCTTCTGGCACTTCTCCCTCCCCGAATCTGCTGCACGTAGCTGTTCTAGCGTTCCCTTTTCCCCAACATAGGCACAATGGCTCTTTGTCCTCTGCAGAGCAGATCAGCGTGCGGGGAAACCTCATCTCAGCTCGACCCCTGCGGTGTCCAGAGCCGGGTTCTGGCCATCTGTGCTGCGTTATTCTGATTCTAGTGCATCACTGAGGCTGGGTAAATCCATTGGGACAAGTTATTGGGGCTAGAAATGTTGCCTCTAGACTCCTTATTTTTGCAGATATGTTTATTTTGCCTCTCAACTTACCACTCTCCTAACTACATTATATTATTCAACCATTACTAGTCACTTTAACCATAAAAAACCCTTGTCTTCCTCTACAATGCAGAGCTGCTTTAATGCTGAAAATTCTTCCTAAAACACATCACAAAGGTATTTCTGTGAGACGGGACCACATAGTTTATTTTTTTCATATTCTTCAGCTTGGATCCTTGCCATGCAAGGGTGGCATGTATGCAGTGTCCAATGATGTGAGCATGTAAACGTGCTTATGGAGAAGCATTTTTTTTTAATTGCCATTCTGCAAAAGTTTTTTTTTTTTTCCATAGGGGCTTTTCAAAAAAAAAAAAAAAAAATCCAAAATAACGTTTACTTTCTCTTTAAATATGAAAAGTAACATTTCTTCTCATTTGTTGTTGCTAATAAAGAAGTAGCAACCAGATGCTTCAGTAAGGGATGGGATACCCATTTCATTAGCCATTCTACAGAGCAAACAGATGGTTCCTGCCACAAAACACTAAACATCTAAATGCATGATGAAAAATGAGCGGATATGGCAGTCAGGAAATGCAAAGAAACTCTATACAAGAGGCTCTGAGTGCACAGCTTAGGTGGTTTTTGTATGCAAACCAATGTGTGCTTTGATTGCCTCTTTAGCTGCATTAAAGGTGGGGGAAGATGAAAACAGGCAGTTCAGTAAAGCAAATCAGCAAAAACATCATCTGGCCCAGCTTGACACGTGCAGCCTAGAGCAGAGGGCTTTTGGGCACAGACCATTTGCACTATAGGGATCTGGAGGTTGTTTTGAATGCAAAGTACTTCCCACTTCTGGAAAATCAGCAGTCTGTATCACTTATATCATTCTGTGCATTTTCTTCTATTCATGGAATTTTGTTAAACACTTGAGAATCACATACCCATCTCTAATTGCTGTAAGGACAGGTAGTGTCATCTTCGTCATTATGAAGGTAGTTGCTGTCATGCTGTGTTAGATGCATGTTCACAGTAGGATTTTCTGACTAATCCATGGATACTGGTTATTTTATCTCCCCTTTTTTATACTTGGTAGTGATAGAGGCCTCTGTGAATAGGATCAAATTATTTCTAGCATTATTTTAATAGTCGTCAAATATCTTTGCCTTAAATAGAAAATAGGGTCCAAAACTCTACTGATTTGTTGAACAAAAATGAAGAGTGAAAAAATTGCATAAAGAGAAAGTGACTCATAATGATCTGAATGAGATTTGCAAACAAGAGACTTAAGCTGATCCCTATTCCAAAAATCCTCCCAGGTGAATGGAAGAATTCCCACCGACTCGGCCAGGTACTGCATGAGGGCATTCAAAGACACATCTCCAAAGCCTGTTTAAAACATCATAACTGAGTCTTCTGTGAAAAGGCGCTGAATCACATTCTTTAATTACCTTATATATTTCATAGGAATTTATGAATTGGTGGGGTATTTTTTTGTGCATGTGTATGAGTAGGTGTTGTATGAGTATGTGCAAGTGGCGGATCTAAATGGGGTGTAATGGGTGCTCCACAGCAGCTGCAAGCCCTTGGGTGAAGGACCCACGTGCTGGCTCTGCAATGACCTGGCACCTGTGAGCAAGTGCAAGCCTTTTGCAAGCAGAAAGGCTGATGCATATTGCACACTTTGAGAGAGATTTTGTCTTTTTAATAGCAATTTTCAAAATGTACCAATGCATTTTGAATATTCAACTTAGGTTGTCAGGGCTAGGAATTTTGTAGGCTATTGCAGATGATTAAGTTTTTTTGTGATCTTTCCTATTTCATCTCTTTGTTTATAAATTCTTGAGGAACATTTGTCATTTGTCTTCCCCTGTACTATTAAAGTTGTCACATGTATGAGATTCACTTCCAGAATACCTCCGTGTGCTGTGGGACCACCAGATTAAGGAGACTATTACGATTAGCAGCTCCTCTTACAATTATTTCTCAGATTTGTACCAGTCTGTAAGGGGACTAAGTGGATCTGATTTGCAGCACGGCTATTTTCTGCAATATGCAGATGATTAAGACCTATAATTAGCTAATGATCCATACAGCAGTGCTACAAGCGCCTTTGCTCTGATTACCTGCTACCCACAGGAGCCCTTGTGTAGCCTAGCAGAAATTTCCGCTCTTGGCTCCTTCAGTCCTCAGCTGCTACGTGTCTTTTAATTTAGAAAGGAACTGATCTCCTTCATAGCGGTGTGTTAGCCTCATGGCTTTAAAATAAAATTAAAATTAAATGAAACAAAAACAAACAAAAAACCAGCATCCAAGAGCAGTGCTAGCCACGCTTTGCAAAGGCTGTGCTGAAGCGATGCCGGAGCCTGTCCTTGATATCCCGGCGGAGTAGGAGCCAGCGGGAAGCGCAGACGGAGCCGGGCTGTGGAGGCCTCTTCACACTTGCTTTTCTCCTTCTTTTCCTTTCTCCAAACAGCAGGAAAATAGCGAACGGTGCCAAGACCCCAGTGAGTCACTTCGTGTGCGACAGGAAAATCGTAGAGTGCCCAAGACCACCTTAGAGGCGAGTTCAAAAGACAAACGTGTATAGGCACGTTGCTGATGTCCTTCCGTTAAATCCCTGCTAAGAGTTTTCCAGGAAAGCATGTGACAACAAAGAGAAATGTCTCTGATTTATGTTGTACTCCAGAATGGCAGAAGGATGGAAAATAATCAGGGTACTGCTTAAAAAAAATGGGGACACATCTCAAAAAAGTTGATTTCGAGCCCTTTCAATCTCCTGTTTAGATCAGTGGCAAACTTCCAACTGGCTTCAGGGAGAGAAGGGCTGAACATGGACAAAACAGGCTATGAACATATTTTTTTATCTTAGGATTCCCTCCCACCCTAACTTTTAGATAACTGGAAATATAAACCACATTTAATGCAACTAGTTCTCACAGGTAACATGGGAATCGCACAATAATGCTGCAATTAAATATTTTTCCGGAAGCTCTGATATATTCCTCCCCACACAAAGTATGGTCACTGTGAGGGATGAGTTTGAGCAAGAGGAAGCAAACCAGAAAGTTTGTATCTTAAATTAGAAGAGAGACTTGAAAGCAATAGTGAATAGGGCAGCAATGTATGAAAAGCAAGTGAGAAAACCCAAGCAAACACTGTCTAAAGGATCTGAAGATCAGAGTTCTCAGAGCCAGGGAAGCCTTTGATATCAGAGGAGATGTACTGATGCATTTCAGTGGCTTTGAATCAGGACTTTTAATGAGATTGAAATGTTCATCAGAAAACATAAAGCAGCTAAATTCCAGATTTTTGCAATCTGGTGGCCTATTATGTGTGAGGAAGGGATGGTGGAATCAAGATATCAGGTGAAAGCTCCCTTTATTCTGTATGTTGAATCATATTTTATATTTTGGTCTCCAGACTGTTTTGTTATATCTTTGCACTCCCTCAGCATTGACTGAGGAGTTATTCATAGTTCATAACAGGCGAAAATTAAATCCCATCTGTCTCTCCCATAATAAGTAACCGGAATGAGGGACTTAACTCAGAGCCTCCTTCTTGCTAAACGGCGCATCGATGCTGTTTGTGGCTTTATGTCTGAAGCTCTTGTTTAATGTCTGTGCAAAGAAAACTGCTTTCCTATGCAGAAGTCCATATGATAAGACAGCAGCACCAGCTGATCATCCAATCTGGCAAAAACAACCTCAGCCACTTTTGGTGTCTAACTCATGGATTTTGACTGGTACCCCGAGATAGTTTTAGTAGGATAAGCGTTTTCTATGCAAAATCAATTGAATGAGAATTCCAGGGTTGTGTAACAAGTCCATTAATTGTGACAAATTCATCCAGAAATTTGTGTTATAAGCTTATTAAAATGCTCCCAATCTAGTTTCTAGGGAGTCTTTTATAGCCTTTAAAGTTTTCCATCCCCTGTGTATTCTTGTTTTGATCTAAACTATGCTCATAGCTAACCTGAAAGCCAAGGAAAAAAGATGGGGATGTTTATAGGAACCTGCATGTTAGCATTGGATGTTGAATCATCCTTCATCATTAGAAACTTGATCCAGTAAAGCCGTTCTATTATCTGGACAGGATATAGATATAGATAGAAGGATAATATAGAGAATAAACCCAGAGAAAGCACAATCACAGGCATGGAATACCTGCAGCTCTGGTGACCTTAGGGGCAAGGGAGGAAGCAGATCTGAGGAGATGGAGCGAGGAGAAAGGAAACTGGTAGCAAATGTTATATTGAAAGAGTTTTGTGTCTGATATAGCTCAGAAGAATGTGAACAGGATCTGAACCGTCACTGCATTTCAGCAGCCCCAGCTTGCTTATTTCAGCTGGGCTAAACCAGGAAGATATTTTTTTTTTAAATTCAGATCGTTTAGTATAAATCATGTCATAAATGAGTAAATAGTCCATAAATGTCTGACAGTAAGTACGGGCAGCTTCTGCTGACACAGAAATCTGCGATTCTTAGGGATATGCAGCTTTTACTAGAGCAAATACTCACTGTGTTGCTAGATGAGGTGTTTCTCATTACAACGGATAGAAGTTTGAGGAGAATATGGTTGTTCCTGACAAAAGGCACTATAAGGTGGGGTCCAAGAGCAGCAATATGCTGGTTTATTCGCTTCCTGATGAAATAAGAGTTTGGCAGCTACCTGGTATTAATGGTTTTTTATTGTGTTTCCCTCCCGTGCCCCTCGTGCATGTCCTGTCTGTCTGGTTTATGACTCTGTGCATGGTTATGATCTAGAGGTGCAGGTCACGGCATGTTACACCCGTTCCTGGCAGCCTCCTCGCAGAGAGCAGGAGCATGTGCTTCCTCTGCCTTCCCCCTCGCTCCAGAGGGGAAAACCGCTGTTATTGCTGATAATAAATCCCCTCCTCCGTGATTCATGGGAATGAAGAGCCAACGCGGCCTGCAACGTTTGTGTCAGTCACACCGAGGGTCTCAATACGGTGTCCTTGCTCAGGGCTTCCTAGGAACAGCGTGGTCATCTCCTGCTGATGCTCTCTGGCACCAGTTAGGTCTACAGTGCCCTTGGGTAAAATGACTTTACTTTTTGGAACAGGTTTCATTTCCTACGTCAGTAGCTTTCACTGATTCCATGGAAACTACCTTCAGGACCTCATTTATTTTTCTGCTTGAATTTATGGGCGATTTGCCTTTCGGCACTTGAATTATTTTTCCAATCAAATGTTATTTCTGAGTGTAAGCATGTGCATGTGTGTGTCTGAAAAAAAATAAATCTTTTAACAAACAAACTCTTAATCCCCTAAGAGCTGATACAAAATAGGCTACTTTCGAGAGCTAGCTCCTTTGCCACAGCCTGCTCCTGAGATAAAGCTCTCCAAAGATCAAAAATACTGACGGAAAATGCCATAGTTAATTTACTTGAAGCTCATGAAACATGAAGGGCTCAACGGCTGGACTAGTAAATGCTCCTTCAGAGAGATTTCATCTGTGTCAGTTCTGCACAGCATGTTTTGCAGGGCTTTCACAGCAGGAATTGGGCATTACAATGAAGTTTTCCCTTGATTTATTTTTTTATTTTTTGGTACGATCTGACAGATTCTGCAAGTGTTCAGGGGAACCTTTTAGAGTTGTGCTGGTTGCAACTATGACCCGATGCTGGAAAAGAGATCATGTTTTAGACTAAGAGATGTTGGTGGTCTAGTCTTTCACCTAGGAAATAATTTGGGGAAGAAAATCCCTCTCCAGCCCCAAACACTGTCTGATGATATTGAAAAGATAAAAAAGTAGCAAAAATCTAAAAGGAATTACATCAAAAAATTATTTCAATATGATACTTAGAAAGATCCTCTTAGCTTTTCCCCCTTTAGATTCCTTTTAGATATCCAGTTGGTGAAACTGTGCTACCTTACTGGGACATGTAAAAGATCTTTATTGCCACTGTCTACTCAAAACTGACATAAGATACGATTTCAAAATTTTATGTCAAGAAAGGTATGTAAATTACCTTCTAATTCAGATCTACCATTTATAGAAGTGGTAACTTGCACAATAATCCTGTCATGTCATCTTTTTCAGTTCTGTTTGTCTCCTGTAAAGGTGGATGGACTAGGTAATTCTCATCTCATATAAATGCAAAATATTGCATCATTGCTAGGATATTTATCCACGCACTTTTAAAGCTTAACTCCAGACAAAGCATACAATCTTAACTTCCCCAAAACACACAAACCAAGGAAATGACTTATATATATATATATAAATGTACCTTTGTGCAGGCAATTCCTATGTATACACAACACATACTTCTTTAAGAAGATAACAGCTTTGTGCTTACTGGAATTCATAATAGGAGCCTGCTTAAATGGTATTTAGGAGGTGATAAAATAGAAGCGTAAAATTTTGCATTCCAAATACATGAAGTATATGTTTTATAGGTAAAGAAAGAAGCTTGCTTTTTTTTTGGTTGTTTCCCTCCTCTGTATCCTCTGTAGCCCAGATAAACTACCAAGGGGCAGATTAACTTCTATTTATCTGCTTGGCTTTTGCCATTCTGCCAGTGTAGCTGCTGTTTGCCTACTAAAGGTTTGCTAATGTATATATCATAAAATTCAACCAAAATTGGCAGGAGCTGAAGGTGGGAAGGTAGCTTTTTACCAAAGCTCAAACAAAATTTTCCATCAAAAATCTGCCATTAAGAGTAAATATATTGTAGCTATCAAAATATTAGCATCTGTGAGGCAAAGGTAGTCTCTTCGTAATTTTTCCCTTGTCTTCTGGACATAACTTTATTTCAAATTCGTAGACTGTAAAGAGGGGAATAATAATAATAGGAGAAAAAACAAGTATAATAGTGAAGCCAAGGAAGCTGTTAGTCATTGCAGATTTCTGACTCTTCTGCAGATAGAAGCAAGTGTCCATATAGAACAAAAATTAAAAACTGGCCTATGCAGAAATTGGCCCCTTTTAGGTTCAGGTTCATCACACTGTCAGTATTGTATTGCTTAACTAAAAAGGCCCACCACTTTCAATGGCACAATAAATTTAGCACACTTGGGCTTTGTGAGCAGGATAGACCAACGCCAGGGTTATTTTCTACCTGTCTCTGATAGCAGTCCTCCTTCTATTATTTTTAGAAAGCTGTCTCTGGATAACAAGCTCTGTAAGGGCAACCTTTGAAGAAGCCGGGATGACATTTTTCCTTTGGACAACAGACTTTGCAAAACCTTTTCTTCCTTCTCTTCCCCGTCGTCCTAAAACCGATACCCCTATTTCTTTGCTGTTAAGGGGGGGGGATTGTACTAAACGAAGGTGCCATCTGAATTGCTGCCATCACTCTCAGTTTCCTAGAAACACATGTGTGTGGTGTGTTTTTCAGCAGATAGCTGCTTTTTCAACAGAAAAGTTGATTTCCGCACACCTGCACTTTGGGTGCAGGGAGGAGCAGCACCTGCAGGCTCTTCCCTCCCTGCAGGCAAGATGAGAGCTCGGAGGAACCCAGAGCAACTCATGGCCCTCCTAGAGCCCATTGCAGAGCAGATATTGCTGCTGGTGTTGAAATGCCCATTCAAGCATTTTCTAGCCCCACTGAGAGGTGTGTGGTCATCAGGATGCAGAGTCATAGGATCACAGAATGCTGAAGGTTGGCAGGGACCTCTCGAGGTCATCTAGTCCAACCCCCTGCACACGCAGGGTCACCTAGAGCACGTGGCACAGGACTGCGTCCAAGCGGGTTTGAAGATCTCCAGAGAAGGAGACTCCACAACCTCTCTGGGCAGCCTGTTCCAGGGCTCTGGCACCCTCACTGTTCAGAAGTTTTTCCTTAAGTTCCTGTGGAACTTTTGGGGCTTCAGTTTCCAGCCGTTTCCTCTAGTTCTGTCAGTGGCCACCAGTGAAAAGAGGCCGGCCCCATCCTCCTCACTGCCTCCCTTGAGGTACTTCTAGACACTGCTCAGGTCCCCCCTCAGCCTTCTCTTCTCCAGCTGAACAGGCCCAGCTCCCTCAGCCTCTCCTCATAGGGCAGATGTTCCAGGCCCCTGATCATCCTCGTAGCCCTGCGCTGGACTCTCTCCAGCAGCTCCACATCCCTCTTGTCCTGTGGAGCCCAGAACTGGACACAATACTCCAGATGCGGCCTCACCAGGGCTGAGTAGAGGGGCAGGATCCCCTCCCTCGACCTGCTGGAGACGCTCTTCTTAATGCACCCCAGGATCCCACTGGCCTTCTGGGCCACAAGAGCACACTGCCGCTTCGTGGTCACCTTGTGGTCCACCATGACGCCCAGGTCTTTCTCTGCAGAGCTGAAAGTGCAGGAGAGGAGGGGACATGGACATGAGGTGCGTGTGAGTGGTGACAGGGAATCGCTCGTGTGCTGCTGTTGGGATGAAAGGCCCTGTGGAGCAGCAGAGCAACTTCCCAGGAGCTGAGGAAGAGGGTTACTTGCCAACTTCCATTTGATCTGATCCTTGAGGATTCGGTTGTGAAAAGGAACCTTCCACAAGGTGCCAGAGCATTCAGTACCTCGAAGCGTCAGGGCCAGAAATGGGAACAAAAGGGAAATGTTTGCTTATGACGACTGCCAAATGTCTCTATCTATAAAAGTCTGGTACTTTATAAATAGCATGCTGTGTCCTCACAACGGTTTAATAAACTACAGACATTCATTACAATGTTTTATAGTCTAAATGTGATGATTAGTTGTTTCTTTTTCCCCCTTTAAAGTGGGAAAGACATTCATGTTGTTAAAGCTCAGTGGAAGAGGGGAACTCCCCACTTTGCTCCTTGAGAAAATTGGCCCATCAATTTTTTAGCTCCCCTGAAAGGGGATAGATGATGGTTCCAAAGCGCTAAGCTGGGAGAGCAGATTGCTAAAGTCCTTCTCATCCTCCTTAATGCAGTTCAGATGTGGGAGGCCCCCACCTACTCCAAAAGATGGTTAGTGTCTAGTGATTTTCCATAACTAGCATAATTAGATGTTTTCTATTGCTGTGCAGTGTCTGTCTGTAGTGAAATAATTCTGGTGGGAGAGCAGACACAGGCTGAATAGTGCAGAAAATGTGTACAGGCAAATCTGATGCTTATCTTTGTCTTGACCCCATTCTTCAGAATAACATTTTTAGCCACATCCAAGTTTACATTGATCCTTAAAAAAAAGAGTAATTATGTTTAAAGGAACACAGAAAGGAGTTCTGCTTTCATCCCACTTTTTGACACAGACTGTGGGGCTAATAAGTTTTGAGAAACTGTGGTCTGAATAATTCCCTTAAGAAGACTTGTAATCACAGACTCCCTATTCTGTTAGTTAATTCTGAGTACAGGAACCAGCTTCCCATCAAATGTTTATAGCAGCAAAATGAGTTGTCTCCCATAGGCACCCAGCCGAATGCTCAAGAGAGTCTGAAATTGGAATGTTGGAATAGAAAGTGCATCTGGCAGCCCTGGAGCATTTGCTTGCCTCAATATGCTTACCACATAAATTCATCACTGCTTTTATTACCTTAAATCGACACTCGTGAAGTGTCACCACCATGGAGTTTTGAGATCTTTCTCACAGTGTTTCCAAAGCTTTGTTAAAGGGGCTTTTGGGTGACTTTTTTTGTTTTCCAGTTTGGTCTTCATCTCAACAGCAGTTTAGTTGTGTTTCTGTATTACCCTTTCTGTTTGGGCCAAATTAATCCTTCCACAGTGAGTCTCCTGACAGCTCCACTCAGTGCACTTTGGAAAACAGGAACGAGGCTCTTTTGGGATGAATGTCAAGGAAGAGGTTTGCCTCTGGAATGCACCTGCTGTTCTCAAATGCTTACGGGGGCACCATCCACAGATGCAGACTCTGCTGCTAGCCCAGCCGAAGAGCCTGAAACACATGTAGCCTAAATGGGTCCTCTGCACCCCTAGGTAGCACCTACCCCTCCTCCATGCACATCGAGTCCTCATAACATGTAACTTGGAGCCATTTTCTGTGCTTCAAATTTGCTTGAGTTTGAGTCTTGCAGGCTAATTGGCTTCCAGCAACTTCATTTTTTACCAGCATGGAATAATTAGGCTGCAAACTTTGAGCAAGAGGGTCCTGTGTAGCACATGGCCTGTTCTTCCCAAACTGCTGGTGCTCCGTTGTTCCACTGGCATGGCAACTGTTGCTATGGAAACCGCTTCCGCAGTGACCAGTGGCCTTTCCCACTTTATCAGGAAAACAGCATTTTCAGGATGTCAAATTTTGTATTTATATATGTAAAAATATAATTGATTCTTTTTACAGTTGAATTAAAGGAATTTTGCTTTTTTTTTTTTAAGCTTATTGGCATTACATTCAGTTTTGCAAGGGATTTCCTAAGTATTGGCTATGTTAACACCCACCTAAAAACCTGCCTTGATAGCTTTTGGAGGCAAAGATAGCCTTCAAGTCTTAATTAAATTATTTTCTTTTTTCCCCTGTACCTTGAGTCCTCAGGTCTGGATCCAAACAGCAAAGCTTGTATAACTGGCAAAGGGAAAATAGGAATATATAAGAACCCGGAAAATGAGCATTGCGGCTTTTTCTCTGCACAGTGCCAAATGGGGAAACTTGGTAAAAATTAGTGACCGTCCTGCCCCATGGAGTATAGGGGTGCATCCTTTTATTCTTTTCTCCTGTGTGACACTCTTCATATCATTTGGAATTACCCTAGGTAAGTGCAGCATAAAACAGGAGTCGCGCAGCTTGCTGGCTGACTTCTCTCTCCAATGACTTGCTGTGTGACCTTGCTTATATTTTTTCAGCTCAGGGTGACTTAATTCCTCCATCTGTAAGTGCTGTTTAAAAACAAGTTCTTCATAAAGGATTTCTGAAGCATCATGAACATTTGCAAAGAATTTGGTTTCACACACGAGAAAACAATATAACAGTGCTGTGACATGACACTTACTGCTTGGCTTCATGCATTTATTTTTTGTCTTCGAGCAGCCTTTTGGCTGAACCAAAAGGAGTGCTGGACACAGAAAGTCCACGTCAGCAAGTTCATATCCTCCCTTTTGCCTTATTTACTTCTTTCTTGAAAACGTGAAATTCGTTAGTTTTACTGGGTGCTTGCTGAGCAGGTTGCTCGCCCTAGAAGACAAACTGTCCCCTGCAAAAAGTTTTTATGTTTGTTGGTGACAGAGACAGACTGTGAAGTATTAACAAGTTGAGAACTTCAGTTTGTCCTTATGATCTCTATTTTCCTTTTTTTTTTTTTTTTTTTCCCAATTTACTCACTAGATCTTACTGAGATCCCTTTCCCCACCCCTTGTACTCTATCTGTTCTTCCTCATTTGTCAGAGAAAATAAGCCAAACCTGGAAGGGATTTGATGCTCTGATTGATGCTGCTATATTGGGGAATGAGGCTGGTACTGGGCAATCTCCACAGAGGTTACAGCTCCAAGGGTTCCCGTATCCCACTGTTCAGATACTCTCCAAATATCACTGGATGATTGTCAAAGTACCAGCAGCAAAGTCGTTAGAGGTCTGCGAAGTACCATGATTAAGGGACTGTAGTAAAGACTACTGGAAATTTCCATAAAACACTGGAAGGCATGTGGAAAAAAACACTGAAAACTAGCAGATTGCAAGACCAACGTTATGGCAGTGATTTGTGGATCTATACGGAGCTCAGAATGTTTAAGAAGAATGTAAGATGACACTACAAGGCATATACAGTGCCTTCCATATACAGAAGTCAGGGATTTCTCTGCCTAATTATGCATTGCATGTATCAACTTTCTGTTGCATATGTGTTAAACAAAAGTGTAAACCAGACAGACTGCTCAAAACGAAACAAAAAAACCCTAGGAATAACAATTATAGGGATTGCTTTTCCAGGGACAAAAGGGATCTCTAAACCAATAATCACCTCTTGCTTAATGAGAAGTTTGGCAGAATATTTCTGCCAGGTATGCTGGTGTAAGAGATGCAGAAGCCGTGTATGGCCAGCGAGCATAAGGAAGAGTGACCTTGGTATCCTTAACTCTGGTTCTTCCTCTCTTCCTGCTCTGTGTTGGTTAAATGATGTGAATTTGGGCAATTTGTCTTATTTTGGTCTGAATAGGAAATAATTTACCAGCCTAAAATACATACCAAAAACTTAACTACTTTTGAAATTGTTCAAATTATTTTTAAATTGGTTTTGAGCAATAGTATTAGTATTTTATCTCAAAGAATAAATCTCGATTATGATCATGTGTTAAAAACCACTTTAAAATCAAGATTTCATAATACCTGTTCTTTTTGCTTTCCTTACTCTCATCTGTCTTTTATTTTCTTTTGTTTTGTTATGCTGATTTTTCCCCCTCTGCAATCAGGTGACTCATGCTATTTCTGTTGGCTGTTGTCTAAATGGCTTATTTTATAATTTATTTCTTAGTCTATTCATTTATCTTTTACTACTTCTCCTTTTAGTTTTACTTCTTTTTTCCTATCATCCTTTTTCTTCTTACTTACATATTTACTTCTCTTTTCCAATGTTCACATTTTTTTGTTTTGTTTTTCCCTCTTACCTGCAATTATTCTGGGTAGTAACTATTATTAATTTGCATATAAAGCCCTATTTTAAAATAAGTTATTAATGGTGTGCAAAGCTATCTAGAATGTAAGGAATCATACCTATATGTCTAATTTAAGTAGGAAATAAAATAATAATTTCTCTTGTGACATGATCTAATAGGGCCCTGTTACTTTCCATAGCAGAGGGTTTGTTAGTATTTTTTACAAAGAAATTGTATAGGTTTCTTTGACACAGGGTCATTGGATATTATTCCAGAAAGGCACTCAAAGATGAAACTGGTGCCTCTCTGTAAAGAAATTGATAAGGAATTATTCTAGATGAGTCAGCTTTACTCTGATTCATGGAAAAATACTGGAACTAAAAACCAAGCCAACTATTTGTAAGCACTTTCAAAGGAAAAAAAACAGATAAGCTGCAGTCAAGAGTGATTTGTCAAAAATACTTTGTCTATTTAATTTTCACTCAGGATTGACCATTGTCAATGGAGAAAAGGGACTAGAAAAATATTTTGACATTAGTAGAGCTATTGATATTTTCATAAAAAATAGAAATACAATTTAGAAAATACAGTTTAGATGAAACCCTTGCAAGATGAATTCAGAATGGACCATCCTCAGCAACTTTGGGTGGTCCGCCATCAATTGGTTATTTTAATTAGCAAGTTGGATGGTGAGTTAGAGAGAATGCTTATTACATTTGCAGATGACATCCACCAGGGAAAGGCTGCAAGCAATTCCAAGGACATGGAGTGGGAGCGTTTGGGAAAAGCTTTAGAACTGGAGGTGCAGTCTGGTTTCCCCCTTCTCCAGGGCCCGCTTCTACAGCAGGCACAAGGTTCTCTACCTACATGGGGAAAACTTGCACGTGAGATGGGACCACCACCATGCACACCAGTTCCATTACAATTTATTGACCACAGGTGGAACTTGGTTCACTGATTTTTGTGAAAACACTTAGCAGGACATAGAAACCCCCTCAAGTGGAGTGCTGTAGGTGTGAGGGAGTAGGTTAGTTTCTCCTGTGAGGTGCCAGGGCCTCAGAGTTGGTTTGTTGTGATGGCCGGGTGGCCTTTGGGAGGGACAGGCTCTTCTGAGGGGTTAACCAGCCACCACAGGGCACCGGGAAAGCGCTGGGCTAGTTTGGTCTTTGTTTAATCCAGAGAAGACAAGAAGGAAGCAGGTTAAATTTTCCAATATGTAAGCAAAAGCTGTCTGCTGTCAAGAATAGAGGAAATTTATCCGCAGCACAAAAGGATCCTGTCTGACTTGAGCAAAATGTGTCTGCTAAATATAAGACAAAGTAAGCATTGAGATATTATTAGGAAATTATTTCATTACTAAGGGCCTGAACAGAGAAATTTCAGAAATATCTGCCAGAAAGAACTGACATGTAGTTAGATCTTGCCTTAGTGGACACCAATGGCTTAATGACCTTTTAATTTCCTTTCCAGCCTTGTTTTTTAAAATGTGATCAGAGGAGGGGTTCGGGAAATAAATCCAGAGCAAAAATAGCAGTCTCGTTACTGACTCAAACTTTTGGACATGGAGAGTGCTCTGAAAAGCTGAAAACTATGTTCTGAAAATAGGCCCATGTGAGCTTTGTTTGACAGAAGATAGAACAGAACAGAGTTTAAAGCTGGGCCTGTGTGACCTTTTGAGGACCTCGAGCTTCCTTTCTGCAGCAGGTGAGCAATTAGGGTGAATCTTCTCCTTCATGGCACCATATTGTTTGATTTATGGATGGGCTGCTGTTTTTCGCCTTCAAAGACTCTTTTTCTTTTTTTTCCCTCTATAAAATTTGCTCCTTTGGAGACTTTTGATTAGTGTGGAACAAAGAAACATTATTTTGCTTGTGAGAATATTTTGGGATACTAGAAATATTCTCAAGGGTGTGAATTTTACAGGGAGTGTTTAGCAGCACAGATTCCACCTATTTTCCCACATTTGCTTTGCAGTTTAAGATCCGAGTTAAAAACTCAAGCCTTTCCCTAGCAAAACCCTATTAAAACCATATTTCTGAAACAAAAGTTACAGTATGACCAAAACGGTTGGAATGTTCTCTGTAAGGCGTATCTACAATACTTGATAGCCATTGGCATTTTAGATTTATGAAGGGCCAGCTGTAAAACTTTCCCAAAACAGCACTTTTGATTTGCTTAGTATTAATATTAACCAGAAGCATACATTAGAAAACAAATTACACAATGTGTTAAGCCACTGAACATTTGTACTCTATTATTTTTTTGTGCCAAGCATGTGATTGTACATGTGCGTAATGGACTCACTTGCCCATGAGCGGTCAGAAAAGTGAACACTCCTTCCCTCCTTTCCCCTAACCCCCAAGTACAAATTTTATTTTTGCTTTGCTTTGGATTTTACCAAAAAAAAAAAAATAGGATTGTACTGCTTTTCAACATATATTAGGAATTGGTTTTGTTGGGGGTTAATCATCTGCTGTGGGAGAGCAGCAGATTCTTATGATCCCTTAACTTTAAAAATGTTTTTTTTTTCCTAGAAAATAATAGTTAATTGCTGTTTAATTATTTACAGAGCTACTGAGAGACCTTTTGAAATTAGTTTTGATGTACGAGACAGCTTAACAAGCTTGTGTATAAATACAGAGCAGCTCATATATTTCCTGCTCAAAGGGAGTTTTCTTTCCCATCCCCACTGATATTTAGTTATGCCAAATATTTACCTGACTCCTCATGAAGATTCATCTAAAATTTTAGCAATGATGTTTTATTAAATCATTCACTCTTTTTGCATAAACATCCAGTAATGACAAGAAGACAGCATGCTATAATATAGTTGTAGTGATTTGTTGCTATTCGGAAGACCAAAGTATTCACATATTTACTTTTTTTTTTTTTTTTTTTGTAATGCCATTGGCTAAAGTTGACCTAGTTTGTATAATCGACTTCATCTAAGTATTCTTTTTTTATTGAGGTATTAGGTATATATGACCTAGTATGACCCGGTCAAAGTGTATCAAAGATTATTGAATATATAAAATGGCTCCCATTGAGTGCAGTTGAAATTCTGAGGTAATAGATTTAAAAAAAATCCTCAGCATGTCTAAGTGCTGAGATTTAAATGACCAGTAGAAATGGGTAATATTTTCAAAATATGCTTATTAGAGCAGGTTGTTTAAAATTATGATCTAAGCGAAGTACTGTGGCTATGCATCTTACTACATGTAAGATGCTACAAAAATCAGTAAGTTGGTAATTTAGTAATTAATGTAACTCATGGCAAAAAATGTCATGGACATTAGGTCTGACTTCAACAGTATTATTTTCTGCTGATTCTTTGCTGTCTTTCTGGGAAATTGCCTACCCTTCAACCCAAAGCATAGTCCCTCTCTTTCCTTTAGTACTCTTCCCCTAAGGCATGCTGTCTAATTCTTGTCTTTCTGATCTAACTTGAGATCAAGAGCAGAGCAATGGTGAAATCGTTTACATCAGTAGCACAGCTCCTTCATAAAGCAATCCTTCATTTTTTTCTATTTTGTTTTTGTTTCAGGCCCTATGTGCATGTATGGTCCTGTATAAGTTGTATATAATCCATAAAGTGCTATTGAAGCTTAAAAATAGGTCTGTGCTCTAACTATGGAAAGGTAAGATTAAAGTATACAATAGGTGCTCATTGAATAAGTATATTAAAAAACCACAGCTTAACACTATAATCCTAAAGGACCACCTTTTTGAACCTGGCAATCTATTTGGCTTTCTACCTTTGCACCTGCAAAATTGCTGAAATAATGAATTATTGTTTGTTCTGAGCCTTATCCTGAACCATTAAGTCAAATCAAAACCAGCTGAGGTCGGTGGGTTTTGGCTCTCACCCATTCTTATGCTTGTGGGGTTTGAGGTAAGCAAATATATAAATATATGGGTCTACTGGGCAGTCACATTAAAAAAATTGGGTCTTGCATGGTTATTATCTAGCTATGAATTTCCCAGCCACAGAGACCATAAGATAACTTTCTTTACCTCTCTAAAACCTCCATAGAAGTGGCATAAAACATGCAGAACTTCCCTTTTTGAGAGGGTCAGCAAAATGTTTAAATCGGTTAAAACCACACAATATTGTGTATCAGTTTTGAAGCCCGCCTAAATATCTGTGTGTGAGTTTATTGATGTGCATGACAAGGCCTTTTGCTGTCAAATGGGAATGAAAGGTAAATTTGATTTAAAATAAGAAAGCTGACTCTCCAAGAAAGCAGGTAAAGAAGTAAATTCAACCCTAGGTTATATTTAGCCGGCACTTTTGGCAGTTAAATAAATACTTAGAGCAATCATAAACATCTCATTTTGAGTAGTTTTCAAAACCTGATCTCTCTCACCTCTGGGGAAAACTGTACCAGCAGTATTTTTGTCAAACTTGTGTCCTTATTTTAGGCTGGATGTTTAATACATCTCCTTTGCGTGTATTCTTACTATAAAGCGCTGATTATGCTGTCTTTCACCTACCCAAACTCTGAACCCATCTACCCAAACTCTGAACTTCTTGCTTAACTTTCAAGGCAAACAAATGCAGTTGTCATCAATGATAGGGCTGAGATTGTCCTGGCAGCTCATCCTGACAGTGAGGAGAGCTCATCTTCCTCATACAGGATCACCCAATTCTGCACCAGCGATCAAGTAAATGCCTGGGATGACACCAATGTGACTTCTTAAAGGCAAAAATTATAATAGAACTACTGAGGAATATTTATTACAAGCATTTGGCTTTTCTGACATGGTGTTGATGGTCATATAAATCAGGGAGGCAGGCATGCATGCCCATGATGGGGAGCTTTACAGCTTGCAGCTGCTTGTATATCTCCACTTCTTCTGGAAAAAAACTGCCCTCCAACCAGATGGTACTGCTTCTGTGGTTCAGAAAAGGAATATTCAGGGTGATATTCCTAAACACGATTTTATTTGGGCAAGTCCCCACCCTTGGGATTTAAAAGTCAATTTGCAGACCAGTTTTCTTATGAATTTGCCTAGCTTGCCAACAACACAGTGACCTAAAGGAAGGCTTCATCTTCCCGTCAGTGACTTAAGGGCATCATCTCCTTCAAGGGAAAAGGATTTTAGTTGTGGTGACGGCTTTTTGTATGGTTGGGATTTAAAATGGATCTACAAAATAATTCAAGACAAGAGTAAAATCCATAAAGCGTTATTTTTTTTTTTACCACATTTTCCTTTAAAAAGTTTATGTTTTTCAGAGTAATGTGTCTCAATTTGAGATGTGTAACTGACTGTGTATCGAAAATACCTCTAATACCTCTAATATACATGTAGACTGAGTCTGGACATATTAGTAATCAAATACTTCAGGATGATAATGCTTATATAGTGACCAATAACCAAAGCTTTAAAAACCACAACAAGCCCTTACATCAATTCCTGTTTAGACTGGAAGATTAATGCATAATTTGCAGCAGATTATTCCTGTGCTGTATATTTTATACTCCTGAATGAACAGGAGACCACATTACAAGTAACTGATTGAAAGAATAAAATGAATGTAATATAAATGACTTCAGGGCCTCATTCACTTTGTTTTGCTGAGTATCAGTGGACCTGAGTGAAAAAGAGAGAAATCAAAAGTGCTGATAAGGTATCTCCACTCAAATTGCTTTCAGGGCCTGGATACACTCTTCATATTGGCTTTTTTCTTCCTGTTTCACCCACATATACAATTCTCTCCAGCTTCCAAATACTGTGCAGTCTCAGAATGACATCAAATCAATACACATCCAATAGTCTCGCTTTTGCCACAAAGGAAAAGAGCTAATGGTGCTGACAATCTTTGAAAAGCTTTCCAGTTGGCCCAATCTGGAATAAATTATCCTGAAAAAGAAGTAGAACTCTTTTCCAGCAATGCTATTATTATAGTATGTTCCATCAGCAATACTTTGAAGCTTTTAATAATACATTATAGCCCAGAAAAAGGAAAATGGAGGAATCCATCTTCATTATTGAAAAACTGATTCCTGCTTTGTCTTTTGCTTTTCCAAGAAAAACTTGTTCAAAGCAAAAATTGCAATTTTTCTATAGCAGCACCAGCACTGATTCTTTAAGAAATAAAGAACTTTAATAGCAAATGCTTGTAGAATTTCCTTAGAAAGCATTTTCTGAAAAAGGGGTAGTATAATGCTGCACTTTGTCAACACAGGTGTTAACTATGAGTTTATTAAAGAGGGTTCTTTAGCATGTGTCCCACTTTAATTTTGAGCACCTGTTGATAGATGTACTAAAGGATGTGCTCCTGACACCAAAAAATAAAAAAAAGGGAGAAGTAATTTTGCCTCATTTTCTTTTTTCTTCCATTTTTTCCTCATTTTATAGTGACTCTCTTTGCATGTGCACAGCAGTATCCACTGCAGCTTTTGGCAATAAGCTGTGGCTGAGTTTGATGAAAATACCGTAAAACTCCTCTGAAGGTCTTTCAGAGTGAAATGCACCAGGAGATATTTTAAAAAATATAAAAGTGGTTCTTTTCTTGTTAAGAATCAGAAGGTTTTCTCAAATAGATTTTTGATGGTGTTTTATCAGCATTTTTTTTGAATTAAGAGGTTAATTTTCTAATTTGTATGCCATCAACAAGAAAATATTTTCACATTTTTATTTTTCTTGTATGTTATGAAAAAAAAAACATAAACAGTTAAAGGATCAAGGGTTTATTCTAGACATTTTCAGCTGAGTTCACTCCATATACTTTTTAATAAGAATAATATTTTTTCTACGTTTTGTGTTTTGCACCATTAATTGCTCTTAGCAGGAGGGACCGATATAAAGAAGTTTTTTTGCTTAAAGCTCTGTGCTTTCAGATTTGATCTCTAGAGATGTGCACACAGATTGGGAAAGTAAAAGAATAGGAGGAAATACAAAAAAAGGGGGGAAAAGTGATATTTTTATGGGCTGTAAATCAGGTGATTGACTTTCGTGGGCAATGAGGTATTATTCTTTATCAGTTAACTGATGGCAAACATTTCATTTCCAGTTATTTGCCATTGCTTTCTGTTTGCAATCTGACCAGAGCTATGTCCTGCAAAAGGAAAATTCAGCTTGGCAATTGGACCCAATTCCTTCTAGGAAAAGGTTAAAAGTGAAATAAGAAAGAGAATGGGAGAAACGGGTGATGGCAGCAGTTTAGTACCAACATGTGTGGGAAACAGCAGGAACCTTAGTGAAATTGGGATGTAATCCAGCAGATGAACATGTTCCTCTCTTTTTCCTTGGTGGGATATAAGTATTCCCCATGCCCTGCTGCAAGTGTGTCCAAACTGTAGTGGTAAATTCATGTGTTTCAGTATGTGGGCACGTTCTTGATGGATGTGCCAACCACATGCATGTCAGTGGTTGACGTTGATGTTCTCCACCCGTTTCTAGTTTCAAGACTAAACTCAAACAAGTGTGTGCTAATCAAAAGGGAGACCACATCAGACTGCCCCATTGCAGCAGATCCCAGCCATATGTCTCCCTGTTTTATGAGATTCTGGTTTGTTGCACTACCAATCAGCTACCTCAGAAATGTTGAATATCCCATACGTACTGATTTTATTTCAAAGATGTTATCCTATATGATATTAAGTACTAATATGTACTCAGAAAATGGAGAGAGATTTTTTTTTATGATTTCCTTTGCTCTTTTTATATGTTATGTTGATATAAATAGAATGGGAAAATTTGTGCAGAGCTTCGGCCCTGCGTCTGTAGGGCAGTAACTGTAATCCAATGCTTGGTCCTGCTCACATGCAGAACGGGTGACTCTTCCTGGGATTGTGCTGCAAGCGTCCAAGTATCCGGAGCAGGAAAACTCCTACTGGTTGTAGATAAAAGTAGGTCCCAAGAAAAGAATTTAATTCTGTAACAAATCAAGTTTGAAATAAGCATATTTGAGGTTTTCAACTATGGACCTAAATTTGGTCCAGGCTTTGGATATATGAAGAATGCTGTTTCTGTCAAACCTATTTGTATACACTTTCACATGAAGAATACATATGTCCTCCAGCAGAGCTCAATAATAAACTATATTGTAGCCTCCCACACCAATTTTCATTAATTTCAATTTTTAAATTTTATAAAGCTTAATATTAACCATTAGAAATGTCAAAATATTTTTGTATAGAAACAAGTTCTGGTGAAACACATCATTTACATCTAGACTTTATATGACTGAGAAATCAAAAAAAACACCATTTAGCTAGAGTTAACAAATGGAATTTTATTTTAACTGTTCCTGTAGGTTTCAAAAAAAAAATTGGTTTGAAAATTTCCACAGGCCAAAAAAAAAAAAAAGACATTTATTTTCAGAAATATATCTGAACATAGGCAGACATCAAAATATTTATTTAATATTTGCTGTTAACATATCCCTTCTGCTTTGCAATTTCTGTAATTCAAGACAATCTTTTTTATTCCCCCTGGTGGCAAGTGCTTTCATTTATTACTTTCTTGTGTTGGTAGTTTCTAGCACAGGCACATGAAAATAGAAGGATGGACATCTGAGGAACACTGGCTCTATTTGCATCACCATCAGCCACTTAATGGTAGTGATAAGAGGAATACAAATACAGAAAAACAAAAAAAGGAGCAGCTTTTGTCTTTCAGAAATTGTTTTGTGTTTTCCATTCAGATACTTCGTAGGGCTGAGATTGTGTTGTGGCTGCTAGAGACACGCTTGCACCCTATTTCCTTCTTCATTGCTTTTGTTTAAACACTGATAGGAAATTCAATGCTAAACCCACCCGTGCCCTCCATACCTGGTGCTGTGCATCCTCACAGCGAGTTGGTGGTTTACTTTTTAACCTGATGCTGATGGCATCACTTCATTTAAGAAATGGCTACACTCCATTTCCTCCATGCTGTTTTGATAAATTATTGCTGCCAATGGATCCTTTCTTCAGCATTGCAACCCCGCTGCGTGCTGAGGACAGGGAGGGGACCTGGCTGACCACGGTTGGTGCAAGAAGGATGTTTTGCTTGTGTTGGAAAGCTACAAGTGAGCAGGACCTCTCTTCCTGCAGAAAATGCCTTATCCAAGACACTGAAAGGCCTTGTCACTCTAGCTGGTGTCCATGGGCATCCTGGTGGCAGTTACGTGCATCACTCCACATCCAAAGTAAAATGACAGTTTAGTTATTTTGACAAATTCTCTTCACTGGAAACTCAAAATTTTTCTGACACTGCTTTAAGGCATGTGTCTGCCTGTAAAAGCAGCTCTTAGTCACTATGTTTCCTTCCTTAATAAAGAAGGATTTGTGTTAAGATGATTATAATCAAATCTCTTCACCCTTATAAAATAATGTTGTATCATCCTACGAAGAAAGACAAATTTAAGGTAATGCTCTTGAGGCAGTTTTGGTATTTGAACACTTAACTCGAACATCTTATTGTCAGAGGTCAGACTTTGGACCACAGTTTCAGCTTAAGTGTTGTATTTCAGTGCACGATTTCATTAGTCACAGATCTCTAACTTGGACTGCAGCACCTCAGGATAATGATCCTTATGTTCCTAGCTGTAAGAAATTCAGTAAAAATACTAGGTAAAAATAATAATTTATCTAGGGAAGCATATTAAAAAATGACCAAATACTGTCCTGATATTATTTCAGCTGGTGAAAGTATTTGCTAAAGGTTTAATGTATTAGTCTTGAAGAGTTTTTCAGGAAAGTGGTAAGTAGCCTTTAATTATCATCCTCATTTTTATTGGCTTAAATTAAAGAATAACTGGCAAGCAAATACAAAGTTAATTATTTTTGTGGCCAAAAATATACAGTTTAATCATTGCTTTGATTCAGCTTGTGCTCACAGCTTCCATCCCAGAGATAACTGGAAAAACAAAGTGATGAGATTTGCTTAACCTCCTACTTAATATTACTATGTAATGCCGTATCAGTAGATAGAAGTCTTATTTTTGCGTTTTCACTCACATTATGCTATGGTTGCTCTAAGGTAGCTGCTAGGTCCTAGTAGTTTTCAATCTAGGAAGTGATTTAGGGAAAAAAAAACAAGATGAGGATATGGATCTCTGCAGCATGTACTGTTCCATTATTCAGCTGGCCTAAGAGAAAGGCAAGATGTTTCAGATCTCAAAGGTATTATATTCAAGTGGCTTGAGCTGAGTCTAAATGGCATCATGGAATTGGGACCTAAAATACAACATGTTTTCCTAAATTTTTTAACAGTTGAACTGAAACTGATATTTCTCACTACGTGTTTTTGAATGGCCTGTCATTAACAATGCAGTAATATACTAAAGCTAAGATGGTTTTTTTTACTGTTATAGATGGGTAATTGTTACTTTTTCCATTATTGTTTTTGAAAATGGTGTAAATAACACAAAAAGGTTTGATCCATTCGATTTTTTTAATGTATGCATGGTTTTGAAAAGTGCAGCCTAAGTTGGTTTGGATTAAAAGAATGGAGTATTGGTGCAAACTAAAATTGTTTATTGACTTCTCTCATGCCCAGGTTCTCTGAGATTTAGTTCAGGTGCTGCAGTACTAGCAGCATCCACATCTGCCAGTATAAAGCAAACTTGGACAGGGTGCAAGCTGGTACATCAGGTATACAAATAGCTCCATTAATATTAAACACAAGTCATCAAGGAATTGATGCCTGTCATAGCTCTACAGCTACCAAGTATTAGAGTGGTTTTTACATTTATACCTCACTGAGTTTCAGACAGTTGCACATTATGGATATCTAGCTAAAGAACAAGTCGTTTCACATTGAACTTCCTCATCACTAAAAATATACGAAGGAGTTTTGCAGCTGGACAACTAGCACAGTACCTAATGATAAAACAGAGCAACTCAGAGTCAGAGGAGAGATTCCTGCTGACCCTTCCCAGGGCTGCACATCAAAATACCCTCCCTTGTGTCCCTCATCCGAGGCGTCCTTGCTGCTGCTCAGCTTCATTTAAGTTTGACCTGCATTGATCTGCAGCTGAAACTGTTTTTTTCCTTAGAATAAAGAGAGCCAAGAAAGCTTAACTTTCTAATGTTATAAAGCTTCCATGTATGAAACCTATGGAAGCGGGTAGGAGGAAAATCATCTTAGTGTGGTTGCGAGCATACTAGTTAGCAAAACATTGCTTCCATTGCAACCTTACCAAGACAGTAAGTCTAGAGTGACACCGATCTTGCAGTCAACCGAAAGACTTTTTCCTGCTGTCCTAGTGGCTTTGCACGAGGTTGATTTTAAGATGAACAATCATATCAAAGAGAAATTTCACGCTAACCTTAAGCCTGTAGCATCTGCATGCTGCTACTACTTTGAGGTCTCCCTCACGCGACATGCTGGTTGTAAAGACATTCCTGGAAATACTTAGGAATTTCAAATTTAGGAAGAAAATCACAATGGCAGGGAAGTATCATAGTTGCATCCTCAGAATACACCTGCCAAAGGTTTAAAAAAACAACGAAGATGCTACTTTGTCAGGTTGAATAGTACTATTCATTTTACAAAAATTCAAATTCTTGCTAGAAGGTAGAACAATAACCTATGTATCTAGTATGTAATTGACATTAAAACAGTTTTAAAACAAAGTTGATTGCTTAAATACCTCCAAGCAGGGCTCTGTGGGTAGCAATTCTTTATGTTATAAGCCAGATTTCTGCCAAAAACGTATTCCTTTTTCTTCATGTTCTTGATGTCACCTGAGATTTTCTCTGCATGCTCTATTTCCTTAAATCTCAGTTCAATTTCCATTAACAAGTAAAGAATTAATAGGTGCCTTTCTCTCCCGGCCTCACTGAATTAAGCTCAGCACTAAATTTGCTGCTCTTGCATTGCTGCCTTTAGATGATATTCAGGTTTTCTTCTTATTTTGAGTAGTAAATCAGAAAATTGTAACCCTGTCCAATATTTTTTTTAAATTATAAAGGAATTCATTTTATATCTCATTATCACAGTGCTTCCCTGAGTATTTAAGAAATAAGCCAGCTTTATCAGACAAAGGTCAAAGACTAAGTGCTAATGCTGGGAAAGCTGGTAGCCCTTTACAGCAGGATGCTCAGCTTTGCCCCCTGGCTATCTGTTTCCATTTAAATTACCTGCCAACGTATACATGCAGTTCTGATTTGTTACCATGAAAATGGGAATAAATTGTAGGCTTTGCTTCATTTCCATCACTTGCTTGAGGCTCAGCATATCGCTTTGCCACATGCCAGTTTTCCTGATCTTGTGTCCTGACAAACCTTGAGCATCTTAAGATTAAGCATGAGTGATGCTTAGACAGAACAAGGTGGTCAATCCAAGTTCAAACATTTCTGAAAATACCATGTTGGGGACAGGGGATCCTCTTCATTCAGTAGCAAAGGTTTTGGTTTTTGGAGACTGAACTCTTGTCCGCTTCATAGGAACTAAAATTTCTGAACAGGGAGTATCCTAATTAGGTTAAATTATAGCAAAATGAATGCAATATTCTAGAAATCCAGTTTAAAAAATGGATTGATGCCTCTAGATCCTGATAGGGGCATAAGATGCTAGTGAGTTGGGCTGCCGGAGGTGATATTTGATCTGTGTTTTGACCTGGAATGTGGGTATCTAACATTGAATTTGAATTATACCTTAAAAATGTAAAAGTCCAGGAGAGGATTTCTGATGCATAGACAAAGTAAGAAACATACTAAGAAAACCTTGAAAAGAAGCAGTGAGAAAATGATCAGACTTTTCCTCCCAAGGGTATGGACTGACTTCTCTCTTACCATTTCACTGCTTTTTGCAGAACTGGCAAAATGAATGTAAGCTGGTGATAGCAAAATGAATGTAAGCTGATGATAGCAAACAGGTTTTGATGTTTCTGGCAGCATTTTCAGCATCTTCCACATGCATTGTTTGTTCATCCACAATACTTTCTTTCCCAAAATAGACCACCACAGTAAACCACCTTCATGAGTTTCAGACGGTGTCAGCTGCTCTCTTGAATCTCCTCAGCGGTTTCATTCAAAGACCAAAAGTTCTTTACAGACCTGAGAAAGCTTTTTCGCTCGCAAACTGATGGCATAACGAGCGGCTTTGGTGGCATTACATGGCAGCATTATAGAAATGAAGGCTGCTTTCCAGTTGCTATGATGGAAAAAGAATTACAAGTGTTTGCTGCTGCTGTCCTTGTGGCTGCGGTCTCTTTTTCATGGTTCTGTTTCAGCCTCTGTGACCTTGCAGCTGCTACAGCCATGTTGCTTGGGCTCAGAAACATGACTTTAATGTTTTTTTCCTCAATACTGTGAAGACCGTGACCCGCTGCCTTGTTATGATTTTCTAAAAAATCTCCCCATAGAATTTAATCCAGTTGTTCACATCTGGAAAACAGAAACCGTGTTGTCTGAATATTTGAGGAGGGGAGAGGCAAAGAACAAGATCAAGATTTGGATTTTAGTCACTTCTAACTGCCTACTTAAACTCATTTTAGTGGTTTGCATCGATTTAACCACCACAGAAAGAGGAGGGCTGGTTTTATTTTTCTCCAGGCAATCAAGTCTAACCCTGAGGAAAGGACTTTTAAGATCATATTACCTGTTTGATTATAGAACAGCCAGTGCAGGAAACCAAAGAAAAGGTGGCTGAGAGTTTGGGAGCCAGACGGGTCCTGTACGTGCAACTGGTGGCTGCCCCAGTGTATCCATGGCCATGGTCCCCGCTCATGGGGACACTGCACTGCAGGGACATGGCCTCTCCGTGCAGCTTTTCCTTGCCACTCGCCACATTTCCAGGCTCCGTGCCATTCCCAGCGGGAGCAGCGGGGTGTCCAGGGGAGCTCCGTGACGCGGCGGGGACCGGCGCGCTGCCCTATCGCTCCCTGCCATCTGCTCCAGGAGGCCACCAAACACAGCCGGGAAGGTGACACCCCGTTATCGGCTCTCAAGCAGGGTGAAATTCAATGAAGGTGGAAGATAGAGTCGATACGCTCTGCAAAATAAATCTTGAGGTCATACGTGATTGAAATGAGCCGGCTATGCGGAAAGCTCCATCGCAAGCCACAATTCTACGGCTGTCAGATGGAAAGAAAATACACCCGTGTTAAAATACACCTTCACCCAGACTAAATAATCCTTTTTTAGACTGCTAGAGGTTTCTACTCAAGTAAAGTGTCTCTACTGAAAGTGGGGCAGACACCTCCTTATAAACCTTCCTCAGTGGGAATGGGCTTTCCAGGGGCACCATGAGCCCATCAGTGGCTCTGCTCCAGCCACCTGGCTCCTTACTGCTTACCCCAAATTCATAAACATAGCAGCAAAAATATTTTCATTTTTTTTTTTGTATTTTTTTTGGTCTTGTTTGATTTCAGGGACACCTGTCCAACAAGCACCAACTTTTCCAAAAATGTTTCTTTGCATCTGCCTTTGTTTCTGGGGGAACCCTTTAGTTACAGGAGGAGACTCGACATAGTGGGACCATATATTTTGCTATAATCTATCTCTTTTCACTGTGCTAATTTGAATTTAATACTTGTAGTTGCATTGCTGGTTATCAGTATGCTACCACTGCAGCACACCGTCACATAATTCTCCAAGCATTACAAAAGCAGAAACAAGAGGGAGAGATGATTTACAGGCTAGAAATCTCATACGGTTGCTCTTCGTTGGCACTATGTGCAGAGTGACGCACTTTATAAATCTACCACGCTAATGAAAGTTTATTTATTAGTGTGCAGCCAGTGAGATTAGTAATGTTCTGGGCAGTAATATTCTTAGTGAGGTAGTGAGAGAATTAGATGAGTTTATTGGCAAGCAACCTGGACCATGAGGGTGTTATACAATGAGATCTAGGAAAATTAACATTTTGTTGGTAGTACGGAAATGATACAAATATTTATGGTCAAAGACAGTCCAACATGAGGCATTTGAGGGCACAGCTCAATGGCAGATAAGAGAAGTTAGATTCTTACAGTTGCTTAACAAATGCCACAGCCAAAATGCTATAATGCTTTGTATATAAGGTTTTATAATTGTTACTTGTCAAGGTGTAGAGGAAACCCAAATCCTCAGAAAATAAATGGTTTGTGATATTTCTTAGTAATAATAAAGTAGTGTAACTTTATAATAGTAATAATAAAGCAATGAGTAAATTTGAGAGGAAATGTAATATTTTAAAAATTATACTGAATAAGCGAAATAAACTATGTAGTAATACGCACAATGAAGCAATAGAAACATTAAGGTACTCAGTTTCATTGTTTTGATGAGGAAATTGAAAACAACTGGGCAAGTGACTCTAGTGTCTAGTGTAGTTATAGTTTATGCTGAAATATGGCTAATCCCTGCCCTGTCTGATGCTAGTACTAGACATTTCAAGGATGGATTACGTATATATTATTGGGAACTATTACATGGGCATTAACCACACTGATCTGTCATACTTTGCGTATTTTGGCAGTTTATTCTCTATGACCAGTTTAAACGTCAGCATTTCCTGTTTCACATTTTTGTGTTGATTGCTCAACATATTTTTGACTTGATGTAACAACTTCTGACCCCAAATCCCAAACTCTTCTATGCATTTGCTTGTTGTTTGTGTATTAAAATGAGGAACTGCGAGTTGCAGTCAGAAGTTGCTAGATTTGTCTTCAGGGTAGTTTCTATCCCTTTCCGTGAGACTGATTTTTACAAAGAATTCATTAATTCGTAACACTTAACTATCCGATTCTTATGAAAAATCAAAAGTATATGGAAACCATCTCATAAATCTATCCTCCTTGATCTTCAGCTGCTTGTCTGATTGGAATGATGATATACACAGGTTCATTATTTATTGTAGAATTGTAAAGATGAGATTCAAATATTATTTGTATAAAGTGTGCATAGAAACAATTTTAGAAATAAACAGTTAAAGTAATGAGAAAGAAAATAAAAGCCAAAGCCATCCTTTTTTATGCATATATTTTTGTCTCTTGACAGTGAAAAAAAGTCACTAACATTCATTAATATTAAATTTCATATCAGAGTGTGCTTAACATGTTAAGCTTGTTCCCCATGTTAATATTCCCTCTATTTTGACAAGAAAATATTAGAAATGATGCTTCAATCCTGAATTTTTAAAATTATTTAAGGTTATTGATGAATTTTCTTCCGGCAATGTTCACTTTCTCATGTAAGCTGGAAATCAGAAATACTGTAGCCACATAAACATGAGAAATATAAAGGAAATATTTAATTTTATTCTTAAATATATGAATAAAAATGGGTTACAGTATATGTTTGCATATATCGTAGTAGATATTACTAGGAATATGGAATAATTTGGGTTCATGGAATTTCTCGGGTGTGCTGTTTGTTATTTTTACTTTGTACCTTTATTAATGCAAAATTTCCTGAGTGAGGGTTTTGAACAGAGTCTATATAGCACAGTCAAATGCAATCTCCAACTCGTTTGCTCATTTAGAAGTATGTTAGAATTAGTAAAGAATTAGTAAAGTTGGAAGGTAACTCTATAAGAAACATCTCTGACGGTATATCTTTCTGAAAAATCAGAATTGAATGCATTTCTAATATTAATGATTTGTACCATTCCTCTAAAGCCAACTCTGTGAATAACCATTATATCATTAGTGGCCTGAGTACTTCAAATTTGTGAAGGAAGCCAACCCCTTTCTCAGAATTTGGCTTTTTTTTCAGAAACTTGGCTTTTTGCTGGTTCTTCACAGTGGCAATTTAAGCTTTAGTAGACTCCTAACGAGTAATAAACAGTTAGGCAGGTTTCTTTGTCACTTCTGAGACAGTAGGATCGCAGGGAGCTGCACTGATGGTTACAAGGGCCTTGCATACATGCGGAACGCAAGAAAGTAACAAAAATTAAAATCCTCTCTGTGATGTGATAAGAATAATAAGCAATTCTAGCTATTTTGGGAAAATTTAGGTTATTACTGCCTACCAGATAGAAAAGGTCACTTCAATTTAATCAGTATGGAGCAAGTCAGTAAAATTCAGCTATTTGGACAGGCGTTTTCCTCTGCATTTGGTTTTGTTAAAGAAATAATTGGGAACTGCCACTTCTAAAAGGCCTGTGTTCTTTCATCCTGTTACTTCACAAGGAAGATGGACTTTGATTTTTTTCTCTTTATTTTTCTTTATTTTTTTCTTCACTCTTGATGCAGAAGAGTTGTCTACAACGCCTTACCCAATATTAAGCAGGATTGTACTCTTAATGCAAGCAGTTAAACCCCGTGTGTCATTTTCTTTCCATAATTATCCAGCTTGCTTAGTCAGGAGACCTCTGCTATAAAAATATTTTTTCACTGGGGTTGTTGCACACACGACAGCTGGCAGGGCCCCCAAAAAGTGAAGCACACACCTCAGTGTCTTCCTCTGTGTCTAATTTGCTGCCCTTGGGTGGAAGATGGATTAACCAAAGCAAGATCTTCCAGTCGGCAATTCTCCCATGACTAGATAAATAACAATCATTAAAAAAAAATAAATAAAAGCAATACATGCCCTTAGGGACAGCAAGTCTCCTGGGACTACTAGTTTGTATTTTCACTGCGTCAGCAAGGATGTAGATTTGTAAATATCCCAGACTACGCGAAAGGGCAATAAGTTATTCATCTTTTGTTGTTTTCTTACGTAATATACTTCCTTATTTTCAGTAGAGAAGGAAATATAATGCTGAGAACCAGTGTTAGAAGTTGCCTACTCAGAGTCTTTCTCATAAATACGAGTGAGTCAGAAGTTGCCAATTTGTTCAGGAAAAGCTGTGTAACACCACCACACGGAGATGAAAGAAGTGTATTTTCTTAAGGACGTCTTGTCCTACCAGAGTTTTAAAGACTGATTAATTATAAAGGTCAGAAGTTAATGTTTGTTTTCGGGATAAAACTCTGGTTTGGGAAAGGCTTGAGTCATTTACTGCAGATAGTGAAGGCTTGGATTGCATTAATTTATAGTTTGTATTCTGCCATGAAATTGTTATGAAAAGGGGTTCCAAAGTGATATTAAATTGAAATGATAGTGTCAAAGGAAACGTGTATAATGAAGCCTGTGCTAAAGGAGCTAAGTTACATTCTGGCCTCATTAAAGTCACAGGGGTTTTACTGTTGCCCTCAGTAAGGTTACGATTTCCGCTCTAGCCTAACTCTAGGAGACAGCTGCCTGTCTTAGACTGACAAATCTGTCTAATGTTTCCGGCAAAATCTTTCTCAGTTTCTAGCAAAATTCCCTATTCGTGTATCTTATTTCTAGCATCTTGTTAGCTTTAATATCTAGGAAACTCTCCAGCTTGTTTCATGTCTGCGAGTCTCCTCAGGATCTGTTAATTTTGCCTAAACTTAGCTGGTTAGTGCCATTTGAGGCTGCTCTGATGGATCTGAACCAACCGTACCAGGGGCTGGCAGGTCAGCAAGGCAACACAGGGATGCCACAAGACCCTCTGGAGCCAGCATTCAGGAACTGGGCAGGATATTCCATGAAATCTCATGTGGTAGACAAGATACTCCATGAAATCTCACATGGTACTGGGGACCTGTGCTTTTGGCAACCAAATTAAGTCCCTTGTAAAAGCCTATCCAGATAGCCCTCCAGCCGGGAAGTCCCTGCGGTACCTTCTTTATATTTTGGTTACAAAGACCAAAATAGGTCCATAAGGCTATTTTCAGCTTTTGTTCCTGTATATTCAAACTGCTTTTCAGGGGCTGTAAGGTAAAGGATTTGGGGAGATTCCAAAGTTGCCTTCTGTGACACAGGATCATGTTCAAATGTGTTTCTTAATCCAACTACTGATAAATTAAGCAGGTTTTAAATATTTCTAATGCTCTAATTTAAATCAAATATGTATATGCATTGTAAAGGGATAGACTGCTGTTCATGATCTAATATAAATTGCAAAACTTAGGGACAAATTGTGTTGAAAAAATAATCATTGATGTGCTGTATTTGCATAGTTCCAGAAGAGGTGGATCAAAAGACACATTCTTCTGCTATCCAAACAATATTGCAATATTGTTCTGATTTTTTGCATGTAAATAGCAGCCAGTGTTTTCAGTGGGCTAGTTTATTGAGCAAAGTGTGCACCTGAGAGCTCAGACTAGAAAGGAGTTAAAACCATAGAGGGTTTTAGAGTGTAATGCGACGTTATGTCAACATAGCACGTTGAACGATGGCAATGTAAATATGGGAATAATTTGTTAAGTAAAAGAGTGAAGCTGCAATGTTGCTGATGTATTTTTTGTAGAAGAAAGCTGAACCAGATTTAGACTTGAACTCCTGATGTGTGCATCATCGTGTTGAATAAGGGTAGCTTTAACTTGCAAGCAATGGAAGGATGCTGATATCCAGACCGGAGGAACATGATTTTTGTTTTTTTGATAAGCGCTCCATTTGTGTTGTCTTGCCAGATGAAAGAATATGTGTGAATTTAGGCCTGCGAGCCCTAAATTAAAAAAAGAACTTAAATAAGGTGTAAGGACACAAAATCCTTTAAGTCTATGTAAAACTCTTGTTTGTTACTATGTAGAATTTTGTTTCTGTAAAACTTGCTGTTAAGCCTTTATATTTAATTCTGCTTTTTTTGGATTGCATCTTTGAAATGCTTGTTTTGAAATGACATTTTGAATTTAAAATGAACACAAATTCTAACATAGAAAAATGATATTTTAAATCTTAAAGTGGAGAAAAATATTTCTATCTATATGTAGCACTGAATTCATGGAAGATGAATTCTGCTTCTTATTTTTTTAAGTTGAACTTAACAAAAATATTGATTTGGTTTCAACCTGACCACATTTGCCACATGATATTTTATAGCTCAATGCCTGAACTAATAAAACCCCATCATTTGCTCAGCCCTTGATTCATGGCAATTACTACTTAATCACATAAATATGATAGCAATCAAGGAGTTTTCTTTTGGAGTATGTCTTCCTCCTTCTTCCAACTCAAAGGGAGATTTAAAATACTTTGTTTTCCTTTGCACTTTGTCAAGTTTCAAGAGAGCAGGTTGAGAAGAGCATGTTCCCCATAGTGTTTTCAGACATCTGACTCCTCCTCAACCTTGTGTGAGTAACCTGGGCATCTGGCAAGGGTCTGTGGACACCAAGGGGTGCCAAGTTGCTGGAAATTAAAAACAAATCCTCAAGAGATATTGAAGCTCCCAGCCAGAATTTCTCCAGCTCCTACTTGGCTCTGAATGCCTGGGCTTTAAAAAGGTGAAATGAGTCTTATAGTCAGAAAGTGAATGATACGCCAGATCAGATCTGCTCTAGATGTTGGTGTTTCTTCTCTTAATGTCCTTTGTGAGAAGCTGTCATACTGCTTAATAACAATTTTGCCTTCAACTGAAAGGGCTCGGATTATGCTCTTATCTTTTCTTTTGAAAGTGGAGTTGTGTTGGTTTATCTATGTTGGCTTATCTATATTGCTGTTATAGCAACTTCTGCCAGGCTTTTGCCAAGACAAACAATCCTCTAAGTAACATAAATTGAAAAGATTTCACCTCGTTCTGAGTTTAAATGATCTACTGATCTATTTATCTAATCAACCCACTTTCTTTCTAATCTATTACACTGGCATCTGATTTGAAGCTGTTATGTGATAGATTAAGCTTGAACAAACCCCTCTCTAACACTTTGCTTTTCTTTTCCTACTTCCTTCTCTCTGCTTCTTACCTCCAAAGGATGTTTCAGCTGTGGAGCTGTAAATGATCCCAAATTGTCTTCTGTTATTTTTGACTCAAGCTACAAGGTGCTCCAACTGTAGCCCATTTCAGGCCATTTCTCTCTTTAGTCAAAATCTCTGTAAAAATCAAGTTACATTTTGATCCATACTTTCAATTACTAAAGATATTTTATAAACATGCCAACATTATTGAATATTATATCCAGATATTTATATTTTAAGTCATCATTATTATCTCATTGATCTTGTTTGCAAAAATCAGAAATACAGCACTTAATTCAATAATTCTGGGAGAGGCAAAGTTATAAAGGGAAAAAATGTAGTTTAATCAGAGGAGTTCAGATTTCTAAATGGAGAATACCACGTTATTTATGCTTTGTCAAACTTTTAGCTAATGTATATCAACTGAAGTGTCATAGCTATTTTCAACTAGCTATATTCATTCTTACTATTCATTTCATCTTCTCATGTGTTTTATGTTGATGTCAAACGTTAGCTTCTCCCTTTCTGCCTCTTAGATATTTACAATAACAATATTCTCCATACCAGCCCCAATTACTCTTGTATTTGTGGAGTTTAGCCCTTCTCAATTGCTAGAATCCCCTTACATCTCTTTTCCCAAGCCTGTGAGTTCTGATTTATTCTTTCTTTTTTTTTTCCTCTGGGGAAAGGATAGTCCTCTGATGAAGGTATGGTATAAAAATGTATTTTATCCAGCCTCTGGCATGTGTCTGCCTCATACTCAGCAAAGTCTGTTTCTTTCTTTGGAAGACCTAGATTTTTGTTTTGCCTTAAGAAAGAGATTTGCTCTCCCAATTTTCTGTGGCACTTGTGTAAGGAATGTTATATCTGCTAGAACCAGATACAGAAATTAACTACTAGAAGAAGCAGAAATTAACTACTACCACCCTCTCACCAGAGAGGAGATGAGACTGAATCGGGGCAACAGAAAAATGGGGTAGTGGAGCAAGTGGCTCCACTAACAACTCCTCTTAGAGATACCACTGTCCACAGATGCATCAGTAGTAACTTCAGATGACCCCCTATCCAGCACATTTAAACTGTGAGAAAATAATTCCTGCTTTTTTCCTGTTTGCGAGAGGTCAGCCACCAAGTTTGGGTACTTGGAGCTGAATTTACCATTCACAAGCTATCCTGTAGTTTCTTTGTGCCTATTTTCTCTCATATAAAAGAGAATGATAGCATTTGCACGAAGGATTAATGTTAGGAAGAGGTCATGAGAGGAAAGATGCCGTGGGATTGAAAAATGTTCCGAGTATATTTCCAAAGTTCTGTTTTTTTTGTGTTTTTCCCTTTGGATATGAGTGAATTTCCTGACTAGAGTCTAACTAGGTCAATGAGCAGATAATTTATTCATATGGCTACAAGTATTTCTTGAGAGTGGTTGGTTTTACTGTTTTTCTTCTTCTCTGTCATTATACATATTTAATGACACTGTGATATGTTCAGCTAATTTCAGTTGCCTGTTTGGTATGGGAGACTTGACTACCATGTGTGTAGAAATCAAAGGACATGTGGTCCTGTGTGGTCTAAGTTTTCCTTGACTCTGATAAAGTCCAGCTTTTTCATTGCCTCCCAGGTATAAAATGAAGGATATGAGAATACTTTACATTGAAATGTTCAATTTCAGTACCTTTAATTTTGCTGTTCATGTGATGGAGTTGGAAACCACATCTTAAAAAGACAATATCATGTGAACATTGTGAGCATTTTTACTTCCAAGACTTTGATTTTCATATTGGGGGTGTCATAGCATTCATGTTAAGAAAAGTGGTAACTTGCCATGATTAGTCTGGGCTGTAGGAAAAAAAAACAGAGTTAGTCTTCTGAATGCAGAGTACTTGTTAAAATTGTACAGTCTGAGGAGTTTTTATTGGTTGGAGGCCACAATACTTAGTTTTAACTGGATCAGAACCCTGTTGGCCTCCTCATATTTTTTTTCTCAATATTCTTTAACTGTGCAGCTTAATTTAATTTTGATGTTTAATATTCTTTTGTTTAAATAGTATCTGGTTTTAAGAAAAATATTTTTAAGGATATAATTGCACCCTGAGGTTTACATTAACATCCTGTGAAATAAGATACATGTTAAATTAATACTGATCAGAAATTAACTACTACCACGAGGCCTCTATGCTTCATATTGCAGTTAGCCCACAAAAGGGAAGCAACTCCAGAAAATATCAAACCTCCAACTCTTCTAATGAACACAGAATGCTTAAGATTTTCAGAAAATCTAGGGCCATTTCAATACATTTTTTTAATTGCAATTAAAAGCAGAATGAAAAAATCTCCCATTTAAAATGTGTAAATAAAACAAAACAAAACAAAGCCCTGTATCTTTGAAAGCTTTGAATTGAATCCTTCTGTTCATTCTGTTAGATTTTTTCCTACAGTCCTATCACTGTATCCGGTGATAAGAATCTGAAGATTAAGACATCCTATGGAGAAGCAGGATCTAGTTTGTACTTGGCCACTTTATTCCAAGGCCACATAATTCACTTCCTAGCTTCTTTGCTACTGGCTACATATTTATGTTTATAGTACATCCTACTCAGCAGCTGATCAAACACGACTTGCCAAATCTTCCTCCTCTCCCTCCCCTTCCTCCAGTCCCCCAAACTACATGTATTTCCAGGATGTTAGGAAATATCTGGGGCTTTGGAGGACAATCAAAGCAAAATAGGAAATATTGAAGCGACTTTTCAGGCTTTTTTTTTTTTTTTTTTGCCTGCAATCCTAAGGACACTTGTCTTTCACGAGACATGAGGCATAAGAAATGTTGCAACTTGTCCATTTGTTAGGCCAGAGTAGGTATCTGAGTACAATTTTTGGATTTTAAACTAATGCAACATTGCTGTTTTATCTATTAGAATTGCTCCACTGTTCAATGAATCAGAGATTGAATTTTATTTTCTAGGAAAGCCAGGAAAGCCTAGGAAAGAGTCTTACTTTCCAAATTAGTAGTGCAACAGCTTTAATTCAAACTTGCATTAATGATGGGCATGTACAAGTGATGTTGTTATTTAATGAAATTTCCTCCTGCCTTTTATCCTCTCCTAAAAAGTTTTGGAAAGTGAATCATTTTTAATCATATTAATGTGTTTTCCTGTGTGTACAAAACAAAATAGTAATCAACCAAAAGAGATAATCCAAGTCTGGGTATGTTTAGTAAATTCACTCAATATTTTCCTTTCTTTGTCCTCAGGATAGAACTATGCAAAAAAAGATAAGTAGTCTGAGAGCTTATTTTTACATTCCTACACATGTGCAATTTCTGTTGGAAACTATAGAAATTTTTCATGTAATGGTGTTTAAAAACAGAATGAAAACCATACAAAAGTAATTTCTATATAGCAAGCTGTAAGTCCTCTACTTTTGCCATAATATATAACTATGTTCTTTGCAAATTTGTTTGAAATAGGTCTTTTCAAACAAAGCTATAGTCTCTTTGATCTCAGGTAAATTATATTATAATATGTTTTTAATTGGAGAAAGTAAGGTAATGGCAAACTTCCTCAATTATGTAAACCAGACCTTTTAAACACACAGAATAATTTACATTACCTTGAACTTTTGAAAGTGTAAAAACATCCCTTGCTTTTTATTTGAGTTTATTGAAGAGGTCAGCATTGGTGATGTCTTACAGTAGACTAAAAGCTCCTCTGAAGAGAAGACTTTGCTTCCCTCATTTTCCCTTTATTTTTCTTCTCTCCTTTTTTATTGACTTTTCTCAGTCCTCCAATGAGCATCCTAGACTCTCCCACACAGAAACTCAATCTGCTTCACAAACATTAATTGCTCTGGCTGTATAACAGTTTGGAGTAAGCAATTTATGGGTGACAAATATGCATAAAGTGACCAGCCCTAGTCACCAGAGGACTTGGTATAATGATTTGGAGTGAGATTTACGTCTCTCTGACCCCAGGCTCCTTAGCCATAAGGTTAAGGAATAGATAAGATTAAGGAAGATGGTAGCTGTTATAATGTGTTTATAAAATTATAGGATTCAAAAGCATATAGGAGGTTTTTTGTTCTCATAGTGTAATCTCTGTAGTTATTCAGTAGCATCTTCCATACTTTGGAGTTTTGATACACTCATAGTGGAAATACTCATCACGTCTAAAAGTTTTATTTGGATCTATGTTCTAAGTTTCAACTTCAAGTTTCAATTTCTCTCTTGATCAAGACACATTTCTGCCTAATTTCTTAATCTGAGAAACATAATCAGGTACATAAATCCTGTACTGAGAGGGGTATGGAATTACCTTAGTATTAACCATTCTGAAGATAGAAATGGGAATAAGGGCTTTCTTCCATCATTACCTGATTTGGTCTATGGAATATTCTACAGAGATTAAAATACTGATTTCCTTCTTTACTATTTTTTCAGTTTTTTTTTCTGCTTTAAAATAACACCACTCTTGGTTTAAGTGTTACTGTCTCAAGCTGATGAAAATTAATTTGTTGTGGATACTCTGCTGTTAAACACGCTAAGCTCTTTGTGAGTTCAAAGGCTAAACTATCGCCAGAATGAAATTTAAACTTGTCTCTGTTAAACATCTGTGCTCTCAGAGTTACCAGTGATGTGTCCCTTTGACCTGTTTCATTTGAACTATGCTGGAAGTGAATTTTCAAACTACTAAATCTAACTTCAGGGTGTGAATCACCGCTGGGTGATGATAGGTAATTGGATAGTGAACTCACAAGGGGCATGAGAGTAACGGGGCTCCCATGTTCTCAAAGGAAAGAAGCTAAAAAATTGTAAATGAAGGTGGGGAATGGGTGGGTGGAAGCTTCTCTTTATTGTACAGAAAGCACATTTTGTGGAGTGCCTGATTTATGACAGCTTGTATCTACTGGTCAAGCAGTTTTACAAATTGTGTTTGAGCAGTACAAAAAGGTAGCACAGTAACGTACCGGGCTGGAGGGACCGCAGTTTTTTGAAGCCTGCAGATATATAAACTTCAGCAGGAGTACTGAACTTGTTCTGCTATTGCAGGAGAGGTAACAGTGGAGAATTCTTATCCTTTCTGGATATCTAGACCAGGGAGGGGGCAACCCTGCCTGCCGGCTACTTGCCAGCTCGTCCAGCTCATCCTTTTGTGCCCAGTAGCTAGAGCAGACCTGCCTCTATCTAAAATAGATCAGCCTTTGCATGCATATGAAATCTGCTTGTAAAGCCAATTTTTTCTAGACCTGTCCAGGTCTAGCAATGACATCGGTTTTGCAAATATTGTCTGAAACTCGGGAAACCACGTCAGCCTTGGATTTTCTACTATTATAGTCACTGTGTGAAATTCTCCTCTTGGGAACCATCCTACAGTGATGTGTCTGCTGATGAAGTGATGGGTCTGCTGTTGTTTTCAAACATATCCGCAGCCTGTTATATATGTTTGCAGTGTTGTTTCCATCTCAGATGACTAGCGTTAATTATTTTGTCCCTGCTAAAATATGCTTTCTGCTGGGCGTGTATTATCAACATGTTTCTCTGCAGACGACTGTCCTTAAGTAAAGTGTGTATTGCTCCACAGGGAGAAAGATGGGTGAGAAGAGGGTGAGGTTTATTGTTGCAGTGAACTATACTAATGGGGATTCAGAACATAGCGGAAAAAGACACTTTGGGATTCATTCAACAACATCCATAACCTTGGCACTGATCCCAGTGTATCGGTGTTGAACTGAATAAAACAAATATTGGATTGCTGAATGGAGCTTTCTGAAGTACCTTGCATGTGTTTCTGCTTTGCACAGTAAACATTTGTGGAACTGTTTTTAGTTAGCATCATTGACACAGATTAGGTGAGGAAAAGAGACCCAAACCCAAAAAACATTCAGAAGCTTCCTTAAACTATTAGCTTATCCCTTCTAATGCTCCGTGGTACTACTTCAGCGTGCATTTACTGCTGTGGAAATACCAGAGAGTGTCTGATGTGTGTTTCCTACCCTAAGCACATTTAATAGCACTTCTGAGAGAGAAACTTTATTGTATGATTGATATCATATTTTACTAGAGCTGCAATAAAAAGAAAAGAAAGAGAAGTAAAAATTTTCCTTTGTAGATTTTGTCATCCTCTTTCTATAGAGATGCAGTGCATGATTAGAGGAACCAAACAACAGGGAGTTCGAGTCTCCTGTCTCCTTAAAAAGCAAAAACTTAGAAATCTAAATAAAATGGTGCACTGAACGTCCATTGTAGAACTTTTTTTGGAGAATTTCCCTGCACCCCAGTGCCTGCATATGGTGCCAATGTAGGGCTTCCCATGAAGGATTCCCACCTGTGCAGCCTTTCAGCTGTGTGTTCTTTCCTGGAGAAGGAAAAGGGCTTCAGCAGCACCTCTCTTTTTGTTGCCTTCACCCACATCCAGATACGTGGGGCTGGGATTGTATCCGGCAGTTTTCTTCAGGCATTTCTCTGTAAATACTTGTGCCTGTTTTCTTTCTCGTATTTGCCTCTGTGAAAGCGGCTTACAACTAGCTTCATAGAAAAAATGCTCTGCAGAAAGGGTCCAAAAATCAAGTGAATGTTATGAATTTATTAGCTGCTATTATGAATTTGGAACTCGGATTTTATTAGGAGCACTTGTGCAAATAGTCATGCTTCAAAACATGAATCCTGAAGTTCTTTAAAGCTAAAGGTCTCCAAATTTGAGTGGGACTGGTCAACCTGCCATTACAGACCATCCTCCCAGGGTTTAATACTTAAATACATATATTTTTTAAAGTTTCTTAATGCCAACAAAAAGTAGAGTCCTCCCTGGCTGCTGCACAGCTCTGAAGTCAGCAGTGCAGGAGCAGCTCCCACCTGGATGCTGGTGCCTGTAAGGAGCACACAGGAGGACAGTGATTTCCAAAGGGAATATATTCTTCTTTAGGATTCCTCTGCAGCAGCTGCTGTTGGTAAGACACCATGAGGTCAAGCAAGCCGTGCAGATGACAGGAAATATTTCTGGAGGGACATATGCAAGGGTGCTAAAACATGACCCACTCCATCCCTAAACCTCTCAACTGGGAGTCTATATATCATTCCTTTTCCATCATCTGTGCCGTGAAACATGCCATCAATACACAAACCAGTCAGCTGCCAGCCTGTAGCTCACTGCATCACTCCTCAGTTAGTTCCTTCTAAGTGAAAGAAGAAAATCACAAACTGCCTAATTTTACATCTTAAGTAGAGACACTATTATTTTGCTTTATCAACTGAAAACATACAACAGATGCTGTACATTCAAAACAGCCTAAAGTACACTTCTTTCTCTACCAAGAGTATCAGGGCAAACATTTGGTAGAGGCTACTTATATCAGAAGTTTCTCGTGAAGAGAAAAATATGGACTAGAAACCAGATTTCCATTCTTCTCTTTGCTAAACCTGCTAATGAGAAATACCTGGTAGGTTTCCTAGTTGGTGCATGCAAAATTCTTTTCTCTGAATCTACATTTCCTAAAATACAATGTTCTGGAGTTTACAAGCTAGCAATCAAGCATGCTGGGAGTAGAGACATGTTTCTGGAACACAAAATGATAAATAAATCGCAGAAAGGGATGTGTCTGGAGTACGAGAAGATAAGCTCACTAGGAGAAACAGACAAATGTGGTAGGCACATGTGGTTTGCTGTATACTTCCACAAAATTTAACTTTATCAAAACTTCCTCTCCTTAGTGGAAAGCTTGCTGAAACAAAAGCTAAATTTCAAATCCTTCTGGATCTGCATGGAATTGCACTTTCAGAAGATGGATATTTACCTAACTTGATCATTCTTTTAATGGCATGTATGTGTTTGACATCAGATAGGGCTTACTAATAGCTTCTAGCTACTCAAGCTATTATTATTGGCATATTCTTCTACCAGTACATAATCATTTTGGCAGTTAGTGTGTGGCCAACAGTGTTTCTGGCCAATGGGTGTTCCCGCAAAAGAGTATATAGAAAAAGTTCAACGGCTAGTTAGGAGTTTGTGTGAATTTCCATTAGATATTATTTTTCTGAGAGAGCTTTAAAATTGGCCTTTGGTAGTTTTTTGGGGCATGAAATCTGTCATACGTGAGTCTTGTGTTGTTTGTAATTAAAACCTCATGATTTAGGACCTAAAATACCATATTCCATGATTCAAGTTGCAGTTGTATTTATATAATCTGAATTATCTTCTTGTAGCTAAAGGTTTTGGTTATGATTTAAAATTTCATTTAAAAACACTCCAGTTGGCAAAGAGAGTGACAATGATTTTCCCATTCCACTTTTTTTTCCTTCTTTGAAGGAATAAACAAATGTTGAATCTGCTCAAATTAAATTAAAAGCAATAAAATGAAATTGAAATTTCAATAAATACAGTTTCCAAAGGATTAGTGCAGAAGGAAACCAGTCACATAAGGATATTAGTCAAATCATGGCAGAGGTATGTGAGGAATACATTTCTGGCTGAAGTCTCTCCCCTCATAAAGCATCAGGGAAATTCAGTGTCCTTTTTTTCAGGCAAGTAATCTGTCCTTTTCTCCCCTTGATCCCACAGGCCCACAGCATCTTGCTCAGGTGAACCTGGGCTGTTCCTCCCCTTCAGGAGGCAGAGCATGGGCAAGTGCTCCAGGTGCTATTGAGTGTGTGCATCTCCTGGGCCTGCTGAGGCCTGCAGAGGTGACCAAGGCAGTGGGCAAGCCCAGGGAGCCCTGAAGGCCTCACTTGGGCAGTGGGACAAGAGTAGGGTGCCTTACCATATGGATGTCTTACCATATGGGTAGCTCTGGTGCGGTCTGGACACCTGTGGTGGAGGACAGGCCTAGGAAGTTAGCTGCACCTATGCAGCACGAGGGCTAGAAATGCCATCCCTAGTTTAATCCGTTGACTAGAGTTCGTGACTGAAGCTTCATTCTCAAGTGACTCCTACCCCAAGATTAGTCTTGGTTGGTCTTCTAAGCCCAGTGCTAGGCTTGTTGAGCAGGAGCCCCTTCCCAGTGGATAAGCAAACTTTCATTTTCTTCAAGATATTGTACATGTTTTCAGGCTCCAATAGTCTTCAGCTGACAAAATGTCTCCTTCCTCGTTTCTGTATTTATTAAAAAGCAGTGAGGGCCAACTTTGATATTAAAAGTTGAGCAACGGTCTAGCCAAATGGAAAAAAAAGAAGTCTGATGTGTCACCCCCTCACCAACACTGCTGATGCTCACATAATGTGTCAAGAGGGGGTTTAATCATAGCATGCATGACTGTATTTTAAAAGTGTTACAGTGCTCCAAAAGTGCAACATATGCTTTGCTGCTCACAGACAAGCATAGGTTGATGCTTACTGATTGTAGACAAACATGGCACAAAGTTGTTGTCTATGAACTTCTGATTTTTCCTTTCTCAGAAGGAGGGCTTCTTTGCACTCTGGGGTACTGTGTTCATCTCCTAACTCAGTCTACAGTCAGTATCTTTTATCCGTTTGTGCATGCTCATGTTCTCTCTCTTCCCTTTTCTTGCCCACCTCCTTCCCCTATGTCCAGACAGGCACAGGATCCAGATTTGAGAGAGGCGATGCTCGTGACCATCAGACTTGTTTTAGGAGAGCAGGGCAATGGAAAAACATCCTCTTTCATCCAGGGGATGAAATGCCTAGAGAAGCATCTGGTTTTGGGGCTCTGGCATTGACATGTGGAGCTCTTGCCCCAGCACAGAGCTTCATGGAGAGTTAGAAGCCGCATCTCTACCAAAGGACTTCCTGGAAATACTTAGATGTGCTTGTTGGTGGCTTAGGTCTCTTGCCTCTACTGCCCAACAGATGGCTTTCAGTTTTAGACCTCATGCAGCATTATTTAGTTTAGTTGCCTAGGCCAACTCTGTTGCTCTCTGCCAAATCTACTGCTTGGAAGTTCTCCTACAAGCAATCCTACTGGTGCAGCACTTGGAAACGGGTTGGGCAGGATTATGGTCTCTGACATCAGAGCACACAATGAATGCAGATGGGAGGGAGCCTGGAATGTGTCTTTTGGCTGTGCACTGCTATGCTGGGGCATGAAGTGAGGTCCTGAAGTGGTATAGCACATTATAAGACACTCTGGCATATTAAATTTATGTATGCTCAAAAAACAGACTGTAGCAGGATGTGTTGACAGTCTCTATATTTCTAGGACACTAGCACATATTACCTTCTGGTGAACATCTGGATTTCCTTAACTAGATACCCTGCATTTCCCCTAGAGTGGAGTCCAGATGCAAAGTAATTGATATGTAGTATGGACGGCTGTGGGAGCAGGGCCATTGCATGCAATACACTAATCGGACATATGTGCATATGCACCCCAAAGCTACTACAGAATTTAGATAACTAGAAGCACAAGCAACAGCTGAACAACAGTTTCTGGGACAGCAGCTGTAGGGTTCTACCTTGTTCCTTTCTTCCTCAGATGCTTAGGAAAATTTAACTTCATTTAACTTCACTTCTACTGGTCTTAAACAATAGATACCACGGCATCCAGTTTGGTGCATGGAATATAAGGCATCAATGTGACCGTGTGGATGTGGTGGGCAACCAGAGGCAACGAGCCTGCATGAGAAACCTGTGCTGGACAGGAACACCAAGGTGTGTTCCAGGTACCAACCTGGCTCAGGTGGGCTCCCATAGTACTGTCCTCTGCGGTGCAGGCACGTTCAAGGCAGGACAGGACTTCCCCAGGTTTAGCAGATCAGTCATTCTGCGTTTTGTCCCGTAGTGCTTCAAATGGTACAAGTCTTCTGGGGTTCATTGGAAATGTTGATTCTTACAAACATCCTCGCTGGAGGCAGGTATTGGGGTCACCGTAACAGATGGTATTCTCATGACCGTGTCCTGAGTTTCTCACAACACTAGTATTTGAGTGCTTTGTCCTTACATCTCAAAAGAGAGGGGCAATGGGGCTCAAAAATCCTAATGCTCATCTAAACATCTTTAGATGCTTTGCTGGCCTTTTTTTTTTTTTAAAGGCGTCACATTTAAAACAAATAGCTTTTGTGTCAGTTTTCTCCATTTGCATTGCATTCCCAAGCTTAGATCACGTTTGGAGCTATCCTAGTACTTTAGCATCCTATCTGCTTTAAATGTATTTCATAGCCTTGTTTATCTTGATCAGAAGCACCTAACTGCAGCTCAAAGCATTTATACATTATTCATAAAAACACATGCATAAACTATATTGGATCAATATTCATAAACCAGCAAGGTTTCAAATAACTTGTAGGCATTTAGCTCTAAGCTATTAGAGTCTGTTCCAGTTTTGAAAGAACTATTACTTTTAAATCCTCATAAATCTGTGGGAAATGATAATATTGATCCTTTTATTTTTGTCTTGCTGCACATTCAATTTATATCCCACAGAGTGCACTATGTAACTTTTCCTGAAGCAAAAGGCACTGGATCATCTATACAAAATAGTGCTATGATATATTGCATATATAAAACAACTTTATAGTTGGGCAGTGATTAAAAATAAAATGTGCATTGAATTAATCTCATATTTCTATGTTCCTACACATTGTCAAGAATCCCCAAGTAATGTGCTTATCAAGAATTGACAGAGTATTACAAAAACATTGACTTTTTATTGCAGCTTCAATCTGGATTTATGCCAAAAGCTCTGTTCCATTGTTATTTTGAGTAACAAGAGGCATTTATAATACACTGAAGCATGACTGAATTTTGGATGCAACTTTTACATCTCTCTGAGGCCTTTGGTGTTCTGAGATCCTGTAGCTGAAGTCTTCCAGGCTCAGGGATTTCTACAATGGACAGATTTCAGATTTTTTAACGTAGAAAATGGGGATTTTTTTCCTTTCATGGAGATAAACTTTTGGCATTTCCAATTATTCTGAGAATTTTTAGAAGTCTAAGTTAGATCAGAATGGGAATGCAAATTTCTTGGAAAACTACCAACCTTCCACCCCTGTAAAATCCTTCTAAAACAGAGCGATGCCTTTCATGAAGCACCCAAATTTGCAGAGCCTGTGACTTTTCCTGGCTCTTTTGCAGGGTCCTCACAATGCTGGGAAAGCAGCAGCAAGGGGAGGCTGGTACATTTCTGGTGGGACCCACCTGGATTTCTTAGGAATTTTGTCGCAGTTGTCACATTCCTGGGAAATGGATCATTTTCAAGGGACTGGCATTTTGTTTAGAAAAACACTCTGTCAGAAAATGCAGGACTGTGGCTATTGCTGCGTTTGGCTGCCGTCCTTTAGATGGTCAGCGAAGAGCTCAGCATCCTTGAGAGGTGAATGTTATTGTTTCCATTTGTAGCTACGAATTGCTATAGGAAAAATAATTTAAAAATTCCGTCTCCTTTAAGATGGCCAGTTTGGACAGCCTGGACCTCTCCACAGCTCATGGTCATGCATTTGGAAAACATAATTTTCCTCGTGTCTGTCATGAGCAAGGCGAACATGTTGTTAGGCATTTGTCTCAATATCTTAAGCAATTGCAGCAGTGGCTCTGAGCAGAAGACATGGCTGGTGTCTTCTGCTCTCTCTTTAGTTGTATAAATTGTTCCTGAGATGCAGATGCTCTTTGCTCTATGGCAATGTCCTTTTCCCGCAAAGATTCAGTTTAAATGTACTGTACAAATGGGGCCAAGGAATACCCCTTTTATATACTGCTCTCTTTTTAACAACCAAACTGTGAAGAGAAAGGAAGGGAGTTTAGTACTACCTTGATTTGTTTCTATGCTGACAAAACAGAATGACCTTTTTCTTTGCTTGAATATGCTATTTTCAGATCAATCGATGACTACAGAAACTGCTTTTCTTTCTTGACACAGCATCTTCAACACATTTGACAAATCTGAAATGATTTACACCAGAAACTAAATTACAAGGTCAGCAGGGCAGGATTTGTATTGTGTTTGTAAAGCGTGTGCTTAGGATATTCAGTTAGAAAATAATCAATCAGAATGGTACCCATGTGATATATCTACACCCTGCTTTATAGATAATTAAGTGTTACAATTCTGTGCCTTCTCTCTTGAACAAAACCCAAAGTAATAATTTCATTGCAGAGGAGACTTGTCACAAACTGAAATTCTTTAATAACTGCATATAAAAATAGTATAATGTTTCTTTGGGTCTGAAATTCAAAGGCCTTGCAGGTTTACAGATCTCAGTTTGCAAGAGATGGGTATTTTGTTAATTGCTAGTAGTGCAAATGAGGCTTTTTGTAGACATGCCCTGAGTCATGAAGATGCTGCTGGGGGGATTTAGACAGCTCTTCAGCTGAGGTTCTTCTTTCTGTTGCAATGAAGGAAACATTAAATACTCTTGTTTTGCCTAGTCATTGGTTTAAGTAAGGGATAGCTTAAATGCAAAAGGTAGATGAGCTGCTCAGTTTGATCAGCTGCTCAGTGCCCCCCCTGCAGAGAGGTCTCAGGAATTGGCCTAGCATTTTGGCACTGACAAAGTCATTTTTAATGATGGATGATGGATTAGGTTGGTTTTCCTATCATCTCAGGAAGGAGTCTTTTCCTGTTAGATAAGAAATACTCCAGGCTAACTTAGATCTGGTTAAGAATGTGAAAGTATTTTCTCATGGAATAGGACAGCATTTTGGAAATATCTTCTCCCTTGATAAATACTGTTTTCAATTCGTTTTATGGGAAACTACAATAAAATGTAACAAAAGTTTCTTTTGCATTTTGAAGGTTTGGTTTGGATTTTTGCTTTCCTTTTTTTTTGCCCTCCTTTGACTGTGGCATTAAAAAAAAAAAGTAGAATTGATGTCAGATGGGACTTTCATGTATATATTGTCCTTTATTCTAAATTTTGAAAACTTTCTCATGTTTAGAAAAATAAGAATGGGAACAAGGAGAAAAGTTTTGAAACTTTGCCCCCGTGTACTTAAAAATATGGAGATAGTTTGAAAAGCCGAAAAGAAAGTGGAAAACATGACTATTGTTAATGTTAGTGTTATTGTTAATGTTAGTAGTTAGTGTCAGAGGAAAGCGGGGAACAGCACAAACTGACAGCTTCCATATTAAAAGATTTGGGCGTTCTGTATTTTGGAAAATCTTTGAACTATTGTTTTATTTCACAGCTTTGAAAATTTTCAAGGCAGTATAAGTTCTGTCATAACAACTTCATGAGCTTAATGAACAGGAACCATTGTAAGATCACCAGCTATGAGCTTAATTTGTTCCCTTTTTTAATGCTGTTGGATCCAACAAGAATCAAACTGTGCTGGTAGTAATATAGTTCCAGTTATATCTATTAAGCTGTAGGAATTTAAACCAGCTGCTTATTTGAGCTACATTTAGTGCCTGTTACTAACAGTTACAGACGGATTTTACCCTTGTTTACTCCACAGTTAAATGTAGTTCAGTGTACCATATAGAAAATCAAGAAATGAAATTACTTCCATGATTGAAAATCTGGCCAAAGAATGGCTTTGGAGCCATTAAATAGATAGTATCTGACTTGATAGCAGGACTCAACAAAGAAATAAATAATTCAAATATGTTTCAGCTAGACAGCCTCAAAATTGTTCAAGACCAGCTTTTTATTCCCTTCCCAAGGGAGGACCACAAGGAAGAGCATAATTCATCCTGTGTCTGGTATTAAGCAGCCCATCAATGTGGTGTGCTGACACTTTGTGTGCCTTTTGAAGGGGAGGTAGCTGCACTGTTGGGAGGAGAGATTTCTCACTCACTCACCTTGCTCTGCAAAATGCACATTATTTTCAGTGATGTGTTGGAGAGTTTTGTGTTTCTTTCTCATGGGGACATATTAGATAAAATTTTATTTTTGTTTAGTTCAGCTTCTAAAGCTACCTCATAATCAGCCTTAAAAAGAAAAAAACACTGTTCATATTTAAAGCCTTGCAATGTCCAGTACTAGGAATGTGACAGATTGTTATGTGCTTAAATGGAAAATTAACGTGCACTTCCATGGTTTTTCAATAAAAAAGTTCTCTCCTTAAGGAATTCAGAAATGAATATAAATTGTGAAAATGGTTGATAATTTTTGAGAAGTGTGTATCAAAGCCAAAAGACTTTTGTGCAGACACAAAAGTCACGCCACACGGTGACATCTTCTGCAGAAGTTCAACACCAGCAGAGCTTCCTTCCACAACACTTCCCGTGCAGGTCCAGCTCCACGTGCAAAATCCATATTCTGTGCATCCGAACTGCACTCCAGGCTAAAGTCCCTTAGTACAGTATTCTTTGGCTGTCATTCCCTATCCAGGTGCCAAGTCATCTGTGCTTGTGTAACTTGGTAAAATAGAACTTTTGAAGTCTCTTCAGTTTAAAGGAGCTCCTGCTTCTTAGTCAGACAGATAATAACTCTTGTTTTTATTGCAAAGCTGGATCAGTAACTCTTTGCCGTCTGAACAATATCTGAATGTTATGGTATCTTTAATGTATTCCCAAGAAACCAAAATAATTGTCTAAGGTATATCTACTTGCTATCATGCTATGGGTATGCAAGTGTAGGGGCTTATTTGTGAAAGTAGATGACCCAGGAAATAAAGTATGTACCATCCTGAAATTATACCTAATTTAGACTATATAGAGACTATATAGACTATATATTATACCTAATTTAGGACTAATTTAGATACTTTTTACATTTTGGATGAAAGAGGTGGTCATCCTCCCAGTTAGAAATCTCCAGCCTTTTCCTACTCTATATAAGAAAGGAGTTTTATGTCCTTAAAGGAGTACATTCTTTTTTGAGTGATGCCTCACCATGCCTGTGTGGCAGATGATCAGGTTGTGGACTAGAAAATGACAACTCAGCAGTTGACAACAAGGTATCTGTAAATACATTATGATTATGGACCACAAATGTCCATGGGCTGCATTTTATCTAGGCAAAAAATCTGTCTCTAGCTGCACAACTAGCAACCAACAGCAGAGCTTCTGGGCTTCGGGGCAGCAAGCCAAATCTCTGAAAAAAGCAGTTTTGCCTTTGTGACAAAACTAGATTCAACAACTATTGGGATTTAAAACACACGTCCCAGGTTTTGCTACTTAAAAGTGAGCACCCAAAACATGTCACTAGAAAACAGAAGAGAATTGATTCTGAAATATCTACCATCCTTGCCCTGGGGAAAGAACAACAAATAAACTTCTCAAATCCTGCTGTCATGTCAGAGATGTAAAGCAGGGTTTCTGGTCTATTAAAATTTTATTCAGATGTTTTAAGTCTGAATTGGTTGGATGCCAGGAATCTTTTAATTTCTGGTTGAAATTAGCCAGAATTTCCGAGAAAACTTTGTTATGAAATATCAGAGCATGGTGTTTCCTAAAGGAAAGTTGCTCCTTATACTCTCTTGCTACCCAGCTATGTGCTGCAATTTCACTATAAAATTTAACTCTGGTTAACTCTGTGAATGCAATTTCCAGTGGGCAGTAGGAACAGGAGGTCCCCAAAACCTTCACTTCTAGTCTTTGGATACTTCATGCTAGCAGAATTTAGAGCATGTCAACTATTAATAGAAATTTCTCCTTTGCTAGAGCTACAGCACATACTTCTCTGATCCTAAAGCTGTCCACACTCTGAATCGTAGCTTTACAAGAGGCTGCTCCAAGCATAATAACCCTGTTTAAAAAAATAAGAAGAAGAAAAGAAAAAGCCAGCAAGATGTAGTGCTACCTGGGTGCACACTTAGCACTCTTTCTTTACTTAGCACTCTAAGTAAAGGTTTACCAGAGCTGTGAACCAGGGATCCTTAAGAACAAAGCACTTTAGTCCTGATAAAATGGATTTTAAGTCTTTTTTTTCTCTTCTTTTTTTCTTTTCTCTTAGACAATTTCCACCTAGCCCCTCTGAAGAGTGCATTCAATTTAGGTGATGCGTTGTGGTCCTGTTATCAGTGTAAATCTGAGATTCCTTAGATATTCTATAAGCACTTGGAAATGATTCCTCCAACAGAAAATCCTTGCCCACCAGGGTGTTACTGGACCTCACTTGGAAGATGACAAGGAGTTAATCATTGATTTAAGAGTAGCGGTTGCCTAAGTACTAGTGATACATGGCTGTACAAACCAGACTATGGCATCAGTGCATAATGTGAGTATTTTTGGAGTTTTAAATGGAACTATTTTCCCCAGACTAAAGAAATGTTGCTGTAAGTGACAGGGAACATAAATTTAAAAAAAGAAGTCCTAATGGAAACTGGCAACTGATTAGACCACCTATTGCATACTCAAAAAGCCATATACATTAGCCATCTCATATACATTAAAAAACTATGCTGGTCAGAAAATAACCTGCTTATAAGGAAGTATCAGAGTAATCACATAAAATAAAACAAGTTTTTCATAGAAGTGAAATAATTAACATCAAAGAATGTGGCTAGCTACTAAGGCACTTAAAGATACTATGACAATCAGAAGACATTAAAATATAGAATAAAAAGAAAAGTCAGTTCCATTTTGAGATGCAGGTGATAAAATCAGAACTATATCCGTGTAAAACTGCAGACAAATCAATAGATATTTCCATTCTGTATTTGGAACTAGGCTGGAGATATAGCTACCATAAATTAACAGACAAGGATTACATTACAGAAAGACTCAAAAAATTTACCTCCTGTGGTAGAGGGGGATATGAAACATCATCTGCTATTTTTTCCCTAGATCAATAGACCCAGATAAGAAACTCTCGGATATGTTAGGAGACCTAACAGAAATAGTACAAGCCCTTGATGTTTCTTTGTTTGTTTTCTGCAAAACACAGTAAAATAAGGGAAACCTTTCTAGAGATGGAAACCCAGAATGATACTCATGTCTAAAACGTGAGAAGAGAAAAGAACAGATTGCCTAGTCTGATACAAGTCCTGGGCAAAATAACACAATGGGAACTTGGGATTTTCTTTGCTGAGAGTTAGAAGCTCAACTATTACTCTCTTCCTAGGACTTAAAAACTCAAGCATTATATTATCTTTGGAGGAAACGTTTTGCAAATCTGGATTTTTATTTTGTAAAAACACAGGACAGGCTTCTCTACGTAATTGCAGCTCTAGTAGTTATCACCTCTGCTTATGGGAAGAAAGAATAAACAATTTTAAGTGCCTTTCAGAAAATTACAAGCTGGAGTTGTAGACAAGTACAAGAGCTGGGACAAGCTGAACTGCTCACCAGAACGCGACCGGAGCAGTTGCTGCATCATTTCAGAGCAAAAGCATTGAGTTACATTGGGCAGGGGATTGTAACTAGCTAGCAGATGTAAAATCAGAAATCTCTGCTATAAAAATTGAGGAAGTGCTAAATTGGCAGAGGTTGAGATGAAGTCACTTTTCTTTTTTTTCTTTTTTTTTTAACTGATGCTTTGCCATAGCGTCCTTAAATTCCATGATCAAATACAGCCCAATGTATTAAGCAGCTGCTCAAATCTATCACTCCTCAGAGAGCAGTATGTTTGTATTGGATCCAAACCATAAAAATACTCTTTTGAGAGGTAACATCTTAATGCAAATTATATTAATTTCTTCCATGAGTTGTGAGGTCAGAAGTGAAGTCTCCTGTAGGAGAAATAAGTATGCTCTAAGATCACCATTTTTATTTATCACATTTCAACCAGGAAAAAAACTTTAAAATCACACTGATTGTGTTACAGATTAAAACAAATACCTAGAGGAATATCAATGCCACATGTGCCTCCTCTCATTTTTCCAGTATTTTCAGCTATATCCTTGCTCTCTGTTTAGGTCCCGACCTTCTTGTACTTTAAAATAAAAAAATGTTCTTGCCATTGAACTCTCTTTTCAGCATGAATAACTACTGCTAAACCTTATTTCCACTCTACAAGGTTTATTTTCATGCCCGCCCTGTCCTTTGAGCCTTCGTGATATGGTCTAACCTCCTGTGGCTCACACTTTACCACCAGAAACAAAACTGCAATAGCGTTTCAACTACCTTGCTCTGATAAGTCTGGCTGTATTTCTGAGAGGTAGACAGATGGAAGAGTTTTAGATGAAGACACTATAACAAGAAGACGAAATTGGTAAATAAATATTCAATTATTAAAATAACTGGTCTATGGGATGACTGAGGGTAGCGGTGTCTTTTCCTACTGTATAAGATAGCTGGTCCTTGGCAAAAGCTGCTCTAAAATGTGGAGCTGTTTTCCTGCAGACAAGGATGTTATGAAATGCTGTATATATGGTGCAGTGAGCAATCTGCTTCTAGAAAGTAAGTTGTGTTTAAATGGGCAAACTCTCCAGAGTTTCTTAAAAAGAAGGCTGAAGGAGCATTGGAACAAGAAAAAGCTTAGTCGATTATTTAAGTAAGTCGTTATTTCACTCTCTTTAGTACCATGGGAGTATGTGGTAAGCGTTATGATGTAGCTGGTTTAATGCTCTCACTTAAGGCCCTTTCCAGCAGAGTCCCTTCCTGCACAACACATTGAGCAGAGGCTCCCCCGGGTTTTTGGATTCACGGATTCAAGTGCTTCTCTGACGCGTGCAATGTCCCTGGCCCGCAGGAGACTTTGGCATCAGCAGCTACAATTCCCACCAAAACCCCTGCGAATATCTACCAAAATCAGAGCTGAGATGAAACCATAAGGCTCCCTGCATACTACGGCCAAGAATCTTGATTTTTTTTTTTATGACCATCATATAACCAGGAATCAGCTTTGCAGCGAGCTGTGCATGTGGTAGGAAGGTTCAGCAATGTAATTGCAAAAGAAAACATGACGAATGACCTTGTGTGCTGTCTCCACTACTGTGCAGCTTTGATGGCTTTACATGTGTTATTACTTTCTCTCTAACAATTTAGTCTTGTATATGCACTCTTGAATTTGACACTAATGTATACAACATTCTTCTCTTTTTTTTTTTTTCCCAGATAGAGAAATTTTTTTGTTAGAGAACAAAAAAAAAATCAATTTCTTAAAAAATACAAACTGGCTTTGATCCAGAACACAAAAAGCTTCTGTCATTAGTAGTAAACCTTAGGGGACCATAAAACTTTCAGTGGTGCCCAGATCAAAACATTTGCTTTCGGCTGAAGCTGTAATTTTAAATCTGTCTAAAATTTAATTTAAATAATATGTGTCTGAAAGAACTTGTTGGACTGATGTTTTATTTAGATATTCTCTGTCTCCTACTGAACAGAGATTCTCGCTATAAATTATACTCATGGAGAATAGCTTGCTTTTGACTCCAAGCTTTTTTTGCATTTAGGACAGAGAATAGTAATAGATCTCAGTAACATTTTGCCTGTGATATACCTGCTGCAATCAGCCTGTGTTTTATTTTCTATATTCGCCAGTTCTACCCAGCAATACCTCCAGTATTCAAAAGTATGTTTCTAAGTTTGAGGTTAAAAGACAGCTACAGATTTGTTAATAATTTCGTGAAATCATCACCCTTTCCATCCAGCATTAGGAATTTAACATTGCACTTCTGAGAGAGTGACCTCAATCTAAACTGGATCAGGAAGAACCAGAAATAGAAATTCTCTGAAAAAGATAGAGAAAGCAAATAATTTCTTTCTTGCTGAGCCCATTGCCAAAAAACCTAAAACAGGCTAATGAAGTTCATTATATTTAAAGAGCCCAACAAGCATACCATTAGCTTGAATATTCTTGAGGCTAATTAGTTGGCTATAGTAGAATAAATGTGTCAATATACATGTCAACTCTTGCCTATGTCTCTGTAAACATCTCAAGCTGCTGTTTTTAGGAAATCTGTTTTTAGAGCATCTTTACTTTCTCTAGACAGTTGCCCCCAATTCTCCACCGCTATTCTCTTAATTAGAAGGGTCTGCACACGTGTTCACATCCAGTCAAACTTCTCCTCCAAGTCGTGGAAATTTCTTTCAGCCTATTAGAATGTTAAACTCTGCTAGAAGGATGGACAGAAAAGATGAAATATTATTTTATTGTTGGATAAACCTGGACACCATTGATCAAAAATCCAGTCTAGACTACAGGAGAGAGTGCTGGTTTTCTTCCTTTACCATTTTCCTTTAAAATTTTAGGGTCCTGACAAATACATCCTCTGTTTAATGGATATCATGGGCAGGGTTCGCTGATAATATTGGATAATCATTGTGCTCATTGTGAAACTGTTGGTGAGGAATTTAGCCTTTATCTGTTTCACGTAGAAATTGAAACTATTTATTGACTCCAGAAAACACCCAGCTAGAGAAAGAAAAGTTTTATCATCAGCTACTTAAAAAGTATATCTAAAGGGTTGGGATGTTTTAGGGAGTTAGGTCTGGTTTAAGATAGCATTATATATATAATTTCTGTAGGAGGCAACAGGTTTAAATCATATTAGAGCACATTCTTGAAGGTAAAATCATGCTTTTAGGTGATTTCCCATGTAAAATTCTCCTAATGAATTAGGACGATAGAGTGCAGGTCAGAAAATGTCATACTTATCCTCACTGGTGCACTGCTGTGGAAGGATAATTAACTGAAAGAAAAAGATCTTTCTCAAACTGCCTGCAGAATTCAGTTATTTTTGCCTGTGTGCGTTGGAAATAGCTTTAGTTAGGAATTGCACTGAGTCCTGCCTCGTGTGCTGGGATCTTCTGCCAGTGTTTGGAGACAGTTTATTATCACGAGGACAGGCAAATAATGCACAATATCTATTTTCCAATGTGATTTTAACTTTGAATGAATGTTGAACATACGGCAGCACTAAAAAATAATCCGATCATTGTAGATCACTATTTTAGATGATGGTATATCCTGAGGAGCATTTCCATGTTTCATGGAAATCAAATTTTATGGAGGTGATGGTGGGTTAAGTATTTGGTCTATTAAGTGGTAAATGAATTTTAGAGTAAACACTTTGTATGTGGTAATTTTAAGACAGAAAAATCAAGCCTCCTCTATTCTTGGACATTGAGCCACCCTTTACTATCTCATATGCATTTTAATAACACTTTGTGAGGAAAAATCTTGTTCGAAATTACCATTTATTGAATTAATAAAACTTGCATTAGCATTGTTAAATCCTCCTTTTCATTAAAAAACCTCTTAGATCTCGTATGATTTTCCAGAGGAAACAGTTAATACAAATATACAAGTTTCATGTTCTATGTGATCGTTTTTCATCGTAGTTTTTGATGGCCATCGGAATTTTCTTTTGGTGACTACTAACACCAAAGCTTTAAATAAATCTTTTAAAATAAACAATTATCTATTGTTATATTCAAGTGCTTGTGTGGTCAAACCCTTCTCCTTGGTAAACTATGCTTAAATTTCTGTCACTTATTTATGTGAAACTTTATTTGAGTGTTTGAATCTGACGTTTCCTCTTGGGCTGTCAAGTTTCAACAACCCTCAAGCATACAATACCAAGCACTTATAATTGTAATTTAGAAATAAATCTAATGTGTGCAGAGACCAGATAAATGTGCATTGGCTCTGGTTTCTCATCCACATTTCTCATGTTGGATACCAAGGCAGAACAACAAGATTAGCATTGGGCCTTCGAGGAAACAGCTTAGAAGAAAAACTACAGCCAACTGTTAGGTCTTATATTTCAGTGTGGGTTTTCTTCATGCATGTGGTAGATTCCTAAATTTCTTTTCTTCAAACAAAGGATATTTAACAAGAAAACGCCATGCCAACAAAGCACTTTTTAGAACCGTATATGGATTTAAAAGCGAGTTACACTTTAATTTGTAAAGAGTAAAATAACATAAGTGAAAGAAACTCACAGTAAAAATACAGAAACTCACAGTAAAAGTACAGACCTTACTCGGTATTTAGTCAGAATATGAGCTTTTAAAAGAAGGCATCTGCTGATAGAGGCCTATTTCTCTTCCTATCCCTGAGCAACACAGGACTGCTGTCAAAAATTATAGTGTAAATATTGTCTAGTATTGTTCATTTCCAAGCATTTTGCTACTGTCAAAAATTATCTATTTTGTAATTTCTGAGCAGAATTACTAGTTGGAAGGTAAAGGTCTGCCAGCAACTTTATAGATCTCTTTATTTTTAGTCACTGTATAACAATGCAGCTTTTAGTTTTTTACGCTTTTTTAAGAAAAGGCCTACGGATGTACGGATCCATTAACTTGACAATTAGCACAGGTCCTGCAAATGTTTTCAGAAGTTGTCCTATTTGCAAGAGAAAGTTTACAGGACATTTAGCAGAAAGTTCAGCAGGGTGGTTTGACGGTGTCTCAGAACTGGATTTAGCACCCCTGTCATATGGAAAAGTTTCCTTTAACTAGTTTTTTGCTCCGTTTTGCAGAATTCCTATTACAGAATTTATGGAAGATAATAAACATAGAGCTTTGTATGAAAACTTCTGTGTGGCTTATTTCATTCTGTAACTTGCGTTTTCTTATAGTGCTTTAAAAACAAACAAACAAAAAAAATAGGAATCTTGATATTAAAACACTGAAATTAGAAAAATGTTATTACCTGTCCAACAAGACTCTAAGTTATCCACTGAACTGTGTCACTTGGGATTCCAAAAGTTGTTCTTTTCAGGAGTTATACAAAACTGCCACCAGAGCACAGGCAGAATATCCTCTAGAGATGCTGAGTAGGAGGGAATACATATATATATATATATATATATATAGCAATTTAAGGGATGTCAAAAAAAATCAAATCTATAGCTATGCTAGAAGGAACAAATGAACAAAGCAAACCTATTTTATTGATTTTGGAAAGGAGTAAAGCCTCATACCATTTTACGGGCAGATTCTTTTGAATGATCAGAATTGAAGACACTTTTCTGTTCTCTTTTTCAACTCTGCAGTCCAACTAGCAAGTGTATTTATATAAGGAAGGAAACAGCTTTGACAGGAGGGAGTAAAAGAGACTACGGGTGTAGTGCCATGGTGCTGAGGGCACACCATGGGTGCTTAGAGATGGCAGAGGTTGCTCAAACTTTCCCAAAAGGGAATGAAATATATGTGTATATATATATATATATATGGGTATCTTTCTTAACCTAGATGAGCGATATTTGGAGAATCCAGATTGCACAAGCAAACACATTTCCAACCAGCTCTGGTCCTGCAGGTCTATGTGTGGCCACAGGGAATTGGGAAGTTGGAAGTTTTCTGAGGCTGAAAAGGAGAGGGTGGCATAACCCACCAATGGAGAAAGCACAACATTTATTTAGGGCAGAGAGAGCTGGGCTACCTTTGTGATCTAGTTTATGGGTATATGTTTTTCATCTTGAAATTTCTTGTCCCTTTACTTTTGAAAACAGGTTTAAAATGTTTCTGCTGGGATCTGGGGGAAGGTTCTGGAACTTTTTTGCTAGAAACTTAAGCAATTCTTTTTCATTCCCTAGGGAAAACCTTTTTTGTTGTTGTTTTTTATTAGGCTGACCCAAGATATTTTCATTTTTCAGTCCCAACACTAGAGCAAAAGCCCTCTCAAAATTCAGTTTTCCGCTACCAGCACTTGTATAATTTCACAGCAGAACAGAACTATTAGCCAGTTTCTCCCCCGACTAGTCCATATTCCTAGGGAGAGACTGGTATGTTAAGTTGTCTTCATACCAAACTAAATAGCTAACAAAGAAAGTCTATTTTGCCCTCTTAACTTGAAATGAGGATAGATGAGGGGAAAACGAAATCTGAGTTTGCTGAAGAGCAAAAACTGATAAGGGAGGGAAATAATCTTCCAAGTTTGCAAGCAGCAGAAACAAAGCATTATAATAAGATTATATCTTTAAAAATTAAATTCTTCTAAACTTACTGACTCCTACCTTTTCATCTTCAGTGAGGCTCAGGATCTTGTTAGTGAAAAATCTTCTGCTTGTTGTTGGTGACAGGAGAAAATAATGCTATTAATGCCTAGGAATTAATAGGAAAATATCTTGGCATTTTTGATATAAGAAAGGAAGTAAAGAATGGTCATATGCATCTATTGTCCTGCTCAGAATTATCTCTGTCATGTTGAAAGTTTTTATTCGGAAGTCTGTGTTGACTCTCATGATTAGGGCCAGAAATCCTACAGCTGACAGGAAAGTGACCTATAAATAATGATCTACGATGGACCTGTCATATAGTCATTAAATGAAATATTCTAGTACCTGTTTCCTTTGTCTTGTTTCTCAGTTTCTGTCTCCTTTCAAGTTATTCATTTTGACACATCCCGCTAGCTATCTGGGAATATGTATTTCACCAGAAAAATACTGTGAGTACTGGGATGTTTTTTTATGGGCAAGAATTCCACTTGCATACAATCAGCTATGGGCAATACATTTGCGAGCCAAAATTAAATAAAATTTTAAAATAAAGGTTTCTATATGCATGTATTTTAAAAAATAAAGGAGTAGAATGAGCTGTTTACAATACAGTGTTAATTCTGGAGTTGTGAGAAATGAGAAAATTAAGGATGTAGTAAGGATGGAGGTTTACAGCACATCAGGTGCCCTGTAGTCATTGCAGAGTAGTTACTCTTTCTGTATGCCTTAATTGCACACTGTAAAGAGAGAATCAACCAATTGGTTGGGGTTAATAGCCCATCACCATCCTAGGCAGTAGTAATAGTCTTCCATGAAGCAGCAAATCCATTAATTCCAACTACTACTGCTGAGGAATGTGTATGTGGGAGGGCAGCATGAAGGAGCAGGTGCTCTGCTCATCATGCCAATGCTGATTCCGATTTTTTGGTTTTCCTGCTCTAATCAGCTGTACAAAGCTGTCCTGGATATGGCACGATACCTGAAATAAAAATGAGAGACACAAGATAGTTGATTTAAAAAGAAAGGTCATAAACGTGTATTTTAAGGGAACCAACAGTTTCATACTTTTACTCTTAGTTTTTTCTTTCCAGTGGGATAGAGTCCAGTCCTGCATTTAAGTCCAGCTCGTAACACTGTAGTATTTACTCCTTGTTCTCTATTTACATACATATTTCATCAAAAAGAGCACAGATCCCACACATGTTGCATATAGCTTTTAAAATAAAATTATTGCAAGAAAAACTGAAGGTCACTCTGTGACAGCACGTAAATATTTACAATGCACAGAACATGCCCCTTCTGCTCCCATTCCCTTCAGCTACCACCTGGAAAACTAAAGGAGTCTGAGCTCTGCTCCATTCAGCATCTGATTTCCAACCCCTCATTCTGTGATACATTATAATATTCAGGGTACACTGCTTTGAACTTGTGTGCTCTGTTCTGTAAAAAGCCTTTTAATAATAAAATGAAAATGTTTTTGAGGGCATTAAGACTTTTAGATTTATTGTCTTTTATATCTAATTGAGAAATCCTAAATTTGTTTAAGCTGAGGCTCTTTATCTAATAGTGTGCAAATGATTTTAAGATATCTCTGTGTGTGCAGGACATAAAATACTGCCTTTTATTTCCCTTACCAGGTGACAGCTGGCCATTTTCTTATCCTCCCATCTGCTTTTGTAATTTTTTATGAAAGGACTGGAAAAATTCCTGTTCTGTATGCTAGTTAAAAGACATGAGATTCAGAACTAGTTTTCAGTCTCCTGTAGATGCATGCTTGCAAACCACATTTAGTAGCTTTTAGAGGTTTGAAACACAGCAGAAATATGTGGATTTTCAATGATGTGGGAAAGGAGTTTGAACTTTTTCGTTTTTATGCTTTCAGTGATTGCTACTCAGCAGAAAATATTTGTTTGCGAAACATGCTTTCTTCTCCAGATGTGGATTTCGGAGTGGCATCAGTACAAAAGATTTGCAATGCGTTGCCTTTTTAGCAAAATAATTTTAGGGGCTGATTTTCTGATTAACTTGCAGTACTTGCCAAGGTTTCTGCATAATTCTCTAGTTCTAATATGTTGGACTGAGTGGTAACCTGTGGAGTAATGTCAAATAAACACATATTTCAAACAAGTGCTGGGGGAAATGTAATTTTTCACTTACTAAAAGGCCGGCCATGTATTCACAAGTTGTATTTGGCAGGAGCCCGATTCGATAAGTTATGAATAGCTGCTGCCCACCGTATTTCTACATCCCCTGCACCGGGCTATGCTCTGGACCTGCAAGGTCTACAACTGCAAAGGGAACCCAAAATTACAAAATTGCAAGAGCCCAACACTTCGGATCAGCAGGAGAACTGTGCAACTGGCAATGGGAAAGGAAGATGCAGAGCTATAACCAAAACTGAATTAATGCTGATGTGATGATTTGAAATCCAACTTTAAAAATGAAACAATATCAAATCTGCTCCTACATGGTCTAATATTGCCACCCAGCCTGAATTATTGCTGACAGCCTCATAATTTTGTTGCACCAGCATGTCTGATTGCTATCATGGTGCCAAAGATTTTGATATTTTTGCAATTCAAACCAGGAAGGAGAGTAGATGATATCTGAAAATAAACAATAAAATGGAATTTTTGTGGTAGATGCTTCAGATGTGCAGCTGAGAGATCCTGCAGGTCAATGAGTGTGAATTCTAGAAGAAAAGAAATTTTCACTGCTGGTAATACTTAGCAAATTCCATCTGTAGTTGTGTGCAATGGAACTGAAAACTTTCCCTCTACTTTATGGGTTTAGAAAGCACCATTTAGAGAAGGATTTTTCAAAAGGGTATGAAAAGGGAGTTTGAGTCCTAATTCCCAACTGCGCCAGAAGAATTGGAACACAAAAGACTTGATCTAGAAAAAAATAAAATAAAACCACTGGGAAGTCTCTCACCGACATGAATTCAATTTTGGAGAGGCCTACAGAGAAGTTAGAAGTCTGGAGAGAGAGGGGATAGTAGAAGCATTCTGGCATCCTCCAGCTAATGGCCAAAGCCAAACGATGCAGCAGTATCTGCTTCAAACAAGTGTATCTTAAACCAAAGCAGTGATTTTCCACACTGTTTTCTCTGTTAGATGCTACAAACTGGTCTAATGTAAAGAGTAGGTGATTTTCTAATACTAAAAAAAAGTCCTTGTATAGCCTATTACGGATATGAGCACTGTGAGGATGTGGCTGGAAAGATGAGCATCAGCCTTGGACTTGAGTGCCATGAGTTGCAGCGTGTGGATTCCTCACTTTTTGTGATGGGATATTGCCTAGCTGCAAAGGCTCTTTAAGGCTTAATCTGGAGAGCAGTGGCACTCTGTGTGAGCAATGCCGCTCTGGGTATATACTGTTTTACTTTCTGTGCTTTCCTTTTAACATTTCCTGCACTTTGTAGTGTTTCAGTCCTTTTCCAGGCCTAAGGGTACCATACTTATGGTAGGGGACCCCATACCATAGTCCTTTATTTAACAGCCCTTCATGAGCAAGGATGAGGTGCTGCTCCATTTATAAGCAGTAGCTCAGTAAATCACAAAAGATGTATTTTCAGGCCAGCAAAATGTACTGGGGGAAAGGTTTGCATAACCACTGATGTTCCTTATATTTCTTACCTTTACCATTGTGAGCAATGAAACTCATTCTGGCCAGGGCAGGTTTGATTTCCAGCCTGGTGCAAGGCCCTTTCTAGGTGTCAGATATTGCCAGCAGTACTGTTCTGGTTTTAAAAAATGAATTTTAATGAAATTACTCCTGAGACACAGATTTAGGAACATTGGCTCTGTACAGTTGATCCTCTTGGTTTGGTAATACAATAAAACAATTACAAACGAGGTGGGGTTTCCGTTTGGCTTTGGTGATCTGGAGCACACCTACTTCCACCCTGACAGCAACTCCTTGACATTCAAACCTCAGCAGAGGCAGATTGTGTCACATGAACAGCAACAATACCCTTTTTTTTTATTTGGCAAAGCATAGGACACGTCCTCGCTCCCACAAGCTGTCACTGTTTCAGCCATACTGATCAATGTGTTGAGAAAGACAACATCTAGATCCAGCCATGCCCTGGCCAGGTGCCTCAAGATGCCAAGGCCCAGCCCACCAGGGCCAGTTACTTCTACTTATTCGTGGTGCTGTGGGTGTACATGGGTCAATTCACATCTTGTTGTGGGAGCAGGTATTACGGTGCAAACTGATGTGCCTTGCAGTCACGTTAAGCTCGAGCAAACCAAACTGAAATCAGACATTTGAAGAGTAACGTACTACTAAGAAAGGGCAGCAGAGATGAGCCTGAACAGAAGGTGCAAGAAGCAGTCCTTAAAAATCAATGTCAGTCACTTCTCCTTCGCTCCTGGTGGTGGTTTTGTTTGCTGCAGCTCCCACTGTGCCTCCTAGGAGTTGTATCAGTTCATACTGGTGGCCTGCAAGCTGCACATCTGCTCTAAGAACTGTGTACCAGGTTTCTTCCATCTCCATCCTGGCTTGCTTATTTATGTATTTAAGGTCTTCTGTTTGTTTTTTAAACATATAAGCTCTTTGAAGCAGAAGTTTGTATAAGCGCACCCAAATTAGGTGTGATCTGACTCTGGGCCTTGCTACAGCCTGTATATATTTACATGTGTGTGTTATGTAATAAGTTTGTAAAGAAGCTACAGGAGTTGAGCAGTAAGAAAGTCTAAGTTAAAAAAAAATAGGCTTGTTTTATGTATTTACATGGGCTGATTTTGGGCCTAGATAGAGTTTAAAGCATCTGTCCTGTCAAAATCTGACTGTTCTTCATGGACAGCAGGTGCTTCAAAGAAAATTGCTCCTCTAATACATTTTATATTCAGGCTATCTATTTGCGGATCGATGCACAAACTTTGTGAAACAGATGGCTACGCTGACAGCTTGCCAGAACTGAGAGACCACAGTCAGTCTTCACAAACATGAACAAAATCATTATTTATTTCGGCACATAGTATCTCTAATGTCTGGTCATTGCTGCCTAAAACTGAAAGTGATGGGTTTTGGCATTAAAAAAAATACATTTACAAAATAGGGGTAAGTTGCCGTGTCCGTCCCAGCTTAAGACCTCTCTAGGTAGGACCTTAGATAACCTCTGTTCAGCCCAAAAAAAAAAAAAAAAGGAAAAAAGAAAAAAAAGAGAGAGATCTTGTCTCCAGAGCAGAAACCGTGTAATCTAGTATGTTGGCAATCCCTTGCTTCAGTTCTCTGAAGGGAGGAAATGGGATTTCCTGACATGGAGTGCCAATGCAAAAAGCAGCCTGTACTACTGAGGGAGCCCCTGGCCCACCCAGTGCCAGGAGGCTCATTTCAGAGTTTTGCTGACATCCTTTTCTGTGTGAGATACGCTGCTTCTTTAGCTTATTAACCTCTTTTGTCTTCTGAACATACTTGATAAATAGGAAAAATATATCGCAGGTGTTGCTGTGTATACTAAGACCAATAGTTTTTTCAGTCATTGGAAAGCAAGACTTTCCAATATAAAAAATATAAGAAAATAAAAGATATAAGAACTTTTGCTCTCTGTGGATTTCAACTGACATTCAAATGTGGATTTTTTTTTCTCTACAACTCTTTAAACTAGCCACCTAATTTGGAATATTACCAGGAAGAAACACTACCCAAATCCCAAAGGCAGAAACATCAAGAACATTGTGTATTTTAGCTGTCGTCCTTAGACAGGTTTAGAGCATCTGCTGAAGGTGAAGGAATTAAATACACATTGCAGCAGTCCAGGACAAAAAGTTTATTCCTAGAGAGAAGCTAAGGACACTTTGTATTATACGATGTTTGCTCCTCCTGCTCTCATTCAGACACCAGGATTTTAAGGCAAACAGCCAAGATGGATGCAGTTCTTCACAGAGACTGAAGGCTGTTAATAAACGAAGGACAGCTTGATAGACACTACTGTGAGACGCAGAGTAAACTCAGCATTTGGACATTAGATTTATTGGTAGCATAAAGAAATGAAGACTCCATACGAGGAATTTCTGAGCTGAATGAAGCCTCGTGCGCAGCCTTACTGAGCCTGACCTTGTGCAGGCACGATGGAGGTTTCTGGTGATCTTGCTAGGCCGTGAAGATCTTTCCAGATGGATCTGCCTGCAGGGTGAAGCCTGAGGCTCCCTGAAGCTTGAGGGTGCAAAGTGCTGTCAGGGGAGGGATCTCTTATTGAGATTTAACTTTGAAATGAATGTGTGAGAACTGACTCAATGACTGGGTGGATTTCCAGGGAATCCTGTTGCTACTAGCTTGGACTGGATGCAGTCCGGGCCTTGCTAAAGCACTCTTGGCTACAAGGATGCAATTGATGATAATTGCCCTTTTTTGTGATGTTCCACACATTTTTTTATTCCTCAGCCTCAATATTATGATCAGTTCTCTCCAAGCCAACACCAAGTATCTCTGCGCAGCCTTTACAGGTGCCTGAATCTACACCAGAGAAATGTTATTACTGTGTTGATGAGAATTGATTGGCCTGGGAATTATCTGCCAGATTTTGCAATACCTATAGTGCCTGCCTGTGACTCCTTAACTCCCATTACCCTTTCAGCTCCAAAAGTTTTCCTGCTAAGGGATTTCTAGCGCATCCCAATTCATTACCTTGGAAACAGAAGCATGACTGAAAATGGCTAATAAAGAATTTAGCCTAAGCATCCTACTGGGAGGTAAAGGAGTATGGTTATCCCCATTTTACAGCTGAAGAATAAGTTCCAGAGTTCAAGGCTGTCCACCAGACCTCCCTCTGCCAAGTGAGTCCTGCTTATATGAGCAGCCTATTAATTTGAATTCCTCTGTCGGCCGCTAATACAACAGAGTCAACTGTCAAGATAGGTCTCTTAAGGAATCACATTGGAAACCTCTGAGGTCTACTCTGTGTTAAAAACAACAGTTTCAGCCTTACCCATAAACTTGCCGGCAGTCACCTCAGGTTTCTGCAGCACCAGTTTAATAGTCACTCTGGGTGATACTTGATGTCAAAGTCAAAGCGCAGTTGCTGGAGCACAAGCTTCTGCATCATCCCTGCCTGCAGCCCCTCTGCAACACCCAGAGCAGCAGCTAAGTCCGACCAGGGCACTTGCACTGAGATCCACCTCCTCATCTCTCTGCAGTGGAGATGCAGAGGTCAGGGCAACCAAAATTTTCCATGGAGCCGTGACTAGTTGGTCACTGCTGGCGTACCAGTGAGATGCAGTATACTAGGTGCTAAGAAATCAAGGCACTGATTTAAAAATAGAGATTTCAGACAGATCCTACAGTTTCAGTTCTCTGTATTTTCCTTTTTTTTTTTTGCATGCATGCATGGGTTTTTTCTTTTCAAGTTTTTCTTCACAAGAAGGAGAACTTAAGGGTTTGTTTTAATGAAGGAGAAAATATTTGTATGATATCTTGAGATCTAGTGCATGGACTTGAATGAAATGTCGAGATTCTGGTGAAGTTGAAAAGCCTCTCTTGAAAGCACCTTAAGTTCTGAGGGAGCAGTTGTTACCAGCTGTTACCAAGAGGAGAGAGATTAAGAAAATATCTCCTGTGGGAAATGGAGACATTTAAAGTCTGCTTTAACTGAAATACTTTGATAAAGTTCAAAGAACACTTGGCTCTATATAATTCAAGCAATTAATGCTATGCAGAAGGATAATACTTAGGGTAGCATTAGTTTGTAGAGTTTTAGTACATTTAATACTTTTTTATTAACTCTGTCAAATGAGTGTGAAATCATAATACTGTACTGTGGGTAAGGAGGCAAAGTGGAATAGGCAAAGGCATTTTGAAGGGGCTGAAAAGTAAAGATCTGTTCAGAGGTTGTGCCTATGTGAGGAGAAGGGCGTCTAGCAATGGGATTCACAACATGAAGTTGAACTGAGCTTACTCTGGGACCAGATTGTATCCAGAAAGGCAGCCAACAGGGTTATGCAATGTCACACATCTGGGAAAAGAAACACAACGAATGTATTTTATAAATGGGGTGATGTACATCAGAGCAGGAAGGATAATAGTACCACTGATATTGGATAAATGCTTTGTAGATGCAAGTGGACACAGTTCCAGTGAAGGATGTGCTAACTACCAAACCAAAGCAGGTAGGTTAGGCTTTCCTTCTAACCAAAGTGACAAAAGACAGCACAGTGCCAGGATAATCTTGAACGAGTCATAGATAAATAAGGAAAGTTCAGGGCATACAGAAGAAAACTCTCTCTAGAAGAGTTCATAAACTCTTCTACTACCACGTGTGAGCAGGTGTTAGTTTAGAAAAAACACTTATAAAAGAGCTAAAGAAAATAAATATGCACTTACAAGAAAAATCACCACTGAAAGCTGTGCAAGTCAGTCAGGTAAAAGCATGGATTCTGTGGCTATTGAAAGGGGCTCGGGGTAAACTGTACAGAAAAAATTATGCTTAATATACTTGCTCAAGCTAGTAACCTGAGTGTGCTCTTTGGATATCCAGAGTACATGCAAAACAATTCTTATTAAAGAGTTTGAGAAATGAGAGTTAATTAAGCTGCAGCCAGGAAGGATGTGGAATATGGCATCATTAACCTTCCGCTATTACGCTTTTGCTGGCAGTGAAGTCCAGGAAGAGGGCTTAACGCGAGAGGCACTGGAGAGTTTTAGGAAACAAGGAGCTGCTCTGGAACTGCTGCTTGCCCGAATCAGGAGGTCTGGGAGTTTGTATACAAGTGTCAAGATAGTCTATTGCAGCTGCAGGCTCGCCTGTGAAGAAAACCATTGGTTAGGCCAAATATTTATTTGAACTGTGTTCCTTTTAAAATCTATCTTGAAGACTTGGATTATGGGGCTTGAACTCGTTTGGAGCCAATTCATAGCTGGAGTGGATGGGGGCTGAACGCTGTGTAGGGAAACTTTAGAACAGTGAGAAAATCGTTCTGCTTTTCTATACAGTGTTTAACCAAGGTCCTATATATAAGTGGGGAGTTTATTTTTTTATTTCTGTTCTTTCTGGTGGTAGAGCAGAACTATAGCAGAATATTCTTCTAAATGAACCCAGAAGCAGAAGAGCTAGATTTGCAGCTCTGACCTGCGGACGAACTGTTCTCTGGCAAAAGGACTCATGTTCCACAGGCACATCCTATGTGAAGTACCTAAGATTTCAACCATTTCAGCAGACTGGGAGCATAGGTGTTTGCAGTGTTGCAAGCCTGAGAGAAATCCACCAGAAATACCGTGCTGAGCCAAGAAGTGGGTTGTAAGTTAGAAAAGTTAGGCAACTGCTGTCATTATTTACATTTAGAGAGCTAAGCCATATATTTTTGATTACTATACTAATAGAATAAAATGTAAGACAGTGAAGCTGATGGTGCTGACTGGGAGCCAGAAATGCTGTCCTTGCTCCTCTGGAGGCTATATTTACACCACTCTGGTGAACAAATGTTCGCATAAATAGCAAAAATTCACCTCTGCCAGCTAAGCGCCTTCATGGATCGATGTCTGATCCAAGGGAATAATTTGTATCACAGCTTCTGCCCAGCTAACTGCTGTCAGGCAGTTTGATGTGAGCTTTTCTCAGGTCCTCCCTGTGTAGACTCTTCAAAACTGCATTAAAGCTGTGAACACGTCTGAGGTGCTCCCCAGCTCCTGGATGTGGTGTTTGGGTTTATGTTCTTCACAGGGTGGCTAGTTACTTAGGCAAACCCGAGTGCTATTTTCTGCAGAGACTGTAATCCCCTGCAAGCCCTGCAGCCACTGGCAAAGGAAAAAGATGGGAGTTGAATCTTCCTAGGCAGGGATGAACACTGAACCCTGATCTTCACCCACAGCTAGAGGGAGAAAGACTTTCTCCCTCTTTCCTCTGGAAAACTAGATTCTATAAACACAAAGCTTTTCAACATGTAATTTTTCAACAGATTAGGTCTAAACAGATTAATAAACCAGGGCAAACGAAACTGCATATTCTTGGTAAGCAGATCATTTATCAAAGTAACCTGCCCAGACCTATGTGTGACCATGTTATGTTAGCACCTACTACAATGGCATTTATACTATTTGCAAGGTAAAGATTCTGGTGCATGTTGTATGGTAATCACAATGCTTTTGAAGCATGTTTTTATAGAAAGTTGTGTCACACAAATTAATACTCCTTCAAGAATTTGTAATCTGAAAGGACAAATAGAAAAGTTGAGAATGCCACTCCGTACTCTCATTGTTTCAAATAAATATTTAGGTTTGACTCTCCTGATAACAGGGAACTCGATGTGCTGTAAAAACTATGCTAGGAGAAATGACGATGCAGATGATACAAAGTGAAAGGAATGGAAAGCTCATGGGAAGAGATGATGACAGCTGGATTCAAGAGCAGGGCTGAGAATTTGGCCCTCAAGGCAAAACCTAAATTAATTGTGAAAGTCTCCTGCAGTAAAGGATGCAGCTGTCTCATGCTATCCACCTAATCTTCTATCTCTAGGAGAAAGAGATCTTTAAGGAATGGTGCCAAAGTACTTCTCCTTGTCTTGCATGTGTTGAATAACACTTATAATATGGAATCTGTCCAGTATTTCTCTTTCTAAATATCATAAGTCAGTCTTCCTCAGACTTCCTGTGGTCTTCCTCTGCGGGAAAGCTGTCCATTGGCCAACCTTATCTTCACTGGGGAAGCCATACACAGGTTTGGTCCATCTGTGCGCCTTATTGTTCTTACAGTGTAATTAAAAAAAAAAAAAAAAACTTATTGACAACTCATATTCTGCTATTCCTTGTTGCTTCAAGAATTTCTTTTTTTTTTTTTTTTTTTTTTTTTTTTTGATACAGTAGTGATAGCAGTGAGGCCTAAACTAAAGGTAGGATAAATCATATTCACAGGATTACAGTTGGGTCACAAAGACCATTCACCTGATTTTTGGACTAACTGCAGAGCTGTAGCTCAGGACTGGAGTTCTCACAGAGCTGAGTGTACTTTTCACCATACTGGTGCACTTATCTCATATGCTAGTAGCAGTGGGTATTTCTGCTGTTGCCAAGGTGGTACATTTGCACATATGGTATTGATCATATGGTATGACCATTAATCATGGCATTAGTGAGAGCCATTAGTGAGTCTTAAGCCATGTGAGAGAGGTATGTATTTTCTTGTTTGAGTTTGAAAACCCACCCCTTCTCTTTTAAAAATTCAGGTAGAAGAGGAAAAAGGCTCTGTGCTGGGGATTACATAATTCAGTGACTACAGAAGGTATATTATTTATGTAAGTTCTCATTTTATACATCTGATTGTCTGGAATCCAGTTTCTGGCCTTTAGATGTATTTAAAGTACAACACCAGCATGAATCACAGGAGGTGATCTTGTTTTGGCCAGCATGTTAAGCTTTTGGCCTGGATAGAAAAGCTGTGTGAGTAAATAGCCACTTTATTATATTTGGTACTTGGAGAAACCCACAGAACACATACAGTATTAGTACCATTTTCCATGAAGATCTCCATGATGAGATGTAAAAGACTCTGAACAGAGTAGAGACTGAATGACTGGAGAAAAGTAAAACTCTATTCACTTGCAAATCATTTTGCAAGGCTACGTAAGAAATGACTTTTGAGAGAAGGACTGGCCAGAGAACAAAACTTCTATTTGCAAAAATATTTGAGGTTTAAAATATACAACAACTCTGCACTGGAATGCACACATGACCTTTTAAAATTTCTTATAAATATAGATTCATTCTGGCATAACCAATTGGCTGTTTGGAAGAAAACTTTCTTGGCGTGTGGGGATCCATGCTCAAAGACTCTCTTCTTTATAATAGGAGATTATAAAGATTATATAGACAATATAACTTGTCTCCTACCTTTCCTAATATTGGAATTATGTATATACAAAATGGACAAAATAGCTCTTACAGAAAAAGGATATTTGAGCTGGGTAGTATTCTGTTTTTGAAACCTGAGTCCCCCCAAACCCAGCCAGACAACAAGACTATGAACAATCTCATCATATTTTGAACTGATTTGATCAGAAAGTTTTTTTCTAGAAGTAATCTAGTCAACATCACTGTCATTAAAACCTGCATGCTGTTTTTTTTTAAAAAATTGGAAATTCCTTGTGAATCTTTTAAAATTCTTGAGTTCTAAAGTTGACCAACCTGACAGTGGTCACTTTCTGAAATCATAGCTAAGCTAGATTTAAGAAAAACATTAGATTTTTTTTAAAAATATTCTTTTCCTTCTGGTTTAACATGCCTTGAAAAATATGGAGGACAGTACTTCTCCAAGCAAATTACAAATAATTACTGCAGTCCAAGATCAGAAATCAGCTAAACTAGGCTTAGTGAGTTTAGTGTCGAGGTGCACCATTCAAGATTTCTGGTATCTTTCTCTTCACCACTATACTCAAGAAAAACTTCTCTCTGGTGTAAGTTTTCTTACAATCACATGCTCAGATTCAGCATCCAAAGCACTGATGTCTTCTGAAGAATTTTCTCCTAAAATATATAAATCTGTCCTCAATTGTGGGTGTGGAATACTTTGCAATTCTGGCTCCAACCTGAACTCCATTACACCTAGTGCTACTCAGGCACTGACACATGAATACACCCTCACATCAGCATCCTATTTCTATCTGGCGCAGTTAAATCTTAAAAAAACAAATATTCCTAAAGCAGCAAAGTTTTTCTTGATTCTGGCGTGAAATAATCGAGCGGCAGAATGTGATGGTGTGACTCTGCCTTCCCTGCCCATGTCAAGCGTCAGCCTGCCACATGTTTTCGTGACACAGTCTTGTAGGAGTCAGCAGAGTGTCTATAGACTTTGGCCCGAACAGCTGGATGACTGACTGGATCTGCTCACTGACTTCAAATCACACGTTATCAGTGAAACCTTTGCTGCTGTGTTTCCTTTCATTGTGTCCTTAAGCTGACCATTTCCTGCTCATGTCCTTTAAGCAGAGAATATACAGAAGATCAGGGTCAGCCCCAACACTGCAAACGCTTCACTTATGGTTTGGGAAGATAAAGCTGTTGTTTTAATAAAGTTTGAGCAAACATAAAAGTTGCCTACACTTCTTTTCTTTTAATGCAGCCACAAAGAACTGATCATAAAAATTTCCTTCATCATCAATTTTTAGCCAATATTGAACTGATTTTTTTTTAATGTTGTGTGTGGTTCCAGCTGTGATAAATGCAAGCTATTGCAATCTGGTGGAGGAACCAGAATGTTTTTTAATGACCCTACACTGTAATCGAAGCCAAGGAAATATAATGATTCATCCAGGGAAGATAAATTATTGCCTGGAAAAATGCCAAAGCATTTTAATTTGCAGCTCCAACATGTCTCTCTTGGAATCCATTGTGAACTGTCTGGGCTATGAGATATTTTCCAAATCGTTATATAACTTCATAATTCAGAGTGTTTTTTCACCCTTCCTCATCCAGCATGCACATACATATGCTTAATTTAGACAAAGAATTGCTTTAAATAGCTACCTGAAATGCCCTTTGCTAAAACCGCATCGGGAAAAAACTACCTAAGTTCTGTTTGTCAACAAAATTCAAGATTTTGAGTTCGAGTGGCAGCAGGTGTCAGGGGGCAGCTGCCACCACAGCTTGGAAATCTGACAAATTGTCAGAACCACTTGGATTTCCTAGGCTGTTATTAGCCATCTGTTTGCAGCTCTGGGTGGGTCAGATGCGTGGACTTGACCACAGCATCCATTAGATAACGGAGGAGTCCAGCCAATTTTGAGGTTTTTTTGCTTATTGTTTTAAAAGGAAGATGCGTCATATGGTGCGGGGCAGAATTGGTCCTGAAATTTTGTGGGAATCGTGATATATCATTTGGGATCCGGCTGCCACAATCTCTGCTAGGCACTAGGTGCCAGAGAGCCTGTGTACTGCTTGCCTGTGCTCACTGTCTAAGATTGATTTTCCAAAATCTCAGAATGTTCTGCTGTGTAAATATGCTGCTGTTTTCCTAAGCTAAATGTATGCAGTCTTTGAAGTAATCAGATTTTATGAATTACTCTTCCAAGCCCTTCATCTTCATGCCCATATTCATCTTTGCTCCCCTAAGAATTCTCAATAAAGCCACTCATTCCTAAAAAGGTTAAAAACTAAGAACAAATAGGATTATGTCACATTATTCTAGAAAAATACTAAGGATTCATCATCTTCCTAACTTTTCCAAGGCCAAACAAATACTGGCAAATAAAGTAGAACTGCATTTTTCATAGCTCTAGCATGTGTTTCTTTTGCTCTGATGTTAACTGGAGTTAGTCTACATGCCAGGAGGATAAGATTAAGCAAAAATAAATGCTTTGTTTATATTGTGCACTTCATATTAGTTATCTAAAAATCTATTCTGCTATCTATAAAAATAGACGGATATTAATAATGCCTCTTCTGTTTAACCTGTTTTTTTCATATTGTACTGATGCAATTTTAAAGAAATGAATGGCATTCTTTACAGTCCTGAGATGTCATATAAATAATATTCTACTATAGTAAACCAGAAAAAAAAGGTACAATTCAGTTTATTTGATTTTCACTTTCTGTGCTGTCAGATTTCTTGCACTCCTTTAAGTGTTGGCAAGGAATATCTAATCAATTTTACATTGTTCTGTTTCTAATAATAAACTCCCCCCATTAGATAATAAAATGGCTAGGAACACACTGCATTTTGGAAGGGGATTCAAGCTTTTCTGACACTTCTTTCCAATCAGTGGCCAGCACTACGATCAAGAATGAGTTAAGGCTAGTTACTGTGAATCAAAGCAACTCCTTCCTATTACTTCCTTCTTCTATGATTACAGTCTTCAGGGTTACCCTTATACTAATGCAAAATGAATTGTCATGTTCACCATAAATTTTGTTGGAAGACTGGGCAAGAGAATGCTCTTCTGTTCGAGAATGTAATATAGAATATATTTGCCTGACTCCCCATTCTACTGATACTTTTTGCTATAATGCACCTGTGGAGATCAGAGTCAAAAAAAGCTTTCAGAAATCAATAAAAGAGAAGTTTCTGTATTTTATATATGTTGTATATAAAACATGGCACAGGCAATTCTGACTTCAGAAAACATAATTTCATTCAGAGTTTCTGCTAATATTGTGACATATCGTTTGAGTAGGTTTAACTTGAGATTAAAGAATTTTTAAATTGACTTATTGTCCTAAAGACATCCAGGTTTAATTTTATAAAATGAAGGGATTAAATCTGCATTGTATGTCCATGTACGTCTCTGCACACTTTCTACTTACCCCTCAGTGCAATTCTTTTTGTGTAAATCCTGCCTCACATGGCAGGATTTACTGAACTTTTCTTTGTGGGTGGAATGACCTGCACATTTCTTTGAAGTGACAGTCTTTTCATCACTGAAGTCATCCTCATTTCCAGCACTTTCTGTGCATTTTTAGCTTCTTTTCCATTCACAGCAACAGGACTTGGGAAATTTCCATACGGCTGCATTATTAACGCTGTGATAGCAGTGTGACCATTATGCAATCAAATATTAAACCAGACATATTTTCTCTGGAAGGGAAAGCACTGGGCACTTCTTCTCAGCCAAACACCTGGAACTATTGCTCTACCTAGGGGTGAAGTGTGGAGAGCCAAGGGGTGGAGAGATGGGTCTATATTTTGATCATTGGTATCCCATTCTGGCCAATGCGGGAGGATGAATTTGGCATCTGAGGATGAAGGAGAAGAGGGCCAAGCTGGAGAATCTGTGTAACAGGACTGTGTTGTAGACATGCTGAGCTGAGCTAAGCTGTCCACTGTACAGTACCACTGTACCACAGCACCACTGTACAGTGGTGACTGTCATGATGATGGTCCTTGTCACCCTGATGGTGCCCAATGGAGTGCAATGGGCAAAGAGAAGGATGATGGGTTGCTGAAGTCCTAAAGTATGAGTGCTGGCATGCTTAGCTCTCAGTTGAGTATGTGAGTCCTTTTAATTTATGATTTCCTTATGGTTTTCACTGTTTTCCGTTTATGTAAGGAAACGCAATTCATAAACCTTCTGTCCACATTGACAAATCTTTCTTGCGGAGAAGGGAAAGATGAAGAGGAAAGCGCAGATTGAGCTATATTTCACCACTTACTTTCTTCATCTTTTTAGTATTCCTCAGTCTTGTTATGTGACTCGTACTTACTTTGGGTTGCTCCATATAGTAGAAAACATCATGCATGATTAGAAATTTTTAGAGGAATCAGAGGCAAAAAATGTTCTCCACAAAATTTTTGTAGGCTGAACTAATATAAAACGTGAATTGCTACTTTTATCTCTAGTCTTTTGTAATAATCTAGGTTCTTCCAGCCTGTTCTAAATAGCAATGAAAAAAAATAGAGGTATATATAAAGCACCTAGTATTTAGATAATTGTGCAACAGTGTTTGGATGTCTTGAAGGAAGAAGTATATACCAGGAAAGAAATAATACATGAGTTCTCACTTGTAATACCCTTGCTCTGAAGCTGAGATTGAATCATTCAGTGAATCTAATGTAGGTGACTCAAATTTGTTTCTTACATTTCTTGAAATTCAGAAAAGTTTATTTAAATCAAGACCAGACAAAAAGTCTCTCATAGAATGGGTAACTTGCCTGAATGGATATAGTAGTATATCTTTGTGTTATTTCATAGGAATCTGTGGATGTGCATTGACTTCAAATCAGTATTATTGATCAGAATTGTAATTGGACACTTGATTTCTAAACTAATAACAGGAAGTCATTTTTCTGGTTTCCTATTAGTGCCATTCATATACAAAAGAATGCACTGTCTGTGTCCCTGTATCTGTAAAGCAGTTGAAAAACAGTCCAGAGAAAGAGAAAACAACAAGTTTCCAAGAGAAACTTGGAAATTAGTCCAATAATTAAAGTTGACAAACCTTTTGACACCAGTGTCATAGAATGCTTTTTTTTTTTTTTTTTTTTTTTTACATTTTTCATTGATTACTAACCTGCTGAATTGGATTTCGGAATTCTTTTTTGCTTTTAGGAATGAAACTTAGCTCTTCCCCATTAAGCGGCACACCCTTTGGAGATTTGAGACAACCAAGGCTGCAAATAAAATTTATTTTACTGTTTTTAAACCCTGGACTTAAGAGTAAAATACTTAAAGTTTTGCATTCATATTTATGAGCTGCTAACAAATCAAGCTGTCATTTCGCCATATAAAAAGAGCAAATAGTAGCAGGTACTTAACTGGCTTGGATAACATTCAAACACAGACAGTGGCCAGTAGTATTAAATGAATACGCATCTATTTGGGAAAATGAATTGCAGCAAAAACTGGAAACTTAGGATGACTAAAACTAAAAATAATATGAACTTTTACTAAGACCTCAAAGGGCAAATCATCAGTAATTCCAATCTGAATATCTTCCATCTTCTTGTTCTCACAGTTTCTCAGACTGTAGCTATTTCAGTAGTGGTTATGGTATACCCACTGTTCCCTATGCTGTGTGATCCTCCCTTCCAAATAATGCAAGAAAACAGAGGGAAAAGGAAACATTACTGTGACAATCCCATATTGGCAGAGATTTCTTCAAAACAGGGTTTTTAAGATTCATTCTGTGGCTCAGACATTCCTCTATTGCTAGGAGATATAAATGTCCTCTCTTTGAGAGGAGAATATATTATAAATTAGTTATCTTTAACTATTTTAAAGGGAGTTTAAGGGGATTTTGGACACTCATTGCTCCAGATAAGGCAGATCCTTACACTAAATAGGTCATTAAAACTAGACAAATTTTTAGTTAATATATATTAAAAAATAAAATCTCTAATTAGCAGACTACTTAATTTTAACATACATACACACACACAAAAAAAGACCAAATTATCCCTCCCACCTCTGTCTATACATATACTAATATTATAACTTGGCTCTATCTCTCAAGTTGGGCTGAATGAATACTAAACTAGTCATAAATATGAGAGCTTTGCTGGAAACATTTTGGGGTTTTATTGTTTTTAATTGTTAAATTTACAGTAGTGAAAAAGTAAAGAACAGACATATACATCTGATAATCATGCTGTCTCTCCTAAATTAAATCCATATTGAAGGTTTTAAAGTTTATTAACATCTTCCAATAGTCTGCACTCTAAGTGTGTATTGACCATAGCATAATAATAATAACAAAAAGAAAAGAACAAAATGGTCAGGTGTTATAAATGTCTCCATGTGATGACTTTGCTTACAAGGATATTTGCATACCAATGGGTCACCCACAGATGAGCAAATTAGTCACAAATGTGTTTTGTGAAGTGAATCTCATTATCCAAAAGGAGACCGATTCAAACACATTTTACTCTCTGTTCTACCCTTATTCTACCCTTGGAATTCTTATGTATAACAACTGTTGTCTATAGTAGGTAAACATTGGTAGCACCTCGGCTCAGAATATGATTTTCAGGGCTATGTGTATTTTGTTACCCTTAAATAATGAGGATGGAGTTTAGCCTTGGATTTCTTTCTGTTCACAAATTTGAGCTGGAACATACTCTCCAGCTCCATTCTCATTCTCAGTGGATTTTTTTAGTCTCCTTTTGTAGTTTAATTACATACTTCAGCCTTCTCCCCGCATATCTAATTTCATCGAAATTGTTAGTAATTCTATCTTGACATATGCCTATATAGGGGAAAATACACTGACTGTCTGGACTTGGTGAATTGCAAAACAGATGTCAAATGTATCCTTTTAAAAGTCTGAATTCTATGTTTAAAATGTAAAAAGGATGATTTAAATTGTCTGGTTAATTCAAGTTCGCTGAACCAATCCCAGTCATCTTGTCATTTTTAAAAATCTTTGTTAAGATGAAAAGGTTTTCATTCCAAAATACTGGGCAAATTTGTCTCAAACTGACAATAATAGCAGCTGCTTTTTCTTTATGATTTATTTGTAAAACCGAGACATGTTTGGGAGCTTCCAACAGAGAGAAGAAAACATATTACACCCTTAATGGCAAGTTTTTCATTTCATTGTATAGCATCACTTAAGGGATTGCCTTGTTCCCTCGCAGAAAAACATTTGCACAACAACCATTTAAACTGAAAACTATGGGACAGGGGTAGCTGTGTTGCTTGTTTGCCTGAATGCAACGTGGAGGATGAAATAAGAGTACGTGCACTGTATGACTAGCTGACTCCCTGTGGACACCAAAAAGGAATCTCTGGACCAGCTATGGGTCACAGACCATGATTCAGGAACCACGGAACAACGGATGTATTTGAACCATTCAGTTCCGCTAAAATTTCAGATTTCCATCTAACTTGTTCAGCTCACTGTTCACTACCTAATATTTGTGGTCCGCAAGCAGATGACTGAAGAAGGGAAATCAGAGATTTCTATTCCGAACCCTCCTAGGCGTGAGCCTTTGTGCAAGTACTCAAGAGACGTCTTGTTTTCCGCAAGCATCTTGGCTAGCAAGTACTCCGATGTTTTCTGAAAATAAATACAAAAGGTCATAAATACCACTGAGGTGAATTCATGGCTGTCAGTATAATACATATTTCTGAGTACTTACGTTGCAGTATTCACCCGTGTCTGAAGAGTAACGAGGGAGCTCTTGGAACTCAATTGCTCCTCAACAGCAGAAAATCGCACAACAAAATATATCTGTCGTGCAAGGGTTTGTGCTTCTACATCTGAATCTGCCACGTATGCAAAAGCAGGAAACAGCCAAAACATTGAAGTAAAATGTCACTATGTCTGGGAAAGGCTCAAGTAAAGCAACATTAAAAGTAAATTATACTTCAACCGTACTATATAAACTGCTAAATACTACTGAGGGACTGGATATGTTGCAACTACAGCTGTTGATCTATGATACTAGGCCGTGTAGTTTTTTTGTGAGGAACAAATTCACCGCGGTGCTAAAATATAACTAATCTTTAAAAAATATGATACTGTACGGCTCTCATTTGCAAAAATTGGAATCCTTTGACTCAGCAAAGAAAATTGTTATAGGGGGCTCTTCACCCAACATCACTAATATGATCTTAGAAAATTATTTTCAAAAATATTAATTTGAACAGGATTTTTGCCTCTGACAAGTTGTTGCATATATTTTTAAATGATTGACTGTAGAGTGCCCGGCAAAGCAGGCAAATAGTTCAGGAAACTTCCTCATCACTCGTTTTTTTTTAAACCTGATGCATACTTTGTACAGATTACTGAGATGCTATTAGAAATTAAATGAAATGGGAAATTCATGGACTCTTTAGGTTTCATAATCAACTTACTTACATTTCATAAGAACCTATTCATACATTTATGTGTATTTATGTGCTTATGTGCCCATTTAAGCACTTCTGTCTGTTAATGATGGGCTGTAAATGAGAGAGAGGGGCCTCTTGCTTCTCCTTTCTAATAAGAAAGAAAAATGTAGTGATTAGACAAAAGAACTGAACTGATTTAGAGAGGTGCAGCTTACTTGTAGTTCTTGTATCCTTAATAAATAATTTGGAACTTAAAGAATAGGATTACTTACATATCTGTTTTATGAGAGCAGAAATAGGGAAATTCTGTAATTCTGAAATAGGGAATTCTGTAGCATTATAGGAGGGTAAGGATGCTACACACAGCAAAAATCAATTGTGGTATTTTTCAGAAGTTCATTTAATATGGCCTTCTTTCATCTACAGTCATATACTGCTGTAGATAAATTTGCTGAATCTCTCCTTAAAGCTTCAATTCAATTATAAAAAGTAAAAATTACAAGCATAGGGGTGACATGGAGAGAATGATTTACACCCCATAGTCAGATAAGAGCAAAACAATAGCTTCCTTTGGCATTCTTACTATTTTTTTTCCTGTTAATCTACTTATGGCCTGAGACATCCTTCTTTGAATAGCCTTTTACCACTTCTTAGCACGTCCTTCAACATATGCAGTGCTGATATCAAAAGTTCATTGTTTTAGAAACATTTTATTAAGATTCACAGCCTTTGAACATTGTATTGTTATCTCCCAAAACAAAATGACAATCAAATAGTTCCTCCTGCATTTTCTCTGTCCTTTCACTTTTTAAACTTCCTTGCTTTTCTTTATTACTGTTACTCTGAAATGACTTTATCACACTGGAACACAAACAATAGATTAGGTATCTCATCTGGATTAGCTTCACAGCCTCTCTCTTTTTCACCCTAAAAGCTCAATGACCTGCTAAAATACCGTATCAGCTGAGTTTTCTTTGGCCAGCTTGGTTCTCTTGACTTGACACTGGCAAGATCAAGCCATAGGAGGTTGTCAGCACAAGGGATATCCTTTGGAAAACAGGAGAAGTTTTTCTTCTTTAGTCAGGTTTTTTTCCGAACTTTTTTCTCCTTTGTGTTTTTGATTCCTCTTCCCATCTTCATAGAGAGAAGAATATAAAGTTGCAAATAAAGTTGACCTTACAGTGCTGCTCTATAATAGAACAAATATATATATTGACCACTTCAGAAGGATGTACAGACCTATTTCAAAGATAAAAAGTAAGCAAGCAGTTATTTTTATGTTAAAATTCAGACTCAAATTTAAGAAAATCATGCTTTTCAGTCTGCAGCATGTTTAGAAAAACTGGAAGACAACTCCTGAGAAATATATTAGTTTCAAATTCTCATTTTAACATTACTTTTTTCTCTTCATTATAGAAATGAGTAATTGATTAATATTGAAATGGTAGCCTGTTACTATAGCTAGATAAAACTGTGTGCATGGAAGAGTTTTTCTCAGAGGAAGACATATGAGCCTTTTATTGTGGGAAAGTCTGTAGTTGCACTGCGTATGTCAGTCTTTTCCATCTGCATTCAGGCAAAAATGTTTGCGTGGCTAATTAGTACGTGTTCTGGGATAATGACAAGCACATTTAAAGGAGAATGTGGTGTAGTTCTGTCCCTTCATTGAGGATACCATCTTTCCCCCTTGCAAACATGACTATTCTGTTTGGTCCTGAAGACAGGCTCAATTCTTCTGCTAATACAATGTCATTGATATCAAAGGAGTTCAGGAAAATACTTAGTTTAAGGAACCATGCTGTGATGAAGGTCTGTGAACCTCTTATGTAAACTGTAGGGGAATTTTATTGTGACCCCATAATATATATTTTTTAATTAAACTGGAAATGGGAGTGTGTTATCACAGGCTATCCTACCTGGGACAGTATGGTGCTAGACCTGAGGCCTGTTGAAATGGCCATAGTGTTAAGGTTAAGAAAATCAGATTTAGAAGAATGAAAATTAGAAAAGGGGGTTGAGTGGGTTTGTTTGTTTTAATGCTGTAGGTAATTCCCATAAATATAATGCAGCTGCAGAGACAGGTTGTAAAACCAAGAGAATTGCTAAAAATGGAATATTTTGATTTGAGCTTTCCTGGCTAAACATACAATACTATTTCTATTTAGTTCTATTTTCATTGCTATTCTGCAAGATAGGCTAGCGTTTTCTGTGCAGCCCTGCAGGAGAATGAGTTAGACGCAGGACAAAAGGAAGACCTAAAAATAAAGATGTAGCCTAACAAACTCAGCAGGATGTCAAAGAGTATGTTGAGTCATTAATAAGTTAGGGATACTAATTTTATAGCTATGAGGTCTATCAGACCTCTTCAGTGAACTATGACACCATTATGTAAAGGTTGTAAAGATCTCAAGTTTTGACCTTTGGAAATGTTACAGAAAATCTGAAATACATACACCTTATTTTCATAATTAGATTTGTTATTTTTGAGGCATTTATTAAACATTATGGTAAGACAGCTGGAAATAACATTCCTAAAATAGGAATTCGGTCATAATTTTAATTGAAATGTAATACAAACAGCTGAAGTATACACTTCAGGGATTTATGTGTCATGTCTCTATGCCATTCCAAAGGTAATGTGATATGACTCCATATTTTCCTTATGGGAGACACTCTTTTTTGTTGTTTATAATGACGTTTCCAGCAGATATGATCAGTTCCTAAGCAGAAGGCTTGGCTGTTATAGGTATAAACATTATTTACGATGGCATATACAATTTCTGTGAGTTGCAATCAGGGAACAAGCTCTTTCCTCTGAATGCTTTCTACAATGCTGTTGTAACAGCATGACTTTGTGACTAGTGTATACACAGGCAAGGAAGAAAGCAGGAAAATGCTAATAATTACCGCGTACGCCAACAAACTAATTAGCAACTGCCTCAAAACAGCAACTGCAGGCAGACCTTGCATTGCAGCTGCCTTGGGTCTGCAATGATGAGTGGCTTTGCAAAGCCCTGTCATGTCACTAGATGCTCTGAGCAGTCTTGAACTTACCCCTCTTTCTGTGGCTCACACTCCCAAAAGGAGCAGCCTTACACAGGAAATTAATGCACGATGGGAGCCACACAGACTAATTTTGCATTCATTTTTCTTAAAAAAAAAAAAAAAAAGAAAAAAAAAGGAAAGGAAAGGAAAAGAGAAATTGCTCTGTTTTTTCTTTTTTTTTTTTTTCATCAGAGTTGGTGCTCAGCCTGACCACAGAAAGGAGCTGGAACGAGGCGTTCCACTTAACTCAGCATAAAAGGGCCCCGGGTTGCAGATGGGATATCTGCTCCTCTGCACAATATGTGTCTTTGTCAGCAGGAATTTCCAACTTTTTAAAGAGCAATTTAAAACGCTCTTTAAAATTTTCTTATTAAGTGTGATGCCAAAACTTGTATTAGAGATGTTTGTTTTCTTTCATGCAGACTTTCCAGACACATCTTTTACTTTTTGAGATATTACTGGGTGTGAACTCCTAATGTGTAATGATAAGTTGCATTTTGCTAGTCACTATAGCTCATCTAGTAAACACTGGAGTGACTTGATTTAATTCTACTATACTGTATGCACAGAAAACAGAGTGTAAAGAGTAATATGTTTTAAAGGGATTCCATACATTCAATGTATCCTCTTTGGAGGAAGCGTATTAATCCAATGACTATTCCCATAACATATTTCTCAGTCTGAATTATTTTTTTAACCTAGATTAAGTGCAAAGTGCAGATGAGCAAGTGCAAATGTGTGTTTTTAAAAGGTTTTTAACAGTTTGTACTGGTGATTCTGGTAATAGGTATAGGGAGCTCTCTTGTAGGCCACTGCTTCTTAATACGATCTTAGAAATGAAACTCTTGCTTTAAAGCTGTTAAAAGATCTGTCTTCAATAGAAGAGGTTAAACCAAGCTATGAGCTATTAATTGTGTGATAGCTACATATACCTTTCAGATGGACAAGGCTGAAAAATATATAACACACTATTTTTCTACTTGGAAAATGAACTAGCAAGCCAAAAATGAGTCACACACTTATTGCTGTTGCCCATACTATAGAATGAAGACCCTGTCATAAAACAGACAGCAGTAACATCCTAGACCAACTCAGTTAAAGTCATATTTTGGAGCCTTTATAAGAAATATAAAGTAGATCAGATTTGGGGGAAATTTTTTCATCAAATTGCTCTTATCTAGTAAATGCTAAAGTTTCGACCATAAATAATTTCAAAACATAAATAAACTATCCTTACATTTGCTCTCTTAGAGCTGGATTAAGATATGAGAGTTTTAGGAAATCTTGATTACAGATAATAGGCAGACAGCTGATGTGATACCCCAGCCATAACATGTTTTCTGGTGTGTTGAGGTTATGCATATGGTTTTAATGACAACATCCATGGAAGAGTGATCCTCTTTCACAGAAATAAAAAGAATGAAATTTTATTCACTTTGGAAAATAATAGAAGAGTATGACTGCTTATGAGGATTAAAATAGCAGGGTGATATTGGAGAAGTTTTCCTTCTTGACATTTTTAGATGAGGAGGAGGAGGAAAAGGAGGAGAATAGGCTGACAATTTTATGTGGTTCCTAATTGCCTTTCTATTTTAAAAAAAAAGCAGCTGGGGCTCCATGTGGCCTGTTGGCTCCGCTCTCCACTGGTGGTGCCTACAGGTGATCCACTCATATCCTCCTCCCTTCTGCAGCAAAGTCTGTTATGGTTACAGAAAACAATGCTGAAGATACAATTCCTAAAAATAGAATTTAACTGTTCCATTTGTTCCATGTAGCCACTGTTAGCTTTTTAAATTTTTTTTCCCTATTAAATGACTGGAACAAAAACATAAATACAAAAGTAGTAGCTTCCTGGATGAGAGATATCCCAGGCTCTGATGAAATTCTTCATATTTCCCAAAGAAAACACGGATGAGCAGTGTGAGATCTAGTATGTAGTACTATACATTACATATCTAATAAAGGCTGGGTTTGTTCTGTTCATCTCACTTTCAAGTTCTAAGTTGTTATTCAGGCTTCAGCAAATCAGCATCTCTCCTTAGACAGTTGATTATCATCTACTAATTGGAAGAAGCTTTTAAAAGTTTAGAACAATGGTAAAACATGGAAATACTGGAAAGTGGGGAAATTTCTTCCTTAGAATTTCTTCCTTAATCAGCACCCTAAAATGATTAAAAATGTAGAAATATGTATTTATTGTGTCCTTCTAATTCCCTTCTTAAACATCACAATTCTTAGTGGTGATTAAGAGTGTAAACAAAAAACCCTCCAAACAGAATTTGAGACTGTCAGATCTTTTCTGTCATGAGATAGAAAAGATGGGCAAACCAACTCAACTTGCGGTATTAATATTTATAAATCCTGTCCTCTATACTCTTGAAGGTATAACTGATTGGAATAATCTGGTGATAAGAAGGAAGAGAATCCAGTTTAAATTACTTCCAAAGTATTTCTAATAAATGCTGGCAACTCTGGAAATATTGTACTTATTGAAATTGAAATAGTCAAAAGGATATAGTTTCATTTGGTTCCTGACTGATTTAACGTATTCATCTCTTATTTTCAAGTTCTAAAACAGAATATCCAAGTAATGATGTATCTCTAAAACCAGTCCGTGAGAAAGTGCATAGTTTCTCACACACCTTTTGATATGATTATAAGCATTTTTTTATTAGGAAAGGATGGTAAACTGTGCAGCAACTTAATACTAACTTTAATTGTCCTATAGATGCTTTTACACACATTGTCCTAGTAAAGATTGTCTCCCAGTTCTGTGAATGTACTTGTATGCTGGCTTTTAAGAATATAAAAATAAACCTTATTTTGATTTGTTAGTGCTCTTTATTGTATCCAGAAGTAAAGGGGAACATATATTTCCTGGCTGTTGTTATAATTGTTTTCAATTCTTATAGCAATGTTTAGGCTCCCAAGACACTGTAGATGGAGTAGATCAGTCACTAGTAATAGATGGAATTTTAACACATTTCTTGCTTGAGTATCTGGTAGTATCAACTCTGCAAGTGTTTGATGCTTGAGCTGTCCACACTTCCTTTCTTTCTGCATTACAATTCTTGAACACCTTTTTGAGAAAAACCTTTCAATTATTAGTGAAATAATCTTATTTTCCGTACTGCCAGATCTAATCCTGCAGTAATACAGTTGCTTATTCTGCTTTTAAGAAGCTGGGCAGGATAACAATAGGCTGTAAAAAAAAAAAAAAAGCAATTTCCTGGCTTTCATGGTGTCGACTGTCTGACTCTGGTCTCGAATATTAGGCTGCACTAAAACACCCCAAAGCAAAGCAAAGGCTAGACACTGCAATGGCAGGTTTTGTGGAAGAGCAGTAAGAATGTTCTTAGATTTTATTCCATTCACCAGATTTTATGGCAAAAAGTTTTCTGTAGTCAAAAAAGGAGAGGATAGGCATGTTTTATGTATCTATAAGCAGCACATATATCTGCGTGCGAGTTGCTGTGGTGATTGCACTTCTGGTTGCAAGGAAAAAGCCAGCAAGGATCCAGGCAGTAGCTTTAAGAGTGCTGAAGAGCTGTGCTTGCCTTCCATTTTACACCAGTTTCCAGTGTGACCTTCTCCTCTGTCTCACAGAATCTTTATCATTAGAGACTATTTAAGAAAACTACCAAAATAATTGGACGAGGAAGCAAGGATGTCTTCAGGCTCTTCTCTGCTGGAAGTCACAAAAGACAGAAACAGGATTTGGAAATGTCTAACAAAATCTAACAGAATTTGTGTATACAGGACTAAAGGGAAAAAAAATTAGAATTTTAAATTGCTGCCTGACTGCTTTCAGATTGAACATGCAACTATGCCTTTGAAAGCAGGATTTGCTCCTTACGAATATTTCCTCTTTTGCTCAATATCACCACATCTAATACTAAAAGATTTACCTCAAAACGCTGCTGTTTGGAAATAACAGACGGGGAAAGAATCTTGCCAGTGTATTTCCAAGCCATAAACTGTGTCTGGCCTGGGAGAATGGCCCACCTCATTGTGGTCATCCTTGTGGCCAGCTTTCTTTCTCTCTTCCCCCATTTCCTCTGCATTGTGGAAAAACACAATAGAAGTTTCACAAAGAGGAACGTACTTGTAGTATTTAGGGTGGGCCAAATACTAATTCAAGACCAAAGAGGACATTCATACAAACAGCAAGATAATAAATCATATTCTTGGCTAAAAATGTCTTTGCTAGCCCTAGATGTGCCGTAATAATCTTTGCTAATTATATTTTCTCAAAGTAAATTATTCATTACAAATGATTACAAATATTCTCAAAAAAAAAAAGGGGAAAAAATATGTGGTGGTGGGAAATAAACAAACAGACAGGCTGCTGTTTGTGATTCCATCTCATTTTCTACCTTCTTCTTCTTTTTCTACCCCCACCACAGATTGCACCCAGATGCCATACAGTAGAAAACATGCCCAGACATAGCAGTGACCTGAAATCTTCCTTTTCTAGCAGCTTTGCTAGCTGTTTGGCAAATGCCTTTGGTCACTCAGATCGAGGTGTTTGGATTTTATGAAAACTCTACTTATTAAGAGGCAGGTGACTGCCATGGCTGGCTGGACTGTTTTGTCGAACTACTTCCTATTTGCAACTATTGAATTTAAAATTATTCTGGGCATCTGCGCTACACTGTAGAAAGCACCTGGGGCAAAACCATGCCAATCAACTCTCGAGTTATTTTCCTGATGTTAAGGCAGTCATGGACATTGAACGCATTGCTGGAGGCATCTTCTACAAACGCTTCTAAGATGAGCTCCGGATTTGGGTACTGAGATTATTTGATTTTTTTTTCCCCTTATGTAAGTGTGAGCATTAGCCTCTAATGGGGTGTGAAATCTCACTGACTGTAAGAGAAAGTCATGAGGAATCCATCATATTTCATACAGGCAGGGCTCCAAGGGCTGCAAGAATAAACCAGTGCAAGAATAAACAGCAGTACAGGAAGAAGACGCAGACGTGAGCTGGTATGGAGTCAGGGTAGGACTCTCAGATATTTAGGCCATGAGAAGAATGAGAATTTTGCTACAGGTAAATAGGACCTTATTCTCTTTCCAGCTAATGAGAGTCACTCCGAGGCAAAGGTAATGGTCATACAGGGGAATGACCATTACAGTCTTCCTCACCTACCACTGAACACTCCTCAAGTCTCCTTAGTTCGTTTGTCAACAGCTGAATGGTCTCAGTGCAGTTGCCACTATGGGAAAAAAATAAACATGTGTGATTTAATTAGTACAAGCTTTGCAAGCTGCAGCTCCGGTGCTGTTGCTGCCGTGATCCAAAGAGCAAAATACTGTTGGTAGATTAATGTATCAGACTTCCTGTCCGACCAACCGACTTCACCTTCTTGCTCCTTCCTCCTTGGCCTTCACTTCCCCTCAAAAGCCTGACTATAAAGTCCTCTTCCTTCCTTCCTTCCCTTCCTTCCTTCCTTCCTTCCTTCTCCTTCCTTCCTTCCTTCCTTCCTTCCTTCCTTCCTTCCTTCCTTCCTTCCTTCCTTCCTTCCTTCCTTCCTTCCTTCCTTCCTTCCTTCCTTCCTTCCTTCCTTCCTTCCTTCCTTCCTTCCTTCCTTCCTTCCTTCCTTCCCTCCCTCCCTCCCTCCCTCCCTTTCTTCTTCTCCTTCTCCTTCTCCTTCTCCTTCTCCTTCTCCTTCTCCTTCTCCTTCCTTCCTTCCTTCCTTCCTTCCTTCCTTCCTTCCTTCCTTCCTTCCTTCCTTCCTTCCTTCCTTCCTTCCTTCCTTCCTTCCTTCCTTCCTTCCTTCCTTCCTTCCTCCCTCCCTCCCTCCCTCCCTCCCTCCCTTTCTTCTTCTCCTTCTCCTTCTCCTTCTCCTTCTCCTTCTCCTTCTCCTTCTCCTTCTCCTTCTCCTTCCTTCCTTCCTTCCTTCCTTCCTTCCTTCCTTCCTTCCTTCCTTCCTTCCTTCCTTCCTTCCTTCCTTCCCTCCCTCCCTCCCTCCCTTTCTTCTCCTTCTCCTTCTCCTTCTCCTTCTCCTTCCTTCCTTCCTTCCTTCCTTCCTTCCTTCCTTCCTTCCTTCCTTCCTTCCTTCCTTCCTTCCTTCCTTCCTTCCTTCCTTCCTTCCTTCCTTCCTTCCTTCCTTCCTTCCTTCCTTCCTTCCTCATTCTTTTCCTGCTGTAGGAAATGTGTCCTTTTCTTGCTCCATAGGAATTCTAACAGGCAACTTAGGAAAAAAAACCCACAGTAGTGTTAAATAAATACCACTTTAATAGAAACTGTAGTGAGCCCAGTGCCATGTATTGCCCAGCAGATTAAAACTACAATCAGTTAGCAGTTCTCATTTCCTAATATTTTGAAACTTTTTTTCTTTCCTTTCATGTTTAATATTAAAAATAACCCCACCCCTAATTTAAAGGCTTCTAACAATGGAAAATAAGTTTTAATAGGAACTTAAAGCACATAATAATATCCAAAACAGCATCAACTTTTCAGTCTGTTGCATCAAATAAAAATGTTCAGGGTAACAGCTGCTTTTGCTCTGATGCCTGAGTGGTTTTTTATAGTTTGGGGGAAGACTTCATCTCATTCTGCTATTTTGTAGGTGGGGAGGCCACAGTTTAATGGAGCAAAAGGAGCTGTTGGGTTGGTGCAGTGTCAAAACTGAGCAGCACTCATCTGCTAATTCCCAATAAGCTCATTTTATAGCACAGGCGAGAGCAGTGCCAAAGCTGTGATGTAATCAAAGGACAAATGTGGAAACAGGACATGAAGAGATACAAAATGAACACTGAAACAATATAAAACGAATGCTGAAAAATAATATTCTTTTAATTAAGCACAGAGAAAAATATGGCTGAGCTTGGAAAAAGTGTTCAATTGTAAGAGCACTCAAATGAAAACACTGCTCTACTCAGCATCTAAAGTTTAATTTTGAGCATAGGTTATCCTGTATATTAGTTTATAAAAGTCAACATTGTTGATTAAATTCAAAAAGTATTTGTTCTGTAAATCTGGGTATAATGACAGAGGTCAAAAACATTTTCTTCACTGTAAGTGCATTGCCAGACAAACCTATATCGCCCCATGCTGTGATAGGAAAGCAGATAAGGTCTTGGCCATCTGTTCTGAAGGTCCTGAGTTTAATTCTCCATGGGAGTTAGTACATGGTGTTGGTAGGAGGGGAAGGATTCATTTGAGAATCTGGTTTTCTTTTCTTTGGAGAAACTGCAATTTTTGCATACATTATTTTCATCAGAAGATATTGCTCCTGATATACTCGTTTTGCTGAGGTTTCCCAGTGAATTGTAAACTAATGCTTCTTGTAAAAAGTAAATGGCTATGCTAGACAATAATATTTATTGAAAGTGCACTCTTGCTTTATTTGTCCTTAAACATAATGTAGAAAATCCTGTTTATATTATATTAATGATCACAAATTTTACATCTGTACTACTTTCTAGAGTTTATGTCATGGTCATTAACCTCCAGTCAGACAAAAAATTAATGATATTCCACACTGGCGTAAAAGATACTGGTCACATATTGCTAGTCATTTTAGTAGTATTCCCTAAAATGAAAACAGAGAAAGGAATTCCATAGATGCTGCTTTTTTAGAGAAAATGCAAATATAGAAGGGTAGTATATTTTTAATTGATAATATATAGCAATATATAGCTCTATATATAGAAATATATTTTTTACACTTTTTTTTCCTTTTTTTTTTCTTTTTCCCTCAATGTAGTGAACAAATTTTCAATCCACTGGTCAGAAGAAGAGCTCTACTCTTGGTGCTTCTCTTTCAAACAGCAAACAAATGCAGGATGCTACACTCATCAAGTCTCTTTTATCTTTTCCCAGCAATATATATTTTAAACAGCTGATCATAGATGACAATCATTTGAGGTTACTGCCTGTGGAGTTTTTCAAGTGCTTGGCTGCATGAGGTAAGGGTTGAGTTAAAGTTAGGCCAGTCTGTATTTACTTATAGCACTTCTACCTTTATCTTTGTGTGCACACACATATCTCTATGAAATACATGTATGTGATAAAGGTTTGGCGTGCCAGTACAAGGCCTTGGCACCGTCTCCACTCCTTTGAAGCTTTTTTCCAAGAGCAGTCTTCTTCTTCAAAGCTAACATAGCCAGCAAGCATCATTAAGATAAAGCAAAGCTGTATTTTTAATAACCGGTTCTCCCTACTTTCCAGCCTCATTTTTTCCTAGGGGATTGATGCTGAGGGGAGTGACGTGGTGTATGAGCTCCTAAGTGGTGTATGAGCTCCTAAGTGGTCCTAACTTGCATGTTGGCCTTGCCTAGCAGAGGGTGTTTTGAAGAGAAGTGGCAGAGCAATGCAGCTAACTTCTTGAAGCAATGGGAGATACAATTCCCCACCACATTCCCAGCCAAAGTTACACAGCTGTTTCCTTCCAGTTAGGAATATAGAGATCAAAGGCACTAGATGCTGTTAAATAGGCTCTCTGGAGAGATGGATGGAGACAGAGAGAGGGATGTGAGAAGGAATTACAAGGCTGCTCTTCTTGCACACAGGAACAGCCGTGAGACATGGACATAAGATCCCACAGCACAAGGTGAAGCAAAGAGAGCTTTCCCCGAGCCCTTGGGGAATAACGAGTCATGAGGAATATCCAGATCCTAACTGTTAAAAGGCATAAATTGAAAGAAAGGGCTGATGAGCTTGTCTTCTAGAAAATCTATTGTTGTAATCAGGAGTGACTTTGGGTAGAAAGAAGCCAAGAAAACTTAAATGCTTTGGTTCCCATCTGGGTTACAGTCATGGGATTTGTGATTCTAACCTATTCAAGTGCTTATAAAATCTTACCCTTGTGTATTAAAAAATGTGATCAAGGGGCAGAAGTTTAGATATGTTTCTAAGTGTTTTTGATTTCAGTGAAATTTGAAGGCCTAGAGGCTTTTGTAAATTCCTTTAAATACCTAGTCTCAGAAGATGAACTTTTGAGTCCAGAGATTGAAACTTTCCATAGAGTTGTATATAAAGAGTTAATGCAAAGACTATGGAAGCGAACTTAAAAGTTCCACATTTTTAACGTTAGGTACTTGTCAACACTAAATACTTTTTTTCTTTTTAGAAACGATAAACATTTTAGTGCTGCCATAAAGTCATATTTTCTAAAACATATCTTTCATTTTATTTCAGAAACATAAACTGATTCTTTTAAGTGAGCAGAACTGATTATTTGATGGACATATTTAAATGTTCATTTTCAATAGTTTGGTTTTTTTTGCCTGTACCTTTTCTGTTGAGTGCTCTGCCAATATGGAACTTTTTAAACTAAAGAAATAATCTTATATGTAATATATTTCTATGTAGTATTACTGTAACATGAGATTCTGAGCTTGAAAAGCCTTAATGTGATTTAAGTGTGTAACTCAAGAGAGAGAGAAAAAAAAAGATTTATACTATAATATAAATTACCTCTACTTATATTGCTTTAACTTGTATAATCAAGGAAGGCAAAGGAATTAAGGTAGAGGATAGCTGGTATAGTGATGTGAGTAGTACCAGTGCGTTCATGCATTTGCAATCACAGTCTCACAGGTAGAGTCCTTTATATTTAATTCGATGGTTGATCAGGGTGGAAAATCCTAAACTACTACAGCTGCCTAGAAAAGAGATGTGTTGAGAGAAAATTGAAATTTTTCTTATTAAAATTGCCTTATAAAGGGCTCTGAAGAAGAACAGAGATAGTGATAGCAGCTATTTTCGGTACTCATTTTTTGGCTTGGGTTGGCGTTTGCTTGTTTGTTTTAAAATAGCCATTGTCAGATGTTATTTAGAAATCCCCAGATATTCATAAGCATGGATCTAATGGGGCAAATGTTTTTGCAATTTCCAAACTGTTTTGTCAGCACAAGTAAGAAAGCTAGCTTGAAATTCTCAGGAAAGAGGTGCTCTTCCTGAGCACCCACCCAACCTGGGCAGAAGCAAGATTTCTCGCTTTCCAAGGAAAGTGCCTTAAATCTGTGTCTATTGGGCTCTCTTGGGAAGAAGCTCATGGGCAAAGAATGATTCTACAACTATGTTATAGTATGAATAATACCTTATAAAAATGAAACATCTTATCTGCTTGAATTCTCTGTGTCGGGACTGACGTCAGACTGTTTGTCCTTCTGTTCCCCAACTCATCTTGCATGACCTTTCAAATAATGGCAAAAGGATATTGGTACTAATCCAGTTTTCTGACGTTTGTCCAAGTTATTAAAAAGTCTCAGACAGAAAAAAACATGCACTTGAAATCATCTCAGACGTTCTTCTGGGACTACTGTGTGTAATTGTTAAATACTCTCTCTAGTTAGGAGATTTTTTTTTTCAGCATAGTCTATGCTTACCAATCCACTCTGAAGAATCTCATTCTCCTTGTGAGATCAAGTACCTCATCCTTCTTGCACAGAGAACAGCAATGCACTGAATATGCCCTTGTCCATCTAGAGTATTTAACACTTTCTTGTTTCTTTAGCCACTGCCAGTGTTTTCTTGATGTGCCTCAGTGTCTTCTTTTATAACCTTTTCCTTGGTAAGTGGAGCAGCCTTGACCTTCCGAGGTACTGAATGTGCCTGATCCCTGGAGGATTACAGCACCTTCCTGGGAGAATGGGGCTCTGCAAATCGGGCAGACCAAGCATGGGACCTCCAGCTAGAACCACAGCGGCTTCAGCAGGCTCTGTCCTCCATGGCTCCCCACAACTCCCACCTGGAAGAAGCCACTTCAGGGTCCTTCCTCCTGTCGGATCCCTCTCCATCTCCCTGCTCTTTCACCTCTTTTGGGATACTTCGAGCTAACTTGCTTTGAACCAGGCTGCTTAATGCAATGAGTCATTGAAGAGATTGGACATACTTGTGTGCCTTGGACAGTCAGCCCCATTCCCTTTGGTCCTCAAACCCAGAGGAGGAAACGGGCTGTGGGCCACGCTCTTCTGGGGGACTCTGGCTACAAGCAATCACTTTATCCTTCTCTGGTTTATAAAATAAGGCGGGAAGTATCCGATATAGTAAATGAGCATGCATCATATCAAACAAAAAGGGCGCTTTGTTGCACATACTGAACTAGCAGCGATTTTGATGGTTTTGTAGAAAAAGGCACTGATGATATATGATAAAGCTAGAGATAGTGTTTCATTTGGTGGAATCTGGAAGTGGAAATATTTACTATGGAAGAGAGTAGACATTAACTGGATGTGTTTTTATTGTACAGCTGGCTTTATAAAATGGCTTTGTAGTTTACTGCCTTGTGCCATGTGGCCCATTTCTGGCACTTTCTTCAGGTGCTCCAGGGAGCTGTGTTCTCAAATATCCTCATGATTCATATTAATGAAAGTTTGTATTGTTTCAGGAGGAAGTTCTTTTACTGGGGAGAGGACCACAAACAGGGCTCTTGACAGCATGCACTATAGAAGGAAAGAGTCCAGGAAAAGATATTTGTTGGACATGAAATAAAAGTCATCAGAAGAAACTTTATACACTAATGTTTTACATTTTCACAGTTAGAGACCTAAACAGGGAACAGCACAAAGCCCATTATCTCGTTCTTCAATCGCAAAGCTGTATTGTGACACATACACTTCTGCCAGGAAAAAAATGAGCTCAGATCTGCTGCATATTGTTGAGCTCAGGTTTTATGTCAGCATTTGGTTGCGAGTTTGTGATTTTATTAGTCTCTTTTTATTACTGGAGACAATGGAGGGGGCGAGGTGTTTGCACTGAAAACTTCTGACATGTCTAGTTGCTAGGATACAGCTTATTTTTTCCAAAGTCTTTTATCAACGAAAATGGTTTAAATACTGATAATTTTTGATTGTATCAGAGATTTTGCATCAAAACATTTACAGTCATAAAAGCTGGTGAATATTTATTTAAATCCTACTTCTTACTGACCTTCTGAATTGTCAAAATATATATAAGCAAACATGAACATAATATAAAATCCGTAATGTTTCAAGGTTGGTCAAGAGAGCACTTCACTGATAAGGAAATCGGTGTTAACTTTTTCTTAGCATAAGCATGTCATTCTGAGGATTCATTATTAAAATCTCTTCTGTGCTTTATGAATACATGACTAATATCAGTATTTTATTTCAAGATATTCATTAGAGTTTGAGTGACTTGCGAGAATTAAAGTTCAGTTAGTGGATTTTGTTTTTTGAGGGCAGACTTTGCACCAGAAAGCAACACAGAAAAACTTGTTAGTTAGAACTTTGAGTCCTATCCTGTAGCATCAGAGAAATCTTTTAGCAAAACTGGCAGTGCCAAAGCTGATGATTCTTCTTGCTGCCAGCGCATGGACTCTTTCCTGCATGAAAAGTGCTATTGCTCCCAATCTGCTACAGCGCATTAATGAACTTGTCTCATACTCTATGATTTTGTTTTTTGAAAAGCCTCTAAAAAGTTCCATTTACACTGACTGAATGAAGTATAAGAAGTATTTGTGAATTTTGGTCTTCCCTTTTCTTAGAAAGCCCAGACTACTTACTATGTATCTTGTTTTTCAATGAAAATATTATTGTTTTGGAAATAGTCCACTGGCAAAGTAATTCAGAGGTATACAAGTGCTTTAACAAGCATCCTTATCCAACCAGCATAACGTATTTTATGTAAGCAGTCACATCTTGCATCTTTAGCAGTTTGTTTTAACACCATAATTAATGTTGGATTTTCTAGTCCTTGGCTGGATGACTCCAGTATGTCCACAAGGTCACATGGGACAAGTCTGACACTAGTTTGTTCGTTCTTTGGTCTGAAAAGCATACAGACTGCATTAGTGGAGGACTGTGGTGACACTTGTAAAACCTGCTTAGATGTGCTTCTTATAGGGAACGAGAGGGTCACCTCCTGAATCTCTGAACATCTTTGGGACATTAAAGTCTTGTGCAATGCTAGATCAGAGTGTGAGTGGAGCTACGTCATGCAGCTGAGCATGCAGAACTGTGAGAGCATAGCAAATAGCACTATGTAGCAGGTAGCAGTTAGCAGAGCAAGTACCCCTATTCTCAAAAATGATGCATGCCAACTGTGCTACTGGATGTAACACAAGTTTTAAGTTACAGTTCACTACAACTTGAAAGATGTTTGGTGATCTCTGGCTAAAAAGATGCTTAAAATGCTTCTTAAGAGCTGTAACATACATTTCTTCCCTGAATCCTTCAGCTGAGAAGGCCTTGAGTTTGTATGTTCCTCATGTGAATTGAGCCTCAGAGACATTTAAAGTAAAGTTCACTGGTTGAAATTATATGCTGTGTCTGTAAGGTGCAATATATAGGACTCACTGCCCGAGCAAAAGGGGAGTCTTAGGCTCTCTTTAGGTCCTCTCAGTTTTGAGGTTCCTTAAAGACTAAAGGATATAATTTGCAGACATGTTTTTTTTTGTAATGGATCTCTAAGACCCCATGGTAGGAAAACCTTCATGAGTGAGAAATAGATTTTTAAAGAAACTTCATACTCTGCTGACTCTTGTTCCCAATGTTAATGAGTTCAACTAGAGTTAAGGAACTTATTCAACACTGCAGTCTCCAGAAGTTTATGTTTCAACAAACATAAAATATGAACAAAAGAGACAAACAAAAGGAGCAGGGAAAGGAAGGATATGGCTTCAAACAAATGAAGCTGATATAAGTCAAAATATGACTAAAGAAAGAGAGGAAGAGTAAATCATTTAAATAAGCAGCACTAGCCACAAAGCACCAAATAAGTTTTATGGAGAAAAAAAAAAAAGAACAAAAGGGAAATATTTTCATCGGAGTTTTCATTATCTGGAATTTACAAACCGCTGAATGCACCAAGGCTCTATAACCCTTGCTTGTCTTAACCCCAACCCTAGCACCTGCTGTGAGGACACCACAAGGCCTTGATGATCCTGAGCAGTCTCACCTGGCACCCGGGTATTATTTAAGGCCAGCCCTGGAGTTTCCTCATGGGCTTTGTTGGAGGTATGGACCACCTGGCTGAACCATGGAGATGTGCTGCTGGGCCTAGTGCCAGCCCTGTCTCCTGGACCTCTGATTCATATTGTGGCTTTGCCTCTAGTCCTGTCTCCAGCTCCTGTACCTTGAGGCTGAGGTGGGCCAGACCTGTTTCATAGCTTTGTACTGCCTGGACACCCTGTTAGCAGCATCTCTTCCTGCTGCAGTTGAGTGCTGAGGCTGCATGACCTGTGCATGGGTTGCTCTCAGCTCCTGGGCCATCCTCCATCATCACGTAGCTCCACTCTTGCAGATATATGCTAAGAAAGAAAACATGAGGTATGATAGCCCTTATCTTGTTTCTCTGGAGGTTTTGGAAAGATTTTGTTGCTTTCAAGGCACTGTTACCCCTCATCCCACCATGGGATGGTCAGTAGTTGCAGCTTATGGGAGAATGATGAATGCTACTTGTATGATTTAGGCTTTCAGTTTAAAATTAGACAGTGTGTGTACCAGAGACTTGTGCTGGCAGGCTCTATGAAAGATATAGAAGCTCTGCTCCAAATGTGAACTATCATAAAAACATCATTCTAAAGGAAATTTAAGATATCTTGACTGAAAGCTCAGGCAACTGATAGATAAGAAGGATGAGAGCAGCAGAGAACTGGGGTATAAATAGATGATCTTCTCAGCAGCACGCTGGAGTGAGCAAGCATGTAAGCTGATAGCACAAGACTGGGTTTGAAAATAGTTTAATTCAGCAAAATTTCATTTAAGCTGAAACCTCTCTGGAAAACACTTTAATTGATAGGCAGAGTGAGAGTAGAAAAATGTTCAATGAAATTTGAACATTGAATAGCAATTAAATGCTATTTTGCCCTCCAGTTGTTTCTGTCAGTAAGTGTCCTCATGTACCATATTGTAGTTGGTATGGTTCTAATTGATTTTTCTGGGCTCAGGGGCTTACAGTTATTTTTAAAACACTTTTTTTTTTTTTTTTTTTTTTTTTTGCTTTTTTTGGTTAGGTATGCAAAACAAGACTGCAATAACTTGTCTTAACTCAAAATTTAAGAAATAGCATGAGGTTGCTGAGGCCATTATAGTTCAATCCCCCTGTACATTATGAAATAGTCTTTAATTATATGATCTCATCCTTTGTGTTCCCCCAGGACCCTGCCTCATTGAGTGTGCAGGATGAACCAGGCTTGGAAGGAATTGGCACGACACAGAGAAAGAGTCTGTTGTTTGCAGGACTCATCCCAGTTGTTGGGGAAGTTGGGATGTGTGTTTTGAATGAGTGGGGATGTCAAGAAAAGAAAGGATGATCTTGTAGCTGAGGCAACTGCATGTTGCTCTGGAGAATGAGGTTATGTCACTGCCTCTGCCACAAAGATTGTATGAGGTGCTCATTTAGGGGAGGAAAAAAAGCTTTTCTCAGGTATCCATTCACTGTGGACACTTAACTTCCTAGAAACCTGGGGGGATGAGTCTGCATGCTGTACCATCAGTGTTGAATAATGTAGAATTCAGTGAGTGCTGTTCATTCCTACACTCTGGAGGAAATACAGTGTGCAATCATGTAATTACAACACCCTTGTAAAGCAGTTTTATAAAAGTATCTTGTGCTTTCAATACTTTTTATTCTTAATACTTTAACATTGCTATTGAATAGATTAATAACATAACTAGAAGGGCACTGTGTGCTTGTATCTAGCTGTCAATTAGAAAACTAGAAAAAAGTGACCAGAAATTACAAATTTTCACTATACCTGGGTATGGAATAATATAGTTCAAACTGATACCATTATTATAGGTTTCCTAATATCTGTCAGTTTTTTAGTTATGCTTTTTGCTGCAACAGACACAAACCATGTCTGAGAATTTTTTTGTAAACTATTTAGCACATATTGAGCTGTAAGGGATTTTTTTTTTAGATTTGGGGAGCAAATTTGCCTTTCATATATACGACTTGTACATAATCTGTTTAAAACATTCTTGGTGTAAGTGTCATTTCCTTTTCCTCTGATGTTCTTGTCTAGTCTGTGAAGTACTTAGAGCTAATTTTTTACCTTATTCCAAAAGAAAAGTAGAGACTGGCCTCTGTTCCTGCATGCTTTTATTTCATAAGAACTTAATTGAGGAAGAGTAAATCCTCACTGTACTCAGAACTTGAACAGCAAGTGACAGTCAGCTTAGATGAAATATTGTTAAGGTATATTTTTTCCCTAAATGTTAATATCCTAAAATGGCAACAACAAAAAGGCAGGTTTTCTTATCCAAGACCCCTTCAAACTCTATTATCTTCAGTTATACAACTATAGATTCTATACAATATCTCTGGAGGGATCTCAACTACTCAAGTGGATCATATCACTGGTTTCTAGTCCTCAGGCTTTGAAGTAACTGAACTGAAAAATATTGTGCTCTTTTACAGCAGAGTAAATATAATCAGATTCCTAAAATTCTACTACCATTTTCTAAATGGCTGATCACTTACATGAAGAGAACGTGGGAGTGCTTGCTATGATGCTGTAACAAGAAATGGCAATACAAAATAGATTGGGTAACTTTACACATAAAAAGAAATATTTTCAGAATATTGAATTCTGCTTTTTAGCAGATTGCTTTAAAGCTTAGATTTTTTTTTTTTTAGTGTTTGGTTTTAGTACTGCTTCTGGCAGCCCTTAAAGGAAAGGGTGGTCACTGGCAGTGGTCTACTGGCTCTGCATGGACTTTAGTATTTTTAGAGCCATAAAAGGTTATCTTGCTTTTTAAGAAGCTATTCATCGTAGAAGCTAGGTAAAATCGGAAGCTCATATCGGATGTTTTTACTTGAGGTTTTATTCACGGCAATCAATGTTAGTACAGGATAATAAAAGCTGAGTGTTACGAGGCTGTGCCAGAGGGCATGAGCGTGGCGGCCGGCATTACAGCTGAGACGTGTTGAACCCCACTCAAGAGCCAAAGTCCTCCCAGTGCAGGCAGGCAGGAGGCAGGTTCCTCCTTATCTGCTCCTCATTAGTGCTAAGTAACCAACGGGGTTGATGAGGGTCAGGATGTGGCTGTGATTGAGCGTGGAAGTGCACGTGCTCCACAAAGCGCAGAGAGTGGCCCAAAGGTTGGAGGCACCAACCCAGCGGAGTTGGTGAGACCTCCAGCTAGGGCTGCCTTCAGCAGCACAACCGCACCGGGTATGATGTAGCCTAAAAACTGTGGTCGTCTCAAGAGCGAGAAGACTGGGCCTAGAGAGTAGGTAATCACTTGGGGAGGGCTGATTAAGTGATTTTGAGTTGTTCTGTCTTGATTATGGCTTACAGTGTTAGCATATGCCACCTCTAAACCTCTCAAGCTAATAAATCTTATGGTAGAATCCTTCTCAGTCTAAAAGAAAGGGGTAGCTTAGACTGTCTATTTAACTTCCAGCTTCTCTTCTTTAGTAAGAATAATAATGAAGGGTCTTCTGAAGTTACCAGAGCTTTTTGTTTCCTTGAAATACTTTAGGCACATAATGCAGAAGGGCCACTTCAACTTTTCTTATTATCAGTTAAGTAATTCAGGTGTAGGAGAGTATTTCTAAACCAGAACAACAGAAGTGTGTTCAAATAAGTCTTTTTGCATTAACTTATTTGGCCCAGTATCACCCAGAGAAGTACAAAAACAGACTGATGGGTCAGGTGGCATCAGTTTTCCCTTAATGGTATTGTTAGTATCAACCCTGGAGATACAGAAGTACTGTGCAATCCATTGCTGCCTTTTTGAATGATCAAATCTGTTTGTATGAGAAGGGCTATAAATACTCTTTTTGTTTATTCTACAGCCCAAGGGCAAATCTCTTGTGGAGACAAGATTCTGCAGCCGCAGAGTTACAGAAAACTCTATGTTCTACTGTGCCATTAATAGGAGCTCCTAAGTACTTTTGAGATGATCTAAAAATAAATTGGTGCAACTTGTAATGTTTTATAGGCAAATTTATTAGACATGAGAAAGATGAAGAGAACTGATTCATACATAAATATTTAGAAACAACACTTTCAAAAGCCCACATATTATGCAAATATTTGATTACACAGGTAAAACTTACTTAAATGTACAATGACAGCTGCATAAGTTAAAGGCAGTCACTTGAAAGCATTGGTTTTAAGCCAGTCGTGCTGAGAAGTCTCCATGTAGTGATGGTGCTCATCTGTAGAAGAGAATAATTCCTGTATAAATACATTGAGGTTAATAATGCAATATCTTTTTTTCACTCACAAACAGACTCACTAAAACTGCAAGCAAAGGATGTAAGTAGCATTTGATGTCATTGATAAATAATGGGATAGCACTGGGGACAAACCTTGGTTCAAGCCTGTAATGTAATCAAGATTTGTGCTACTGGGACCTCCCTGGAAAGTGGGTTCCAGCACACTTAGACCAAATAGGCTAGTTATGAAGTCTTCCTTTTGAACTCTATTTTAAAATGAGAAGGATGACACATCCTTCCTGTATGAGTGTGTCAAATCTCTCCTAATTTTAATTCATGGACATCTTTTGTTCTTTCTTCTTCCCTTGTGTCCATGTTATCTTTGTAATTTGTCTCCTACTACTTTTATAGGAAGCTAAAGTATCCGCTTTTCTCATCACTTCTTAAATTCTCTCTTCATAGTCTCTTGTGAAGGAGGATCTCCATTCCCTTGATCAGAAGGATGGTCAGGGCAATATGCAGGAGGTCAAATGTTCCTGTGTAGAAAATCTTGTATGCTGGCCTTGGTATTACTCCCTTTTTAATTAGCAGTGCCTTGCCTGAGACATGTTTGGATTATACTTGTCCTTCATAATTGTATCATAGAGAAGGTTGATAATTATTTTACTGTTTATAATTGTTTTACTGTTTAACCCACCATATCTCTCCATTGATCATTTTCTTTTGTGATCTCATTGATGAGAATTCTTGCTGTACTGTTCATTTATGACCTTGCTATCCATATAATTGATTTTCACCCTCTTACTACAACTTGGGCTCCCAAGATCATTCATTGTATGTCAATATGATTCCCCTTCTGAGGTAATTGTTGATGATTCCTGTAAACAATGTGCTAGCAAGATACTTATCAATGCATTTTTCATGGCAAGGCTATGAATCAAAGTCTTCAATAAGATTTCTTGGGAGTGGATCTTTGAGAAACTCCACTGGCAGCTTCCAAAAGAACTTCCTCTTGTGTACTATTTCCTTTTCAGTGCATATAATTGTACATTCACAGGATATTCAGCATCACTGAATTGCATTCTCCTCAACACTTGCAAAAAAATCTGAAACATGAATGTTGGTTTTGTAGCAATATAATTGCATTTATACAGGAAAGAATAAAGTTTTCAAACCAGAAAATAGGCACATAAGGAAACAATTTATGTGTTTTCTGTAAGTTTCCTTCAGCTGCACCTACTATATAAAATCTCCTAGTCTGAAATGGCTAGTATAAGAACCTGAGAACCAAAAATTACCTTTCATTTGGAGAATACAACCAATTTGAGTTGATTCTTCCTTTCTTTGAGAAGAAAAAAATACAGTTCTCCACAACAATATAAAGCAATGCTGACACCTACAGAGAATGTATGTAAATACCAACTTGGAATTTGCATTTTTTTGTGAGAATTTCCAGAATTATTTGGTATAAGAGCAAATAACTTGAGGCAAAACTGTCACAACTGCTAAAGCAAGTCTTTACCACCTTCTTAAGTTAGTCCTTAGTTAAGCATGTAAAATCCTGGATACATAGCATATTCATAAAAATTATCACCTGCTTTCAGGTATTCAGTCTCCTTCATGCAGATATGCATAGAGAAATCTGGGAATGTGTCCCCTGGGAACCAGTTGGAAAAAAAAATGGGATGTTTACAAGTGCTTTTCCACAGGTTGTGGGTAATGAATGGAGTGCTCCACTAGATTCAATAGCAGAAACAGCATCAGAGAGAAACTGCATGCTACAAGTAGCTGATGGCACTGTAGCAATGTACACCTTTATATGTACAAGGAAGAGTTTTTTGCAAATTGACTCATGTGGTCATGGATCCAGCAGCCAAAAACCAAGTCATGAGCATGGTGTCCACTGAACTATAATAGCCTCAATATAATAATTGTATATATGTAGGGCAAAGTAAACATGTATAAAAGAAAAATGAAGTAGGAGAGAGTTTATTGATGTGTTTGTCACCAATGCACTGCTATGAGCTGTGCAAGCTGTGATATCTGCTCCAGGGCTGCAGAAGGGTGGGCTGCTCATTTCCTTCAAAGTGCACAGAGGTGTTAGAGAAGTTCTAACTCTATAGATACTTTTCCCCCCTATGTTCTATATATCTATGTTCTAAGTATAACTAATAATGAGTTTTCTGCACTAGAAGATGAAGAGTAGCCACTCTCTCAAAGAAAGTGGAAGAGTGGGAAATATCTCCCTCTCCAAAACGGAGATTTAAGAACATCACTGAGGGCCAGGAAGCACTCAGCAGATTAAAAGAAGCTTTAGAAAATGGGAGATTGCAATTATGTGCTTGTCCAATGTGTTTTCCATATTTTCATAGTGCAAACATCTAGGAGAATTTCAACTCAATGTTGAGGAAGTTAAGAGTAGGTTTCCAAACCTTAACTCCTGAAGATCTTTGAATATTTAGTTTTGAGTCTAAGTCATATTTGGACCAAACTTAGTTATAAAAGAATGGAAACTGGGAAGAACATCTAGAAAGCTAGCTCTAGACTGAGTGTTTTCACCATACGGATCTACAAATAAGAAGCAAATTCTATTCACTGAAGGCAATTCATAACTATTTTGATGTAAAAGGCTGAATTAAAAAGCCTTCATTTTAGCCTACTACTAATTTGGAACCCAGTATATCACAAGATATTCAGAGGTGTCTTTTGAAGATGAAGTTCATTTTACATCCCAGACTTTCACTTAAAAGACAATGCTTTACTAGGCAGACTGTTGAGATCTTTCCATCAAAAATGTGAGCTGTTTTGACTACTAACAGATATTTTTGTTTAATATAAAACAATACCAATATGAAAATCCAGTCATGTTACCTTACTTTAGCACTAGGTAGAATGTTGGGCATTTCTTAATATATTATAGAAGGGAGCAGATTTGTCCCTTTCACAGTAAAACTATGACCCTGAGAGTATATATGTGTATACTCTGCCTAACTGCCTAAAAACATTTCACATAGAAATGGGAATATCAACTTAATCTTCAAGAGAATTGGACAAAGATAAGAAATACCCTTTCCTCTTCTATTTTTCCATGTTTACATTTTTCAGTCAAAGCTTTTAATTCATGTACCTCTTTGGAACAAAAGTATTGTTCTAAACTCCATTGATTTGATGGACTTGAGCATGATTACAATAGTAAAAGAGCTTAGCCTGCAATTTCCAGTGCTGCAAGACAAATTTCTCACCCGTGTTTTTCTAATGCCATCAAGCACACAAATACCGTTTCCATAACAAAGATTATCATTCTCTGCAAAGGCATAGACCTTGAATTTTGCATAGGCAGCTGAGTAGAAAAAAAGCTCACTGAAGCATAACCTGCTACTTCACATCTTCATTTACTGTAGTGTAGGAAAGGGATGTTCTCTCGCCTTCCCTTCTCTTGCAGCTAGAGTTTAGACAAACAGTAGCTTTTTGTGAAGTTGTGATATAATTGGTGTTTCTTTATATTACTAGAGGCAGTGTATTAATATTCTGCAGTACCTTTTCAGATATTAATGGGGGAAAAGGGAACTCCCTAGAGATCTGCTTTGCCTGGGACCTGGAAATGGTGAATGTTTCTGAAGAGGCTCCCAGCTCCTGGGCCAGGGTGCCCACAGCCAAGGCCAGAGGGGCTGAGCTGGCTGCCTTGGCCAGCCCTTGCCTCTCACTAGGGGTCGCAGGATGTCAAAGAATCCAAATCCAGCAAGGACGAGGATGCCAAAGCTCCTTGCGGATGAGCTTGAGCGGCCTCACTCACGAGCTGAGGCTAATCCTTGGGAAGACGTGCAAATCGCAAGGCATTAAGGCCATATGTTGCCCTCAGTCTTGGTGGCCCTGGGTTTGTGTGGGGATTTGTTCAGAATACGGGGCTTAAGGCTGGAGAGAAGACGGTACCTAATTATTATCAACTATAGTGCAGCGGGTATGTCCAAGAAGGGCCTAATGATGGCACGGGCGGGAGGATTTTTGCTGCTGAATTTAATCTGGGTATTAACTGATGATTTGGCCAGGTACTGTTTTCTGTACCGTGCTCATTAAATCCTGAGCGTTGGGAAATGACTAAATTTTATTCACAAATGCCAATCTCTTTTTCTACGGTGAAGTTGCTGCTACTGGTGTGTCAGCAGTGCTTTAACAAATTATCTGATTAATGCAGTTATCCCCATACCATCCCCAAACATTAACATTTGTCTTGTGAAATTTCTCCTGTTAAAATATAATCACTAAGCAAGGTTTCAAGAGAGCTTTCTCATTTAGCTTGACACTCCTTTTAAAGGAAACTTCCCATGCCTTTATTATCCCAAATAAATGTTCTGCGACAGTGGTGATGGTAAGGATAGAAAGTGCAGAAAGAAATGGGACAAGCTATAATGAAATAAACTGATTAAGACCACTGGCAAATGATCTGTTCACTAAAGTAAAGGGGATTTAGATCAGCAAAGAGAAATCACTACAAGTATCTCAAGATGCCTTATTCCGAGTTAACTGAAATATGCAATATGCAAGTAAGTATAGTCTGACTTTTGGCATCAATTGGAATCATTTCTTACAAAGATTGGAAATGAGTGGACAGTGTTGATTACTAGGGAGAGTTGAGCAAAGAATTTTTTTTTTGCATATTCATAAAATGCACAGAGATAAATAGGTTTGGGAAAGAAAACCAGTAGTAATAGTGGTAGATCTTTTCCCGAATTGGAAACAACTTGAATCATATAGAAGTCTTGAGCCATTTTATCAGTACATTTGGCTCTTATCACAAAGATTTGACTATTTTTACTGTTTGTATTTCATGCAACCTCTGTAAAATATTTGTTACAGATTTTCTTTTTAAGCATGAAGATTTTGATGAAGTGTCTTGTTCCATTTACCTGCACTGTTTGTCCTGCAAGCTGCTACTGTCAGTTCATATCACTTACAGTGATACTTACAGTGAAAGCAGTATTTGAACAAATGCATGTTGGCTTATTGTAGGCTAAGGGGATTTTTTTTTAGTTGTTGGAAAGTACAGGAAATTTTAATTTTAAAGGTGCACAGTCATGTATTTTAACAAAATAATTAATTGATGTGACAGTTCTACGTAAAAACCAAACACAAGTACCAATATGTGACTTGATTCTTATATTCCATACCCACAGATACTGAGACATGCAGCGCACAGAGAAAAAAACCTATACTGCCCTCACAGCAAGACTAGATGCTGTTTCATATACATTACAGGAGTGCTCCTGTGTCAGTGATATCTGGGACTTCTCACCTTTACTCTGTGGATATATGTTTTTACCTTGCCTCCTTAGAAGGATGGAAGTTTTTGTAAAATAGTCTTCCCTCCTTTGGTTGGAATGGATGGTTGGAATTTCGGAAGTGTTTTAATCTCAGGCTTTGGTTTAAGTCACTTATACTGTGTATGTACATGTGCACATGGCCAGCAGTAATCATCTGTATTGTCTCCAGCACTGTAATTTGTATAGTTTCGTAGGGGGATTAAAAATGGATCTCAGATCTCTAACTATTCTGAAGGAAAACTCCAGGAAGTACTAAAAATGGCTGCAAGTTAAGATCATTGTGTTGTGTATGTATGCATGCATAATAATGTAAAATATGTATTATTTGCATCAAATATTGATTGGTAGTTGCACAAAAGTGTCCCTTGGTGAGTGAAAAGCCATCCATCTCAGAGCAGCAATATAATGCGTGAGTCCTCCAGAGGTTATTAATTATTGCTGCATGGTGTATTGGTATCTTTTAAAGAAGCTTACGCTGCATAGCCTGGGGAAAAGGTCTATTGTATCAAAGCAGGATTAATAAGAATGGTACAAATGACTGCATTCAAATTATCCAGCACTCTCCCAAATTCTCTGCCATGCAGAGAATGTAAGTAAATATTACTGTAAATAACATTCAGCTGATCAGTGTGGCACAGTATTGTGGTGCTCATGTCATGGTTTCTCACTGCTTTCTGCAAGGCAATTGCCATTCTCCTGTGGGTTGGAGAGATGCCTTATTTATTCTTGGTGACCCAGAGTTAAAGGAATATATTGGGTCTATTTAGAAAACCCAACTGCAGCACAGTTCCTCTATGCACTTTGATTCCTTACCTCCACTCTTAAGAGTATTATATGTTGTCTGCTGTAATCTCCATGGATGTTGGAGTAGGTGCTAACCTAGGAGATGAGCAAGAACGGAGGGATCTTTCAGTAGAGCAGCACAAATGGTGAATCCTGTTCCGCAAGGTGCGGAGCTGCTTCATCTTTTAGGAATGAAAGGGAGATCAAAATGCTTAAAAACAGGCTCATTAAAGGCTTTCTGCTGTCAAAAATCAGCCCCTGACTTCCAGCTATGTGACAGTATGCTGAATACCAGGGGGTAGGATTAACCCTGTGTATCTACTAGGCAGGTTAATAGCAGTGTTTGTTTATAGACGGTGAACAGACTTTGAATCATTTTCCAGGGTATTCTAAAAAACAAGTTTTTCCATCAAAGCAGCAAAATAAACCCCTTTTGCTGCCTGCTAGAATGTCACTGCAACTCGTTTTTAGAAACAAAACAAAAAACACTCTCTGTAATGTCAAAAGTATTATACCTCTTAGTCTTACCCTATGTAAATAAAGACTCTAGAGGTGTCTACATAAAAGATCTGGAATTAATATTGGTTGAAGCAATCACAAGCCTCAGTGTGGCCTGCATTGTATTTGCTCAAAGAAAATATCTGGGGCTCTATTTTGTGGCTAATACAGTGTGCATTAAGCATATGCTTTTAATAATTTATAGGCAGAAATTAGAACAAATGTGAGGCTGGCTTTTTTCTTGATGTTACTGAGATTTCAGTGACTACTTTGGATTATTTTTAATATGTTTGAAGGTGACATATCATGCATATTAAAATTAAATGCCAATTAAATGTTTCTTCAGCTCGAGTTTAATAAAGTCTATTTTGGCACTCATTAGTCCCAGCAATAGTGTTTCTAGACTAAAAGTGATTACTAACTGAAATAAATAATAATTTAAAGCATATTACAATATGCAATAAAAATAAGTATTTTTAAAGAATCACAGTAATGTTTATAAGGGGACAAGCTCAGTATTAATATAGTTTATTTGCTTTCCATACATCGTTCCCCAAAGAGCTGTATTTACCAGTTACCACTGTGTAGAACCATCACTGATAAGTGACCCCGTTTTAGCTGTGCTGCATGTTAGATAATAAAGAAAACCAAACTAAAATTGGCAAGTGTTCAGGTGTCAGTTTTTCCATCTGGCAGTCTGTACTTCTCTTCAGAGCTACAGTCGAAGCTTTGCTAAGCTTGGGGACATTGTTTTTTAATTAAGAGGAGGGCAGGATACTTGGAATGCAGCTGGCTTCACACAAGTGAATATTTAATATGACCTCATATACTGAACCTTCTAACTTTGAACGTTGCTTTAACAATTAAGCTGTTCTGGCCCTGTGTTTAAATAGCTGTCCATGGCTACTGCAAATTGATTTATTGCCTCGTGAGGATCAGGGATGCTGAGCAAACACAGAGCAGTTTCTAATTTAAGTATTGCTTCTCTGTTTTCGTTGTTGCTCGCTTGTTTTAGCATCAGCATTTATCCTCAGTGTAGTTTTAAGCTGTTCTTCTGTAATTCTTAAAGTAATAAAAATACAGGATAACTCAACACTATAAGTGGAGCCTGGTAGGATGCTATTAGGATTCTCTGAAACTGTCCCTTGCTAGATACTGCTTTAAGTTACTTCTATATCTTAGCATACCCATCATGGAAAAAATGATGACCCATTCATATCAAATGCTTAGTATCTGCTACAAGATAACTGTTAGCGTTTGGGGTTTTTTAACATTAATTTTACAACATGAGCTTAAATTTTCTGGGTATTTAAAATGAAACCAGGAAGACGTGGATTTCCTCTTAATTAAAATGGTAACAGTGGTTTTTGGAAGGGCTTTGGTGTGCTCAACCTCCAGAAAGCTTGAGTGGAGAAGAAAGAGGGAGGATGTTAGCCCTTATGTCCAGGGCTATGTCTTTTTTTTTTTTTTTTTCCTAAGTTGCTATGTGTGAGCATTACTGCAATCAACCCAATCAAAAGTCCACTGCATAGAAATATAGTTTTAGCAGTATATCTCTGGATATCTTATCTGTGATCCATTTGGAGCTGTGGCTTGCTCAGATGTGAGACTTTCCTGAGCAGTGGCACTTGTGCTCAGTGCTCCTTTACTGCCCATGGGGCAGGGAAGAGGAGGCTGCCTGGCTGGAATAGCCGGAGAAGATGTGATCTTGCAGGGTGATCAAGTTGGCACTGAGCTTCTGAGAAAGGGAAGGGTGAGTAGTGATCAGGAGATATTATTGGCAGGAACAGTGGGCGTATTGGGAAAAGGAAGAAATTGTAGAAGTAAATGGGCCCCAAGAAGCAACAGTGGAAAGCAAAAGATGTAGAGTTGCAAAGATGTGTATCTGTGGGGCAGATATACAGGGGCAAACAGTTCTCATCATTCCCTAGCTGGCAAGTAAGGGCAAGGAGCAAAAACAACCTCGCTCATCCAGGGATGTGTACATGGAATAAACAACAGTGGAATAAGTCTAACAGCAAGTTAAATCTGGTGAAAAGCCTTAAGAAAAGGATTATTTGGACAAAGGGAATGAAAACAACAAAGAAAACAAAGTCAGACAGCAGATCTGGGTGTGCTGAGTGAAAAGTCTTAGAATGAGATTAAAGAGGAGTGAAATTGGGATGGCTGGAGCAGGGATGGGACCCTCACTAGCTTTAACTAGGTAAAGACAGAGAGAAGAAAAAATATAGGTTTGAAGAGCTGAGAGTGAAGAGAAGAATAGGCCAGAAAGAAAAAGCCAAGATAAGGTAAAATAAGGACATGGAAAACAAGCAGATGGGACTATGCTGTTAAAAATACTCTCCCCTAGATCTTGGATGGGGACCCAAGATTCACTGTGCATCGTCTGTCAGCAACATGTATGATGAGACTTGGACCTTTTCATGAAGTGATGAAGAGACTTGGGCCCTTCCAACTGCTGATCCAAACGCGGGCTACCTACTCTTGCAAACAACTGTGCTGTTAGTTTAAGAGCAGATACTACAGGAAGGAGCAGAAGGCTTCTACCAGTATGTGAATTATATGGGTGTCACTAGTGTTGGGGGGCTGTTGTTGGCAGGAGTCCACTTGAAAGAAGTGTTGAAGAAAAAAGGAAATGGAGGAAGAGATTTGGGGGTCAATTCTTCAGGGAGCTGAATGACTTGAAGATATGAGTCTTGCTGCCCTTGCTTGTGTCACAGAGTTCCTCTGTAAAGTTATTGCAGGCTTTTGTACTACGCTTACTTGGTTCTTATGTTCATGTGTCTCTAAACCTCAGCGTTTGATTAGAAATCATAGTAGATACTTAGTGAGCAAAATTACCACGGCTGAAACTAGTGTGAAACGAAACCCTAAAGAATTAGTGGTTCCTCTAAAGACAAGTGGCTTTAGGTGGACCCTGTGCCTGTGCCTTTTGCCCTGTTGCTGGACACTACTGAAGAGTCTGCTTCCATCCTCTTTTTCCATGGGATGTTCATATCCTTTTATAAAATCTCACCTTAGGGGTGTATTATGAAATTAAACTAATTAATACTTTTGAAGCACATGAACACTGTTAGCAACAAGTTCCATTAGAAAGCCCATGAGGAAATCAACTCTATTCAGAGTAGGATCTGAATGTGTATAATGAAAAAGGTATGGGCTGTGATTTGAAAAACAGAAAACATAATATTGAAAGGCTTCTTGATAATTAAGCACATAAATCTAGGAAAAACAAGTCGGTGTTGTGTATGTACAATGAACAACTGTTTCATAAAAATATTGGGTAGATGTGAGGGAGAATTTGGGAGAAATTTAAGGTTTCATGGGTGAGCTCATTGCTTTTAAGATCACGATTATTTAAATTAAAACCTCAAATGTTTATTTGTAGTCTATATTGTTTACTCTCTATATACCTATGATTAAATATATGCATGTTGGTTTATCACTGTCTATTACTACATTACCACAATGTAGTTTCAGTCTCAGTGCTACTCTAATGAGTAACAGTGTGGGAAATCAAGAGCTCCAAATATTGTTATATTTGCTTCAGAGATGTTCTAGGTACCTTACAGAGAAGGAATGGGGTTTTCAGGCAATTAAAGCAGGAAGGTAACCAGCTCCCCCTGAACTTACTGTGTTGGTCTCTTGAAAACCCCTCAAGTCTCTGTCCCGAGGAACTTACCATCCTGATCCCGAGTGCTCAAAGCTGTTGGCAAATGCTTAGCTTGACGTTTATGAATAAGGCCATTGTGTCCACGCACCTAAAGCACACACAGGATTGAGGCCGAAGCAGGAGACAGCCCAAGAACAAGGAGGTTCCTTCCTGAAGGAGGAACCTTCAGGTTTAAAGAGAACTACCACCACCGCTTGCTTTCCTCCTATAACTGCATTCTCCTCTGTGTCCCCACGCTCTCCCCCAAAATGAAGGAATTTAGGAAAAAAGGGGTAATGCTTGGAGTTTGCTGTTATGTCTTTTGGGTTGGTTTCCTTCCAGCTTAAGCAGTCTGTCTTTCTGGCTACGTGTTGGTTTCTTTGGAAACGGCTGGAGGATGGATGTTTGATTGACTGTGTTGTCAGATGGATTATCAGAGTTGTGAGCTTTTTGGAATGGTAGACAGGAATGTGTGATAAGAAAAAAAATATTTTCTATTTAGAATGCTTGAAAAATTTGTAGCATGAAAGAAGCTAGTTTGAATATTTGAAAGGTTACTTGGGAAAAGTTCATGGGGGAGAGGGCAACCCATCACAACCAATTTATTTAGCTACTAGGATTAAAATCTTCTAATGAGGAAAATCAGGGTATCTTTTGGTTTTGTTCTTTTTTTTCTCTCTCAATGTGATCGCTGGGAGTACAGTACCTAAGCAAGGCAGAACGCTTTGTGCAGGTCTGCAATCCTCATTTCCAGCAGCACGTGTAGCTGCTTGGGGTTACGAGCAGAAAGCAGTTCTTGACCCTGACCTGCGCGCACGGCTGCTCGTTAGGGCCCTTACGTGCGTCGTGGCGCTTTGCGGAGCTTTTCCTGCCCGAGTTGGGCCGTGTGGCTCCACGCTGGTTGCCAACATTGGCTTGTACCTCGCCACGAGGTACCCACGTGCGTGGGCAGCAATAATCTCGCTGCAGAGACTGGTGTGTTTGGGGTCACCTGTTGTGCGCTTTTCTGTGGCTGTAGTGCCAGCGGCAAAGGCACTACTTACTGCAGGCATGGATGTGAGGTTGAGGGTGATGTTTCTTTTTTGGGGGTGTTGAGGTGCATGGCTGCAGGAAAGCAAATTAACTTTTGGAGGGTTTCTGTGGAGCATCTGTATGAAAATCATAGAATTATAGAATTATAGAATACTTCAGGTTGGCAGGGACCTCTAGAGATCATCTAGTCCAACCCCCTGCACACGCAGGGTCACCTAGAGCACGTGGCACAGGACTGCGTCCAAGCGGGTTTGAAGATCTCCAGAGAAGGAGACTCCACAACCTCTCTGGGCAGCCTGTTCCAGGGCTCTGGCACCCTCACTGCTAAGAAATTTTTCCTTAAGTTCCTGTGGAACTTTTGGTGTTTCAGTTTCCGGCCATTACCTCTAGTTCTGTCGGTGGCCACCAGTGAAAAGAGGCCAGCACCATCCTCCTCACTGCCTCCCTTGAGGTACGTATATACACTGATTAGAAAGAAAGATTGAAGTAACGATAACAAAATCTGTCCTGCTTGATGGCCGTGGGGAGATCCAACATGTGCAATGAGCAACTAAGGATGATGTATGATCTATCTAATGAGTAGACCCTGAAAATAACAGTAGCTGCACAAAGCCAGCTTCTTTAGCAAAATGTGTTCGTTAATAGACACGGCCTATTGTGGCAAACACGAGGATGCCCAGCCCTTGTGTTAATGGGTTGGCAGGAAGGGTCTCCGAGAACTTCCTTCCTCGGTGTTGGCTCCAGGTAGTTAGTTAGCGCTGTTGGTTATGGAAAAGGGGAAAGGAAGAGGCTGCAGGCTCCTCCGTGACCTGTTACGCACTGTGCTTTGCGGGCCTTGTGACACCAGCAAGCCGCGTGGCCGCGGGAGAGAAGGGCTCCCGCTGCCGACCACCGCTCTGCTCCCGGCGGCAGCGCCTCGCTCTTCTCCTTCCTGCTTCTGTTGCCATATGACGGATTGGCGAGGGCGATGCAGCTGCACCCGGACCCCAGACGGGAGGAGGAGGCAGCACAACAGGCCGGTGCTTCCACACAGTCCCTCGAGGCCAGGCTCTTCAGTATGCTCTGCTATTAGCCACTCACCTTAACCCACCCTTCCAGTTCCAGTGGTATGAGCTGCTGGGAGTGCTTATCTACAGCACCGCCAGCCCTCACTTTAAGAAAGCCACAGGCGGAAAGGAAGACTTTGAGGTGGCAGAGTGCGGGATGGGACGGCGTTCCGTCTCGTCTCCCTCGTGTTATTCTTTCTTTCCTCTGCCGCTATTTCGGCGGCTCGGACGGGCTGGGGCTCCGCGCTGCAGCCCGGCCGCGCTCCCGGCACGCGCAGGGGAAGGGACCCTCTCCGCATTCCCAGCCCTGGGAAGGCGAGCGGGAAGGGCCCCGGCGTGGGAGAGCAGCAGCAGCGCCTCGAAAGCCCCTGCTAAATGTGACACCCCCCCCGGCCCGGCGCAGGGCGAGCAGCAGAAGCTCCCGGCGACCACCCCTCGCGCGCCCCCTCCCCGCCAGGGCCCTTTTCCATGGAAACTCGTAAAAGGGAGGAGGAGAGTTCGCTACGGGAAAGTCTCACCTTGGACTGAAACAGTTTCAGGCGTTTCTGCAGGCTCGGGGGAGGGGAGGAGGCAGGCAGAGCTTTTCGCTACCTATGTATTTTTGTTTTCGCTCGAGCTTATTTCTATTCCAGCAGCGCGTGTCTCCACCCCCCTTTCTCTCCTCCTCCTCCTCCTCCCCCCGTCTCCAGGTTGATCGCCTGAAATGAGGCTTTGCGCGCTGATCCCTTCTCGGGCTTTAAACCAAAAGGCGGCGGCGCGCGGCGCGCAGCGGCCCGCGGAGCAGCGGGAGCGGGACGGGGCCGCGGGAGCCGCGCCTGGAGCAGAAACCTCCGCCGCTTCTGCCGGGGATCCACGTGAGAGCGCACGGGCAAGCCCGGCGGCGAGAGCTCCGCGCCGCCTGCTGCAGTCTTACTTCTCGTTTGCCTTGATTGTTTTTTATTTTTCTCGTTGTTTTTGTTTGTTTGCTCTTACTTTCATTTTTGGAACCGGCTCGCGGCTCCTCGGCTGAACTCGTGGAGAGCTACGGACCTTTTCATACCGCCTTCCTCTGTTTTAAACAAACTATGGACGCTTAAACTTTCCTGTCCCCCTCCCCCTCGCTCCTTCACCCGTCCGCTCATGGGGCTGACACCGCCAAGCAGCCGCAGCCGCGGGAGGAGGACACGGCCACTCATTGATTTCCCCGTCTCCTAAATTGCAGTTAACTCTCCTCCTCCTCGCCACCCGTTCTCTGGAGCTCTCCGGCTGCCCAGAGCCGCTCCGTGCGTTGTTTTATCTGATCTCGACTCTGTTGTTGTTGTTGTTTCGATGCGCTGCTTATCGAGAGAGAAAGCTATATGGAGATAGAGGCGTATAGTGGATGCGCGTGTGTTTCCATAAGACTATCAAGGGAGCAGATCAGAAGCAGCCCGGATCCTGACCCTGACTGTATGAATAAGTAAGCAGGATGCTGACGACTGTGTGTTAGTTGCCTGTAAGGTTTTCGTAAGTTAAAGGGGGCTGGGGGGCGGTGGTGGCGGGGACTGGCTAGAGCCAGAGCCTGGAGTGAGTGTTCGGGGAGGGGGCTGACACTTCCCCCTGCCCCCTCCAGCGTAGCTGCCGCCCATCACCGCGGCTCCGCTGGAGCGCGGATCCCCCTCTCTCCCCGTTCTTTCCCTTTCCCCCTTCCCTTCGCTTCCCCGCGGCCCTGGGCTGATGTGCAGCCCGGAGCCACCTCCGGGCACCGGGGGCGGCGGGCGGGAGGCGGGCGCGCTGCGCAGCGGGGCCGGCGCCGCCGCCGCCGCCTCCGCGGGAAGTTTGGCCGGGCTGTGACGGAGGCGACGGGACGCCCCGACGGAGGGGACGGCGAGAGCTGCTGCGGCCCGAGCCCCCCGCGCCTCCCCCGGCAGCTCCGTCCCCCAGAGGCGAGGGGCCACCGGGGCACTTGGACCGCCAGGCTGGGGCTACCTAGAGAGAGCGTCTAGGTGGGGAAGGGGGGAGAGAGGAAAAAAAGAAAGAAAACCAAACAAACTGTGGTTCCTCCATCCCTTACCCTCCTTTTTCAAGTCGGCGTGGACAGCTGAGCCGCCCTCCCAATTCATCCTCACCCCTTCGGCCACCTCTGTGCCCGCGGGAGGATGAAAATGCTCTGCTGGAGGCTGGCCCTGTGGCTGGCGGGGTGGACTCTCTGGGGGAAGCCTCCCCCCTGCGCTGGCCTTGATTACGACTACACTTACGATTTCGCGGAGGAGGATAAAGCGGAGGAGATAGATTATAAGGATCCTTGTAAAGCCGGTAAGTGACTTCCCCGCATAACGCGGCTCCCCCCCTGCCCCAGATGGTGCCCGCGGCGGCTGCGGGAGGGCAGCGCGGGCCTCACCTGCCTCCCGGGCCACCTGGTGCCACCAACTTGCCGGGACCCGCGAGTTGGCGCGGGCGCCTCGGAGGTTTCGCGGCCGCCCCGTCCCCTCGCAGCGCTCCGCGGGCGGCGCCGGGGCTGAGCGGCTCCTCCCCGGGCTGGGCCCCGTGCGAGTGCACGGATGAGGCGCTCGAGTGATGCTGGGGCTCGGTCTGGTGCTGGTGGTGGGCCCCGCTTGGTGCCGCAGCGGCCCCCGCCTCAGTTTTCCAAAGGGAGGGACGTTTTCCTCCCTCGTCCCCTTGCAGAGCGGAGGAGCGCGCTCTCCTCGAGCGCTCAATGTCACCGGCGCGTCCTGCGCGCCAGGTGCCGTGGCTGAAGTTCACCCCTGCCGTGTCCCCTGGCTTCAGCGAGCAACTACATCCTGCTCGAGCGCGTATCTCCCCTTCAAAGCATCAGCAACGGTGGTGGCGGGCTGTTTGCAACAGCCCTGGTGTTAAACGCGCGCTTCAATTTTCCAGCAGCCTCCTTTGCATTAATTAGTTATTTTATATTCTGCAAACCAGTTCAGCCAAAGGTTGTGTTCGCTATGTCTGTGTGGTTTTGTTTAATTTGTTGAGGAGAATGTGGTGAACATACATGCCAAATATGCAGGCACTGTGTTTTTCTAATCACAAAAATATTTTGCTCCTAAGTGTGAATTGTTAGGTCTCACTTGCTTATGACTGGGGAATGCCCAAGTTCAAAATGAGCAGAGGCAACTGCAAACAAAAATGTTATTTTTTTCCAATTAGCATTAACCAATGTATATAAGTAATTTGCTGTAGTTAACTTGAGCTCTTCCTTCCGGTCCATAGTTTAGGAAGATTCATATGTATCATTTAATGACAAAGTAAATACACATATTTCTCTGCTATGGAATTTAAGTACTTTTCACAATGGAAGTAACTGAAAAATTGTAATTCTTGACAGTAAGTGTTTTAAGCTCACATATGAAACCAAGGGGACTGAGGGGGGCTGTGGAATATAGTTAGCGATGAAAATTCCCTACTGTCATTTGCCTCTCCTTAGAGAAAGGAGAGGCCCATTTAAATACTTTGCAAAACATTAGCCCTAAAGTTCTTGCTGCTGCTTTATGAGTTGCTTCAGATATTACTGCGATGAGAGACAGGTTGTCATGGGTGGTTAGTTGTGTGTAGTTCCCACTGGCAATCACTTCCAGAGTTTTCTGTTTGCTGAAGAGCACATTTATTCATTTTAGCGTGTGGTAATTC